>NW_023276807.1:71071639-71671639 GCF_003668045.3 Cricetulus griseus | reverse complement strand
TCACATTATGAGTCACCTCTTACTGTCTTTAGACTTTCCTCTACAGAGGATCTGCCAGTGGTAAACAGTCAGGCTTTGCCTAGAAATATTTTTATTTTGCTTTTGTTCTTGAAAGATATTTTTAGGTTTATAGTTACTATAGTTATTGCTTGAATACCTTTATTCTACCACCTGGACTCCACTGTTGTTACTGAGAAATCTTCCGAAACTGTAAGAGCTACTGCCTGCACTAGGTAGCAATAAGACTTTACATAGATGTGCCCTTCTCAAACCTGTGAGAACTAATGAATGAGTACTCTGAATTTGTATAAACAAAAACATTCAAATCATTGTAAACTCTACACAACAACAATGAATTATCAGAAAGAGAAATCAAGGAAAATTTCATTGGCAATAATACATTAAAAATTGTAGAAATAGCCGGGCATTGGTGGCACACCAATACTTTAATCCCAGCACTCAGGAGGCAGAGGCAGGCGGATCTCTGTGAGGCCAGCCTGGTCTCCAGAGCGAGTGCCAGGATAGGCTCCAAAGCTACACAGAGAAACCCTGTCTCGAAAAACCAAAACAAACAAAAAAAAATTGTAGAAATAAATTTAATAAGGAAAACAAGAGAGTTTCTTTCCCAGGGCTGGGGGTTCGTCTAAGGCCTTGTTTGAGGCTGGGGCCCTACAACACAAATGAGCTACATCCTCATTCTAGATAAAGGCTTGATAGGAAACCTAAACCTGAAGGCAGGGTCTTATTGTGTAGCCCTGGGTAGCTTGAAATTCACTATGTAAACCAGGATGGCCTCAAATTCATAAGAGATATGCCTGCCTCTGCCTTCCAAGTGCTGGGATTAAATGCCATACCTACAGTCAAGTAATTTTAAATAAGCAACTGAGCAAAGTCAGTGGGGAAATATTCTTTTCAGTAAACTTTACCAAGAAAGCTTGATATCCACATGTAGAAAAACAAAATTTGACTTCTCATACTGTGTAAAAAATTTAAATATCACAATAGGTAAAGTCAAAATGTATGAGTTGAAATCCTATTAAAAGTTTGATCATAGCAATGGTCAAACTGATTAAAACACACAGTCTCTTTATATAGTCCTGGCTGTCCTTAGAGATAGATATAGATCAGGCTGGCCTAAACTCAGTGCTCCTTCTGCCTCTGCCTCTGCCTCTGCCTCTGCTTCTGCCTCTGCCTCTTGAGTGCTCGGATTAAAGGTGCACATCACTACCTCCTGTTTCTGAGGCCTGTATGTTGAAATGGGGCCCCAGATTCTGACCTAGAAGATCGGTTGAAAGAAACTATTGCATGACACTACCAGGCCAGCTGTGAGGTCATTGTGGTGTCCAGGCCAGAAATGCTAGTTTGGTGGGATGTGACGAAATGAGGCACTGTGCTTATCTTATAAATGAATATAGACTTGCTTATTATTTAAGATCTAGAGAATTTTTCTTCTTTTTTTGTGAGTAAATGGCATGAATCAGGATGGCGATGGCATGTCATTCAACACCAATAACCTTCATTCAGTGTTACATTACTTTGGGTACACTCTCCTGATGTTGGGTTAGATTCATTAAGGTTGCACAGGACAATGAGCAGCTGTCTTTCCTTTTCCGATTGTCTTGCACACAGTAGGCCTTGTCATCTCTGGCTCCTGACTTCTAAGTTCTACTAGTTGTTCTTTAATAATTTTTCAATCAGAAATGTTCCCACATAGTTCCAAAAGTCCTTTGTGGGTGGTGACACCTCTACTGAAAATCTGTGATGGCCAATCTTGGTTGTCACCTTGACACACTTTGGAAGAGGAGACTTCAGTTGAAGAATAGTCCCTAGTGGATTGGCCTGTGGGTACATCTATGAGGCATTTCGTTAATTAATGGCTGTTTGGAGTGCCCATCTCATGGTGGATGGTACCATCCTTAGATAAGTGAGTCTGGGTTGTAGAAGTCAGGCAGCCAAGCACACTAGGGAAAGAGGAACCAGTTAGAAACTGTCCTCTGTGGTCTCTGCTTGTTTCCCCTCCAAGCTCCTGCCTTTAGTTCCTCCCTTGGCTTTCCTGGATGATGGCTTGTAGGGTGAAGGAGAACTTTCCTCACCAAGAGGCCTTTGGTCATGCTATTTATCACAACAACCAAAAAGTAACTATAAACCCCTCTTGTTTCCTTAAAGCCCCTATCTACTGCTGATTCTAATATAAGAAGAAATCTTGCCACTGGTGTGTCATTAGTTCATGTACTTGAGGCCAACTGGATCTTCAGCCTAAGGAAGGAGCCAAGGCCCCAGCTGTAGGGACAGCCTCTTCTAGTGAAAATTGTTTATTTACTGTGTGACGTGTGACCTAAGCAGAACCAACCACACACAACAGAGCTTCTGCATAGGCTCTTCCCAGTCATCTTTCATGAATCAGCAGTTATCATTTGCACCTGTGGGACCTCTAACAAAAACCAACTCAGTAAAGGCACAATTGACTTTCAGGTTCCTTACTGGTGGCAAAGCAGAGTGAAGTGGAAAAGACCAATTATTTAATACATATTTATTGATTTATGATTTACCTAAAGCACTGCTTGTACTGCCTATTTTTCAAGTATGACTTCACTTGCTACCTGGAACAGAATGAGCTAGAGAAATAGCTGAACAAAGGATTGTCACTCTCAGCAACCTGCTGACTGCCACATACATGTGTGTAAAATCTCACTTGCTTGACCATCCCACCTTGTGGTTTCAGAGTATAAAATGAGAATACAGGCTCACTTTGTTTCTCATGGGCAAGCAAGGATAGAAGCCTTTCAAGAGGTAGGTAACCTGGCTTTGGTCCAAGGGTGACATCGCCCTTCCATGCTCAGTGGTGTAGGAGCAGTTCTTCCACAAAGAATCTTGGAACAGTGGTACTTTCACACAGCGAGTCCCGATAGATTTGAGAGATGGGAGACTGAATTTCTACTCCCTTGCTGGTTGGCATGTACAGGCAGAGCTCACACACACAACCTGTGATCTCACTACTTTCTTGTGATGTTTCCATTGCATTTGTTTGATCGCACTCAGCTATACATCCCAGAGGCTCCATCTGTGTCCTCAGAGGAGGGATAAAAAGCAAGTTCAACATTCAGATAGCACAAAGATGCTGTACTAGTGCTAATTACCTTGTTTATTTTCTGCATCTCAGGAGAACATCTTCATAAGGCTAAGATGGCCTTCCAGTTCTGTTCAGGGTTGCCGAGGGAGTCGTAGACAGCACCACTGGGATGAAGGAAGGGGAAGCTCAGCTTTCCATTGGGTACTTAGGCAGTACTTACTGATACCTGCTCCTTGTTTTATAAAATTTCAAGTATGTCTGAAGTAGAGAAAATTCGATGAGTTCCTTTGTATCTGTTAGCCGACTTTACGATTATAACGCTCAATCAGTTTTGTTTTTAATCACATCCACCCCTCTTTCTCCTTCCAATCAGATTATACTGAAGTAAATCACAGAAGACTTTATGTATGTATGTATGTATGTATGTATGTATGTATGTATGTATGTATGTATGTATCTATCTATCTATCTATCTATCTATCTATCTATCTATCTATCTATCTGGAACAGGGTCTCTCCTGGCTGTCCTGGAACTCACTATGTAGACAAGGATGGCTTCCGACATCACAGAACTCCTGCTTCTGCCTTCCAAGTGGTGGGATTAACTGCATGTGTCACCGTACCTGGGCCCAGGAGACTTCTCTGGGCTTCTCATCTCCAGTTTCTTGGATATTACTTCTGTCTTTATGATCACTTCTATGATTAGCTGTTTCTCCATAGTTGCTGATGTTATGGGACAATTAGACTAGAATCAGTGGTTTGAATAGGTCTTTATTACCTCCTTGACCCATGTTCAGCTAGGGTTTCTCTCCAGGATGGGACCATAAACTCAGATTAAACTCTCTCCAATTTTAGCTCACCACAGCATGCATTGTGGTTCATCCCCTTTCCTTCCTCTCTCTCTCTCTCTCTCTCTCTCTCTCTCTCTCTCTCTCTCTCTCTCTCTCCCTTTTATTTTTTGAGATAGGGTTTTACATATCTCAGCTGGCTTCAAACTCCCTGTGTAGTGTGTGACCACCCCCCACCTGTGTCTCTCAAGTGATGGGATTACAAAAATGTGCCACCATGCAAGATTTATCAGGTACTACTTTTATAGACTAAAAATTTGGGTACAGCTTCCAGAGGACTTGGTTTGATCTCTTTCCCAGCATAAGAGGAACCATGATGGGGTGAAAATCAACTCTAGAGCTCATCTTAACTTCAGTTGACAGTCATTGTCATCCTAGAGACCTTGCACTATCACCCAGCACTTCTGCTGGCCTAAGGGCTTTAGCTGGGTGAGGTCATCCGTTTCTGAGAATCGTAAGCTTGTAGTCACATTGCCCTTCTTATGCTGTGGCTGCTGCGCTTGTCTATGCTGGTTCAGTTTTGGCAATGTGAATAAGAGACATCCTAGTGGATTACCTGGGAACCAAACATAGTCTTCTTTGCTCCATTATGTAAAAGCAAATGTGCCTTCTCTCAATATTCAAAGTCAGCAACCCTACCAGGATGTTAACTCCTTTTGTTGCCCACTGAGTACCTAGCATGAGAAGATCAAAGTGGCCATGCAGATGGCATAGCTTCAAATTTTCTGTGTCTTACAGAGACTTGTTCCTAAAAGTATTGTCCCTTCAATTGTCAGGGAATCTAAATGCATATGATCCAGTATTATCATGATGAGAATTTCAAGAGTTCAATGTACACTAATAACTGGAGTGACTACTTTGGCATTTTGTTTTTGCACCCTAGTATATCTTGATTTTGAGTGTAAACTGCAGCCCTGAAAATGCCATCTGATATAGTATTTACCTTCCTGCTAGAATCTGAGTTTTACCCACCAAAGTTCTTTCTAACAGGCTGTTAGTTTCTGAAATGTCACAAACACAGTGGATCCCACAGCCTTGTCTGCATTGCCACACTTACTTCAGGGGATGTGCATTGCTTTGCATGATGAGAGAGGTCAATGTCCATGAGCCAGACACTATGGTGGCCTCTGGATATTAGGAATGATAAAGAACCTATGAGGAAGAAGCATGAAGTTGTGTACTACGGCCACTGTCTCACAGGGTATGGTTACAGGTGGGTTATACACAGTCATCTTGGCACTAGCAGACTCACTGGTCTCAGTATTAAGGACTCAGACTTGGTCTCTGTTGCTCATATCCTGGTCACACACAGTAGAAGTTGTGTCAGTGCTAGAAATCAGGAACCCATGCTTTAGACTCATGTAGTCTTGTCCCATCCCTGTTACCACAGCTATTCTGGTCATGCCCACTTGTACCAGAATTGGAGCGGCCAATCACAGGGAATAGTTGATGTTGATTAGCTGACCTAGTTTGTTTCCATAGTGATGGTCCTCTGTGGGTATCTACATGCAATATGGAATCTTGACACGTTTTACACATACCCACATTCAATTCACATTCGTTCCCCCAAAACATCTGTGAATGATCTTTCACTGTTTCTCTTCCCTGGACAACCACTGACCTGTTCTCTAGTGACCATGAATCCATTCACCTTCTTACTGTGTTCCACTTTTCCATCAAAGAGCTGAAATGGATGAGAAGGTAAGCCATTTAAAGCTCTGCCCGCTGAGAGAATTCCTCTTTAATGCTCTTTTGGGGTCATACCCTCATGGATCTGAAGTCAATAGTGGTTCATTTTATCTTTTATTCCATACTGAGCAACACTTCTTTCTATCAGATTGTTGTAAGGCTCCCCATGCATGAAGCCATAAAAGTGGTTTAAGCGGGGCTGGAGAGGTGGCTCAGTGGTTAAGAGCACTGGCTGCTCTTCCAGAGGTCCCGAGTTCAAATCCCAGCAATCACATGGTGGCTTACAACTGTCTGTAATTCCAGTTCCAGGGAATCTGACACTAATGAACAATGTACATAAAATGAAAGTTTTAAAAAAAGGTGATTCAAGGATGGACAACATAATTGATCTAAGCCACTGGAGTTTGTGGTTTGCTGTGACCTTCAGCCCTGTTAATCATGGCTGGAAATGAACCATGTCCATCTTCCCTTGTATGTTGGTTGAGACAATGGGAAATTCTAGATAAATTCTGGATATACAGTAGTTGAGGTTCCACAGTCCAGTCCTGTACCTCTTGCACAGACCAGTACTTCCCTAAGTGGTGCTCTCCAAACAGAACATAATCCTCCTGGAAGTGAGCATCCTTTTTCTCTTGAATTCTGAGGGTTTATACTGAGAATGTATACTGAGGCTGTTGCCAATTCCCCATAGCATCTTTTCCCATAAAGACTTCAGGCATCATAGGGACTACAAGACATATGACCTGAAGCATAAAATCTATTATACAACCCAGACCTGGTTCACAGTTATTTCCTCATCTAATTAATTGCTATTCAAGCTGACAGCCTTTGGTGTCATATGACTAGTAGGTCAGCATACGTATCTCCAGTGTGGAATATACTGTCCTCGGCATCTGAGGAGGCTGTAATTGAGCCTTTTTATATGTATATGCATTGGTATGCATGTATGTAGGCACATGTATATATTTGAGTGTGTGTGCACATGTGTGCATGTGCGATGTGGGAGCCAGAGGTCAAAACTGGGTGTCTCACTGGATAGCTCTCCACGTTATACTCTGAGACAGGGTCTCTCACTTGGACCCAGTGCTTGCTGATGAGATCATTCCTGCTAGCCATCTTGATCCAGGGATCCTTTCTCTGTTCCTTTTGTGCTAGAGTTACATGTGGGCCACAACACCCACCCCACATTTACCTGGGCTTATGAATTCCAGTCCTCACATTTGATGCAAGCTCTTTTCCTGCTGAACTATCTCCCAAACCCCGTGCTTTCTTTTTAGTAGGGATATAGAAAATGATAATTTGTCCTTTACTTTGGAAGAAGAATGACCTATCTTCTGTGGGTCACTGATTCTCAAAAGTCTCCACTTACAAAGAAAAGATGAGACTAGAAAAAGGATTTTCTAAGATGCAGAATTTGATTAGTTTTCTAAGATGCAGGTGAGATTCCTTCGGGTAGTTTTTGTATGAGCATGATGCACAGATATAGGAGCATGTGTGAATGTGACTGTGAAATCCTTTACTTTGTATAGTTAATATGATTAGAAAATAAATACCACAGAACACAAACATAAAGTCCTCTCTGCTATGGCAGGTCTCTGGGTCTTACTGTTTATTGCAATTGCTCGGAAGTGCACACACTTCATGTGGCCTCTAGTGTCCTCCCCCCCCTTTTTTCTCTTTGTCATCATTGATATGGTGGACCAATGTGATGCAATGTCCATTTTTATTGTACTGTGACCAACGTGATTGTGAATTCCGGTCCTCATAGGCAGGCAACATTTTGTTCTATGTAAACATGACCCATTTTGTCTCCAATGTGCTCTGGTGAAGGTTTCCTGCCTGGCACAACATCTTCAACTAGAGTTACCATGTGGCTGAGTTTGATGTAATCCAGTGTCATTCTTTAATATCTGCCTGACTTTTGTCAAGTCCAAAGTGGTAGGTATGTTCAGTAAAAAATGGTGGGGTCCACCATCCCTATGTCCTTTATGTGTTTTGAAGATGGCACCAATCTCTGCCCCTCATCAAGTGTGTAACAATCCCTCCTATACCTACTCAGGTACTTTAGTCTAGACAATTTGTCCCAGATATGCCTGGAGGATCTCTACCTAGATGCTGAATTGGCAGGTAAACTAACCATTGCACCATCTAATTCCAATTGTGCATTTTTGGAGGCAGGACATTGAAGTCTGGGTGAGACCACAGGCCCAGGTGACATCTGTAACCTAGATGAGGGTCAGGGACCCACTGGATCCCTGGTTATATAAACTCCACTCTATAAGGGGATTCTACCAGCCTGGAATTCTCTGGGTATGAATGGCAAGTCAGATCACGCATCCAGCATTTCTAAAAATGTCAGCAAATTCTACATTTTCAGTATATAGTTGCCCAAGTAAATGACCACAGGTCTTGTGAAAAGGAATTCCAGCATCATTATTGCACTCCCTTGCTGACTGGGGATCTGACCTCTCTTTTAATTAGTGAGTTTCTGGGTCAGAACACTGTCTCAGGCAGCAAGATTTATCTCATCTCCTCTTCTATCATTTATCATAACAGTTGTGGCATTTCACCTCAGAGTGAGCTGTAATTTTCCCTGAAGTTCTAAGAGTCATCCTTCTACCATACTAAAGGCATCCCTCTGAGCCCCGTGCCAGCACGGCAAGCCATCTCTGACATCAGGCTGCCCCATGTAAATATGCCCACCCTCCTCCAGCTGTATGTCTCATCCAGTTGTACCATGTAAGCAGCCTTCATTTAGATGGCACACATTGGCCCAGTCCTGCAATCCCAAAAGAACAGCAGCATCCTTCTGATCTTTCTTCGCCAAACAGCCCCCTGACATGTATGATCTACATGAATGTAGTTCTCTGATAGGAGTGAGAGATAGTGTGGATCAATGGGTGATTCATGTTGTCCTGCCATGTAGACACTCAAACACAGTATTCAAGACGTGAGCAGAGCCTCTGCTGCAGACCCAGAGGCCCCCAAGCACGGTTTCAATGTTGTGAGAGCATTAATTTTGATTTTCTGTCTTTCCAGATCTTTGGCATTGTGGTAGCAGGTTGGCTGGGGCTGAGAACTGAACTCTCTTGGGAAAACCATTGGTCTTATAAGATTGTGTCCTGAACTTACCTGCAACATGTCTACTTTCCTGCTCCTGGAGATGACCAGTCTCTTGGGTGCCTCAGGAAGACACTTAACTTCCACACTTAGCTTTTAGTTCATGACTCACAGGCCAGGGCCTCACATTGTCTTTCTCTAATGTATCAAGAACTCAGCTGAGAGTCATCAAATTCCCCTGTCCTCATAACTGGTGCCTTTATTGAAAGCCTGTGATGTTGCATCCATGGGGCAGCTCTCCCCCTCACAACCCTCTGAGTTTATCACCAGTGACAGCTGTGACCATGACATGTCTCCTGTACACTGGGGTGACCATGGCACATCTCCTGTACACTGGGTGACCATGTCACATCTCCTGTACACTGGGTGACCATGGCACATCTCCTATACACTGGGTGACCATGTCACATCTCCTGTACACTGGGTGACCATGGCACATCTCCTGTACACTGGGGTGACCATGGCACATCTCCTGTACACTGGGTGACAATGACACATCTCCTGTACACTAGGTGACTATAGCACATCTCCTGTACACTGGGGTGACAATGACACATCTCCTGTACACTGGGTGACAATGACACATCTCCTGTACACTGGGTGACCATGGCACATCTCCTGTACACTGGGTGACCATGGCACATCTCCTGTACACTGGGTGACAATGTCACATCTCCTGTACACTGGGTGACAATGACACATCTCCTGTACACTGGGTGACCATGGCACATCTCCTGTACACTGGGGTGACCATGGCACATCTCCTGTACACTGGGTGACCATGGCACATCTCCTGTACACTGGGGTGACCATGGCACATCTCCTGTACACTGGGTGACAATGTCACATCTCCTGTACACTGGGTGACAATGACACATCTCCTGTACACTGGGGTGATCGTGGCACATCTCCTGTACACTGGGTGACCGTGGCACATCTCCTGTACACTGGGTGACAATGTCACATCTCCTGTACACTGGGTGACAATGTCACATCTCCTGTACACTGGGTGACCATGGCACATCTCCTGTACACTGGGGTGACCATGGCACATCTCCTGTACACTGGGTGACCATGTCACATCTCCTGTACACTGGGTGACAATGACACATCTCCTGTACACTGGGTGACCATGGCACATCTCCTGTACACTGGGTGACAATGACACATCTCCTGTACACTGGGTGACCATGGCACATCTCCTGTACACTGGGTGACCATGGCACATCTCCTGTACACTGGGTGACCATGTCACATCTCCTGTACACTGGGGTGACCATGTCACATCTCCTGTATACTGGGTGACCATGGCACATCTCCTGTACACTGGGGTGACCATGGCACATCTCCTGTACACTGGGGTGACCATGTCACATCTCCTGTACACTGGGTGACCATGGCACATCTCCTGTACACTGGGTGACCATGGCACATCTCCTGTACACTGGGTGACCATGTCACATCTCCTGTACACTGGGTGACAATGACACATCTCCTGTACACTGGGTGACAATGACACATCTCCTGTACACTGGGTGACAATGACACATCTCCTGTACACTGGGTGACCATGGCACATCTCCTGTACACTCGGTGACAATGACACATCTCCTGTACACTAGGTGACCATGGCACATCTCCTGTACACTGGGGTGACCATAGCACATCTCCTGTACACTGGGTGACCATGGCACATCTCCTGTACACTGGGTGACAATGTCACATCTCCTGTACACTGGGGTGACAATGACACATCTCCTGTACACTGGGTGACCATGTCACATCTCCTGTACACTGGGTGACCATGGCACATCTCCTGTACACTGGGGTGACCATGGTACATCTCTTGCACACCGGGGTGACCAGAGCTTTGCCTATTGCAGGGTTGACCTTCATTTTTAGCTCCATGATCCATGTTGCAGTCTATTTCCTCCCTTTGTCCTGGCACCATCACTGAGTCCTGTTATACTGGAAAGCAAGAGATGTGAATTCACCTGGGGTTTCTGGGGAGTGACCATGGCACTTCTGCTAGCAGTGGACTGCGCTGATGTCAGAGCTCTACAGCCTGGAGTATTGCGAGATGCTTCTTGCTTCTTGGGTTCCTCAATGTAGGTGGTCCACCTTCATTCTCCTATTTCCTTCCTGCTTCCCTCCCTTCATTCCTCCTGGTGGAAGACATCCTCCTGGCCTGGACCAATACTGCCCATATGCCTAAATGACAAAAGCCTTGCTGCCCTCAAGGGGCCCACATGTCACCAGTAATTTCTGCCACTATTTCTAGGAGATAGGGCAAGTATGAAACTTCTGGGTGAAGAGCTCCATTGCTGGTGGTGTCTCAGCAGTGATGTCCAGTGCTGCTCTCTCCCCAGGTCTGCCACTGGGGTTTACACACACACACACACACACACACACACACACACACACACACACACACACAGTCTCATATCCACAGTTATGAGGGAATGCATGTTACCAGAGGCAGTTTTATTAAATAGGAAAACAAGGAATATGTAGATATGATTGGGTTACATGTTGAAGGTGATTGTTTCTCTGAAATCTCTCTTCTGTAGTGGGGAGTATAGCATGTGCTTAGTGTGACAAGATCCTTGAGTAGTGGCCTACCTAGATTCATACACACAGACACACAGATTGACAGTTGCCCCACACCCCACACCCCATACGCCATGCATACAACTCACAGGGATGCTGAAGGTAGGAGAGCTTTGCTGGACTCTGGGAATCTTTAAAGAGTTCAACCATACATGCAGCACCATACACAGACATGACACACACAGACACGACACACTACATACACAATAGCATATACAGACATGACACACATGCCACACATGCTACACACACCACACCACACCACACCACACACACCACATACACACACCACACCACACCATACACACACCACACCACACACACCACATACACACCACACACCACACCATACACACACCACACCACATCACACCACACACCACATACACACACTACACCATACACACCATACACACCACACCATACACACACCACACCACACCATACTACACACAACTTGGCCCCAGTGCATTCTTTATCCCTAAGAGGCGAGGGAAGAGCAGAAGATATCCCTTATTCATCTCAGGAAGAGGGAGCTCCACGTCTTACTATGGCAGGCCCCCACCAGGCCGTGACTTTTTTTTTTACCAAACAGCTCCATCATCATCAGGGCGAATCCCTGTGGGTGGTATCTTCATCATCTTCTACCTTCCCTCTCTCCCTTCTCTCCCATCCTGGGTTACTGATATTAGCCTTATCTCCCCCTAGTGGCGAGAAAGGCAAAACATGCACTGGCACAAGGGTCTCAAAAGCTGCTTCTCAAACACAACTAAAAAGATACAAAGACTAATTAGTTGGAGGAGGTTAAACTATGTATTAAGTGCTACAGAGTCCATCTAGAAGCTACGAGGTGTTTTCTATTATTATGAACAAAAATATAATTGACGATAAAGCAGAATGACTCTCCTTGTGTTTGAATTGTGACATAAATGAAACTCGATATTATAAAACACATTGGTCACTGTAAGTGCCCTTTTGAGTGAAATCCATACATCTAACTGGTGTATCTGAGGCTTGCAGTAATCTCTCCAAGGAGTAGGGTGAACTGTTATGATGCAAAAAGGAGCCAGGCGTTGGTGGCACACGCCTTTAATCCCAGCACTCTCTGTGAGTTCAAGGCCAGCCTGGTCTCCAGAGCGAGTGCCAGGATAGGCTCCAAAGCTACACAGAGAAACCCTGTCTCGAAAAACAAAAACAAAAACAAAAACAAAAACAAAAACAAAAACAAAAACAAAAACAAAAAAGCACTTGGGAGCTCTTCCTACAACTAAAATTTCCTGTGGCCCTGGGGTGATAGGCACAATGATAGACAGACAGCGTTAGTCAATTAATTATGCACTCTTTCTCTACAAGCGTAACTCCAAGCCATCTGAGAAGGGTGCAGTGTTGTGCAGAGTGAGGACAGTGGGGCAGAGTTGAAAGCATCTTGGGAGGTGGGGAAGTGTATGAATAGTGAACTCATCCAACCGTGTTCAGACTCAGTCTTTCGAGTCCACAGGGAGATTTCTCTCCCAGGAGTGGCAGTAGTACAGGTCAGGGGCTGAAACACGCCTTCTTTCTAAACATTTTCTGTAGTAAATGGTGACATATTAAGTCCTCCCAACAACATCATGGACAAGAACTTGCCTTACAGGAACACCAAGGCAGAGGCAAGTGGAAGAGCTTGTCTGGCTTGCCCTGTCAGCACATGTGAACTCCAGCACATGAGTACACTCACATGTGCACCCCAGGGACTCTTCTTGTCCAGAGAGTGTGCACCAAGGTGAAGTCACAAGCTCCCAGAACAGAGGGCCAGATCACTCACACTTTAGATCCACCATGAACATAGAGGCAACACTGGTGGGCTGTCACTGCTAAATGGTCCATAAGAGGACATTTGTATCCCAAGTTAAGAATCTTAGCTTGGTTGCATAGTTTCTTCTAGTCTCTCAGAACCTGAAGCACAATTCTGCACTGGTGAAGTGGCATCCAGATGGCCTCGGTTTCTGCTGGGTTGTACAGCAAAGATGAGAATATTATTTACTGCCTTAATGGATGTCCATTTCATCATTTTCTGCACAACAAAAACCAAAGACAGGCAGGTTTCCTTGGGAATCTCTCTCTTCTCACATGGCTTAAGTGCCTCAAAACTATCAATTGAAAAGTTTCCACAGTGGTAGCAGCAAGTAGATCTCAGGCTGCACAGCCTTGATTCTTTTTGTCAGTTTACCATGTATGGTTCCAATGGTGACCAAAGATAATAAAAAAGCAAAAGAAAAATCAGCACCTGGACTGAAGCCTACACTCATTTTTGTGAATGTACCCTGTCATGCCATTAGAACGTGTCACTGATGTATTTTTTTTCATGCTTTCTCCCCCTCTCCCCAAAATGTAGCTATATTTAAATACTAGCATACATTTCAATGGCTAGAACTGTTACCAAGGGAAAGAAAGTGACCCAGTGCTAGATCAACCTGTAAGTGTCGGGCTTTGCAACCACCATCTGCAACAACTAGCTGAAACCTAGTTAGATGGAGTTTCTTAGAATATCTTGGACAAAGAACTCTGATGTCACATAGCAAAAACCAAATACTGGGTTGATTTCCAAGGGCAGTGGTACTCTTGATTCTAACTCCTGAGCTAAGATGTCAACTACTTTAGCATCCATGGTAAGGCTCCAAACCTTTCATCTCTTCTTGCTAGTCCATCCACAATGGCATCTACTTGGAAAGAGGATGCTGGTGGCGTCGTTGGAGAGGTTGTAAATCTAGTCTAGGGACTGTGTACTTTTATACAGAAGACAGTTTTTGCTTGTAGAGCCAGATGGCAGGCACACACGCTGTACTTCATGTTGGAAGTTGCTCATGGGAAAGCTTTCCCTGGATCCTCTGGCTGAAACAAATGTTCTGGAAAAGACATCTGCAGAATGAAGGCTTGGATTTGGATTGCAGCTGTCTCCAAGTTTAAGGGTGATTTTAAGAAATTCTAGAGTTGAAAATTAAATCTAAAACCACGGCACAGGCATGACCTTATTGTTCAGTCTCACCTTTAAGGGTGTGGTGACGACTCGTTCATCTCAGAGAAGTTCTTATAGCACATACCATGGCATACAACTGTACATAGTCATGTGTGTGCCTACGCAATACCATGGCATACAAACTAAGCACTGTCATGTATGTGTCTAAGCACATACCATGTCATACAAACTACAGACACTCATGTGTGTGCCTAAGCCCATTACCATGGCATACAAGCTGCACACAGTCATGTGTGCCTAAGCACATTTGCTCAGCACTCGTGGTTGTGCATCATCACATCACAGTCTCACCAGTTTATAGCCAGGGGCAGCTAAGGTGAGTGTTAGGAGGAGAAATCTAAGGGCATTGGTAGGTTGTTTTTGTCAATCACTCAGAAAAGCATTATGCTTCTGGACTGACCCGTGTACAGTCAGCCCCATGAACACATTCATGTTCAGAATTTCATATGGACAGCTTTTCTATCAAGAACTCAGGTAAAACCTGGCTATTTATGAATACTTGGTCATATAAAAGAGGCTCTTGTGCTGACCTGCACTGGGAGATGGCAAATCAGTAGTTCCTTCTAAGTTACATTATGCCTGATTATATTAATGTCCCATGATATTTCACCCTTCCCTCATATTTTTGGTGTTTTATGAAGCAGCACTCTCTAGATTTCATTGCAAATGGAAAGTTGGCATGGAAACTCTCTACCCAATTAATCTTGTATACATTTGGAAACAAATCTTTTTATTTTTTGGAATTTTTTTTTACAGGAGGCGATAAAAATAGGAAATTTCAGGTTTCAGATGCTTTATGGCATTCTTGTAGCAAAATAACAGCTTTATTAAAAATAATTCCACGATACAATATGGATGCTGCCGGGTGCTTAAAGCACTCGAGCCAGCTCTCTCTGCAAAGTGTCTCGTGCAGGGAAGTTTGTGCTGGTTTGTAGTTTTTATTGCATTAGATTACTAAGCTTCTGTGAGGTATTGGGTTACCACTCCCAAATGAGTGGTCATAAGGCCAAAAGAGGCTGCCAGTGGTACTGCTATGGAGGGCGGAGGCGCAGGACACTTCCTAGCTGAGATGTCCATGTAAGGTGCTGGAGTCAGTTTCCTTCAGCTTGTGAGAAGGGCCAGCTCCAGTTCTGGGAACCAGCTCCTCTCTGCAGTGTCCTGTTTGGCTGTTGGAAGGAAACATGGTGAAGGTAAAGGTGATTTTCCTTCGAATTTGGAAAATGGCTTTCACAGACAATGAGCCCAAGAGGGTAGGAAAGAACCTAAAAAAAGGCATCTGGTCCAGAAGGGTTTTTGTTAGTCTACCCTCCTTTCCAGCTCCTCCCCCTTCAGCCCTCAAACAATGCTCAAGTGTCCCCAGCAGTGGGAAACTCCATCTCCAGAGGCAATGCCTTCTTCCTGGGAATAGCCCCAGGGTTGGAGTTCTTCCTGATGCGGGGCTAAGTGCTGTCTTCATTCAGTTTCCACCCATTGTTCCTGGCTGTTCGTCAGCCTCAGATCCTCAGATTCACAAGAGCACTTTCCACTCCACAACAGTGCAGCTCTCAGATGGCAGTAGGCAGTGGGAGAACCTAGCTGTGTAGACAGAGCAAGACCTGCTCTCTCTGCCCCCAGTTTCCTTGGTTGTGAAATGGTAATTATGGACCCAATCCACCCTTCTCTAGAGAAGTTATGAATCCCACAAGGAGCCGACAGCACCTCTTCTCTGCTCTTTTTTTTTTTTTTTTTTTTTTTTTTTTGTGGTGTCCACTGTCACTGTTGTGCAGTGTGCAGGGAGAGACAGATGTGAGCCTCCAAACATGAAGGCCATCTTAAAGCAGGTCACAGCTGTCCTATATAGCATTCCCTAGAGAGCTTCCTCCTCCGTGCATTGCCCCATTTCTGCTTTGCAGGCATCTCACTGTTCGCATCCAGTTCTCCTGAATATTTTCTTAGACAGCATGTGGATTCCCAGCACCCAGAGGGGCAGTCCACAAGAAGAACAGAATCGCCGTGCCTTTGCTGAAATTACTATACTATCGGTATCCCTCAAGCCTTTTAACTTTGCTCCAAATGGAGATTTTTTTCATATAATTTGAGAAACATTAAAATTTAAAAATACAATAGAATCCCAGTCCATGCTTAAGCATTTAATAATACATACAAGGCAAGTGGTTATGAAAGACAAGATGTGCCTGTGGCCACAGCTCCATACAAAAAGACTGTAAAGCAATAAGCTCTGAACATTAGCAAGGAAGGCAGGAAGGAGACTGTCCAGCTCCTAATAAAATATCCTCTTTCTTCATGTCTCTTCTTTTCCAGGGCATACAGAAACAAGCATAATAATATATTTTGCCTATAGGTGCCCAAACTTGCATTGTTCCCTTTCAGACACTTTCCTTTGTTGTGTTCAGGAGCAAATCCCCGGCAATATGAGGGAGAGAGAAAGCCACTGGATTGAAAAAAAAGTTTCACAGGACTTGCAATAATTTCACGAAGCTACCAGAAGTTTTTTCTTGTGTCTGAACATGGGCCTGCGCTTTTATCTTTTCCAGCCAGGACCTCTGTTCCTGGACAGCTCTGGTGTCCATTAACATGTAGACAGTACAGGGCTGGCATCTTCTACAAGGATGCCAAAGGGATTACAGAAATGTGAGCCCACTTGGGGAGACCCTATGGGATAGTGCCAGAGCACAGTACTAACAAATCAATGCTACCATCTCTCAATCTGAAGGGACTGGAGTTACAGAGGGGGTGATGTATGTGGGTGGTTCCTGAGATCTGGGGGATTCTTTGTGGAGAAGGCTACAGTACGTGGATCAGAAGTCTCCCAAAGGAGGAGCCCAGCCAGCTTCAGGGAACCTTGCGGGAGGGAAAAAGAGGGCTGGAGACTGCATACCCTATCTCATCTCTGCCAGGACTCCTCATAGTCGTAGCATGATGACAATTTAGAGAGCTTTCTTTAGCAAAGATTGGGTGAAGGTAAGGGGTGGGCTTGGAAGGGCACCTGAACTGCCTGGAACCACCTGATGAGCTGTAAATGTCAAGACAGGCAGAAGCAGGTGCACCCTGTTGAGTGATATGCATTGTGGGAGTTAGGGATTATGTTCTAGTGGAATCATATTCATGACATTTTCTTCCTTCTTTGAATCATGATTTAAAACACTCTATAGCTGAAAATCTGTCGAAAAGAGATTTTCTCCATCTATCTGGGTCTCACTGAACTGGCTTTCCTCCACCCATCGGGTCCCACAGCCGCTTGAAAAATAACCACTCTGAGACTTAATAAATATTTATAATTGTTTGGCTTAGGCTTCTTACTGGCTAGCCCTCTCTTAATTATTAACCCATTCTATTAATCTATATATCTCCACAAAAATTATTGCTTATTCATTGTGTGTGTGTGTGTGTGTGTGTGTGTGTGTGGTGTGACAGAGTGAGAAAGAGAAAGAGAGAGAGACAGAGAGAGGGGGAAGAAAGAGAGCAAAAGAGAGAGGGAACACATCTGTGTGTGAGTGAGGGGGTAAAAGGGAGAGAGGGAGGTTTGGGAGGTATGGAAAGGCTCCTGTCTTAGCCTCTTCATAATACCCTGGAAACTTGGCCATGGCTGGGGGTGAGGCAGGCCTCATGTTCCCTCTCCTTTTATGGGAGAGTAGACAGTGAGATGGTTCAGGGCAGTTTCCTGGAACTGGGCTCCTGGGTTCCCACGCATGGTGTGATTTAAAGCTGAAGCAGTCAGACTTTGAAACTGCTTTGGGAATGATAGCTATTGTTTGGTCCATGCCTTCTGTGTTAGACCCTAGAGGGTGGAGACCAGGGTCCACCCTGAAGGAAGTGGTTGTGGTTCCTCTCAATGAGTTAGTTCTAGGCTGAGAGGGACTGCAACACTTAGCTGAGAGGGAGTAAAGCCTGGAGTCCGAAGTTTAAAGATAACAGGATTTTGACTGATGGAGACAGGTATGGTCTTCACTGAGTATGCCCTGGACAGGGTATCCCATTTTGTAGCATAGCTATCTGCATGAAGTCATGAGATAAATTGCTACCCAGAAAACTCTCAGGAAAGTGTCTGGCACTCTACTATTTGCAAACTATTCACACAGTCATCATTCAAGAAATATGTATTTTTTTTTGTTTGTGTGCTTTATTTATTTTTGAGACAGTGTCTCTCTCTACATAGCCATGGTATCATGGAATTCACTATGGAGATCAGACTGGCCTAAAAAACTGAGTGGTGGGGTTAAAGGCATGCACATCCACATCCAGCTAAGGAATATTTATTGAGTCTTGCTCCAGGGGCTGGGATGAGAGCTCCGTGGGTAGTGTTTGCTGTGCAAAATGAGAGACTCTGAGTTTGGAGCCTCAGAACTCACTAAAGCCAGACATGAAAACATGCAGCTGTAATATCAGTACACCCATGGCAAGATGGAGGGCAGAGACAGAAGGCTCCCCAGATTCCTGGGCCAGCTAGCCTGGGGAATAAGGTGGTGAAAACAGAGCACTCTTCTTCTCGAACAAGGTGAAAGTGAAGACCTAGAGAGACTCAAGCTTCCTCAATGGCTTCCATAGGTGCTGCAGCAGTGCTTGCCCACACTGGTGTGCATGACACACACACACACACACACACACACACACACACACACACACACACACACACACACACACACACCAAATTCCTATGTAAAAAATATTAGTCTAGAGACTCACGAAGATCTTTGGAGATTAGACCTTTTATTCACATCCAACACTTTCTATATACAAGGTGTGTACCTTGTCAGTTGTAGGCTGTCTATGGACTTTGCTGGTCATGCTTGAGGGTGTCTCTGGAATCCTGGGACTGAAGAAAGAAGAAATGGTTCACACTCTCTGAACTGCTCCTACTGTAACAGGCCCTGAGACCTTAACACTACTGACGTCATGCTAGAGGCTCCTCTGACCTTAGAAACCAGCAAGTAGGCTGTCAAAATGGGAGCAACAACCTAATCCATCAAAGACCTTGTCTGAGTTCCAGGATCCAGGGAAGTTCCTAAATGTACTAACTTTGCTTTTTGGCTTCCATAGTTTCATTTCTCACTGACTGTTCTTAGTACCTGAAGAGTGTCAACCAGGATATGGTTTTTGTGCATAAAGGCAATGAATGGTAGACTCAAGGCTGCATGATTTGGGCAAGTTTCCCATGCAGTCACCAGCCCTCAATACAGGCTTTCTGTTTGGCTTTAAGTGTGTCTGGTGGGATTATCATGCAACGCTACTTCTGATAGCATGCATGGTTCAACACTCCTGAACTGAGGGCTGAAAGTTTGAGGGCCTGGCCTATTTTACCACTGTAACAAGCAAAACCTACCTCGTGGTGGAATTATGCTTGGGAGTTAATCAAGGACAACCTTCAGTACTTTGTAGCAGAATGGGATGAAATCTGAGAGTTGGATTAAATATGGAGGCTTCATAGAGATTTAAGGTGTTTTTGTGTCTTTGAGGAGCAGATGTCATCCTAACAAGGGCCAAGACTTCTGGTTTCATTTAACATACAAGAAACATTCCACAGCTCCCAACAGGTGACTATGATTCACCTCAGCACTTGCTTTAACATTTTTTAAAGTTTATATTTTTATGTGTATATGTGTTTTGCTTGTATGTATGTCTACACACCATATGAATGTCTGGTGTTGTTTCATAGTAGAAGAGGGCACAAGATCCCCTGGTGCTGGAGTTATAGATCATTGTGAGCTGCCATGTGGGTGCTGGGAACCAAATGTGGGTCCTCTGCAAGAGCAGAAAGTGCTCTCAATTGCAGAGCCGTAGCTCCAGCCCACAACACTTGGTTTTTGTATAGTGTCCATCAAGAGCCAAATGTTACAAATACTGACTGTGCTTTGTAGGTCTGGATCTCAAGGTTCAGATCTCATGTCCTTGCATTATATTAACTGACTCTAGGAGAGAAAACTGGAAAAGTCATACAAAAGGCCAAGAAAGAAAAATCAGCAAATTTCCCTCAAATTCTAGTTCCAGATGTGAGCTGAAAAGAGGTCCCCAGCCTTCCTGTGTATGTCACACCAGGCTCTCTAATGCCAACCCTTGAATTTTAAGTTGGAGGGAACAGTCAGAAAGACAAAAGCAATACCAGAGAGTGGCAGATAGTATAATTGAGTGTGACACCAACTGGGGTGTTTCCAGGTTCAGGCACAGGGCCAAGCAAGTGAACAGCAAGAGAAATCTTCTTCAGGAAAGTCCATCAAGGAGTGTGGCCAGAGGAAGAGAGAAGACAAGAGCAGAGAACTCCAGGAAGGGCAGGTCATGTTTAAAGGTTCCTGCCCTCACTCAGGGCCAAGGAGTGCTGAGTGAGCAGAGCTGTTCATGGCATGAACAAAAACCTACATTCTTCCGACATCAAAACAGGTGTCTCAGGAGCATGGAAATGACTCTTACTAGAGAACACAGCACATACAACACATTCGACTTAAAACAAAAGAAAACAAAACAAAAAAACCAAACCTACAGAATTCTAATCCTGTACAGCAGAAAACTCGTGTTTAAATAACAAATGTCACACTAGAACTGATGTTCTCCAAGCTTTGCATGGCAACCCTCTGATGTATTTTGCGTGTTTCCAGTTCATATGATAGTGGTTTCCTGATAGGTAAAACCATTTGTATCTTTTTTAAATATATCATTTATTTTAATTTAAATTCTTTAATTACAGAGCCCATTTACATACCCATCCCCCATTCCCTCACCCTCCCATCCTCCCATGTTCCCCACGAACCATCCCAACCTATCCCCCAACTCCTCCCCAAGGATAGTGAGGCCCTCCATGGAGGACCGTCAAAGCCCATCATATCCCATCATATTGTTTGGGGGAGGGCCTAGGCCCTCCTTGCTGTATCTGGGTTTCAATAGTATCCCTCCATAGGGAATGGTCCCAAAGCCCATTTATGCTCTACAGATAAACACTGGCTCCACAGTTAGAGGTCCCATTGAATGTCTTGGCCTCCTCGCTGGCACCCACATTCAGAGGGCTTGGTTCAGTCCAATGCTGTTTCCCCAGCTTTATGACTAGGGTCTCCATGCTCTCACTAGGTCAGGTCAACTGTTTCTGCAGCACCATCTTGGCTCCTTTGCTCATCCCTCCTCCCTCTCCACAACTGGATTCCAGGAGTATGGTTCAGTGCTTAGCTGTGGGTGCCTGTTTCTGCTTCAAACAGCTACTGGATGAAGGCTCTAGGAATGGTAACCAAGGTGGACATCAATCTCATTATAGGGGAAGGGCCTCAATGGTATCCTCTCCTCCACTGCCTGGATTCTTAGTTGGAGTCATCCCTGTGGATCCCCTAACATTTCCCCTGTGCCAGACCTCCCTCCATACCTGTACTGTCTCCCTCTATCAAGACATCTCCTTTCTTGCCCTCCTCTATTGTTTTCCTACCCCCTCCCCTTCTTTCCTTCCTACCTCCTTCCTCTTCTCCCAACCCCTGTGCTCCCACTTTGCTCAGGGGTTCTTGTCCTCCCTCCCCTTCTTTAAGGGACTATTCAATCTTCTCTTGCGGTCCTCCTTGCTTCCTAGCTCCTCTGGCAGTGTAGATTGTAGACTGGTAATCCTTTGCTCTATGTCTAAAAATCACATATGAGTGAGTACATACCATGTTTATCTTTTTGTGGCTGAGTTACCTCACTCAGGATGGTTTCTTCTAGTTCCATCCATTTGCCTGGGAATTTCAAGATTCCATTGTTTTTTTTCCGCTGAGTAGTACTCCTTGTGTAAATGCACCACATTTTTTCTATCCATTCTTCAGTTGAGGTGCATCTAGGTTGCTTCCAGGTTCTGGCTATTACAAACAATGCTGCTATGAACATAGTTGAATATATGTCATAATTGTATGAGTGTGCATTCTTTGGGTATATGTCCAAGAGAGGAATTGCTGGATCTTGAGGTAGACTGATTTCCATTTTCCTGAGAAACTGCCATACTGATTTCCAAAGTGGTTATACAAGTTTGCACTCCTACCAGCAATGGAGGAGTGTTCCTCTTTCTCCACATCCTCTCCAGCATAGATTGTCATTGGTGTTATTGATTTTAGCCATTCTGACAGGAGTAAGATGGTATCTCAGAGTGGTTTTGAGTTGCATTTCCCTGATGGATAAGGATGTTGAGCACTTTCTCAAGTGTCTTTCAGCCATTTTAGATTCCTCTGTTGAGAATTCTCTATTTAGTTCTGCACTCCACTTTTTAATTGCATTGTTTGGTGTTTTGGTGGCTAGCTTCTTGAGTTCATTGTATATTTTGGTGATCAGCCCTCTGTCAGATGTGGGATTGGTGAATATCTTTTCCCATTCTGTGGGCTGGCATTTGGTCTTGTTGACTGTGTCCTTTGCCTTATAGAAGCTTCTCAGTTTCAAGAGGTCCAATTTATTAATTGTCGATCTCAATGCTTGTACTACTGGTGTTATGTTCAGGAAGTGGTCTCCTGTACCAATTTGTTCAAGACTACCACCTACCTTCTCTTCAAGGAGGTTCAGTGTGGCTAAATTTATGTTGAGGTCTTTGATCCATTTGGACTTAAGTTTTGTGAATGGCGATAGATATTGTTCTATCTGCAATCTTCTAAATGTCCAAATCCAGTTATGCCAACACCATTTGTTGAAGATGCTCTCTTTTTTCCATTGTATAACTTTAGCTTCTTGGTCAAAAATCAAGTTTTGTAGGTGTGTGGGTTAATATCAGGGTTTTCAATTCAATTCCTTTGGTCAACCTGTCTATTTTTGTGTCATTACCAAGCTGTTTTCAGAACTGTGGCTCTATAATAGAGCTTGAAGTCAGGGATGGTGATGCCTCCGGAAGTTCCTTTATTGTACAGGGTTGTTTTGGCTATCCTGTTTTTTTTTTTTTTCCATAAGAAGTTGAGTACTCATCTTTCAAGGTCTGTGAAGAATTGTGTTGGGATTTTGATGGGAATTGAATTGAAGCTGTAGATTGCTTTTGGCAAGCCTGCCATTTTTACTATGTTGATCCTACCTATCCAAGAACATTGGAGATCTTTCCATTTTCTGGTATCTTCTTTAATTTCTTTCATTAAAAATTCAAAGTTCTTACTATACAGGTCTTTCATGTTTTTGGTTAGCATTACCCCAAGATATTTTATGTTGTTAGTTGCTATTGTAAAGGGTGTTGTTTCTCTGACTTCTCTCTCAGAGTATTTATCATCTGTATATAGTAGGGCTACAGATTTTTGTTTTTGAGTTAATCTTGTATCCTGCCACTTTGCTGATGGTGCTTATCAGCTGTAGGAGTTCCCTGGTAGAGTTTTTCAGGGCACTTATGTAGACTATCATATCATCTGCAAATAGTGAAAGTTTGACTTCTTCCTTTCCAATTTGCATTCCCTTGATCTCCTTTTGTTGTCTTATTGCTCAAGCTAGAACTTCAAGTACAATATTGAAGAGATATGGAGAGAGTGGACAGCCTTCTCTTGTTCCTGATTTTAGAGGAATCACATTCAGTTTCTCTCCATTTAATTTGATGTTGGCTGTCAGTTTGCTGTATATTGCTTTTATCATGTTTAAGTATGTTCCTGTTATTCCTGATCTCTCCAAGACCTTTATCATGAAGGGATGTTGGATTTTGTCAAGGGCTTTTTCAGCATCTAGTGAGATGATCATGTGGTTTTTCTTTCTCAGTCTGTTTATATGGTGGACCACACTGATGAATTTTCATATGTTAAACCATCCCTGCATTCCTGGGATGAAGCCAACTTGTTCATGGTGGATGAGTTTTCTGATGTGTTCTTGGATTCAATTTGCCAGTATTTTGTTGAATATTTTTGCATCGATGTTCATGAGGGATACTGGTCTGTAATTCTCTTTTTTAGTTGTGTCTTTGTGTGGCTTGGGTACTAAGGTAATTGTAGCCTCATAAAAAGAGCTTGGCAATGTCCCTTCTGCTGCTATTGTGTGGAACAATTTGAGGAGTACTGGTATTAGCTCTTCTCTGAATTTCTGGTAGAATTCTGCACTGAAGCCATTTGGCTCTGGGCTTTTTGGTTGGTAGACTTCTGATGACTTTTTCTATTTCATTGGGGTTTATAGGTCTGTTTTAATTGTTTTTCTGTTCTTGATTCAATTTTGGTAAGTGATGTCTATCCAGAAAATTGTCCATTTCCTTTATATTTTAGAATTTTGTGGAGTACAGGTTTTCAAAGTATGACCTGAAGATTCTCTGAATTTTCTCAGTGTCCGTTGTTATGTCCCCTTTTCATTTATGATTTTGTTAATTAGCATGCTCTCTCTCTCTGTCTTTTGGTTAGTTTGGATAAAGGTTTTTCTATGTTGTTGACTTTCTCGAAGAACCAACTCTTTGTTTCATTGAGTCTTTGTAATGTTTTTCTAGTTTCTACCTTATTGATTTCAGCCCTCAGTTTGATTATTTCCTGGCATCTACTCCTTTGGGGTGAGTTTGCTTCCTTTTGTTCTAGAGCTTTCAGATGTGCTGTTAATTCTCTAGTGTGACTATTCTCCAGTTTCTTCATGTGGGCACTTAGTGCTATGAACTTTCCTGTTAGCACTGCTTTCAAAGTGTCCCATAAGTTTGAGTAGGTTGTGTCTTCATTCTCATTAAATTCTAGGAAGTCTTTAATTTCTTTTGTTATTTCTTCCTTGATCCAGGAATGTTGCAATTGCACATTATTCAATTTCTGTGAATTTGTAGGGTTTCTACAATTTGTGTTGTTGTTGAATTCTAGCTTTAATGCATGGTGATCTGATAAGATACAGGGGGTTATTGCAATTCTTTTGTAACTGTGTAGATTTGCTACATTGCCGAATATGTGGTCAGTTTTAGAGAAGGTTCCATGTGGTGCTGAGAAGAAGGTATATTATTTTGTGTTTGAATGGAATGTTCTATAGATGTCTGTTAATCCCAATTGGGCCATAATTTCTGTTAGTTCTTTTGTTTCTTTGTTAAGTTTCTGTCTGGTGGTCCTATCTAATGGTGAGAGTGGGTGTTGAAGTCTCCTACTATAAGTGTGTGAGGTTTTATGTATGATTTGAGCTTTAGTAATGTTTCTTTTATGAATGTGGGTGCCTTTGTATTTGGGCATAGAAGTTCAGGATTGAAACTTCATCTTGATGGACTTTTCTTGTGATGAGTATGAAATGCCCTTCTTCATCTCTTTTGATTGATTTTTAGTTTGAAGTCTAATTTGTTAGATATTAGGATTGCTACACCAGTTTGTTTCTTGGGTCCATTTGATTGGAAAATCTTTTCCCAACCCTTTACCCTGAAGAAACGTCTGTCTTCGACATTGAGATGTGTTTCTTGTATGCAGCAGAAGGATGGATTCTGTCTTTGTATCCATTCTGTTAGCCTGTGTCTTTCAATAGGCAAGTTAAGACCATTGACATTGAGGAATATTAATGACCATTGATTGTTGATTCTTGTTTGTTTTGGATTTGTTGTTGGTGGTGTATTATGTGTGGATCTCCCCCCTTTTTTTCTTTTGGTGTTTGGTAAAATGGGATTATCTATTGCCTATGTTTTTTTTGTGTAGTTTTTTTTTTTGTTGGGTTGGAGTTTTCTTCCAGTGATTTCTGTAGGGCTGGGTTTGTGGACATGTATTGTTTAAATCTGGTTTTGTCATGGAATATCTTGTTTTCTCTATCTATAGTGGTGAAAGCTTTCCTGGATGTAGTCTGGGCTGGCATTCTTGTTCCCTTAGCATTTGTAGAACATCTATCCAAGATCTTCTGGCTTTCAAACTTGCCATTGAGAAGTTGGGTGTATGTCAGATAGGTCTGCCTTTATATGTTACTTGGCCTTTTTCTTTTGTTGTTCTTAATATTTTTTCTTTATTCTGTAAGTTTGGTGTTTTGATGATTATGTATCTAGGTGACATCTTTTTATGGTCCAATCTATTTGGTGTTCTGTAAGCTTCTTGTACTTTCATAGGCTTATCCTTCTTTAGGTTGGGGGAAGTTTTCTTCTATGATTTTGTTGAATATGTTTTCTGTACCTTTGAGCTGAATTTCTTCACTTTCTTCTCTATCTATTATTCTAGAGTGTATGGTCTTTTCTTTTTTCTTTTCTTTCTTTCTTTTTTTTTTATAGGAATAACCAACATTTATTGAGAAATGGAAAGTAACAAGCCCCTCCATCCCGAAATGTCTTTCTCTCCTGAACAAGACACACAGAAGTAGTGCCAGGGAGGGGAGGGGCATGAGGGTTGGCCCACCTTTTCTGTTTCCCAAGGAGACATTGTAAAATGCAGGGGAGGCACACCCTCCCCACCCTACCCCACCTCCAGCCTCACCCCCACACAATGTAGCACATAGCCAGGAGGCTGACTCAGTTCAACTGTGCTGTTTTGAGCATGCCTGGTTCAAAAAGAGCAGGGGAACCAAGAAAGATCTAGGCCATCCCTACTCTACACAAAGCAGAAAGTGTGCCAACTGTTCTCACAGGCACAAAAGTTAGGCCCTAGTGTCTTCGGGTGTTCTCTTGTGTCAGGAAGGGTGAAGCATGGAGGAATGTCTTCTAGTTGCTGAAATGAATGAAGTTTGTACCCATTTAGAAGGGTTTAAGTTTGTACCCACTTAGAAGGGTTTAAGAGAAGCAGACTTCTTTGAACAGTAGAATGGAGCACCAGGATATGCTATTCCTGGATCCCTTGGCTGGACACCCTCAGAGCTAAATGACTGATGTTGGCTCAAACTAGACACTTCAAGCTGAGCAGATCAAACTCCAGGAGAAGATAAATTAATTGAAGTTCTCTTTGCTGGGCTAGCCTTGAGAGGGTCGTGGTGTCTCGGCTTCCTTTACTGATGTGTGTGCCCTTAGAACCCTGCTCTAACTATGAGAGCTTAGAATCTCCTGTTCCCATTGTCAGAGCACTACTGCCCAGCTTTGGAATGGTGCTGCCTGACACTCAGCACCTGCCTAAGTTCCATAGTTCTTCATTAACAGCCTAGGTGCATGCTGTAGAAAATAGCCCACCAGCTTGCCTGGTAGGCCGACTCTACTCTCGGACCACTCATGGCAGTGTAGGTCACTTACACTAACAGAGACAATGCCATAGTGGCAGCTGCACTTTGGGCAATCCTGACTGCTGTTCTGTAGATCAGTGAAGCCAGAAAGGCAGAGCTAGCTAGAGGCAGCCAACAGCTCCCACTCAATCAATCTCTTCAAAGCCCACTGTGCTGCAGCCTAGGGGCAGAACCTAGAAAAGGCCCAACTAATTTGGAGCTGGTACCTGCACCCAAACCAGGCTGTAGTGTTGCCCTGTCAGGTGAGAACCAAGAGGGCTAAAGGAACAGGTCTGTGCTCCTATCTGGAAGCACAGAACTGGGCCAGGGCCTTTTGCGTAACTCTAACAAGGAAACATGAACCCTGGGAAATCCTTTTGAGTTGCCCAACAACACAGGCAGCTAGGAGCTGGCAACACAGTCACCCTACCTGCCCCCATCACAGAGTTCCCCACATTAGGAGTCAGGTTGATGATGATGGTAGTGAGAAGACAAGAAGCCAGTAACCTAATGCAGCTCCCAGCTGATCTACTGCCCACCAAATGGCAGGAGGTCACCTTTATTCTGTTTTCTTTGTAAAACTTCAACAGAACAAGAAAACTGAAAACCAACCAATGAAACAAACAAACAAAAAAAGCAGCCTCTTCAACAGCTCCAGTGCCCTGTATCCCATGTCTACCCAGGGAAACAGTGCACTATTCCTAGGGAGGAAATCAGCTTGGGGACGAGGGGAGGGGAGACACATGGACAAACAGCCTACCATGATGAGCGGAGGAAAGAGGAAACATATGATAGAAATGTAACACACAGAAGGGCAAGGTATGGAACAATACAGAAAGGTGGGTCTCATCCTGTGAGGAAGCACTCCCTGGTGCCTTGACCCTTGCTCAGGGGGCTTGAGTCCAATGGCCCATTGGTCACAAGCTTTGCCTTGAGAAACAGAGCCACCCTCCTCTGCCCTGTTTCTGGCTACCTCACTCCCCTCCTCAAAGTTTGATTTTGATTTCTGTGGGTTGTGTGGTCACAGAGCCCCCCACCCCAGGACTTGAAGAGAGCTTTGAGAATGCTGTCAAGATCCACTTCAGCAGGAGGGTTGGAAGAGGAGGCAGCATTCCCCTGCTGAGGCAGCTCACTCTCCTTCACCGAGGGGCTGTCACTCAGCTGCAGCAAGATGGATTGGTCTGAGGTAATGACATTTCCATTCACGTGAAGGTTGCGCTTCATGGGTTGCCTCAAAGACCTGACCTGCATGGTGTAGGGGTGGGCATGTGTGCACATGGAGGTCAGAAGTCAGCATCAGTGTCTTCCTCTACTACACTTCACCTTATTTTTCCAGGTATGGTCTTTTCACGGTGTCACATATTTCGTGGATATTTTGTGTTAGGGATTTGTTGGACTTGAGATTTTCTTTGGTCGATGACTGTATATCCTCTAGTGAGTCTTCAACATCTGAGATTCTCTCTTTCATCTCTTGTATTCTATTGGTTATACTTACATCAGTGGTTCCTGATTGTTTACCCAGCTTTTCTATTTCCAGCATCCCCTCATTCTGTGTTTTCTTTATTGTTTCTAATTCTACTTTCAAACCATGAACTGTTTGAATTGTTTCTTTCACTTGTCTGGTTGTTTTTAATTGACTTTCTTTAGATTCTTTAAGAGATTTGTTTATTTCTTGATTTTTTTGTCTTGTCCTCTATTTCATGTATCTTTTGCTTGTTTTTTCTTCTTTTTCTTTAAGGGATTTTCTTGTTTCCTCTTTAGTGGTCTCTATCATCTTCATAAGATAATTTTTAAGGTCCATCTCTTCTTCATCCTCTGCATTGGGCTTTTCAGTTCTTGCTGGTATGGAGTCCCTAGATTCTGGTGGTGTCATATTGGTCTTTCTGTTGTTGAGTGTGTTCTTATTCAGTCTTCTTCCCATGTCTTCTTCCAGTGGGTGCAGGTGGTGTCTCTCCCTTTCTTCTACTCTCCTCAAGCAAAGGGCAGAGGACAGAGGGGGAACCAAGAGTGAGGTGTCTGGACTCAGGGTGGGTCTTCCGGTCTGGGTAGGTCCACTCTTGTTGAGGGGCAGTCTCAGGAAGAATCGAGGAGGTGGTGATGGGGGAAGTTGGGGGCAGAGCAGCACCCAGACTCACCTCAGGCAGCAGGTGGAGGGCAGAGGGCAGAGGGGGGACCCATTTGTATCTTTTTAATAATGGTAAAGAAAAATGAAATTTAAGACATCAGTGGAAAAAAAAAACCCTGAAAAATGTTGCCTGTTGCAATTTCAAGTCTGTTGTATAATTTAATTAAAGTCTACAGAGAATAAAATTATTAATAAAACAATAATAGACAAATTACAAATTTTCCATTGTGGTGCTCAAATGACCTAGCTTATTCCCAGGAGAAGATCCTCTCTACATAAAATAAGCCATACTGCATTTCAACTTGGCTGGTAAAAACTATTTTAAGAAGGTGATTAGCGGAAGAATGCAAAATTTGTAGTATTTTTTTTAATTTGACATTTCCCCAGAATATTTATGAAATCTTGGTACTTAAAATATATGCTACAGGAAATGATAAATTATATTATTCTAATGCAATGACATACAATTCTACAATTGCTTCAGAAATGGGTCACTAAGACGGCTGTAGAATCAAGCTTACTTCCTAGTGCAGGTCTCTTGTCCCGCTCATGTGTTTACGTGAGAGTAAGTAATCAGAAAAGTCTTTGGTCCCAATGATGATAAGGAGGGTAGCATCATTTGCAAACACTGTGAGAAGCTGTAGGGGAGGGTACCAGGTGCTGTTCATGAGGGGCAGAGTATAAGTACAGCCCTGGAGCTGATGTGCAGTGAGAGAGTGGCTAAAGACAGGTGCAGGTCTAAAGCCCTGCCAAGCACTCTGCTTCCCTCAGAGTCTCTTCCTAGTCTCTTCATTATTGTATAAGGTAGCAAATATATTTGTGTCCATCAGAAAAGGGAAGAGTCCATCTTAAAGGGTGAGATGTTCACGAGAGTCACACAGATAAAACAATGTCAGATCTGGGAATCGGCTGTGGTCTATGTGTTCCTAACCTGCTGGTTCTGTACTGGCCATCATCTACATGGAGTAGGAGAAGACCAGCAGTGAAGGTGTGCCCTAGGATCCAGGACTTCTGATGGGGGGGGGGACAGTAATTCACTCATTCATTCATTCATTCATTCATTCATTCATTCATTCATTCATTCATGGTGCCTATGTGTTATAACAATCTTGAGTTTGTGGTATCCCCAAATTCTCATGCAGAAATCTTAACCTCGGTGACCTCAGAATGGGACCATAAGTGGATACAGGGCCCTCACAGAGGTAACCTACGTAAAATGGAGTCATCACCATTGAGCTCTAATCTAATACTACTGGCATTCTCATAGAAAAGGCAGTTTGGTCACAGGTGAACTTTATTGCTTAATAAAATGAAGAAAGAGCAAAACTTTCCTCGAGAAGGTGGCTGTGTACAAACTAGAGAGATGGCTATGGACAGCCCTTTCCCTCACAGCCTCGAGCAAGGATTAGCCTGGACAGCAACACCCTGCTGAACTTCTGGTCTTCAGAAACACAGAAAAGTTGAAGCCCTCCAGTCTACATGACTGTTTGCACAGCCCTAGAGAATAAACATGGTGATGGCAGGCATGCATCCCACAATGATGAATCCTCGTCAAGGTTGTGAGCACACACATCACTTTCTCTCCATGTCACTTTTCCCATCTGTAAGGTTGTGTACCCTCCACATTGGTTATAATGGTTAAGTGACTCAGGGTAGGTGGCACAGGAAGGCAGCATTTGATTTGGAGAACTATCACCTGCATACCAGCTGGTATCGCACAAAAATGGGCATGGCCTGCTTCTATTTTGCTGCTATGGTGTGGCATAAGGGATCCCTAGGGTCTCCAGTGTGGCACTTTTGGAAGCGCTATGGAATCTTTGGGAAGTGGATTCTAGGTCACTGGGGTGTATGCCTGTGAAAGGTGACTCCTTGCTAGTTTGGGGGAGACAGCCTGCGGTTGGCTCTACCCTCTATTTTCTTCCCAAGAGCCCATATCTTCTCTCGGACTGTTATAAGGATGCTTCTCATTGGTTTGGGACTCATTCAGGTATTCCAGAATGATCTCATCTCCAGTGCCACACTTACTCTGCTGAGACCATTCTTCTACACAAGTCCATTTCATTGGTTCTAGGCTGCAGGCATCTCTTTTGGAGGGCCACCATTCAACCTGTCCCACCAACTACGTTTTGTGAAGAGTTTGCCTTAATCTCCACTGTATCTCTGTGTACCTCCATTTCTAGAAAATGATCTGGTTCTGACCAGTACCCCAGGGTTGGGGCAGAGCTCAAATGGCAGTATTACTACTCATGGCCTCTAGGCCCTGGACAGCACTCCACCCATGCTTTGAAACCTTCTGCAGAGAAAGATCTCACTAGAGGCTGTGGGCCCTGTAACACAAGGTTGACACATGAGCACAAAGAAAAGCACCCAGTTCCTGATTTCTTTCACAAAATAGCAGCTGCAGGAGAAACAGGATCTGCTTTGAGATGGCAGCTTTATGTTTCTGCATTGTGCCTGTCTTCACAATGACGGTGCTCACTTCTAATGTGTAGTTTACAGCTGGTAACGGAAAACAGCTTTGAACTATTTTTAAGGATTGTGCCAAATACTTGGAGATTCAAAGGCAGAGAAAATTGTCGTCTTCCTCAGCTGATTTGCTCTTCTTGGGTTATTGTCTAGTTTCTTCACCCTTGAAAAAGATGTTTGAAAAACAAAACTAAGTTCTCTCTCTGTGTGTGTAGTTGTGTGTGTTATGTGTGTTATGTGTGTTTGTGTGTGTGTGTTTTGTATTTCTGTGGGGTTGCTTGTGTGTGTTAGCATGTTTGTGTGTTTTGTGTATGTGGGTTGTATCTGTTTGTGTGTGGGGACTGTGTGTGTTGTGTGTTTGTGTGTATGTTGTGTGTGTATTTGTCTGTGTGGGGTTGGTTGTGTGTGTTGTAGGTGTGTGCTATGTATACGTGGGGGTTATGTATGGTGTGTGTATGTGTGTGGGTTTTGTGTGTGCTGCGTGTGTTTTATGTGTGTTGGGGGCTTATGTGTGTTGTGTGTAGGTTTGTGAGTGGGTTGCATGTGTTTTTGTGTGTGTTGTGTGTGTATGTCTACTGGTTTTCTGGAAGTCTTCATTTTCCCACTGTTTATATTAAAAACCCTACCCAGAACCAATGTGTGTGATCTTCATTTGGACCCTCTTAACTGTTCATCTCATGTACAGATATGAAGTAATCAGAAGATCAAGACTCAACTCTCCTTACCTCAGGGAATTCTGAAAAGCAAAAAGACAAAATTAAATCTCTAGGGTGTTGAGCATATTTCTTCCACATGTCAGCTATGTGGCATAAACAAGGCCTTCTTGCCTCTGTCTCCTCATTGGCAAAATGAAGCATAATCATATTAATCTCATGGACCCTCAAGAGAATTACATACAGTGTGTGGTCAGCTCACATGATGCTGGCTACAGTCAGAGTCCCCCACCTCCTCCCCTGTCTTCTTCTCTTCCTTTCTCCAGAGGATCCTCTGTTTTGTCCTTTTATTGAGTTTTTTTGTTGTTGGCAAACAAACTCTCCCAAGCTGTTTTGAATTCTAGGACAATCCCTGTTGCTTGGCCTCGGTTTTTGTGATTTTGTTTTTCAAAAGTCAGCCCTTTTTCTTTGGATTCTGCCTTCTCAGTTTTCTGCACTGGCATCTTTCTGGTTTACTAACTCTGAAATGTGCTTTTTTTGGGGGGTGGGGGATAAGTTTGTATGGAAACAATGGGCAATTGGAGCCACTGGGCATCTATTTCACAGGAGGTTTGAAGGAGCAGTAGGTGGCTTTTAGTCTCTTTTTAATTTGCAGAGCCACACCCTTCTCTCTCAGATTATGTGATCTGGGATCAGCCGGATTTTACTGTTTAAAAGCAGAGTTTAGCTTGTCAATTGTTCCGGACCGATGTCTCCAGGACTGTGAAAGGAACTAGCTGTACAGTCCCGGGTCTGATTCTGAGTGGAGGTGTGTGGACTAGGGAAGTTTAATTACCCAACGATGCTAATGATGAGACAGGAAACACCATATCATCTCAGAAGGGCTCCCAGCTGATGCCGAGCAGCCATGGTTTATTGAGAAGTCCATTTAAACAGTCCTCCAAGGGCAGGGACAACATCAGGAAGCAGCTCTTCTCTTGGGATGGGAAGCTGGAAGAGGAGCTCTGAAGATTGTTTTTCCTGGGTCACAGTGGGGTGGGCACTCCAGGCTGCCAGGAGGCACTGAGATGAAAAAGCAGACCTATGATTTTCCATCAGGGGTGAGATGAACTCCAGGTTGGACCGCTGATCTGAAGTTGGGGAAGATTGTTCGTATGCATTTCTCTGCATGTTCTGTCCTTGAAGTAAGGACGACAGAGTTGAGGTTCACTCCAGAAATATTTGGGTGCCACACTGCCCCTAGATACCCTATAACACCACAAGCCATGTGGCTTACAAGGATGTATTTATTCTCTGAAAATTAGGAGACAAGATAACCCAATCACAACACTAGTAGATTCACGTCCCAGCGTCCATTGCTATTGAGCATCTTTGGAAATCCTTAGCTTCCAACTGTGCTAATTCTACTCTCCCAGGTTCTATCTCTGTAGTAGTGTGTGTTGCAATTTAAGAGAAGGGGCGTTTGAGTGAAAAACACCAGGCAACAGGGTTCAAGCAGAGGGCTTTTTGTTTGTTTGTTTTTTTGGTGGGCGTGGAAGGGATCATAAAAAGGGGAAAGGGAAGTGGGGAGACCAGCTTCTGGACACAGGAGCAGCAGGAAAGAGGAGAAAGGGAAGAGGGGGAGAGAGAATAAAGAGGTGGAGGGAGAGAGGGAAAGAGAGGGACGAACAGAGACAGAGAAAGAAAGAGAGAGAGAGAAGGATGGGGGGTGGGCAGGGCCCTTTTAAAAGGGAACTTAGTGAATATGCACAGGTGGTGCTCTTAGTGGCTGCAGCTGAGGGTGCATCCTATCAGAACTCCAAGGACAGGCCGGTACAAATGCCTGAACACTAACAGTGTAATGTCTTTGCACTGTGTCTGTCTTCAAATGGAGGGCATCTGTGAGTCTGTGTCTCAGTCTGGTATCTTCCTTCTATGTATCTGCAACTTCCTGTGGTGACTTCTCTGTGTGTGTGTCTATATTTTCATACAGTGTTCTTTCTTTGTCTCGACATCATCACATGGCACTTCCACATTGTCTACCTATGGAGTATTCCCTGCTGTGTCTATCTTCATATCATGTCTTTCCTCTAAGTGCTCCTGCCTCTCTGTCACTTTTCATCTCTTCATGGCAGCAGTCCTTTGGGGCATGGGACCCCCTGTTTTCAGTACAACTTCATTTCAGCTTGTCTCTTAATTACATGTGCTTGCTTTCACAGGTACTAGGGGCAAGGTCTTGGACATATCTTTCTGGGGAACACAATTCAACTCATAACACAGAACTGAGTTCTCCAGTCTGCAGGGTGATGACCTGGAGGACATATGGATGGGGAGAGAGTGAGGCTGAGGTCACAGCTGCAGCTTTGAGAAGGGTAGAGGCTCACACACAGCTGTACGTTGTTGGCCTCTCATCTCCCTGGTCTTTTAGAGAGAGGTTGTGTCTCTTCCACTTACACAAGGTACTGTGTAGGCCAAGCCCATTACCTTGTGTAACATTCAAATCTTCACAACCTGGGGCCCAAGCTACCTTGTGTCCTCTCCAATTTATCCTTTTATTTATGAGTGAGGCACACAGGGCTAACTTGCCTTTCTTGAGGCTGACATCTCCAATCCTTGGCCTCTGCAGGCCTGTCAGCTACTAATGTTCTTGGTCTCATGCCAGTACTATAAGATGCTTCCTGACATGCCCTCCATGGTCATCCCTTGTGAGGCAACTCCATAGTGGACTGAAACATGTACAAGCCATTCAACCTCCTCTCTAAGTCACATGTCATTTGTTTTGCAGAACCCTTGATGTAGCAAACAGTGTCCTTTTTCTTCCCTTTCTCTTAATTGCTTAATAAAATCCCAGGGATTTAAATCAGATCCGATGAATTCATACATGTGTAAATGGACCCTCCATGGCAAAGCAGAAGAAACACTGTCACAGACATAGCAAGACAGTGTGATTTGAGGGACTACTGAAGGGACTACCTGATGAAAATTATGGCACACGTGCCTCAGGGTCCCTAGTGCTACCATTGGCACCCATCATTTCTAGTCTTTCAACTGGCAGAGGATCTTAGAGAACCAGGTGAAGAAGCTTTGGGAAGGAGAAACTCAGACAGTATCCTAAGTGAAGGATCTCTCACAGTGCAGGTGGGAGCACACTGTCAATTCTGTATCACCTACGTGTGCTCCACGGCACTGTGACAAGACAACTGGACTCTGTGTACCCCAGTCTCTTCTGTCCTCTTCAACTGCCTTTCGGACACCCCAGGGGCTACTCCATTACTGTAATGTCTTTTACACCCGAAGGTGAAATTTCTAGTCAAGAGTTCAGATTTGCATGGATCATTGAACATCTGCAATGTCCAGCAGGGAAAACCCAGCAGGGCAGGGATGATCTCAGACAGATCGATGTGTCTGTTCTTCTTCCAGCCTTCCTCACCGACCATCTTCTCTTGAAAACTGCATGAGACAGCCGGAAACTGAGATGCTGAGAGGCAGGGGGGTTTCATTTCTCCCAAGCCAAATCAGACAACATCTTCCTTTCACTCTTCCTTGCATTACTCAAGGATTCGCCACAACTTAGTGACTGGAGCACAGAACAGAATTTCTTTCTATAGGTAAATAAAATTCCCTTCCTACAAGCTTCTCTGGTCTAGGGGTGTTGTGTGGCACTCTGCCATTGTTTTCTTTCTTAGTCCCGATACTTTATTTCCTGTGCCTGTTTGCTGTACAACAAACCAAATCCACTATTCAATTTCCTCCAATCTCTCTCTTTGCTAACCTCCTTCATAAAAAGCTGGCTATTTTAACATTTTAGTGTGTGCAGCAAATCTAGGTGGTTTGCAAATTAGAATTTTGTATGAAAGCATTTATAGTTATTTTCCTTTTAAGCTGCTGCATTTTTTTTTGGTAGCTCAAAATACTATATTTCTCCAACAAATGTGCAAACTAAAAATGGAGTTACTCTCATTCTAATGCTTTGCTAGCTCCTAAATTAGCGGCTTAAAAGTGCTGTTCTTATAGACACAGGCATAATCTCTCTCTTCTGTTTTATTCCCATATGGTCTCAACCTTTTCTGTGCTGTGGCAGGGTTGGCTAAGTCTCCTGCTTTCAGCCTGAGTCACATTGCTGCATGCCAGGTGTTCCAGAGGCACCTTTATGTTGCTGTTTTCCTTCTCAGCAATTTACACTGTGTGAAAAAAAAAATAGCTCACCAAATTTAATATCTCCATAATAAGTCAGGTTTTCTTTCTTTATTTTTGTTCTCCATGTTTTGTCAGCATGCAAAATAATGGGTTTCGTTGTGACATTTTCAAACATACTTCATTGTACCTCACTTGTGTTCCCTCTCCTCCCCTACTTCCCTCCCCATCTCTTGCTCTTCATCCCTCCCCCAGATACTCCCCATCTACTCCCATACCCACACCATGCTTTAAAACTGTGTTTTGACTTAAATCAAAGGTGGATGTATAAACTTTTATGTGTCTTAGTCTCTCTCAGACATGACCATTATGGCGTGTAACAAGGTAAAGGGAACCGGGGTTTTGAGACAGCAACTAAGCTAAGCATGGTATGCCTGCAGACCCAGGCCTACGGGGGTCTTTGTGGGTCCATGAGCAGCAGTGTGGGACAGTGGCTTAATTGTGCCTTTCTGGGTGGTATGATGTTGCTTTGAGGTGGGCCTCATTAGTCATTCTTGTTCCTCTCTTAGGTGGTGATAGACCTGTGTTTTCTTTCTCAATATATTCTATGAATGCTTCACCTGAGTTAGTCACAAGGATGTGACACTTATTGTCTATTGACTTTGAATCTTCTCAAACAACCAAGCTCATGGTCCCATCCAGATTCTTCAAAGGATTGGATTGTAACCCTGAAAGTGAACAAGGACCCTGAGGAGGGAAACTGGGTCTTCCTCTTCACATACGATTATAGCTGGGCTTCACTTACAAAACTCAATTTTGAAGGTGAAAACTGCATATTTCAGAGTATGAGCCAAAGACAGAAGATCTTCCAAGTGTGAGCCCCATGAAACCCATGCAAATCAGCTTGACAAGCAAGACACCATAGAATCTGCTGGAAGGTGTTTGTCTGTATGCCGTTGTGTAGCATCCAAGGTTGTCTGGTTCTTGGACTCCTCAGAGCTGTTCAGTCACCAGGTGGCTTTTAAGCTCCCCTTTTCCTTCCTTCCTTTCTTTCTTCCTTCCTTCCTTCCTTCCTTCCTTCCTTCCTTCCTTCCTTCCTTCCTCCTCTGTCTTCTTCTTCCTCTTCCTTCTCTCCTTCTTTTGACCTGGTCTCAAGTATCCCACATTGGCCTCAGACATGCCAAGTAGTTGAGGATGATCTTCTAATTCTCCTGTCTCCACTTCTGAATTCTGCGATTATAGGTAAATCTCTCTCCACCCACTCTATACAGAGCTGGGCCCAGCCCCTTGTGGGTGGTGCTACCCCTGGGCAGGTGGTCTGGGTCGAAGAAGAAAGTTGGCCCTAGCTCAGTTGACGTTTAGCCAGAGGGAGTGAGCCAATAAGCAGCAATCCTCCATGCTTTCTGCTTCAGTTCCCATGTCAGTTCTACCCTGATTTCTCTTAGTGATAGCCTGTGACCTAGAAGTGTAAGCTAAATAAACACCTTCTCCATCTAAGTGGCCCTTAGTCATAGTGTTTAGCATAGCAACAGAAAGCAAACTACAACACCTACCATGCAGTCTAGGCTGGTCTTGAACTTGCACTGTTTCTGCCTTCCTCCTGAGAACTGGGATTATAGGCATACACCACCATGCCTTGAAGTTCTCATAAGGAATCAACCTTGCTGACACCTTGACTTTGAACTTCTATACCCAGAATTGTCAGACAATAAATTTCTGCTGTGTGTCACTGCAGTTTGGTTTGTAGAAGTCCCAGGAAGTCAACATTTGAGAAATGGACTTTATCAAAGCTTGTGGGGGGAACTCTGGTGCCTGCTGTTAACCAGTACCGTGTACATCTGAATAAGATGGTCTAGACACTAATAAATATTTCCTATTGTGAGTAATAGAATGAATGTGATTTCAAGTCCTCCATTGTTAGAAGGATTAGCTGTGATAACGATGCAATGAACACGGCAGTCCTCTCAATACTTAGACAAGCTGGGAAAACACTACTGTTATTTCTGCTAAAGGAACATAGTATTAAGAGGCTGTGGAGTTCTTAGCCTTAATTGGGACATCCATATCACACCCCTCTTCTCCTAAGGCCCAGGGATCACTGCAAAGAGGAAGTGGAAACCGTTTTAGGAGGCAGAGGTGGTAAAAGACTACAAGGAAACAGTGTTTTCCAAACACTGCAGGACAGCTGTGCAAAGGAAGCAAAGTGGAGCTGTGCACCACTCACAGTGGTGTAAAGTGGGAAATTACCCATATGGAGCCAAGTAGAAATATAAGGGTATTTAATAGGGAAAAGCCTTACCACAGCCGGCGTGGTAGCAGTCTGTACAGCAAGCTGAAAGGTCAAAACTGAAAGCGAAACCCAGCCAACTGAAACTCTTACTCTACATCACCATGACCATGCCCTCGCAGGCGTGGTCAGGCAGACCTGTAGCCAGCCCCTAAGCAGGTGTGGCTACAGGTTCCCCTACAGTGGTGTGGCAGCATACACAAGACCTGTGCAAGGTCAGTTCAGACAATATCCTGACAGGGAGAGGGGCGGGGAAGGGGACATGAAGTTCCACCCCTAGATAAGGAGTTGTTGGTATCTGGTGGCTGCTAGGAGAGGGAGAGTTGGGTTTCTTTAAGTGTGTGACTCCTCTTAGGCCCACCCTTCTCTAGTGGATGACCACATACCTAAGAGTATATGGACATTATGAACTGAACTAAATTGTGGCTTTAAAAAATGAGGTCACAAAGTTTGGTAGGTAGAGAAGGGAGTGTGGACCTTGGGGTAGTTTGGGGAAGGGAATATGATCAAAATACATTGTCTAAAATTCTCAAAGAGTTATAAAAAGTATGATAAGCATTTCAATTGAATGATACATAGGATTTTAACACAAAATTTTGGCAAATTAATAAGAGAGGGTGCAAAAACATCTAGCATTCGAGTGAACAGAAACACTCTTTAAAGAGGAAACGTACATGGATGTCAATGAGGAGGCCTCTGCACTCCAGGGGGCTCCTGGTAGTGGATTAGTATTTTTCCCTGGTGTAGGAGGGGACTTTGGGAGCCCATCCCACGTGAAGGGATGCACTCTTGCCCTAGACACATGGGGAAGGGCCCAGGCCCAGCTCAGGATGATGTGGTGGACTTTTCGGAGCCCCCATTGAGGGCCCTACCCCGCCTGGGGAGTGGAAGGTGGATGGGGTGGGAGGTAGGTTGGGGGTGGGGGAGAAGGGATGGGGGGGTGAGGGGAGGGAGAGGGAGAAGGGATTGACACATGAAACAAGCTTGTTCCTAATTTGAACTAAAAAAACAACAACAACAAATAAATAAAGAGGAAATGTAAAAACATAAACAGACAAAATGTTCAGCTACATCAAAAAATCCAAAGTTCGGCCAGTTGTACAACTTAGTAGTATTTCTTGGCCACTGGTTTTTGCCAAGTACAAACTTACAGAGCCAAACCCTGCACACCTGCATTCAGTTAAGAAGATTGCATTTTTTCATAATATTTACCCAATAGCATACTTTACCATATGCAATTCTAATTGTTAACGGTTTGACTTATTGCTGACCTTTATTCTACCTATAATTTTCATTATAAACCAGATAGTCTTATTTCTTCAGAGACATCTCTATTGAAAAATCATAAAGATGGGGGGGAAGCTTGCAGTTACAACGAGAAGCTCACTCCCGTTGGCATTTAAAAAATGTAATTACTTGCACTTGTTGAGCAGTTCAATGGCATAGAACATAAAGTGTAAAACTCTTCCCCCTCCATATTCTTCTCTCAGAAGCAGCAACATTCAGCTTAGTCCTGGAAACATGACTTGTGTGACAAGGGAATGAAGAAAGGACAGCCACACAGACATATGTACAGAATAAGTGGGATGAGGTAGGCTGTGCATGCTCTGATGGTGAGGCACCAACTAGACAACAAGCTGGGACTTGATCGTGTTTATTATATTCAGACAGGGGGAGGGTGAGCCCAGGGTAGGAGGTCTTTGTAGGGCCTCAGTCTCTGGTGTAAAAATGTCAGAAGGAAGCTGCAGTTGCTAATTTTTGCACATAGTGGTCACTTGTTAATAAACACCATACTTACACACACTGTCAACATTTGAATTTAAACCAGGGGAAAGCTTTGTCATCTCTCTGAGCCTCATCCCAAGGGTTGACAGCTTTGCCATTTCCATGAGTCTGAGTCATTTGTCCTTGACATGGCCATACCCATGCCAACGATACAAATCCACTCAGGACTTCATCTGCTCTTTACACATTCACACAAGGCTTCCTCTGCTCCCCCGCAATGTACAAATGGGTACATGTGCCTACATACATGTTCATACATGTCACACATGTATACCATACAGACATATCACAAGCAAAATATTTAGTTTAGGGTAGTGTTAATTACAAGGAAGTGAAAAACCCAAATTCTTTTAAAAGAGAATTTCATACACACATACAATGCGTTTTGATTATATTCATTCCTGCCCTTCCCCCTAAATCATTTCAGATACAACACCTCACCCCTCCTAATTTCCTGTCCCCTCTCTTTCTTTTTAACTCACAAGTACAATTTGTGCTACTCACGTCCGTACTCCTAGGTGTGAGGCCATCTATTGCAGCATGATTGACCTGCTGCAGGACTCACCCTTAAAGAAAATTGACTCTTCCTTCCCTGGGAACTCTCAACTGTTAATAGCCTCTCAGCTGGGGGTGGGGGTTGTGTTGCCTGGCTTTATCTTGCGCAGGACCTGCCTTGTGTATCCATCCTGAATGCACATCCAGAAGATTCAGTTTTGCCCCACTCCTCCCCAACCTCTGGCTCTTACGGTCTTTCTGCCCCCTCTTCTGGGATGGTCCCTGAGCCTTATGGATGGGTGCCTTGTTTGTGGACACTTATTCTCTGCACATTGACCACTTGTGAGTTTCTGTGTTAATCACTTTCTCTTGTACAAAGGAACTTCTCTGATCAGGTCTCAGAGCTGCACTAATCCTAACTGGGGTAGTTAATCAAAATATTTCCATATGAAGGCCATCTTCGAAGAGGAGAAAGATTCAAAGAGCTAGAGCAGGGCAGAGAGACTTGAGCAGAATTACCTTCTGGATTCTCAAGGTTCCAGCTCTCATGAACTCACAGCTGCTGCGTCTGCCTACACAAGAACTTCCCAGGATCAATTCAGTGAACACAGGAGCATGGGATGGAAGCCTGTTCTTGAGTCCATGCCCCTGGCTGAGAAGCTGATGACATATAAAGGTTTTTTAAAAAGAAGACATTAAAAGTTTTTGGGGTAGAAGTGGATTTGGGGGGAGTCAAGGAAAGGGGTTGGGCTGAATATGATCAAAACACTGTATGAAATTCTCAAATAATTAAAAAATATTTATTAAAAGAAATATTATATGCAGTATATTAGAACATGCTTATATTCTCAACACTCAAAAGTTGAGGCATGAGAATTCCAAGTTCAAGACTAGCATGGGATACTGAGTAAGATCTTGTCTCCAACAACAACAAAAATAACAAGAAAAAAGGAAATATTATACAATAATCAAAATCTCTGCAAAGAGTGTTTAATGACCTATTTTTGGTAGTCCTTTGGAACAAAGCAAAAGTGGGTCATGAAATTATATGTGAAAAATGATCTTAGCATGGAAGAAACACAGGAGAAAGATGAGAATAAATTATGCTGAGTAATAATTTTTGAGATATAAATTTTCCAAGTTTCCTAGACACAAAATGGAATAGTAGTGTTAAATAAAGCACACAGGGAACTATAGGTTTGGACTGAGTCCTGAGCCCCATCAAATCAAACCAAAATAGAATCAGTCATGCAAAAGCCACATTTGACCAAGCCAAAACTCAAGGCATCTCTCTGACCATCTGAGAAATCAGAAAAGAGCTCATGGCTCATCCCAAGTTAGGACAGGAGGGCCCTTCTACATCATCCTTTAAGAAGAAAATTACTCTATAAGGCTGGAGAGATGGTTCAGTGGTTAAGAGCACTGGCTGTTCTTCCAGCGGTCCTGAGTTCAATTCCTGGCAACCACATGGTGACTCAAAATCACCTTGAATGAGATCCGGTGCCTTCTTCTGGCATTCAGGCAAAAGACTTTATACATAATAAATAAATAAAAATCTTTAAAAAGAAAAAAGAAGAAAATTACTTCAGAAATGGGAAAGATGGCTCAGGTAGTCAAGAGTACTTGTTGTTCTTACAGAGGATTGGAGTTGCCAGCACCCATATTGGGTGGCTCACAACCCTTTGTAACTCTAGCTCCAGAGGTTCTGACACCCTCTGTTGGTCTCCTTGGGCAGCTTCCTACATGCAAATATACACACACATGCAGACATATGCATAACTTTTTTTTTTTAAGAAATCTATACAAAGAAAATGACTTAAAAATGTTGTGGCTGATTTTACTCTTTATTTCTGAGTTCCTCAGCTATTTTGTGTGCTTCCATGTTCAGACCTACTCTGTAGAGCCAACTTCCCTTAGGCTTTCCTGGTTCTCAGGGTGGGCCTCATTCCAGCCTAGCTAAACCCTGTAAAGGTTGAAGGTTAAGTGGAGAGCATGAGCCTAGCTCGATCAACATGCTGCATTCTGCCTTCAGCACCACAGAGGAAGCAAAGACAACAACGAAGAAACCAAAACCTATGTTAAGTTTACTTTGTCAAATTTTTGTCTTTCATCAGCAATTAATTGCATGTTTAACTTTAAGATTTCTTTCACAATGTTTCTCTAGAGAGCCAATAGGCTATCAGTAACCATGGCAGCAACTCACCACACTTGCCCCTCAGGGCCAAAGAAGGAACTCCTGAAACTGGTGCTGGTCTCCAGCTGGTCATGAGGAGAGAAATAGAGTTGCCAAGCATAAAATAGTTAAACGATAGCATAAAAATTCAGGTCAGCTGCTAATATATCAAGCTGTTTTTTCTGAAATACCGAATCTTTAATTCAAATCTTAAGAGCTAATAAAAGTGGGCATGAATTGCCTACCTCACCCACATCTCTTCAGAATTCAATCACTACCAGCTATCCCTGGGGGATGAAGAATGAAATAAAAAAAAGCACATTTCCCTGAGTTTAAGAGATTCAATAGACACGGAGGAGAACATCACTTACTTGTGTATGCATAGTCTGCGAATAAGCGGGAGATGGAGGATCAAAAGCTTCAGGCTCTGATGAGGAAGAAAGCTCCTGTTTAGCCAGAGGTGAAAAAGCCACGCCCTTCCAGAGGACTTTAAAGAGGGGCTCTGAAAGACCAGAGCAAGCACAAATTAAAACTCCACCACATGTGTGCCAAAACAAGCATCCTAAACAGCTTCGCACTTACCAACATTTCCTCTGTCATCCATCTAGAAAGCCACCATTTTGGATTTCTTCATGTTCTTAGGAAAGGTGAGTGAAGGCCCCCGGTTTTCTGTGGTTCCCTTGGGGTTGATGTGTGTGAGTCCATATGTGAATAGGAAGGAAAAGGAACAGCTGAACAGCTGAGGAGTGTATACCAAACAAGCTTGGGTATTTGTTGCTGTTGTCTGATTTCTGGGAAGGACTTGCCTTATGTTATGGTCGATTTTCAGAAGTTTGTAAGTGGGCTAGTGGCACTGGGACGTGATATATAGGACTCTGCCAAGTCCAAGGTAAAGTAAACCCAGGATTGAAAGGAGAGTTAATTAAAAACAACAACAACAACAAAACCCCAACCAACAAACAAACACAAAACCAGGACAGGAGACACATCTCAGATGTCAAGAGCACTGACTGCTCCTCCAGAGCACCCAGGTTTAGGTCTCAGCACCCATATAGTGTCTCACAGACTTCTGTAACTCAGGTTTCAGGGGATCTTATGCTTCTTCCAGCCTTTAAGAGTATCAAGCATTCAAGTGGTACACAAACATTCACACAGGCAAAACTCATACAAGTAAAAAAAAGAAAGTCAACTGAAACAAAAATGCTTTGTACAGCAAATTCAACATCTTTAGTTTTTATAACTCCGAATGAATACAAATTTGTTTTTAAAGTTACAATTTATTAGTGCTTTAAAAATGACCTTTATTCAAATGGCATTCGAATAAATCACTTAGTTTTAAAAATGATTTCCAAGCTCATGGGCATGTTCATGACCAGAGGCGGCATTTGGGATACAAAAGCCTGGTTCTGTGTTTGGTTCTTTCTGTAGCAAATCAAAACCTTGATGATTACTTAAGGTTAACTGCACGCAAATTGCTAGTGCATATTTGAGAATGTTCCATATTTGATGATAATAGCAATGGCACACTTTTATTTATATATATGCATAATAAATACATATATATTATACACATACATACACACACATATTGCTTGTGTGTGTATACCTGTGCATGTGCACATGACTTGGTTTGAGGATGGAGTTCACAGAACCACTTGTGGGAGTCAGCTTTAAATTTATACCATGTGGATCCTGGGCATTGAACTCATTCAAGTCATCAGGTTTAGTGGTGGGTGCCTTTAGTCACAGAGCTATCTTTCTGCCCCCCCCCATTACTGTTTTTAACAATGCGTAAGGACTCTGTGTGCACTTTTTGCTTACACATGCTCTTCAAATTCTTGCATGGATTTATGTCTCCAGTCAGATTAGTAAACGGGAGAAACTGGCGTGCAGAAGGCCAAACAGCTCACCCCACTCACATCATCTGCTTCTAGGATACAAAAGCCCATGGAATTAGCTTGCTTTCACTGTGTCCATTAAACGGGCTCAAAATCAGAAAGATGGGGAGTGGCAGCCCGGGACATGAAGGTAGAATAGGTCCCTATGGCTCTGTTTTTTTTTTTTTTTTTTTTTTTTTTTTTTTTTATCAGAATCAGCAGAAGCAGAATGTAGGGAGGGGCACACTTGGGCTCAGGAGGAGTTGACTGACTGGGTGACCACTGCAGCTTGTGGGACACTAATAGGACAGTCTGCCGTTCACACTGGGGGACACCTGCTGAGGGGGCTGAGAGGTAGACTTGAGCATTCCCTCTGTGTTTTGAACCCTACACATTCCTCCTCTGTCCTTTCTGATATCCCCTTGTCTTTGCCACTTGACTGACAGGATGACATCTGAATGTTCATTGTGTTGTGGGATACTGCCTCCTTCCCTCTCTCCCTCCCTCTACATTTGTTTTTGGTTGTCGTACCACCCAAGATCAGACTTCATTATTTCATTCCTGACCACTCTAATACTGCCTAACCATTTCTCATTTTTAGACATTTTTTTCTACTTGAATTCAGCCTGAACCCATAACACCATCTAATTAATTTTCTTGAGACACTTTGATCATGTAACCACTGTGACCTCAAAATGTTAGTAACCCATCTGGCCCGTAGGACAAAGCAAAGCCTTTTAGCACTGCATGCAAGGTGGTGAAGGATCTGGACAAACTCTGCTTAGAAATGCTTCAACATTTTCACTTTCATTTGTTTTGTTCACACTCTTTCTTTTCTTCTCCGCTAAGTCAAAGTCTTCTCAAAGCTTAAGTGAACCTTTACCCATCAAGATGTCCACTCAGGCACTTACTGATCTGGCTGGGGGAATTCCCTTCTCCTTCATCTCCAGCCATAGTCATAGCGTTATGAGGAACCGAGGGCACAGAATGCAGATGACAGCACATCACCAGCGTGGCTGCCATATAAGCAGCAGTAAGGACAAGAGCTTCTGTGGGATTAACGATAAGGAGGCTGGCGAAATTCCAGAACCAATTTGAAGTTATGAAGAATAAAGGTAGTCATAGGAAGAGACAGGTATGATAGGGATTGCTGTCATTGCAATGAACCGCTTTAGCTAACACTGAAACTGTTGCTGGTGGTTCTCTGTGACAGTTGCCGGAAGATCCTCATTTCTGAGGTTGTAGTGCAGTCCCTCCCCCAACCCCAGGGAAAGGATTACTTTCGAGTCTCAAACAGTTCAAAATTCCTTTCAAACATGGGATTATGAAGCAGTGAACATATCACCCTCTTATAATAGGTTCATAACATTTCTACTTGGGCCATTTCCCCGCCCACATCAAGAGACCTGGCCACTTTGGTCCACCCCACCATTCACAGACCTTGTAGTGGGGACTCCTTTTTTTTGATCAAATCCACAGTCCCCTTCCCCCATCATTAGTAACATTTTACAACATGCACATATCACATGCCATGTTAGCCACAGTCTGTCTTCCAGCACCATGAGTTCTGGAGTCTTGCTTTATAATTTTGAAGTTTCTGAACCATATATAATATCAAGGACATGGCATTTGTAACTAAACAATATATGGGAAGAAACTCATGGTAATGGCATTTGGCTGGAGTTGAAAGCTTAGCTTTTAATGTCCCTGAAGATCTGAAAGAAACTCGGGTTTTGTTTTCTCCAAGGGTCCTTCACAGTTAACTGCATAATGCCCAATTAGGCATCTTAGAAGAATTAAGGGTTGAGAAAACCCAGCCTCTATTGGAATCTTTGATTCTGCGAACCATACTTTTCCCCAAACCAGTTTTTACACAAGTAAACTCCCTGTGGGATAGAGTTGATTGTCATAACTTTTGAGTTTGCCTGGCAAAACCACAGACCCATTACAGGAAAATGCTGCAGTTTAAGATGTTTAGAAGTCTAGTGTTGTAGCTGACTTTGTTCATTACTTGATCGGGATAGGAAAGAAAGATCCAACAGATCTTTTTGTTTCTCTCCACATCTTGGACAAAATGAGGTTTCAGTATTTATTTTCTAAGTTTGCAGCGGTTAGCACGGCGTTTTTTTCTTTTTCAAGGGTCGGGGAATCAGAAATCATGAAAATATTCTGATCTAAAAGATGGAGGAGAAGGTACAATGATCATTTGCTGCTTGAGAGCAAGGCCACAAGGAAAGCTTTGTTTAGTCTCACTGCCCCTGTGGTCAGGGTATGACAGGCTACCCCTGCCAGCCGCAGAGACAAATTTGCCGGGGCTGCAGGTGTCACACTCATTCAGGAAGGTGTAAGTCGTTTGTCATGCATCTGGTTTTGCAGAAATCCTGGGGCTGCAGGAACTTATAAACACCGTTCCCCTTAATTTGTGGAAGACATTGTACAGACAGGACTTTTCTCAGTCCTGAGGCAGGAATCAGGTTCCTTTCCCTCTTGGGGGAGGGGAATGCATCCTTGGGTTAGTGAGAGGAGTCATGGAAGTCACTGGTTGAATCACGGATTTAGTTACTGAATTTCATGGCTCTGCACCACAGCTTTCCCAGCTCAGCACTGCTCACATTGCAGGCCCTGTAGCTCTTGGAGCTGTTCTGTACATCCTGGGGTGTAGGCAGCAGCCCCACCTCTACCGTGAGATGCGCGCACCACTTCCTGCTGTCTTTCCCACCTGTTGTCATATTAGAAAATATCCCTGGACATTTTCAATGTCCTCCTCCTCTGTAGAGGAGGAGGGGTGGGGTGGGGGTGGGTGAGGAAAGAAACCACTTTGTGCTGGTTAATTTTGACCAAACTGGAGTTACCAGGGAAGAGGGAAGTCAGTTGAGAAATTGCCTCTGTCAGATTGGCCTCCATCAAGTGTCTGCTTGGGTATTTTCTTGGTGGCTAATTGGTACAGGAGGGTTCCATCCACTGTGGGCAGTGCCATTCCTGGGCAGGTGGGCCTGGGCTGTGTAAGAGTGAAGGGTGAGCAAATCAGAGGCAACAATCCAGTAAGCATCATTCCACCATGGCCTCAGCTTTATCTCTGCTCCTGGTTCCTGCCTTGAGATCCTGCCATGAGTGTCCTCAATGACAGACTGTGATGTGGAGTCACGGGTCAAATAAACCGTCCCCCCAACCTCAAGCCAGGTTGCTTTGGGTAAGTGTTTTGTTACAGCAGCAGAGAACACACCCCTGGTTAAAGACTACTGTTGTAGATTTGCTTTATATTTCGGGCTGTGGTCACCTCATACACCCCAGAATGCGATATGTAGTTGCTAGGCCCCTAAAATGAAACTGTCCATGTTAACTTGAGTTCCATCTTTTGATAGTATGTGCCAAGTTTTGTGACTCCCTGGATTTCAAAGAGATCTTGACCTCCAAAGTATGAGTGACCATCCAACCTAGAGGGAATGCTTTCTCAGCAATTGACGGCCAGAGCGAGTTCTCGGACCTCTTTCAGGGACTCAGTGGTTCGGCTCCTAGCCACACCCAATGTCTCTCTCCCCACCACTAGCAAAGCCTGCCCTGTTTTTAAGGTTTCCTCCCTCTTCCCTTCCACTCTTGACTTCAGTGCTTTTTCTTCCTCTAGACTATATTCCAAATAACATTTCATCACTAGCTACCGTTGTCCTTTAAATAACTTGTCCTTTCATAAAGTGGCAGCACTTTAAAAGAAAGGGTGACACAGAGGTTTCCATTGGAGCTCTAATTCTGACACACTGCTAAGGCCATGGCCAGAGCCAGTGACACAAAGATGCTGAGACTTCATGGTTAGCTCAGTGACAAGAAGCACAGTGATTGATTAGTGATGTCTACCATGAAGAAAGTATTCTACACACCACTCACTCTCTCTCTCTCTCTCTCTCTCTCTCTCTCTCTCTCTCTCTCTCTCTCTCTCACACACACACACAACACACACACACACACAACATACACACACACACACACACACACACACAGAGAGAGAGAGAGAGAGAGAGAGAGAGAGAGAGAGAGAATTTCCCTGCCTCTGCCTCCCAAGTCTGGGATTAAAGGTGTGCACCATTTTCATGAAGTCCTCTTGTTCCCAAATGGCTTTGACCCCCCTTATTCAGTGGCCTGGGTTCAGAATGGAATCTGATTAGTTTTAGAAGTCAAATACCTATCCCAGAATGAAGCCTGACAGGTTCTGGAGCTGTGGAGAAGGACAACGGTGACAGGTATTGGGGATGTTGGATAATGACGCCTGACAGTTTCTGGGGCTGTTGTTGGAGAAGGTGAAGAGTGACAGGTACTAAGACTGTGGAGAAGGTGTAACCTGGCCTCTGAAGGTGGCTCCCTGGAAGCTGAGACATGGTGAGACAAAGCTTTTCAAAGGACTCCTGAGGAGGCCTTTCCCTGAAGCTGTTCATTTGCATAGGCCATGCTCACAGATACATGTTGGGTTACTGAGGGACAAAGCTTGTTGCAAATAAGAGCTTTGGTGTACAGGGTACAATGGTGTTTAGGAGCCAAGGTGAGTACAAGAGTACTGGGGACCTTGAGAGCAGAGGAGTAAAGAGGGGGCTCCAGGGTGAAGAGGCAAGACCCTGGTTTGCAGCTGTATTGGCCACCACCTCCTCAACCTCTGCTAACCACTGTGTGGTTGGGAGGGAGAGGAGGTGGCCATGGCTCCATTGTGGTTCCTGAGTCAGCCAGAGCCTGTTGCCGCCAGGGAACCAGACTCCATGAAATGTTAATTATCTGTTAGAAAAAACAGTTTATTTTATACAATTCTGAAAACAAAAATACGATTTCTGAGCTGGCCCTGTTATTTGACTCACTCAATATACATTTATTTATGCCCCATAAAGGTACACAGAAAGCCATACAGTGGTCTTTTTTTTTTTTTTTAAGGCGATAACATGTTCTTTACTTGAAACCATAACACCTACGCGCACCGTGACTGAGTTATAGTCAGAAAGGTACCGTAAATGACATTTCCTCCCACTAACTTCACATTGCCTGTGCAGTTCCAGGGAGTAACATGACTCTTCAACAGAAAAATGTCCTATCCGACTTGGCAGCCCCAAATGGCTCTCCTATCCCCATCAGCTGTTTTATCAGCTTGGCTTCCCTTGTTTCTTCAAGGATAGCTTGTTCTCCGAATCCTAGTCTGAATTTTATGGAGTGTGGAGTCAGAGTAATTTCCTTGTCCTGGTCCTGTTAACTTCCTGGTACTATTGTTTGAAGTCTCCAGACCCTGATGTGTAATCCAACTGTTTCCCCACTATGTGGGAAGCGGAAAGCTGTAGGCTTATGTCTCAAACAACCCAGGCTACAGCTTCCCTTTCTCTTTAACTTCTTTTTCCCATGAAGATGCTGGGCGAGAGCTTGCAGAGCATTCTGGGATGCAACTCACACCAGCTGTGGACAGGGAGCACCTCTGCTTTGTCTGGTCATTGAGTTAGAATTTGCTGGGAACTAGATGCTTATTAAGAAAGTTAAGTCCAAAACTCCAAAAAGAAGACCTCTGTGGTATTCATGTCTGCTCTTGGAGGGTTCCTCCAACTTCTTGTACTGGGTTATCTTTTTCAACTTTCTTTCCTTCTTTCCCTTCCTTCCTTCCTTCTTTCCTTCCTTCCTTCCTTCCTTCCTTCCTTCCTTCCTTTCTTCCTCCAATCCTTTCTTTCTTTTAAAAATCACTTTATTGTAATGAACCCACAAGTAAAAATACACATAGATAGACTAATATAGTCAGTTCAGGTAAAAAGAGACTCGAGAGAGGGGAGAGGGAGTTAGGAGAAAAGAAGGGGAAAAGAGGAGGGGAGAGGAGGACATGAGAGAGCCAGAAGATTGAATCAGGGGAAGAATAGAGGAGAACAAGAAAAGAGATTTTGTAATAGAGGGAGCCATTATAGGTTTAAAGAGAAATCTGGCACTAGGGAAATGTCCAGAGATCTACAAGAATGACACCAACTAACTATCTAAGCAATAGTGGAGAGGCTACCTTAAATGCCCTTCCTCAATAATGAGATTGATGATTATCTTATAAACCATCCTCGAGCCTTCATCCAGTAGCTGATGGAAGCAGAAGCAGACACCCACAACTAAACACTGAGCCAAACTCCTGGAATCCATTTGCAGAGAGGGAGAAGTGATGAGCAAAGGGGTTAAGACCAGGCTTGAGAAACCCACAGAAACAGCTGACCTGAACAAGGGGGAGCTCATGGACCCCCAGACTAATAGCTGGGAAACCAGCATAGGACAGTTTCAGACACCACCACCCCCCCCAAAAGTGGGTGTCAGTTAGGAGGCCTGGGCAATCTATGGAGCCGCTGGTAGTGGATCAGTATTTATTCCTAGTATACAAATGGACTTTGCGAGCCCATTCCACATAGAGGGATATTCTCTCAGCCTAGACACATGGGGGAGGGCCTAGGCTCTGCTCCAAATGATATGACAGACTTTGAAGATCCCCCATGGAAGACTTCACCCTCCCTGGGGAGCAGAAAGGGGATGGTCAGTGAGGGTGGGGGGCAGGAGGGAAGGGAGAGAGAACTGGGATTGACATGTAAAACAAACTTGTTTCTAATTTAAATTTAAAAAAAAAGAAAAAAAAAGACTCAAGCTGTGAAGGGACATTTAGGTAATTGTTTTTCTAACTTCAACCCTGTCACTGTTTTTTCTTCTTCCTCCTCTTTTTCTTCTTCTCAGAGGGTAAGTTCATAACATGTACTTGGCAGTGAAAGTATAAAGCCCATGACTTCAGAATGCAGAGTTTTAGGCTGGGCAAGACCTTGCTTGACTGGTTACTATTCCACAAGACAAGTTGATTTTCAGTTCATTCTGGAAGAGGTCACCTGGTTCACGTCCCTTCAGTCCATCTCTGAATTCTTCTAGGTAGTTCCTGACCTTTCTACTTTGACCAAACCCAGAGTCACTGTAGATTTTCTTTTCACAGACAAGAAATGCTCACAGTACCACTTGGCACATATCCCTTCTTCACACATGCTTGCTTCTTATTTCACAAAACGAAATATGAATGAATAGTTTTATATTTATTTATAAATATCTATAAATAGTGGGTTGTATGTTTCCATGAACAAGATGCCCTGTCTTTGGCCCTTCAACCTACTGTCTTCTTCATTTTCTCTTCCAAACATTTTCATGTTGGAGAAATCACCCATGGTATTGGCTTCTTACATGTGTTGTTATCCTACTCTCCCTTTTCAAACACACTAAGTCTAATCCTCCCCAAACTCCTCCATAAATGTGCAGAGCTGAGATTCTGGCTTATTATGAAGCAATGTGGGGGAGGAAAAAGCAGAGAAGGACCGGAGGCAGGGACACCTGCCAGTGGCAATCACCAGTCTGAGGAATCAGGAGGTGATAAAGATGGGTGCTACTATGTGTCAGCATCAGAACAGGAGAGCTTGGGCAGATGCCACACTGGCCTAAGCTGTAGGCGGTCATTGCTTCATTGGCAGTGTTTGGTGTCTAGAGAGTGTTTGTGCAAATATTAGCATTGTTACAGATAAAAGGCCCATGGGAGGAGAATTACATGATGAGGGGATAATGATGAGATGGATTTTGGACATGTTACTATGGGGCAGTAGGATGGTGGGCATCTCAGTTAATTTTCTATTGCCATTGGAGAAATGGCTATGAAGAGATAGCATGACCAAGGCAACTTGTAAGAGAAAGCATTTAATTTGGGCTCGTGTTTCCAGAGGGTGAGATTCCATAGCCAGTTTGGCAGCAGCCAGATGGGCATGGTGCTGGAGCAATTGCTGAGAGCTTATATGTGATCCACAAGTGTAAGGCAGAGAGAGGGGGGACGGAAGGAGGAAGGGAGAGAGGGAGAGAGAGTTAACTGGCATGGACTTTTGAAACCTCAAAGCCTACCCTCAGTGACATACATTCTTCAACAAGGCTGTAAATTCTAAACAGACTACCAGCTGGGAACCAAACATTCAAATATCCGAGCCATTGGAGGCCATTCTCATTCGAACCACCACTGCTGGCTTTGCTGCTTTTGGGTCCCTGGTGAGGCAGCATGTAAAATGGGTACAGCTGGCAGGGCAGAGTTATTACTAAAATAGAGAGAGTAGAGGATTGGCTGGAGTCTCATTAATCCCTTGGATAATCTGTGCACTTCCTACTAGGCCCTGCGTCTCAAAAATCTCATTGATTTTGATAGCACCACCATCAGGACACAGGTTCCACCGAGTTGACATGTAGACAGCTTTTCACACCCAAACCACAGCAGAGATTATCTATTATCTTATCTCACGCAAGATGACCAACAAGGTACAGTGGGCAAAGCCCTGTTTTAGAAGCTAGCTTATAGGTAACAGTAAAGATCAGCAAATCCCCCTCCTGCCTCCAGGAAGCATGTTCTCTAGCAGTGGAGGCAGAACACAAGAAGGAATTGACATCTGGTTCCCAAGTGTTACCACAAAGACTAAGCAGGGCATCCTCATCTCCAGTGTGTGTGTGTGTGTGGGGGGGTATCGTGAGGGCCTCCTGGCTTCTCTCTACCACTGAGGGATTTGGAACCAGCAGCCACAGTCTGTGATGGCTCGGTCATGGGTGAGCTATGTGATCTAAAACAATTTGTGCATCTACCTCTGTGTATTTCATCGCCAGCAGTGAGAAATGATCTTATAATCAGTTTGTTTGCTTCATAGGTTCATAGTGAGCATTATATATGCTAAGACATGTCACACTGGGCGGTGACTGACTTGGAAGAAACTGTCATTTGCAATCTGACATTTCTAATGCTTATTTGGAAATATGTTATGTTTTTCACCTCTCTATATGTACACATATTACATATACTATGTTATATTTATATTAATTATATGGGGGCACACAAGCCAAAATGGGTGTGTGGACATCAGAGAATAACTTTGTGGAGTTGGTTCTCTCCATCTACCTCTTTGTGGGCTCCAGGGATAAACTCAGGTCTCCGGGCTTGCACAACAAATGCCTTGACCTGTTAACACCATCTTGTTGGCCCATCACTCATGTTTTGGTAAGTGAGGCAATGAATACAGAGAGAGGTGAGGTGTCTTTTCCAAGGTCACTCACCTACAAAGGTCATTTTGTTTATCTCCTCTAGGACTGCCAGTGAGAAAGGGGTTTCCACACTGGGCTACGGGAAGAACCAGACCCCTGATCAGACACATATCAGCTTTATTTGTCATATGTGCTCAAAGCTTGGGAGGAAGGAGACTGCAATAGTGCTGGGCCATGGTGGATGTTCAAGAATGAAGCAAACCAGAAGAGTGTGTCAGGAAGAGTTACGGTACTCCCGGTACTCCCGCTGGAAGGTGTGACCAGCTTGTTTACACAACTCCAAATGCTGTCAGGGTTCCAGGACAGCTACCAACCAACAAACAGGCACTGTCTGCTCCCCCAAAGAGTGTCGTTTGCCTGAGGGACTCTAATAATTCAGTATGGAGAAGGGAGGAAGCCAGGGGAGGGATCAGACCACTCATGACCTCTGGTTTTGTCACATGTCAAAGTAGCACATACCCTGAATCCTAAATTCAGGCATCCACTTCTACACTTTAGAGGAGATGAGGTTCTGGGCAGTCTCTGTGCATGGTGGAAAGGGTACTCCAGAAAAATCTGGGTTTGGTATTAATTTGATGTGTAATTTTTTTTAATGTGTATGATGTTTTGCTTGCACATATAGCTGTGTGTCCCAAGTACAAGGAGGCCAGAGGAAGAAATCAGATTCCCTGGAACTGGAGCTATAGATGATTGTGAGATGCTATGTAAGTGCTGGGAATCGAACCCAGGTCCTCTGAAAGAGTGGTTAGCGCTCTTAACTGCTGACCTTTCTCTCCAGCTCATTGATGTGTGATCTTAAGGAAATACTTAAGACTCAGCTTACACATGTTTTAGATGGGAGATGATGATAGCCTCTTAATAATATTATAATTTTTTTCCTGAAAATGCACACACAATTTAGAAAGTCTACAGCAGGTAAGAGTTTCCTTCCCTTTCAAATGTAAAAGATGCTGTATATGACTCGCACAAAAATCAGTTAAAGTGGATCAGAGATCTTAATGTAAGACCTGAAACTCAAAACTCTGAAACTCTTGGAGAAAGCTTTGGGAAAGACATCAAGATAGAGGCCCAGGCAAGGACTTTCTGAAAAGAACTCCAACAACCCCTGGGATAATGGCAAGAACTGACAAATGAATGGTGAGACAGCCCGCAGAACGGGAGAAAATAGCTCCTGTATACCAACCAGGCAAGGATTTCAAAAAGGTCTCCAAAGATTTAAGCCACTATGGCCCACATCATCCAGCTAATGAACAGGCAATGGAGTTTAACAGGCATTTCTCAAAAGAAGAAACACAAATGGCTGATAAATGTTTGAAATAAAAATGTTCACTTCATTCAACCACCAGGGAAATTTGAATTTAAACTGCACTGAGATCCCACCTCACCCTCCTCAGAATGGTTGTCATCATCAAGACAATGGCTAGGCATATTGGTCACACCTGTAACTGCAGCCCTCAGGAGGCAAGAGAATTGCTTTAAGTTTGAGGCCAGATTATCAGGAGTTACATGGCATGACCCTCGAAAACAAACCAACCAAATAACTCATGTTCCCTCTACCCCCAACTCCTCCTAAAACAAAAGACAGCAAATGCCAATGAGAATGTGGGGATGTAAAACGGTGCAGTTTCTATGGCATCGATATGGAGTTTCCTCAAAAGAACCAAGAACTGAATAACCTCATGATGTAGCTATACTGATCCTAGGAAAATACCCAGGGGACTCTAAGTCAGCATACCATAGAGATATACTTAATTTACCGTTGTACTATTCACAATAACTCAGTCATGGAGTCAGTCTAGATGGCCATCAACAGATGGACGGACAAGACAATGTGACACATGTATTCAACGGAGTTTTGTTCACCTGGAAAGAAGAATGTGATGAGGTCACTGCAGGAGAAGAAACTGAGACCATCATGTTAAGTAAGCCAGACTCAGAAAGACATATGCAGTGTGTTTTCGTTCATGCCAAATCTAGATTTAAAAAAAAAAAAAATGACATCAACAAAGGAGGAGATCTTGAATAGGGGAGGAAGAAGTCCAAAGGAAAGAAGAAAGTAGAATAATGCAGAGTCATTGCAGGGGGAGACAAAATATAGTATTTTTCCTTCACACACAGAATCTAGGGTGTGTGTGTGTGTGTGTGTGTGTGTGTGTGTGTGATGAAAATAGAAAGTAAGACCATTTGGGATGATGACTGGGAAAAGTGAGAGGGGTAGAGGGATGAGGAAGGGTAGTAGGTATGAGCACACATAAGGTAAAATTACATATATTTATATATAATACACATATATATATAATGCATACAATAATTCCATATACATGTGGAAGTGTAATGAAAGCTATCATTTTGTATAGCAACTAACAGTCAGTTAAAAACTACTTCCCTCCCTTAAACGATGTGGATTTCTACTGACCCCTATGTTACCGTGGCTCTTACTGCAGCCCTTGGCTGATTTGCTCCGTCCAGTTCCTGTTAGAGCACCCATGTTCAGAGAGCTTGTACATTCCTTGTCCTGGACCTTGCTGCTTCACCTCAGACTGGCAAGCGGCTCAGAACTTTGGAATTAATTGTATACTGTCTATGCCTTCTAGGATCATTATTAACAGGAGAAACTATATGTCTGTGGATGTTTGCAGAGATCTAACAGACAACAGAAAACAACACAATATTAACTGTGAATGACTTTATGAGTGTGTGTCTGTATGCTCTACTGCAATAAAAGCTGACATAAAGAGAGTGTGGTCCAGTTAGTAATGACCATAGGGGACTCACCTCGAGTCCAGCATCACAGGGTAGATGTCAGTCTTGACCACCTCCATCGGGCGTGGATTTGCCTTGTCTTCCTCATCAGCTGCATGCCATCTTCCAAGTTTGCAGCTGGCTTTGCTGATTGAGTGACTAACGGGCACACACAGTCCTGTGTTGTGAGTTCAGTTGTTATAAGCTAATGATTGCTCAAATATCTTAATGTGTAAAGTGGTCAGAATCCCTGGAGTTCTTTATTTCAAATGAGGAAATTGTAGCCTGGCAACTGAAGTACATATCGATCGTTTTATCAAATAATCAAATAAACAACCCCACGTAAAAATAATTAACTCCCTATATGTTTAGGTTTCTAAGAAAGCACTAAGGTTATTTTCTCCCCCCCCCCCCCCCCCGTTGTCGGCTTTGAGGAGCTATGACTCCCACAAGGCAGGGTTCTTCCTGACTTCCCCGTGGTTAAATTCTTAGACACTAACAGAGTGCTAAGGCACACAATGCTTGCCCAGTAGGGTTGGCTGAATGCATGTGAGATGGAGCAACAGAAACATGGAGGTCTGAGTCAATAAAGGTAACACACAGTTTCTCCCTTCTGTATTGTATGTGTTCTCTCTAATGGCTTTGATGTTGTGAGTTGTGAGCCACACTTGAACATCTAAGCCATCTCTATAGCCGTCTATAGTGGGAAATTACCAATACGGAGTCAGGTAGAAATATAAGGGGATTTAATAGGAAAAAGCCTTACTTACAGAGCGACCTAGCCAGATGGCGTGGCAGTAGCCTGTACAGCAAGAAGCAAAGAGAGACCGAAAGCGCAAACGCAGTCACACTACATCACTCTGACCACGCCCTCACAAGCGTGGCCAGGCACACCTGTAGCCAGCCCCTAAGTAGGCGTGGCTACAGCTTCCCCTACAGCCGTCTTCTCTAATATTTTAGGCCTAGTTTACCATGTCTGAGATGTATAAAGTCCTATACCAGAATCTATGAAAATGATCCAGTTATAAATAAAAACAATCAAAGTCTTTGATTACTTCCTTGTTGGTCCCTCTTCATCAAGCTATTCATTTACCTGCCTAAATGTTCGTTCTTCCTGTAATGGGAAAAGGGTCACTACCAAACTCCTTTGTATTAAAAATTAGCCCCATGTTAAGTTGGGCGTGGTGGCTCATGCCTTTAATCCCAGCACTCAGGAGGCAGAGGCAGGTGTATCCCTGAGTTTGAGGCCAGCCTGGTGTGCAGAGTGAGTTCAAGGACAGTCAGGGATACACAGAGAAACCTAGTCTCGAAAAACAAAATAGCAAAGCAAAGCAAACATTAGTCCCATGTTGAAGGTGTGTAATTTTTCTCATATGTATAATCTAGATTTAAATAGATAATGTATCTACAGATGTGACACAAAAGCAAAAGGAGGTTTATTTGAGGGGAAGAAGGGGACCAGAGGAGGTAGGATGTAAGAGATGAGGGTAGGCATGGAGGGTGTGAATATGAGTAAGACACAATGATTGAAAATGCCATACTGCAACACATTATTTTACATGCTAATTTTAAATTTTAATTAAGACAATCACTTAAAAATAAAAAGTTACCATAAGGTCAAACCTCTAATTCTAGCATTCTGGATGTGGGTCCATATATATACTAATTAACTTAATATAGTCTTATTTTGAATCTTATTTTCTAATGAACCTTATGGTTTGGACCCAAAAACCAAGCTGTAAAAAAGGAAAAAATGTGTGAAGATCAAGCTGATCAAAAAGTGTAATAATATGGGTCATTAATTCCCAAAAGTTGAAGATTCCCTGGGGTGTTTTAAAGTCTGGAGAGAACAGGTCTTATAAATATCACCTCAGAACTTCGGGAGAAAAGTAGCTCATATCAAATAGGCTAAAGGAAGATTTAGTTCTAAGGTCTTCTGGGAATAAAAAGTTTGAAAGGATAATGTAAAATTACAACTTTTAAGTGATCTCACTATGGTAGCTAATATAAATAGTGAGACCGAGGCTCATAAAATAGAATCTTCCAGTGTTTGAGTTTCAGGTTATCTTTATACATTAATACACTTAAAAGCTTAAGACATTGGGCTTAACCAGTATCAGATACCTCTTAATGAACATAAACCATTCAAGAAGAAAACATGAATCCCCATAGATTCCAATTTGAAGTGGGAAGGAACATTAAAGCCATTTTGTCCAAATCCTATCTTCTGGGAAGGAGATTGAGGTCAAGAGAGGCCAAGGGACTGGTGGCGCTGCACAAGAAGCGTCCATAACTCCTGGCACAGAGTCCGTCACACCGAACAGCCACATGTGTACTGTGCATGGAGAAATTATCTTCCTGGAACAATACAGTGGTGCTCAATTTTGAAGAGTTCAATTTAATGCAGTGAATTTGGACCCTCAAGACCAATGCTACCCCAGAGAACTGGCATTCCCCTGAACACTACCATGTGAATATTTTACAAACGAGCCAGCTTTAATTTATTTGCTAAACTGAGCCTGGAATGGGATGTCTCTATCATAGCCCTCCCCTCAGGATTAGGGGATCCTGTGGAAGAGGAGGCCAAAAGAGTGTCCTTTGTGCATATAGTATGGCTTCCAGTGTCGTGTTTTTATGGGATTCTGGAGGGTGTGAAAGAGTGAGTCTCTGTTTGTATTTGTCTCTTGTGCCATTTCTTGGACTCTTTTCCTTTTGTGTGGTTGTTTTGTCCTGTTCCAGTATATTAGTTTTTGCTTTATCTTACCATATTTTATTTTTAAAAGAAAAATTTAAAATTCAAATAAAGCAATAGATTATTCATCCAAAGAATGACATGTCCTCGTGTCATTGGTGTCCGTAATTTGAAAGTTGATGTCAGTGGGAAACCGAGCTTCACCAAATACTGAATATTTCACTCTTAAATATTCTTTCTTTTCTTTTTTAGTTTTCAGATGTTTGCTAGTGTTTATTTGGTTGTATTCTCTGTTTTATCCTCTCTCTTACATCCCTACAGAACATTTTTCCCCCTTTTTAGTATTGTGAGGCAAGGGCTCACCCTGTAGACCAGGCTGGCTTCAAACTCCTGGTCTTCTTTCCTCTGCCTCCTGAGTAAATGGCATTACAGGATAGAGCCACTGTACCTGGCACTTGAAATACTCATGCAGCGTATTTATTCTTCCATATTCAATGTGAGGAAACTGAGGGCTGGTGACATCTCATAGCATGCATTTGCAGAGCTGTCATTCAAAATGTGGTCTGGGTTGTCCTGTGATGGTCAATTTTGTGTCTGTGCCCAGTAGTTTGGTGAAGTAGAAATCTAACTCCACTATGAAGACACTTTCCAGATGTGACCAACATTTCAACTGGTGACTGTGTGTTGTGGCAGGCCTCATTCGGCCATTGCTGGCCTGAGATAAAAATGGCCATGGTTTCCCCAGCAAGAAAGGATCCCCAAGGCTGTAGTCCAGAGGCCTGCCCCAGTCCTCAGTATGAAATGAGAAATAAAAGACCCAGAGAAAGATATTGAGGTCCAGTATCTCTCTGTGAGTCCAGGGCCATCCAGATCTACACAAGATTGGTCAGGGAAGTGAAGCAGCCGGCTACTCTCACCTCAAGCTCAGGCTGAAAGGGCTGATACACACACACACACACACACACACACACACACACACACACACACACACACACAAACACACACACGAGCTCTTCATCAAAGCCCTCTCCTCAGTGTGGCTGGAGAATCAGGAAACTTCAATGTCTTCCTATGATCCTTGATACTGAGCCTTCCTATCTAGTGTAGCTGTAGAATCAGTGCTCTATACTGCATGAGACCTTGCTCCTGTCTTGTATACCTCCCTAATGCTGGCATTAAAGGTGTGTGCTCATGGGGCTGGAGAGATGGCTCAGAGGTTAAGAGGGTTAAGAGCACTGGCTACTCATCCTGATGTCCTGAGTTCAATTCCCAGCAACCACATTGTGGCTCACAACCATCTGTAATGAGATCTGGTGCCCTTTTCTGGAGGGCACCAGATTTTTTTATTTTTAAAAAAATAAAAAAAAAATAAAGGCATGTGATCCCAGGTACTGAGATTATCTTTGTGTGAGCTATTTCTCTTTAGGACTGCATCAATCTTGTGTAGATCTGAGTGGCCTTGAACTCACAGAGATCCATCTACCTCTTAATCCTGAGTCCTAGGATTAAAAGTATGTACTACCACCTCCTAGCTTCTGGCTGCTAGAACTAAAGGTGTGTGTCTGGCTTCTATGACCTGTGGCTGACTTTGGTTTTTGAATCCTCAGGCAAGCTTTAATAAATCATAAATAATGTATCACTACACCCCAGTTTGCTGACCGACAGAATCCAGATCCCAGAGTATCACTCTAATTCCTCCTAGCTTCCCATCCTGTCTGCTTGCTCTGCGGATTTTAGACTTGTCACCTCACAGTTGAAGCACAGATGTTCCTCTTCACTTGTCTCCTGCTGATCTTTGGATACCCCTTCTCCACCCTGTTCTTTGTGCCTCCTGGTACTCTACAGTTGGATTTTGGAATAGACAAGGACTCAAGCCCTTGAAGGCATTGAGGCCAATGAGTGTAGAGTCTGTAATGTAATTTCTTTCTCGCAACCCGGGTCCCACAGCCTCGTCAGCCCCAAAAGAACACACGGATGCTATATTAATTATAAATCTGTTGGCCAATGGCTAGGGTTTCTTATTGGTTAGCTCTGTCTTAATTATTAACCCATAACTACTAATCTATATATTTTCCATGTGGTCTTGGCTTACCGGAGAATGCCGAACCTGCAACTCCTTTGCCTGCTATATGACGGCTGCTAAGTATCTACGCAGAGAAGAGAGTGATTTCCTGTTTGTTCCTGCTTATCTCCTGGTTCTGCCCAGCTACATCACTTCCTGTCTATCTGTACAGACCTCCAAACCTCTATGGTTAGCTAGTGGAAAATTTCTACCCAGCTACATCACTCCCTGTCTGACCAATCAGCCAATCAGTGTTTTATCCATTAGCCAATAAGAGAAACATATACAGAAGAACATTCCCCATCAAGAGTCCCTCTGAGGGAGATGTTCTCAGGGAACACGTGATGCAGAAGGATCCAGGTGGGCAGCACAGGATATTCGGGACACATCACCTCAGCTGCCCAAGGTGGTCCCTAGTTGGATCCAGGACTGGGGAACAGTAGTGCCACTAATTATCATTTTTCAGGGGAGGTTCTGCTTGCTTTTATAACTGAGATAGAAGACAGATACAAAAGTCATTTGGAGAATGTCTTTTTAGAAAGAAATAAAAATTCCTCCGGCCCAAACTGAGGTATCAACACTTTCGTGAATAGGAAGAAATTTTGATTCTGAATTAAATACTTTAATGAGGAACTGATAATAAGTGTGAATTCAAACTAATTGGTATTTCAAACTACTGAGCCAGTTGAGAAACCATGTGTGGTGAGGTCTGGGTAAGTTAACAGTCATTTAAAGTGCCTAATTAATTGTCCCGCCCCTAAGTGAGAATAAAACAGTGGATTGTCTGTCACCATGCGGCACTTAGGCAAGTGATTCAACTGACAATCTGGATAGAGGTTTTTTTTTTTTTTTTTTTTTTTGTATCTGTAGCAAAAGCTCCTTTCTTCCAGGGGAGGCTGATGTAGATAGCCCTCGGATAATGACACTGTCAAATACAGATGGGAATGCTGTCTTGCCCTGAGCATGCACAATGTGCTGATGTGAGAGAAGGGCCACCAGATTCCTGTTGAACAAAAGGAAAAACAAAGAGACAAGGTGAAAGGTGGATCAATCATGGTTTATTCATTTACTTTCCTTATCCTGGGAATAATAATTAAAAGTACAGAAGACTTAAAATAATTCTGCTCTCTGCAAGATCGTTGGTGGAAGTGCCCGTAGTGAACGCGTCAAAGGGTGCTGGGGTTTCTTCCTTGAAAATCCATTTCACCTTGGGCTGAGGCCCCTGGGGTTTGATGGTTTGATGGCAAGGGCATTTTGAAGATAACAAGACAGATGAGAGGGGTTGCTCAGGCCTTCGTCTATGGAACTGTTTTTCTGAGCTTTGAGAATGAAGAGCTTTTTTGGAAATTGAGTAATTTCTTAAGGGGCTGTGCCCAGGAGTGCTAACAAAGGCCAAGAAGGCAAATAAGGTGTTTGCTTATCCTCTGGCTGTCTCTTCTTGGCTCTGCTCTTCCCTCCACTGCAGGGGTGGTTCTGTGTGAAGTAGGAGTTCTGTTGTGTCTGGTATGGTATATCACATCATTCTCAGCTGCATAACCCTAAAGGAAAAGAGGGTCTTTCTATAATTCTTTAAATGACTCCAGAATAGGGGCATATAGTAGGGGCCAGGACATTTTTTTTTAATCTCCTCTTACCCCAAAATTTAATAAAAGAAATCCAAAGTGCTAAAACCATCCTCACAGATATTCAGAAAAAAATAACATTATTTAGGGTATCCTACTGATAATATTTAGTCACTCCTGAAACTCTTATTTTGTGTGGCAGCATCATCCTGTAGGTGACAGAGAGTTAATTCTGAGATGGGGAAGGAGACAGACAAAGGACCTGGAGGCCAGGGGCCCCTGCAAAGAATGAGGAGGAGGAAGAGAAAGCAGACAGTAACTCAAGGTCACACTAGAGTATGCCAACCATGTCTCACCATCCTTTTCTTTGTACTCTTGGAAAGTGAGAAGAGACACAAGCTGGGTATTCGGAGGATCAGACTGTGACATTGGTGTCCCGTGGCTATATAACACATGTATGCATGTTAGATAGCATGTCTACCCATAAGTTTTTCTTTTGTTTCTTCTTGAGTAGGGTTTCAAGGATGGCCTTGAGCTCTTTAAAGCTGAGCCTCGCCTGGAACTCTATACAGGTGAGGCTGGCCTTGAACTCCTACTCCTTCTTTCTCCAGCTTCTGACTGCTGAGGTCACAGGTGTGCATCACCCCTTCCTAAGGTCACTTCTTCCTTTACACAGAGTAGCTCTTTGCCTCAAACGGCATCCGGGATTTCTTACTCACTATTTGAACTGACTCTCATTGAGCTTATTGATGGGTGATGGCCATGTGTTCTGAAACCACATTTCTGGAAGTCAGTGTCAGAGCCTGCCGATTTGCTTTCTTTTATGAAGTGTATTATGTTGTAGATGATTCATGTTCTTCTTCCTCTCCTTCCTCCTCCAACACCTTCTCCTCCAGTCCCCTCTCTCCTCTCCTTTTGGTGGTACAACATGTTAAGCACTCAACTCAACTACTAGAGATGCCGGGTCCCACCAATCTTGACCATAGCTAGGTCAGTCCATACCTGCCCAGATGCCTAAGCCAATACACCCACCTATTTGGGCATCCAGGTATAATTTTTCTCCAGGAAGATTCAAGTCCCTCAAACATAAGTATTTCTTTAAAACAACTTCTGGAACAAACATTCTCAAGGTCAGAGTTTCAATGATATTTGTTCTGAAACCTTACTTCTGTCTTCCTCTGTAGTCTAAGGTATTAATATATCAAAAGCCCCCAGTGAGAAAAGAAGAAGAAAGGGGCTAGTGGAGAGGGAGTTCCCACTCCAGTGTACAGAATGACCACTCAGGGTGTGAGTGGCAAAGTGTAGCCTGGAGCCAAGGCAGAAGAATTCAGTTCTCTTAGACACTGCTTGAGAAACCCACAAACACACCAGACTCTAGTCTCAGACTATACTGGATGGAGGCTTCCTGGCTGCATAGTCATTTTCTTGTAACAAAGACATGCTTTAAAATATGTTATTTAAGCAGTGCGGTAGTAGTGCATATCTTTAATTCTAGCACTTAGGAGGCAGAGGCAGGCAGATCTCTATGAGTTCGAGGCCAGCTTGGTCTACAAAGCCACACAGAGAAACCCTGTCTCGAAACTCCCACCCCAACCAACAAAACAAAACAAAACAAAACAAAACAAAATTGTGTTATTTACCTGAAGAGTTGCAAGCAAAAAAACAAACAAACAAACAAAAAACAGTAACAAAAACTATTATGGATTAAAGAGGATGGAGAATTAGAGGACTTCTTAGTTGTGTTGTGATTCAACCCTGGAAGATAGTTTCACACACTGGGCAGAAGGGTGTTGAGGGCTTAAATGGCTTCTGTTTGGTTGGGGAAAGGATTCCTTCTTTACATAACCCCTGTGTGCTCTCCTGAGCATCATCCAGCTCTTGGCCCCACACCTTCTCTGTCTTCCTGGTTCCTGTTGGCCTCATCTTTCTGGGCACCAAGGTTTGCTTGCTCACCCCTAAATTGCCCTTTCTCTCAGACATTGCATATGTCTAATGACTTCCTTTATGTTCTGGCCCCCTACGACATGACGTTTTACTTTGTGCTAGATGAAGAGGTTGAGTAGGTTTATTTAATAAATCATTAAAATGACAAAGGATATATAAAGCAGGAATGCCACAGTGTGATGAGTTGATGGTGTCTATTGAATCAGAGAGAAGTGACAGGCCTGAAGGAGTTGTGTTGAGTAAACACCACCCTGACTCCTGAGCCTTCTAAAAGAATGGGTAGGTGGTGACACAGAAGGGAAGAATTCCACATGAAAAATAAAAATTATTTCTTACATAATTGTTAAGGAAGCTCAAGTCATTTTTATCCATATTTGATAAAACCCAGAGCAAATGTTTTTCTTTAGCTACGTGGTCATTTCCTCATAGTGAGAACAGTGTAGAAATATGATTGTTGACATGGGCAGCTGTAACCAGAGAAGATAGACATCAACAGAAGGGGACAAAAAGTTTGTTCAGCTGTTTTGTAGTTAAATACTTTGAGGTGGACAGAAGGCTAGCTAGCTTGTTTTGTGATTAAATACTGGAAGGTGGCTTTTAAAACACCTGAACGTGTTTAATTTCTGAATATAGGACCAAAACTAGCTGAAAAAGAATAGAATATTTCCATGATAGTTTTGCTATCTAAACATATATGTGATGATGTGTGTATGTTGTTCTTACATAAAAACAACAAAATATATGAAGTATGAATCCTAATTCTGATCTAAAATAGCAAAGAATGATACCTAAATTTCAGTGTCAGACAAAAAGCCAGCATGAAGAGGGGAGGTGAGCACACACTCTCACCCCTAGCTGAGGAGCTATGGGCAACTAACTGGGAAAGGGAGGGAGAGTCAGTTTTCTCCAAGTGGGCAGCCCTTGGTACTTCCACCATGCTCCAGTGGAAATCGGCACATACAAGAATATATGGGCAATGCAAATTGGTATTGATGATTTTTTTAAAAAAGAGGGTGGCATGAAATTGAATGGGTAGGGAGGGGGCTAAGTCTGGCAAGAGTTGAGAGAGAGGGTGAATATGATTTAAAAAAAAGCACAGTACAGGATTCTTAGAGAACTCATAAAAAACAACTCAGTGTTACAGAAAATTCCATTCCATAAAGGAAGTTAGAGATCCTTTTTATAGATATTAGAAAAATTTTAAGGAAGTTGGATGAGATGGATTTAAATATTCATGAGACTGAGACTTGATGATAATGCAGTGCATGTGAGGAACATTTTAAAACATGAAAAAAGAATCAAGGCAAATTGAGCCTGTCACACTTTATACCACCGTAGCACTCCCACTGAGTGAGCATGGAGCTGCAGCGTGGGAGGGAGGGGGGGTCTGAATCTGTTACTAGCTGTTCCACATCAAGTAATTCACGCCACGAGGGTCTCAGTGTCAAGAAGACAACAGGATAAGAATTGGAATAAGCACCGTGAGGTAAAATTTAAAGTCTATATTCAAATTGAGTGGGCTAAGAACTTCTGGAACCCAAGTGCCCGAGGTGGCTCTGCTAACCACTCTTGTAATGCTGTGACCAAAACAGATGGCAAAACAGTCTCAGGAAGACAGGTGTGATTTCAGAGACAATCTCAGGAAGACAGGTGTGATTTCAGACAGTCTCAGGAAGACAGGTGTGATTTCAGACATTCTCAGGAAGACAGGTGTAATTTCAGAGACAATCTCAGGAAGACAGGTGTGATTTTGGCTCACAGTTTCACAGAGAACAGTTCATCATGGCAGAGAAGGCATGACAGGCTTCATGGATGTAGAAACACTTGGTGGAGCCCCCTCATACTACCAAGAGCCAACTAGCAGAGCATGCCAGTTGGAAACAGGTGAGTGTAACCCTCCAAGGCCTGTCTCTAGTGACCTGCTTTTGCAAAAACAAGTACTACTTCCAGAAGTACCCACAACCTTGGAAATCATAAAACAAGCTGGGGTCCACATGTCCAGAACCCAAGGCTGTGGACGGCACTTCATGGTAAAATCGTAACAGAGACCTGAGAAGGTCTGGTGGTGATCAAGGAAAACAAGCACTGTATAGGGCAATTGTCCAGTTACAAATGGAGACTCGTGTTCCAATAAGTCTATGAGCTTGACATATCAAGCTTCTGTGGCTCCCCTTATTACACCTTGTGTGCTTTTAAAAGATTTATTCTTTTAAATGTGTATGGGGGAGAGTACAGTTGCCCAAGGAGGTCAGAGGTATACGATTCCCAGGAACTCGAGTTACAGGTGTTTGTGAACTGCTTGACATGAGTTCTGGGAATCAAACTCAGATCCTCTGCAAGAGCGATGTGTGCCCTTAACCCCTAAGCCATTTCTCCAACTCTGCTGTGAACACTTTCTATAGCATGTAGCACTCTTGGCCTTATTCTCCATATCTACAAAAGGCAATGTCCCACCCTAAGACAGCACACATCTCTCCTTTGACAGAATTTTCTAATTTTCATGGTTTTCTTTTCAGCTCATTAGCAGTCACTCAGTTATTTCATGATTAGTACTGATCTTGGGAATGCAATTTTTTTCTTCATTCTGTTTTTCTAATTATCTGATTCCTGGGACACTAATGATGTTTGAGTATCTACACTATCTAGGGTTCCTTCTTCTTCCAATGCAGGGTCCAATCTTGGATGAGGAGACAGGTTCAAACTGATTTGCAAGTTGGTCTTTCATTACTTGTGTGATTGTATATTGTCATCTTGGTTGCTCTTTCCACTCTGCACCTATAGTCAGGGGTATTGTGTCCCCATATCAGAAGGCTGGACAGGAAAGGATAGGGATTGCTTCCTCCTGCTTCCTCCACTTCTCGTCTCACCAGCAGTTAGGTCCATACCCTGGCTTTCAAAGAACCAGTGCTGTGTCCTCCATCTTCTTTTCTCTGCCTCCTTGGGCGGTTTGGGACATGTTTGGACATGCAGCAGTATCGCTTTGTACAAGTCATGTGTCACTTTCCCATCGCCTTGATTTGGCTGAAATGGCTACATATTTTTGTAATGGTCTTGAGAGTTTGAGTCCCTATCAGCTTTCTTGTGTCAGCATGCGCATGTGTTATGAAGACAGAAGCCCTCTGAAGAATGACAGGCTCTGTCCCTGGAACTTGTATTTTAGCTTTGCGCATGGGATTAACAGTGCTTTCCTTGTAATGAGAGCTCATATTGGATCACCAGGATGTACACTGAGCCCCCACCTCCAATTCTTATGAGGGCAGAACCTTCAAAACTGTAAAGGCAAAAGAGATGATCACAGATCATCTTGAGAGATGGTCCACCCACATCAAAGAAGGAGAAAGGACCAAGGACCATGGGACAGGAGAAGCAAGAGATGGGATGCTCACTAATTCCTCTAAAAGAAGTAACGCTATGGACCCCTTAATTCAGCCCAGTGCAACCTGGACAGCACTGGCTGTAGAAGTGAAATAGAGAAAACATGGACCATGCTGCATTTCTACAACCCAGATACAACAGGAGCAGAAAGCTAGAAGGCTGTACATCTGCTGGCATCAGAAAGCTAGAAAATGGGCACATCAACTCACAGTAGTTTGTCCTTATAGAATCCTGCAGACCAAGGGTGGTGTTGTCATAGTGTACCTCCAAGTGTAGAAGGACAAGAGGGTAACATGAGCCAGCTCTGGGGAGGACTCTCTTCCTTTGTGGCTTACAGATGGCCGACAGCGTTCTACTGGATGTCAGCATTGCTTTAGCCTATGCTCTAATTTGACTCGATGACCTGAAAACACTGTCTTTAGACACAGGCACCCTAGACTTATAGCTATAGCATTTGAACTCTGAAGAAATATTATTCAGTCCACAGACTATGATTCTATAACTTAAAAATATCTTTGTTTCTTCATTTCAGTGGTGTGCATGTATCTGTGTATGGTGCAGCTGGGCACGGTAGTTAGTACTTGGGATAATATTACTCTTTTAACATCCCCCTTGGCAGACCTGTGTGTACAGGCTTTGTAATTCCAGTAACTTAGAAGGTTGAGGCAGTGTGACGACAAGTTCAGGGCCAGCCTGGGCTACAGGGCGAGTTCAAGGCCAGCCTGCATGCACTAGTGAGACCTTGTTTCAAGATCCAAAGGAAAAAGAGGAAGTATAGAGTGCCACATACTTAGAAAAGAGCCCGATTGAATTGAAAACTTTTGGTGCTTTACATTTTAACTTTTTTAAATCTAAAGAACAAAAACTTTCCAGAGCTCACTCATGTGAGTTCCCTAACTTTCCCACCAGCTTCCTCTCCGCTGGCTTCTTGTATGACCTCGGGCAGGCGGGGGTTGAGCAGAGGAAACTCAGTCACACAGTACCATCAGCTGAGCCCGAGAAAGCCTGTTGGAACCCACCAGGGTTTCTACCAACTCTTGTTTTCGGTCCCACAACTCGACAATTTAGTTCTCCTGCTCTGTTTTAAATTATAGTATCACCATGCCTCAGTTTCCTTGTCTGTCCAGTCCTTGACAGTTTGAAGCATCTGGGTTAATAGTTCAGTCAAGTGTCTTCAGTTCAGTTGTTGTTCCTTTTATAAGAGATAGGAATGACCCAGCTTTTGTGTCACTTTCTGCCTTGACCTATAAACATACATACAACTGAGGATGGGACAACCCAAAGATCTGACACTTTCGTGTTCCCAAGTGAGAGGACATTTGAGATCTCCAGCCAAACCTGCTGACCCCTGTAGGGGACACTGTAAGCCACAAGTGCTAGAAGCTAGCTACAGGTGTGCCCGACCACATCCATCAGGGCGTGGTCAAGGTGATGTCAGGGTGACAAGGGATAGGGTTTAAAGGGATGGACAAGGCACATGGGGGCCCTTCTCTTTTTGACCTCCCTTGCCTTGCTGCCCCTGGCACGCTCTGGCTTGTGTTTGGCTGGCTTTTATCTATTAAAGATGTCTTAACCTCACAGATTACCTATCTTCTCTTTATAGACCCCAACTTCCATACACCTCTACCATCCTAGGATTCCAGTTTTCACAACTCTATTGCAGTTCTACTATTTGATCTAAATGTCCCTAAGCAAATTAGAAACAGCTGGAAGTAACTGCACAGCACAGAGTAAGAGAAACTGCTGTGTGGAGCCGACCACACCTGGGTTTGATTTGGCAGGGGGTGGGGTGCTTGTGGAGACTGTGATTTCAGAGCTGGCATTCAGTAATAATGGCTAATAACAGTGACTATTATTTAGTAATTACTATGTGTTCTATGTATCAGTGAGTTGTGCTTAATTTTTATGTAAATTATCTAATCTATTCTTTACAACCACCACTAGAGGTAGGTATGAAAGTGCAGACCTGAAGGATAAGCGGTTTGGTTATGGATACACAGCTCACAGGGCCCAAAAGCCTACAGCATGATGGTTAACAGACAAAATAGCATTATACCAGCTAGTCTATCAGGTAAGGGTGTGCTGGGAGATAGTGTCAGGTGGCAAAAACTCCTGAACCAATGACTCTGGGAGCTGAGCTGGGCATGGTGGTTCAAGTCTGTCATCCCAGCACTTGGAAGCTGAGGCAGGATTGTTGTCATGGATATGAGCCATCCTAGGTGACACAGTGAGAACTCTTCCTGAAGAAACAAACAGTATACGATCCCCAAGTTTCCTGGAATCCAGGGATTCCACAGTTATCCACAGTAGTCAGTATCTCCTGGGCTGGGATGCTCTTGGGTTACTATTCTACAAACACCCAGCCTCCACTGTAATTCTTCACCAGGTAGTTCAGCATGTTTCTGGCCTACTGTGACTATTCAGTTTTCCTTTTGAACCTCAACACTTATTGGTTTAGCCAAGTTCTCTGGACCTAACAAAATACTTATAAATGTCTGTCTCACTTGACAATTTCTCAAGTGTTTGAAGATAACTTATGCCTTCCTTGAGTATTTTCCGTTTTCTTCTCTTGTTCTTCACTACTTCCTTACAGATGTGATTAAGGGTCCTCCCTGGACAGGGTCACTGTTCTTCCGTCAGATGTGGCCAAATCCTGAGCGGCTATTCAATCCCAATGCCACATGAAGAGCAAATGAGATCCATTTGACAATTAAGGTCACTTAAACGTCAGGAAAAAGCGTTGGGCCAGCAGCAAGTCGTCAGCTGAGTATAAGAAAATAATCCTTGGGAGGCTCTTGTGTGCTTAGCTGCCTAGAAGAATTCAAGCTGCTATTATTTCGGTCATTACCCCTTTAGGATTTTTCTGAAGAACAAGTAGCTTATACTTCTCAGGAGCATGATCTGGCGTACATCTGAATGTTCACACACTGGCTCCCGCCTGGCAGTTAAAAATGTTTTCCTGTGGAGGGGATTTGATTGGCAAATGAGACTTTCATCTTTTGATGCCATGACTGATGGCCTCAAGAGGTGGATGATGGATTTCTTTGGAACACATGGGCCTTCTGTATGGCCCAATTTTGGACTCTTCTCTCATGCTTCACTTGTAATTGATTTCCTAAAATAGAACTCGTGTTGTCAGTGGTGTTCTCCAGGCCCTGGAAATACGGTTGTAGCACAGTTCTCAGTTGTGTATTAATCTGGAGAGCCAAAGTGGTTTAACTAAGAAAATTGTTCTTGCAACTACATCTAAAACTCTGTGTGTTCATACTGTCATTAAAAAAAAATGTATTTCAGAGGAAAAAAAAAAAAACTCCAGATAAGGTGATATAAAGCCATTTGTATTTGCTTAATGCCAATTGGGTAATCTGTGATCTTACTTACTAAACACAATGGAGATCTGCAGTTGACATCATTCCAGCATCCAGAGTCTTTTCAAAGCTCTAGTTTCCTTTGTGGATATTCTACAGATGCCAGAAGCTGTCGTTATCTGTGGCTATTCTGTTTCTCATAACTATCACCCACAGGATAAAAACAACAACAAAATCCAAAGCTGCTAGAAGATATTGAGTGTTATCTACCTCTAGAGATGTAGAGTGAGTGCAATGCTTTGCAGATTTTAGAAGCCATTATAAACACAATGGACTTAGAGTCTTTAAAGACTTTTCTTTTTAATTACATCTGTATTTATTTGACATGTGTTCGTATGTGTGGGCTACACCTGTCATGGCACAAGTGGAGGAGGTCAGGGGACAACTCAGGGGTCAGTTCCTTTCTCTATTACATGGGTCTCAGAGACTGAATTTCAGATTGTCAGGCTTAGTGGCAAGCACCTTTACCTACTGAGCCTGAATGTAGATTTTTAAGTCTCCTTAAAATTTGTTCATATTTATTTTACTAGAAAAATTTCTTTAACTCGTCCCTATAAAATGTGGGGATATTAGAGTTTTATCAGAATGCAGTTGGGACATTAAGTTCATGTTAGTAATATGTTTGGAGAGAATAAGTATTCAATGTTGCATAAGTCTTTTGGCAGATTAATTAAAAACTAAAAGAAGGCTGAAGGGGTGGCTCAGTGGTTAAGAGCACTTGCTCTTGCAGAGGATCTGGGTTTGATCCCCAGCACCACATGACATGGTGGCTATCAACTATCCTTAACGCCAGTTCCAGGGCACACATGTTACACAGACATATGTATTGGCATCTTGCCTAGCCAATGAACTTGTAGTGGTGGCCACACCTTTTGGGCGTGATTCCAGGTGCAGACCTGACCCATCATAAGGTAGAAGAGGGGCTGGCTCATGATCTCTTAGGTCATGGAGAGCATTGGAAGGGCAGAGACTGCATCTTCTGGAGCAGGAAGACCTGGTGGTTATTTACTCTTATCTGTGTAAGTGCTTCCCTAATAGATACTTATTTATCATTTATCTTGGGTCTGTGGACACATTTAAACCCTGCCTTCAGTCATACATGTGAGCAAAACACTCATATACATAAAATAAATCTAAATTTACAAGGAAGGCAACCTAATATTTTCAGTGTACTTTTGGCAAGAGCAGGTGCTGTAAGACTTAAAAGGTGGTTTCTATTCTATATAATTGATCATTGAGTAAAGAGATGACTTAAATTTAGGGTAAAAATGGCAAATACAGTTCAGTATTCTGCTGAAATACGATGGATAGTTTGCATTTTGTGTTGTATTATATAAATAATTCAATTTGGAAAAAAAAGAACTCAGTCTATCTTCTAGCCTAGAAAATTCTCTCTTTCCTTCTCCGTGGAATAACACACTGCTTCCAATAAGAGACACAATAAGTCATCACCTTCAGAGAGGACAGTGTTCCACCCAGAAGTCATACACTCAGATGATAAGATGGTATGTATGATATGTGTGAGAGACAGTTCCTGTGGCCTTTGAAGTGGGGCTTCTGTGGGTTTGAGGGAAGTATGAGAAGACATTGAACACTGAACATCAACCATTCGGGAACACTGATTCCTGGACTCCCACACTGTCTGCTGTGGGCATGGTGGAGTCTCCCCCAGTATGAAAGATTCTCTATAGAGTCAAGCAAGTTTGACCCTTTGCAAAAGGAGCCGTTCATCACAGCTCAGCTTGATATGCCCGGGGAAAGAGATTTGCAGATGTTACTCTCCTCAAATTAACCCTTTGAAAAAGAGCCTTTAAAAGAGTCTGTAAAGGAAACCAGAGATTGGAGCTGACACTAGCAAGGATGACTTCAAGGAAGCTGCAGAGGGAACTAGTTTTCCCATTGCAGAGCTCTTCAGTCACTCTGTGAAGCTAGCAGTAATTAGTCACTGTGGCCACCTGTTCAAGACAAGCAGTTAATCCTCCAGGAGCTAAGGCTGGCAGGCTCCCTCCTCCATTGCCCCTCCTTTCTCTCTTTCCCTCCCACAGCTTCCTTTTTATCTTTCTCTTCTTCCCCCAGTTCTCTCCCCCTCCCTCCCTCTCCTCCCTCCGTCCCTCCCTCCCTCCGTCCCTCCCTCCCTCCCTCCCTTCCTTCCTTCCTTCCTTCCTTCCTTCCTTCCTTCCTTCCTTCCTTCCTTTCTTCCTTTCTGACTTCCACCACTTCTCTCCTTTCTACCTCTCACTTCTATTTAACACTCCCCCTCTCTTCTCTTTCCCTCCCTCTTTCCTTTCTCCCTCTTTGCACCTTATTTCTTATTTCTTCTGCCTCTTTCTCTTTGCATTTCTCTTCCCCTTCCCTCTCTTCCTCATCTCCTCTCTCTCTCTCTCTCTCTCTCTCTCTCTCTCTCTCTCTCCTGTTCCTTTCTGTTTCTCTCCATGTGTTCTCTCTCCTTCTCTTTCTCCCTCTTCATTGACAAGTGATCATAATAAGCTCCCCTCCTTAGGATACTTTCCAGTTTGTGCTTAGAAGTCAGGTAGGAACTGTTACAGGGAAAGAGGACCAAAGACCACACTGGGAGCAAACTTGGCATTGCTTTAGCCAGTGAGATTAATCATTGCAACCTTGTAACCCTAGATGGTCTAGCTTTTTGTGAGATTGACTAAATGGCCATACCAGGATCTTAGCCGAGTTACTGAGGAATCTTAAAATCCCAACCCCAGGCTGTCCAAGTTGGGAGCTCAATCTCTGGTCCCCTTTCTTTATTGCTACTTCCCAGTGAGGTTCTGCTACTGCTGCAGGCTGCCTATGAGATGGGGCACATTGCTTGGTGGCCTCCTACTGTTGGTGCATTTCCAGTTGTATGGGGAAATCCAATTTCAGGTCATAAATCTCCAGAATCTTACAGAAATAGTTAAATGGATGCAATACTGCTCAAAGTGTAACCAACATCCCTTTAAAAGGCCGTCTGATGCCCAAGCATGCATCCCTACAAACTTGTCCACTGGAACGGGCACACAGTAAATCTGGGTTTCATGATTAGGTCTACATGATTCCTAACTCAATAATTAGGAGATAAAGTAACTCCGAGAAATAAAAGTAGTAAAAGAAAACATGGAAAACACTGCTTTAGGGGAACATAATGAGTCCCATTTGAGAGAAAGAAAAACAGACAATAAATCAGTTGGACAAATACAGAGTAAAATCTGGACAGAATTATCTCAAATGAGTTAATAGGTTAATTCAAAATAATATTTTAGGCTTCCAGCCACAGGCTCACAGATTCACTGAGCCTGTCCTCAGCATCGACTTTCTGAGTCTGTTCTGTGTTTATTTTAGTGGAAATGAGTGAAGAATTAAGAAGTAACTAAATGACTTTTCCATGATGCACACCAAGTGCTGGTGCCATAAAAACAGCTTCCTCGGCATTTAATTCATCAATTAGACAGCTAGATTAAAATAAAGATACTCCCTGGACATATACAAATATACACATGTGTGCAGGGGCACGCATTTATCTCTCACAATGCTCCCAGGGCACGGTGGGCATAGGACTGTGAGTCACCAGCTTGTGGACTGGTTTATGAGTCCAGCCATTGCTGGCAGACATTCCCCCAGCCTTCTGATTCCCAGACTCAGGCTCAGCAGACTCAGGATCTGCTTTTCATTGTATAAATTGATTTTAGCAATATTTGTTACTGTGCTAGGGTACCAAAATATGAACATTAAAGTCTATTAGCTCCTTTGAAATGTGTAAAAGAATATACAATATATAATGTTTCAGATAAGCATAAGCCCCATCCTGAAGAAGAGAAAACTCTAGAACTGCTTCAAGCCATGCTAGCAAGTTACCCAGGTTGCTGTTGTGGCAGTGCCCTGGGCACTGGTGCCTATCCATCTCTTTGTATGTGTGTGCAGTGTTTGCGTGCATTGTGTCTGTGTGGATGTGGATGTCTATGGAGGTCAGAGGTTGACATTGGATGCCTTCCTATAATGATCTGCATCTTATTTTTTTGAGACAGAGTCTTTCACTGGATCTGGAGCTCACTGATTCTGATAGAATGCTTGACTAGCAAACCCTAGGGATCTTCCTGTCTTTGTTCTCCCAGGGCTCTTGGAGTGTACTGCTGTGTCTTGCCTTTTTATGTGGACTTTGGGGACCTGAAACCAAGTCCCACACATGTGCAACAAGCACTTTACCTATAAACCATCTCCCCAACCCTTGGTTTTTGTAAATTTAATTGTAGGAGCAGCCTGGGAGAAGACATTTTCGGTGTATGCAGCGAAGACAATTATGTAGAATATATAAAGAATTCTTGCAAATTAATGCCGTAAATCTAAATACTGGCTGTGGCACAGGGAGAGTAGATGGCAAAGGATTTGAAAGAAGAAGCAATAAATCAAGGACTATCCACTGGGTTTGGGGAGATACAAACTTGTTTTTACTTTTTGCTCTTTGGGGGGCCTACCACCTAGCTCCCAAATAATCACACGGAGACTTATTCTCTCTTATGAATGCCTGGCCTTACCTTGGCTTATTTTTTTTTCTTTTTTGTTTTATTTGAGTTACAGACATGAGTGAATTACATGACAATCCCAGTTCCCTTCTCCCGCCCCTCCTCCCCTACCATCCCCCCAACTAAAACCCTACCTATCACGTATCCTTTCTTCTATTCTTCCCCTGACTCAACCTTTCTGCTCCCTCATGACCTCTGCATCCTTCCTCTTCTTCCCTTCTTATTCTCGTAGCTCCCCCTTGGCTTATTTTAACCAGCTTTTCTTAAATTACCCCATCTACCTTTTGCCTCTGGGCTTTTACCTTTCTCTATTTCTGTATATCTTTTTCTTTCCTTCTTATTTCATGTCTAGCTGGGTGGCTGGGTGGCTGCCCCCTCCTTTCCTCCTGCTCTTGCTCCTTAATCCTCTCTTCCCAGATTTCTCCTTCTATCTATTCTCTCTGCTTATCAGCCCCACCTATCCTTTCTCTTGCCTAACTATTGGCCATTCAGCTCTTTATTAGACCAAACAGGTGTTTTAGGCAGTCAAAGTAAGACAGCTTCACAGAGTTAAACGAATGCAACATAAATGAATGCAAATATTAAACTTTGCCTCATTAAACAAATATTACACAGTATAAAAGAATATAACACATCTTCAAGTAACATTCCACTATGCAAACTAAATTAACAGTTTCATAATTATCCTGCCAGTCAATGAGAAGATAGGATGGCAGGAATGTGGATATACTTATGGGACATTGAAAGCAATGGCTCCACCATAAAGAGAAACTAAATAATAATACATAAAGTGTGTGTGCAGTGTGGAGCACCTGCACACCTTTCATCCAGCAGCAACTGCTTCCAGTCTGTAATGCAGTGTAAAAAGAAGGGTGCACACGTCATTTCTGACGGTTCTGTGACACAGAATTCTGAGCACACACATTTGACACACAGACATTTCATGCACACACATTTTACACAAATATTTTGTACACACACGTTTCACACACACATTTCACACACATTTTGCACACACACACATTTCACATGCACATACATTTCTCACACACCCATTCACACATGCCCACGTATACACAGAGAGCACAGAGTAGGTATGGGAAGGATTCATACTGCTATCAGAGGAAGAGTTACCTCTTCAGAGAGAAGGAGAGTAGGAATGGTGATACTTCAGTTTATCACATTTAAATTAATCTCTGGGAAATGAGGTCTGTGGCAGACTCTGAAAAGTGGTAATTCTTGGCTAAGTTGGGGGGCAAGGCTTAGCTGTGTGTACATGCCTTGGAACTTCCCGCTAGGCTTGGAATATTTTGTGAGTAAATAGCTGCTGAGGGAGTGAGTGAACCTCTTCTTTGATGGAGGAGGAACATGGATCCATAAACAGAACCATTGGCACCAGGTCCAAGCAAGCCATTCACAGACAGCAGGTAACACCTCTGTTGAAAATGGCCAGGGACCAGAGTGAGGCTCTGAGAGAGCCGTGTCCTGGGCTGGAAATGTGGATGCTTTCCAGAGGTTGACAGGCCTGGCTTTGGAAAGGGTAAAGTCTGAGCATACTCTTCTCTCCGCTCAGTTCCAACTCTCCATCATCTCTTCATAAATCAGAAGACTAAGTCATAGGCTGAAGCAATATGGGTAATGATAGCCATCTCCCAGGTGAAGATCAAAGGTTGCACTTGGTTCTGATGAAGAGGGGCCAGGCTGGGTGAGGTAATCTTCTTAGGCTGATAGTCCAGGAGACACAGGGAGGAACACTGGTGAATGCATACTCCTATCTCTAGAAAGACAGCGAGTTTCCGAAATGCCAGTTTTTTGTTCTGACTTCACCAGGCTAGAGATTAGTGTCTTGTGGTAAAATTGGAGGTGGAAACAGGTATAGAAAATTGACACTTGAATGCATTAGCAAAGTACATGGAATTAATGGAAATTTGCCTATATTTGATGCTATTTGAAAAACTAGTGAAACAATAAAGGGAACCAAGTCTGAGAAATTATTAAAGATTCGTCAGTCTTAAGCTCCACCACAAAGACTTGCATTTTCCTTTTCTCAGCTTTTTAACAAATCCTTTCATGTTCTGTATGGCCAGGTCAGTGAACTCACAGCAGAACCAGGTAAGCTGTTTCATGACACCACTGTTAAATCAAGGCGTAATGTCCCTTTAGGCTGCATTTCAGAGGGTAAACAAGTGCAGAAACTTCTTTGAAGACCCTGCTTGAATCTGTTGTTGGTTAAGTCTTTCTTGCAGAAATCAAACACGGTTTCCTGTTGCATGTTTACCAAGTCTCTGCCTCCACAAAGCACATAGCAGCAAGACTTGCAATCTTCCCATTTGTTAATTGTTCCCATTGAACTCACCCCTGCCTTTTAAACATCCTCTTTCTTGTAGTCCACCTCGTTTAGCAGTAAATACAGAGGATTACTAGCATTCCTGTGAGATATAAAACATTCCAGGAAATTTAATTTCTCCAGTCATGGATTTTTAGCTGTAATGATACTGTGCATTTGTATAACATCTCCTCTACGAGAAATACGAGCCTATACCTCATTATCTGGAGACAAGCATCATTATCATAATTTTGCATCCATATGTAACTGAGTCACAGCAAATGAACCAGAAGCCAATCATACCTGGAGTGTGTTTTGGAAAGGAACGCAGCAGAAGGGAAAGATGGTTGCATGGACACTTGCACTCTGGCACAATGACAGCTGTTATACCACTTAGAAGGGAGAGAGCCATTGTTTGGAACTGGGGTGGAAAACCGGGGGAGGGGACAGTGAAGGTGGCTCTAGGGCTACTGCTGTCACTAGAAAACACTGAAAGTCTTTCCTTGGTCCTCCCCCATTGTTCCTATGCTTCTAGTCTGACCTATCCTTGAAGCCCCAGAGACACCATTCCCTGGGCTAGGGAGGTGGGCTGAATGCTAAGGTCAGGCCTACTTATCCGGGGCTCACTGGCTCTCATGTCCATATGAGCCACTGTGGTCCTTCCAGGATGAATCATTCACAGCCTGGGATAAGTGCAAGCTGCCCAGAATCATGGTGGTTTAAACCTTCACTCCCAGAGAGTTTCTGTGAGAAGACTGCTTTTTAAAAATAACTAGTGTTTTTTTGATGGAAAGTATCAAGGAGAGAAGACAAATACTGGGGAGTAAGCCTAGTTAGTAAAGTCCTCGCCATGCAGAAGGACCTGGGTTGGCACCCAGAACCCATGCCAAAAGAAAAAAAGAAAAGGATGTTGCCATGTGCTTGTAATCATGGCACTGGAGAATTAGGAAAAAGTGGAGCCTCTGGCTTGCTAGCTGGCCTGCCTATTTTACCTGGTGAGCTCCAGGCCAGTGATCTCAAAAAAAAAAAAAAAAAAGTGATGATGCCTGAAGAGTGATACCTTAAGTTATGCTCTGACCTCCACATACTTGCACCCCCACACACGTGTGCCTGAACATACATGAACAACACACACATGTGCCTGAGCATATGTGAACATCACACACACACATACACACACACACACACACACACACACACACACACACACACACACACACACATGCACACCCTGCCTAGAAAGATGGCTCAGCCCTTAAGAGCATTGGTAGCTTTTTCAGAGGACCCAGTTCAGTTCTCAGGACCTATATAATAGCTCACAAATATCTGTAACTCCAGACCAGGGGATTCAACACCTTTTTCCTGGCCTCCGGGTACTGCACAAATGTGGTACCTAGACATATATGGAGGCAAAACACCAGTGCACATTAAAAAGAAAGGGCCTAAATGAAAGCTGTTGTTGAAGGTTCTTCCTTATGTCCTTTTTGCCCCCCACAGTCATTTCAGCTGATCCTTCCACAGTTGCTAAGCATCAAGCAATACCCAGGTCCAATCGAAAGCGTGAGAGTTGATAGGTGTTCCACAAAAGAGTCCAGGGACCCATCTGGATTTGCACAGTATAACATCTACTGCACACAGCGAGGCACTGCATTACCTTTGCAATTCACATCTGTCTCATACTCGAGTGTAGAATTCAATGAAATAAGTCTGTTCCAAAGCAGAAAGCATGATAACCAACCCTGAAAAATCCAAATGCTTCCTGACACAAGCAGAAGGAATGCTGCAAAATGGTCAGCGGTACAATCAGGGAGTTGCTGGGGTGGGGAGGGGTTGTCTGAGCTACATGCAATACCCTGAAGGCTAAGTGCTCAGTAAACCCCTACAGCCTGGCCGATACACATCAAAATCGGAATGAGATTTCCCAAGTGCATCCTTGAGGGGTTTCTGCAGCAGGTGTAAGGATGAGAGTTAGAGCAGGTGGAACTTTGCAGGACTTCGCCTCCCCGCCCCCACGGCCTTACCGCTAGTAGTACTCAGTTAGTGGTGACATTGTTAAGATGGTCTTGGCCTAAGAGGCAGAAAGGGGAGACCTGCCAACAGGAGGCCTTTTTTGGTGTGTGCTGAGCACATTGCAAGAAACTCTCATGAGAACTTCTAGAAAGGAAACACACTATGTCTGTCACTAAAAGGGAAAAATGTCACTGGCCCAGTAAGCACGGACAGGAACAATGAGGAGCTTCCTGGTGCCAGGAGTCAGAACAAATGTGTGAAATAGGATGCAGGGACATTACCACATGAAGCTTTTACAGGGAAACACTCAGTCAACGGAGGGCTCCGCGTCAATATTTGGATAAGGAAGCATGTCTCCGTCTGACTCTGAGGCACTCTGCAAGCAAAAATTCCAGAGAGATTTTATACAGTACTCGGGCTCCGGGGTGGCCATTCTCATGCCAGTGTGTCCACAGTGGTCTCTATCTTTAAGTTCATGCAAAGGAGGTGGCAACTATGGTACAGATGCAAAGTTCTCAGCTCCTCAAAGTCAGGGAGGACCCACGGAGTCAGTGACCATCGCTGCCTCATCTGTGCTGTCTCTCCAATGTATACACTGCGAGCATGTTACTCATCTCATATTTTATTTGATAATTTTTTTTCCCTTTCAAAAGCTGAGTATATAGGACCCACATCCAGGGCAGCTGCGCTTCCAGTCAGCCCAGTAGGGAGAAAATTGCAGGCAAGATTGAAATGCAATCAGAAGGATGGTTGCTTTCAAGAAGGGGCACAGAGTCCCACCTGCTCTTCCCAGCCACCCAGTGGGGGAACTTGGCCATGCTCTCTCCTTAGTGTTTGGAACAGCAGACACCAGGGACTGAAGGAACACACAGTAATCCAAACCCATGGCCTCAGGTTCTCAGACATTTCCCTCATCCTGGGACTCTGAAAGGAAAAGCAGGGAAATTCAATTGAAAGAAACAAAAGCATCTTTCTTCATTTTCTTTACCAGAGAGAGACAGGGGAGGGGGGAAGAAAGAGGGGGAGAGAGAAGGGAGAAAGAGAGAGAGGGAAAAGATTTTTCTATTTTAACACTTTACTGTATAATGGTGTATGAATAATTTCATCATTTTTCTGCCATGTATTCAGATGTGAAAGAACTCAGTGAATAATAATAGCTGCTGTCAAAGGTATTTATATTTAAAAGGTCTTTATGTGAAAAAAATTTTTTTTTTGTCAGGACTGATTTTTCTCTGAGAGGATCCCTCCATCTCCTAGCAACCAATATGGCTATCTTTCTGAATAGACGCCATGCTTACAGTGGGCGCACAACCTTTATGGAGAGGCATTGGCAAATTCAGTACTTGGGACTTAGAAATTCAAAGTCGGGCTTGTAGAGAAGTCAGGGTGTGTATTTTGGGGAGGATCTCTCCCAGGAAAACTAAACACATGTGATCCGTAGGGATCCTCCTCTGTCATGCCTGAGTCACACATGTTCTGTAATGCAAATGGCCCCTCCCAGTAACCTGGTCACACAACTTCTTACGTATTCAGAGAGAATAATGCACTGGCCTGAGGAGATACAAAGACTGTCCTCCACAAATGACTATTCTAATGGGAAGATTATCTTTCAGGAAAGAAAATGTCAGCAAGCTTACTTGTTATAATGCCCCTCCTCGTGCCCCTGAAGAAAGAGTAATGGGAAGGTTTGGAATTCAATCATCCCCTTTGTTTCTGCATTTTGGTTACTCATAATATACGGATGTTGTATTGACTTCTGTTCAGTCTTACAGTCAGGACTTTCTACGTGTTCTAAAAACATTAACCAGGGACCTTCATCTCTCTCTGAAATAAATACCTTAATAACCAGATTATGAATGAATCATCTGAGACACAGATTTATAGAATGAGGGGAGAGATATGGAGACTAGAATGGCTTAAGCTCCGAGAGGACGAATCTCATGGCAGGATGTGTAGCATTAAAAGTTCTGAAAAAAAATGTCATGGGCATGCATCCTGCCAGAACGAGTATAGGTTCATAAGAGAAGTACATTTAAATAATTTTTAAAAAGAAGTCTCTTTAAAAATGAACCTCATGAGAAAGCATATTTCCGAAAATGAAATATCCAGAATACGTTTAAAAAAAAAAAGATGCACAAGAATCTAAGCCAATCAGCAGCACATACCATGTACTGGGGTTTAAAGCTGCCGGCCAGCACCGAGACACAGGATTCTTCTTAATCTCAGGCCACCAAAGGCTACCAAAGCTGATGTCACACAAGCTTGTTCAGTCAGCAAAGCAGGACACCAGGATGCTCATGATTTACAAAAGGTGTGTGTGTGTGTGTGTGTGTGTGTGTGTGTGTGTGTGTGTGTGTGTGTGTGTGTGTACACTACATGTGTAGTTACACATATATGTGTGCTTACCCATGATTGTGCACAGATGTGGAGGCCAGAGATCAACTTCAGATGTCATTCCTTTGGAACTGTCCACTTTCATCTTTTGAGTCATGGTCTCTCTCACTGGGACTTGGGGCTTCTGATTCAGCTATGTTGACTAGGCAGTGAGTCTAGGGATCTTCCCGCCTCTGCCGCCCCAGCTCTGGGAGTCTCTCTGTGTGTAGCAGCAACACTTTGCTGACTGAGCTGTCTCCACAGCTGCAGTCAAGAGACCCCTTTACCATTTGGGACCACTGCTGTCAAATCTGTCCCCATGTGACACCTAATGGAACCCTCATTTTTAAGTCAGAACCTTCTCTTCCTAGGAACCCCAATATGGGCAGCATCCCCTGTGGAATTCATCTTTATTAGTACTTGAAACTGATAATCTCTTCTCAACGAACTTTCAAAAGTGCATTGATTTTTTTTGTTGTTGTTGTTCCCATGGTGTTTTTATCTTGAACGGGAATTTTCTAATGTATGTGTTGGAAATTAGCAAATCCCCATGTTTCTGAAAGATCAGTTTACCTCTTCAAAACAGATAAGGAAAGAGAGGAGAGAATGTTTCTGAGAAAAGACCAAAAAAATATTGTATCAAATAAATTAGAGAGGAAAATGTTTTGCAATGCATGCTAGATATAGGTATTGATTTGTTCTGGAAGTGTCTGCAGTCCCTCCAGAGGACACAGAGGGAGGGTTTTAGAGGCCATCAGAACCGCAGGGCTGGCTTTGGCGCCTTCCTGTAAACAGGAGACTGTAGATCAATTCAGTTAAGAAGGCAGTGATGTCAGAGAGAAAAGTCAGGCGGCTTATTTGCGGCTGACAGGTCAACCTGCGGCCTCATAAGGCAGGAGACGTGTTCACTCTGATTCTGGCTTTAAAACTGGGTGGATTCACGATACTGTACAGGTGGGTTTGTTCCTTTACCAACAATGCTCTATACTGGTTTTAGACCCCACCGTCATTTCAGCATTTAGAAGGTATTGTATCATGTTATTCCAAACAGTTTTCGTGCACACACTCAGGCAAACTGCTCTTTCTGCCCTCAGATGTGTCTCAGATCATTGTTTCTGAGTCTAAGGAGAATAAGACACCTTTCTGTGTTTGTCTCTGGCTTTAAAGCTTTGTCTCAATACGTTTTCACAGGGCAAAGGCCAATGGGAAAGCTGAGTTGTGATAAAGGAGCAGAGTGGCACAGCAAAGATGTCCAAAAACAAAAAATAAAACAAAACAAAACAAAACAAAACAAAAAACCCTCATTGATGCATCATAAAGTAGGCAATTTCGGTGGTGTACCTCTCTCCACCATCAAAATTCGTATCTTTGCAGCTCGAACCTCTGCTCCAGCTTAATTCAGTGTCTCTGTGTTGTTCTCTTTTAATGGCTCCATATGGAGACAATGAAGTGACATGACAAATGGGCCCTGTTGGAGTTCCAGTACTTTCTCCCTGGTCCCCATTCATTCTCTCTTGTCAGGTTACCAGTCCTATCCCCAATTTTTTCCCTGCCAATTTACAGTACTTAAACAAATACATTTTTCATTTATACCTAACTGGCATTGGGGCTGAAAATAACCGAGCCAACAATAAGAACTTTTCCCTATGAAGCTTTTCCTCCAAAGCAAAGACACATTGACTCAACTGGGTTAGGAAGTTGCAGAATTCAGTTACCTGCGTGCATGGCAGTTTATTTATGCTCTCTTCAGACACATTTCAATTCTATCTTTGGTTTGTAGTCGGCCATCTTCCTTTAGCTTCACCTTGTGAACCATACTGTTGGTTCCATTACTTAATGTGTGGCAGTTTCCCAGTCCTTTATGAAGGGCAGTTTTATCTTGATTTTTTTTCAGACACTCGAGAGACATTTTCTTTGTAGTAATAATTCAAAATACTTGAACTGAAATGAGCTTATTGTAGTGTTCAGTTTATCTTCATTCAGGCTGCGTAGAGACAGTTACTTTCTTCATTCATGTGCTACTTCTCAATGCAAATTCTGTAGTTTTGGTCCCTGAAATGACGTTGCAGGCTACAAAGAAAACTTTTGGGAGGAAAAAAATTAAAAATTAAGTAAAACTAGCTCTCAGCCTTAGCACCGTCTTCCTTGAAACTCCTGCGCATGAGAGCTAAGTGGAGGAAGAAGCAAATATGCAAACTGAAGCCCAGCAGAAGAAAGATGAAGCAGAGGTCTAAGTAAACTCGTTTGTCCACCCATGAAGGCCGAAGGAGCAAAAGTAAGGGATGCTGAAGACTGGGACACTGGTACAAGTTATTGGACTGTGTGTCACGGTCGGTGTAAGTCTCAGTGGACCTGGAACTTCACCATCTGCTCGCAGAGGCCACTTGAGAGACTTGCTTGCCTTCATTACAACCAAAACAATCCTGCTGGCCCTCTGCCCTAGACCTGTGATATTCTGTGCTTGTTCTGTTTTCAATTGTAGCCAAGTGTGACTCGTGTACAATAAAACATCTTTTTCAATATCTGAACTGAGAATTAAAAAAAAATTAAGTAAAACTAAATTTGCTGCCAGGGCCATGAGTTATGTATCAAAGTTCCCTGACATCTAATATAATCAGGGAATTGTTGCAGCCATTAGTTTAGGAAGGAACCCAACAAGCAAAACCAAATAACCTGAGATGCTGGTCCCCTGCATACTCCCCATGGGTCTCCCTACTGTCTGTTTCCCCTCTATTAAAACAACCAGCACTGCTTGGTTCCTGGAAGCCTTCAGATGAAGCTGTGACTACACATGTTTTCTTCAGGTTCTACACTTCTCATCTGCCCATGGTAACAGCTTGCTAATTTGGAGGAATGAAGGTCATTACAGCCTGGTGAGGAGGGAGGGACGGGGGCTATGAACATTGTCACTCATTGTCATTTATGGGGCTTAAAAGACATCAGTTGGACTATTAAAGTAGTGTTTTAAGAGTTCTCCCTGTATCTCATTCTCTTATTATTGTTAGCTCCTATGGGCAGTGGGCTGTGAGGATGTAGCCTTGGCATGGTTGAAACATTGAGTGGTAAGAGCCTTACTTTTCACAGCAAGAAGCCAGAATCTTCTTGCAATTCATGAAGCACAATGATGTTACAAGACAGAAATTGAACTCTTCCGTCATGCTGGACCTCATAGGATGGAAGCGCCAAAGATTGGGCAGGGCAGCCAGGTGGTAGCAGGAAGATGAGCATGGTCTTGGGGCCAGGCTCATGAGAACCTTACAAGATGGATGTCCAGCTTGACCAGGGCTAGCAAGGGTACAACAGTGATGTTTGTGAAAATGGTCTCAGAAGAGAACTCAAGATGAAGACAGTTAGGATATTCATATCTCCTTCTAGAAAACTGGCTGTGCCAAGGCATTCATGAGGAAGAAGAACTTAGGGTGTAGCCACTCTCTCAATGTGAATTACTGAACATTTTCTTTTTTATTTCAGAAAATTACAAAACATTGTTGGAATACATTTAAAAGCCTACAAAATAGGGAACTATACAGTGATCGTAGGCCAAAAGACTCAGGATTATAAAAATTGATATGATATGACTTACCAAATGAATCTCTAAATTTAATACAAATCTAGTCAAAATTTTAATGCCTTATATTCTTTAGAAATTGTTACTGTAATTCTAGAAATCATACAGAAGGACTAGAATTGTTAAGACATGAGGAAGAAGAAACACACACACACACACACACACACCACCACCACCACCAACAACAACAACAACAACAACAAAAACAAAAATGAAACAGTAGTAAGATGTTTCATTTTTAAGTAGTAGTAACATTCATTTAACAGTAGTAAGATGTTTCATTCATAACACGGCCAATGTTATGCAAAAACACAGAAACACCTTGGTCTTCATTGAGGCTTTTTTTCTGAAGTTGTAGTAATTAAGATCATTATGATGACACTGCAAGGTTAGGCCAATTGGAAACAAGAGGCCCCCTTATGTCTTCTAGAAAGGAACAGGAATGGACCTGGTGTAACACTGGAGTTGGAAGGAACAGATGCCATGTGCAGATGACGGAGGCCAGGCTCCTGTGTGTCAAAGGCGTCTGAGGAGAAGCATGCAGGACTAAGACTCAGACATGGTGCAGTACTGCTGTTGCTCAGAAGCGACTCACAAAGAAGCACAAAGACAATGTCTGCAATCCCAGAGCTTGAGGGAGGCTGGCAGTAATGGATGTGGAGTACAAAGGGACAGAAGGACCAGTTGTCTTTTGGAAAACGTCCTGCCTTCCCAAGAGAGGCGAGGAGGAAAGGAAGGTTGCATCTGTGGTGAGCAGCCTGGCTTCTCCCTCGTTCTCACTTTCACCTCAGCAGAGGGGCATGAGGGGATCTGAGCGATTCTGAAGCAACTCTGGAGGGAGAAGTGTTGCAGGTTATCCTGCTCAGTTGGACACCCCTTGTGAGAGGGGGTAAGAAGATGCAGCACCAGTGACTCAGGCACTGGGAATCAGTGAGTAGCAGAGCACGCTGCAGACTCGTTTATTCAGGAAGTTAGACCAGCCTTTATACCCCCTCCCAAGGTCCTATTGGCTCAGGTGGTCCACTCTGCTGCATTGTCCTTTCCTCACTGGTGTCTCTGAGTCAGATGTCTCTTAGCCAGCAGTTTCTGAGCATAGAGGCAGGCTTGGTGGCTTGGCTCAGAGAGGAAATGCCTGCTGCGCCTGTTCATGCTCATGCAAATTGACCTGGGCACCTGGGGCAGGGCAACTACGGCTTGGGTAGACTGGCTGTAGTTTCTCCTATACAGAAAGAGCTGATGACAGAACGAGTGATGAGCAAAGGGGTCCAGACCAGGCTGGTGAAACCCACAGAAACTGCTGAACTGAACAACGGGGAGCTCTTGGTTCCCAGACTGATAGCTGGGAAACCAGCATGGGACTGATCCAGACCCCAAGAACCTGGGTTTCAGTGAGGAGCCCTTGGAAATCTACAGGACCTCTTGTAGTAGTTCAGTACTTATCCCTAGCATAGGTGTGGACTTTGGGAGCCCATTCCACATAGAGGAATACTCCCTGCACCAAGACACACGGGGGTGGGCCTAGGCCCTATCCCGAAAGATATGATAGACTCTGATGACCCCCCCATGGAAGGCCTCACCCTCCTTGGGGAGCAGAAAGGATATGTGATAGGTGCCGTTTTAGTTGGGGGTGGTAAGAGAAGAGAGGAGGGAGAGGGAACTGGGATTGACATGTTAACCAATCTTGTTTCTAATTCAAATAAAAAAAATCTGAAAAAAAAAAAAAAGAATGAGCTGATGACAAGGACAGCCATAGTGTACTCACTGTTCAGTTCACCATGGCTACTGGAAGTTTCCATGTGGGTTTCTCAGGCCAACATGGCACCACTGGGAAGACAGTTCTTTATTAATTTCAGTATGTCTGTGTGCTTTGTGGATCCTTATTCATGAGCTGCTTGTATTTGTTTGAATGGCCACAAATACATGACTGTATTTATGTACCTTCTTATCTCTTCTCCCCAAGGCCAAACACAGAGGGCAGCCATGGTTCCAAAAGGCCACTGGCTTCCTGTTTACCATCACAGTGCAGTCCCACTACTTTCCCACTCAGCCTAGAGAGGTACAATGAGTCTGGGGAAAACTCTGGGAACTGGGAATTTAAAAAAATAAGCCAGTGACAAGAGAATTCCCTGGATGACAGGTTCTGAGAAATCAGGAATGCTCAACAGCTGCTTAAGAGTTTCGGGGATGACAAGGCAGGGCTCCAGGACTCCCCAAGCAACGTCTTGAAGGGGACAGAGTCATGCCCACATATGTCCTTGCCTCAGATTACAAGGAGCTGGCTCTATTAAAATGATGGCAAGTGTGTAGCAGACAAGGTCCAGACAAGGTCCAACTGGGCTTCTGACCACTCATTAATATGTAACAGAGGTGATGACTGTCACTAAATAAAAACCAATTGATCCCACATTTAGAAAGGAGTTGACTTAATATATTGGGTGACCACAGGGCATTTGTCTCTCCCACTTCCCCCAGGTTGGTTTTCTTTTCAAACCTTCTCATATCCGTACACAGAGAACGCACAGGAGAAGACCACACCTTGTGGGAGCAACCCCAGGAAACACAACTTGATATTAGCTTGTTCCTTCATCACCTGCCCAGCCCAAAGAACCTAAGGAGGTAATTTATTATAAGAGTTTCTAGCTGTTCCCGCTCCGGCAACAGTATTTTCTTAAGCACTACATGTATCCGAGATTTGTCTCGACATGGTCCATTTATTTTAATTTAGAACTGTCAGTGGTGAGGGGTGGGAGAGAAGTAATTAAATTTTTGACTAGCATGGAAAAACATTTGAAGTCTTAAGGCCGCAGTGCAATCCTTGCCAGCATTGCTTCTCTTCATCTGCTTGTCAGATCAAAGTCTTAATCCCGAAGACTCACCCGTGCTCTCATTAATTATTTTATACAATGATTTTTTTCAAGTCATGGTCCTATGCATTGCATGTCATTTTTAGCTTCAATGAGGTGGTGGTCCTTTTGGTTGCTCCATTTGCTGAGTCAGTCAGCCTTCATTCACCTTGGAAAAAGGATGTCTTCAAAACTCAATTCCAGTGCTTTTATGCTCATAAGAAAGTTACACAGGGTTTTCAGTAGCATGTTGCATTGTAAGGAGACTGCAGAAGAGGCTGTTTTCTTATATGAAGCTTGGGCTTAACAAAATTGTTCTTACAAATTGATCTCCCTGTACCGTCTTCTCTGCTTTCTGCCATCTTGTCTTGTCCCTGCCCTGAATAATTTGCCTAAGAGAGGTAAACCATTGATTTTGGGGCTTTCCCCCTTATTTTTCTCCATCTTCAATTTCTTGTCAGATAAATAAGGCTAATTGTATGTGAAATCAGTAAGAGATTTTGTCCAAAATTAAAATTAGCATTGATTAGGACACTGGCTAGATCATCAGAAAAAGCCTGAAGAAGTTTTTGTGTTGTCTTTTTGAATATTATATAAAATGTACCCCTCCACACTCTGCCAGGCCCAACCCTTCATCAAAACTGCAAAAATCACAGAGCCTCTGCCTGGCACCTTCCTTACGGTTTGCACAGTATATAAGGTATAGTTAGCAGCTGCACAGCCCCAAAGTCATGAAGTGTGCTTTAATGAGGACTGGGCTCACATCTCAGAGTCTGGGGTCCTGGCTTTGGGGGCATTGTAGGGCATCGTGGAGGAGCAGCTGCCTCCAGACTGTAGCAAAGCAAACAAGGAAGGGAAGGAACCAAATGGGCCCACAGGGATGCTCTTGAAGAATCTGCCAACTGCTAGCCAAGCACCAGCCTCCCTCATGCTCAGGTCATGGAGTGGCACATTGCAAACTGAAAGAAACACAAGAACTTGCCTCACTCAGAGAGACCTGCAAACCTCAGCATAAACTTGACATAAGCATGACATAAACTTCATACATATTAATGGTCCCCTTCTCACTCAAAACAGTGCTCATGGCAGAATCGTTATTCATGTGGTCCAAAGAGAATATATCACCGAAAATTTTAATAAAATACTTTTGTTATAAAAGTAATGCAAACCATACTACAGTGAATGTAGGAAGAAGTGGAAACAGTGTCTTGGGTTTCATCTCCCTGTGCATCTTCCTTGTGTCTGTGTCTTTGCCTCTTTCCTTAAGCACAAACACATTCGGGGCATTTTTGTTTATTATTCCTTTCTATCATAAACATATTACTTTATTTCTGGTTTGCACAATTCTTCCTAAGTGAACACAATGTAATTTACTTCCTTTGGTTCCCTTTTCTTCCCCCTACAAATATTTTTGGGTGGTTTCTTAGGCTAGATCCCCATAAGTAAAGTTAACAGGTCAAAATTCTTGCTCTATCTTCTGTAAAATTACTATTATTTTTTCCTTTTAAAACGATGTACCAGTTTGTAATGTTAAGAGCAATACGTAAAATACAAATCTGCCACCCTTTGGCTGATGTTTGGACCTCATAAGTTAAGAAGCCAATTTATTCGTTTCTTAGTGAAAATGTGCCTCTTTAATCTTGGTGCAGTTGACTATTTGCATGCCTATTCGTTCTGTGTGTAGACTTGCTGTTTGCAGCCCCGCCTCCCTGAGGTGTCCACTCCCAATTTTGTCATTTCCAGATGTGTTTCATTACTGCCTCCCTGTCTTGCTGCATGACTCACTTTTAACTCTATCACACACACTTGATTGCTCTTTGTTCTTCTTCCTTGCCTTGTTTTCTCTACTTAGCCCCTGTTTACCACTCTACGCAGCTTCTTCTCCTCCTTACCATATTCTCCGTGTCCTTCCCTCAGTTACATCTCAAGGTTGTGAGATCTCTCTGCTGCTGCAACCCGTCCGTAGGTGTTTCATTCTCTCACTAGAGGTCTATGTCCTTTCTCACAATCTACATTCAACTCATAGATGATGACCTGAATTCAGCTAGCTTTCTTACATTCCAATTATCTGCCCTATGTCTGAAAAAATAAAACAGAAGATTCAATTCCAAACCCCTTTCCCCATGTTTCTCATGACATCTACACTCCTTGGGGGTGCTCCACAGAGAACATTCAGGGTCCTCCTTTCCTCTTCCCTCCCCCTTCTACTTGATCAGCAAGCCTGAGTAAGCCTGCCTCTGAACTGATCCCTTTCCCAGCAGCCTCACTGCTTGAAGTGAGGCCACATAGTTGAGGCCATCATCCTTTCTGTGAACTTTGGCATTTAAATTTTTAAAAGATTTGTGTGTATGGATGCTCTGCCTACATGTCTGTATGTGTGCATCACTTGTGTGCCTGGTGTAAGCACAGGTCAGAAGAGAGCATTGGATCCCCTGGAACTGGAGTTAGGGATGGCTGCCAGTCACCATGTAAGTGCTGAGAACTGAACCCAGGTCTCTGTAAGAACAGCAAGTGCTTTTAACTGATGGGCCATCTCTCCAGCCCTGGGTTTTGCATTTTTTTTTGTTTATGTGCTACACATTCCATTTGTTAGATAACAGCTTTGAGAACAAAATTAGATAGTGTGCTGGGTAGTTCTTTTGTTAACTTGACACAAATTAGAATCATCTTGGGGGGAGGGAACCTCAATTAAGAAAACACTTCCATCAGATTGGTCTGTAGACAAGACTGTGTTTTTTGTTTGTTTGTTTGTTTGTTTGTTTTTTATGATTGAGGAGGGCCCAGGTCACTATGGGTGGTGTCACTCTGGACAGGTGATCCTGAGTTATATAAGGAAGCAGGCTGAGAAAGCCACAAGGAGCAAGCCAGTAAGCAGTGTTTGTCTATGGTCTGGACTTCAGTTTTGACCTCCAGATTTCTTTTCTGAGTTGACTTCCTTCTGTCATGAACTGTAATGTGGAAGTGTAAAATGAAATACACTCTTCCTGCCCAAGCTGCAACAGACAGTACATGGACAAGTGAGCACCTTGCAAATGTGGATAGTTGCTGAATGGACACATGCCAATAGCATTTGCTTTATCATTTGGATGGTGGAGAACTGCTAAAAGATCTGGCCTTTTGGATGCTGCTTGGGAAGGAAACTGTTGGAGTTTTGGCAGAACCTTGAAGGATGGATTCCAGAAATATATCATTGGAAATCATGTGAACCAGTTGGGTATCCATTACAATTTTGAGGCTAGAGGTGATGAGTGTCCTTAGTAAGGAGATGAGACACCTCATATGCTCTGCAGAAGCCCAGTGTCAGCTCAGTGGAGTTCATTAAGCTTGGTAATAACTAGCAAGGAGGGTGTTTTTGCAAAGGTGATGGAGGGAGCACAGGTGTTGTCTGAGGTTCCAGACTGAATGAGATGCTCCAAGTGAACAAGAATGGAGTATTTTAGAGGGAACTGTTATAGGCTTAAAGAGAAATCTGGCACTAGGGAAATGCCCAGAGATCTACAAGAATGACACCAACTAACAATCTAAGCAATAGTGGAGAGGCTACCTTAAACACCCTTCCCTGATAATGAGATTAATGACTACCTTATATGCCATCCTAGAGTCTTCATCCAGGAGCTGATGGAAGCAGAAGCAGACACCCACAGCTAAGCACTGAGCCGAACTCCTGGAATCCAGTTTCAGAGAGGGAGGAGTGATGAGCAAAGGGGTCAAGACCAAGCTAGAGAAACCCACAGAAACAGCTGACCTGAACAAGGGGGAGCTCATGGACTCCAGACTGATAACTGGGAAACCAGCATAGGACTGATCCAGACCCCCTGAATGTGGGTGTCAGTTAGGAGGCCTGGGCAATCTATGGGGCCTCTGGTAATGGATCAGTATTTATCCCTAGCATACGAATGGATTTTGGGAACCCATTCCACATAGAGGATACTTTCTCAGCCTAGACACATGGGGGAGGGCCTAGGCCCTGCTCCAAATGATATGACAGACTTTGAAGATCTCCCATGGAAGTTTTACCCCCCTGGGGAGCAGAAAGGGGATGGAATAAGGGGTTGGTAGGGGCAGGGGAGGAGGGGAGGGAGAGGGAACTGGAATTGACATGTAAAACAAGCTTGTTTCTAATTTAAATAAGAAGAATGGGGTATTTTAGGTGTTTGAATATGAAAAGACAAGAAAGGGAGTGGTAAGAAGGCAATGTGGGGCAATATTTTAGATGAAGCAACAGGAATGTATGCTCTATGTGGTAACAGAGACCTAGTAGGGAGGTAGGAGTTTGAACATAGAAGGGAAGAGGCCAGTGGGTGAGTAAGCCTGTTCATTTGCAGTGTGTGTAGTATAGTGACTAGTTTGTCTCAAACAGAAGATTGGCAATCAATTTTTCTTGTGGCGGAAGCAGTGACTGTGGAAACTGCCAGGCTGCTGTCCTTGTCTAAGTCTGGTGTAAGCCCCTGTGGTCGCGTGTGATATTGGATTTCTCTCATTTTCTTCAATGCAGACCTCACTTGTGAGTGTGCAGAAGTCAGCACATGGTAGGTGAGTACATAAAGTGGCAGTTTAACGCTCCAAGGAGTCTTCATCCAAACCTGATCCAACTGTAGAGCTTACACTGACTGACGGTTGGAGTTCTGTTACTCAAGAAACCACTTATGGGCCACATGCACAGCATCTTTCTCTAATAAGGCAGGTTCCCCAAATACCGTTTGCCAGATATTTCCACTGTCATGAGTCTTGGCATTCCACAGCTGGGCACTATTAGGAGTTTCACCGAATCAAAACATGTCTCCAGCCGGTGCCCACACTTTGCATTTAAAGAAGACTTGCTCCGGGGTTTGCTAATTTACCAAAGTGGGATCATCAATACCCTGAAAGAATAAAGGATGGCTGTGCTGTTCCTATACCTGTGACAATGTTGTAGGCCCTGACCTCAAATCTGCCCTTCATGACCTTTTAAAATTTTCCTTTGGTTCCTTTAAGCATTTTGGGTACAGATAAAGTGCCAGGCAGCAGGGTAGAGCCACAACTCTGCCGGGAGAGGTATAGCCCCTGTGTCTTCACAGCCAGCTATATTAGTAAGTCCAGGGTCCAATAAAATAGTCATCTGGTCTACCTGCAACCCTTGATTCTCCACACAGCACTTTTAATATAGGAAGAAACATAATGCAGAGGCTCTTGCTTACTGTGTTTGCTATGGCTTCCTGTGGAAGAGGGAGGATTTTGCACCCTGTCTACCCCTTGAAAGACACTATCTAGATCCAGTCTACTGAACTATGTTGAGTGACCTCTGGTTAATCCTGATTGGTTGTTCTGACAGGCTGAACAAGCTCAGACAAGAAAAAGCAGTTTCAGCAGTACAGATTCTTTTAATGATACATTTTTTAAAAAGCTTGAGAAGATATTTGTTTACATCCTGTTGTTTCATAAAACAAATAGGTGAAATATATACCGTATTTCATTAATTCTATATCCTTATCTCTTGAGCTCAGGCACATTTTCTGTTACTCTCTGCTTGCTTCCAGTTGGACTGTCTGGGAGATACAAACTTCAGGTTGGAGTGGTGGGGGTGGGGGTGTAGAGACCTGGAGACCTTAAAGTTTTGCTGATCAGCAACACATGAAGGTCTTCAATAGGGACAGTGTACCTACAAATGCCTGGGTTATCATGAAACCTCAGAATTGGAGAGTGTAGATTTCCCCAGACATGAGAATCCATCTGTAAGTTGTTTTGTTTTGGTTTTTTGAGACAGGGTTTCTCTGTGTAGCTTTGGAGCCTGTCCTGGCACTCTCTCTGTAGACCAGGCTGGCCTCAAACTCACAGAGATCTGCCTGCCTCTGCCTCCTGAGTGCTGGATTTAAAGACATGTGCCACCAGCGCCCATAGTAAGCCATTTTGGAAAATAGTGCCTACCCATAGATGATCATCAGGTCACATGTACAACTTGCATCAGTCTGTTAAAAATCCATTCAGAATTGTGAAGGCTGGAGACATGCCCCCTACACAGACCTGAATGTGGTTACCTGTGCTAAGAGAACACCAGTGAACAGATACACACAATTGCATTCTCTTGTAAGCCAAAGGCACGGCAAGCAGGCCAAGTAAGGGCTCAGCATAGTAGAACCCACCTCTGCCTAGCATGGTAGATCCCACCTCTGCCTGTGGGTTATGAGATCATTCTGTGGATCTTTGTGATGCCCTGCAGAAGTTTTGTCTTCTCTGATTAATGGCCACCATGCATGCTGGATCCCCATCCCAAGTTTACTGTGATTTAGAGCGATTCTAAGGCAATTTATGCAGAAGATGAACATTGGTTATTTTAAAATATAATTATTTATTTGGCTGAGACAAGTTTTAACGTAAGGTGTTTTGCCATTCTAAACTACTTAAATATTTTGTTAATTTTGTAATAATATAAATAAAGGTGAAAGATTGAAGTATAATTCTGTAGCATGTGTTTACCTCTAGATCTTTGGACATGCCTGTACTAGGTTACTTATCCTTCAGTGCTCTCACGGCACCAATGAATAGTTCGAAATAACAATACCCACCCGTGACTCAATTCTTTCCTAGGGTTAGTTTGTTGATGCGGGCCCTTCCTTCCTTGCTTCCTACCTTCCTTGCTTCCTTCTTCCCTTCCTTCCTCCCTCCCTCCCTCTTTCTTTATTCCTTTAAAAATACTTTTAATTATCTTCTATTGTTTGTGTAGTGGGGGGGGGGATAGCATGTGCTCACAAACACAGTGCCTCTCCAGTGTTGGATACCCTGGAGCTGGAGTTACCAATAGTTGTGAGCCACTTGATGTGGGTGCTGGAACAGAAACTGAGTCTTCTGCAAGTACAGCAACTATTCTAAACAACCGAGCCATCTCTCTAGCCCCTACCTTTTTCTTAATTAAAATCTACACACACACACACACAATTTCTTAAATAAAACCATAATATATATAATATATAAAACATCTGTATACACACACACACACACACACACACACACACACACACACACACACACACACACGTGTATATATAGAATTTCATTTGACCTATCTCAGTTGCTCTCAAATTTGACTGCCCAGGACACCAGCCTGTGTGCTTTGAATGAGCAGATGACTATGAAACAAACACTTTGTGTGACTCAGTGTGATTCAGGTCTGATGGGCCTAGACTGGTTTCCCTAATGGCTCTGAGTTGAAAGTCTTGAAACAAGACTCTCCAGAAATTAGCCTGCTGCCTTGTCATTTTCTACTTCCTTCTTAAAATATCTCCCGATTGTACTATATAGTTTTATGCCAACTCAAATAAGCTGGTATCACCTGAGAGGAGGGTAAGTCAATTGAGACAATTCCTCCATATGATTGGGCTGTACACAAGCTTGTAGGTCATTTTCTTAATTATTGATGGATGGAGGAGGGCTCAGCCCATGGTGGGTGGAGCCACACCTGGGTTGGTGGTCCTAGATTCTATGGAAAGCAGGCTGAGCAAGCCATGAGGAGCAAACCAGTAAGCAGCACCCCCTCCATGGCCTCTGCATCAGCTCCTGCCTCCAGGTCCCTGTCCTGACTGCCTTCGATGACGGACTGTGATATGGAAGTGTAAGCCAAATATACCCTTTCTTTCCAGGTCACTTTTGGAACACGTTGTTTCATCATGGCAGTAAAGTTCCCAAGTAAGACACCAATGCTCATACTTTTAACAAAGGTCAGAATGTGGGCTCTTGGGAGTTTGTGTTGTGGATCCTGAAGCCAGATTGCTTGGGTTTAAACCCTGCCCCATCCTCTATAAATTGTGGTATCTTGAGTGAGTCATGTTCATTTTTGATGATTTGATTTTCTCTGCTGTCAGTTGTCGCTTCTTATAGCACCTCCCCGGTCTCTTCATCAGAAGTATCGATTTGATTTGCAATTGTAAAGCACAAGAACTAGGATCGAATACATTATAAGAATGACAGGACTTTTAAAGTCATCCTTTTCATAGTCTTAATTCCTTCCTTAAGATCGGATAAAAACCAGTGCATAGTCTTTCTCAAGTATTTATCTTTTCTATTTCTCATTGCCTTTTAGATCTGTGTTTTAATAGTTCAGGGATGAAGTTTATGTAGAAGGAAGAGTCAACTCTATTGGGGCTCTTGAAACATGATGATGGAGTAGTTTTCCTAAATCTATATCCACTGAAGTTGTGTGTTTGTCATTTGAGGGCTCCACTAAATCCTTTCTAATGCTATCCCCTGACTTTCAGCACCCACACAAAGTGACCCTGAGGCGTACATTCCCGTGTTTTTGAAGTCAGCGTGACTTGGGCTCATTTGGTCACTTCTCTGGATCTCAAAGATAGACCAAAACAAGAGACCATAAATTGCTTTCCAAGTGTGTGTTGTCTGCAGGCTCAAATCTACCTCTGCAAAATTCCAAGGGACTTGGTATTATTGCAGGCATGGAAATGTATGCAAAATGCCTTATGACCATTACTGCAAACTCACCTGCAAAGGTGACCTAATGGTAGAGAAGAGTAGGTAGATTGTGTTCTCTCACTGATAGCCACCTGCTGGTCACGCAATCCCATTCTCTCCCATTCTCCCATATGCTGTATGTCATCCTCACTGGCTGAGCTCAAGGAGTACAGCTTGTGTCTATTTAAGTAAAAGGAGCTGAATAGTAGCAAAAGCAGCAGTAAAATTTTTATGGATTCACTTCAGAGAGGAGTCTAGACGTCTTCTTTGCCTTTATCCATCTTGGATCAACTTTTCTGATCCAGTCCACCCACCATACAGAACCTGCTGATTCCAGAGGCGATAGTGTCAGCTAACACAGGACAGGCAGTAGGGCATGCTGGTGGCTGTGAGGGTGCTGGGACATTAAGAGTTCAGTTGGTGTCTCTGAGTTAACTGTGTTCTGTGGTCTTTGTGTCCCAAAGTGCTTTAATAGTAAGTTAATAATTTTCTGAGAATACTTGGTCCAGTTTATCAGGGCTGTGGCTATCTGGCTCCTGGCACATCATTATTGTTGTCTGTGAAGTCTCCTGTGGAAGAGAGGTTTTCACAATGCATCTTCGAATTATGTCTATACTGTAGTTTTGTTGTTGTTGTTTTAACTGTTGTGAATATCGAGTTGTTAAGGGCAGAGCTGTTACAGTCAAAACTGCTCATAATTGCAAAGGCATTGAGGAGTCTTACACTGGAGGACACATCCACTGTTGAGTTAAAAGCTTGTTCTAGAAGAATATGGAGTGGATGAAAAGTCTTTTAAAATACCAATCAACAGTAACTGCATGAAGCAGACCATTGAACCACGAGGCTTCGATTTAGTCAATCTACTGTGTGTTTAAATGAGAAGACTGGACTCCACTGTACTCGGCATAATGTTGAGTCAGGCTTCTTCTAGTCATATGTAACTACTACTCTGGGAAGCCTCTCTGGTACACTACGGTGCAACAAGAGTGTGCTGATTAAATTTCCGCTAATGCAGTCTTTAAGCTACTCCCAGGGAGCAGTCCAAGCCTTAGGAAACCCTTTCTGTCTGAAGTCTTCTTCTCAGGGAGAAACACTGGGGGAGGGGTGGGAATGGAACAATTATTTTCATAAACTGCTATGTTTCAGGAAGCTGCCTGTTACAGCAAGTCACGTTTCTCTTGTTTACTGGCAGGGGACATTTCTGTTGCGTAGTTCTTTTGTTCTCTCCAAGTATAATCTCTGTCGCACATGGAGTTCAGACAATGTAGATGACCCTGTCTTCGATGCACAGAGTTCCCTGTCAAGATATTGTTGTCCTTCCCTGGGCCCAAGTCCCATTTTAGTGCAAAAGAGAAAAAAAAAGAAATGAAATGAAAAGTAAAGAAACAATGGAGATAAATTTAGACACTGATGGGAAAAGTCAAACTGCTCACTGTCCACCATTTGAAGCCACACCCAGCAGTCCACTTCCTCTAACCTTCCCAGGGATTCCCAGCCACACAGGGTAGCTCCTGTGAGCCAAGGCAGACAGATGATTAACTTGAGACTCACCCCTTCCGTGGTAAGTTCATGTCCCAGGCAGCCTTTCTCTAAAACAACAAAACAACCAACACACACACACACACACACACACACACACACACACACACACACACACACATACACACACAGCAAAACAACTGCATCTAGCCTACAATTAATCTCCCTGGACTTGATCTTTATCAACTCTTTCCCCTTGCTGGAGAACAGCCCCAGCTTTCGGACTTCATTAGTCTAGGTTCCCTAATGGTCTGTAAGGAGGTCTTTATCAGGCTTATCCTTGATGCGTTCTCATTCAGAACCAACGGCTTCCACCAGCTCCATCTCATCTATTTGTATACTCTCTGCTCCCCCTAATTCTAGCCAATGTAAATTGACCCAGTGGTGTGGAGACACATTTATCAGAATGTAAGGTGGGTGACAGATTCTGAGAGTGTCTAAACTGTGCTCTATTTGTGTCAAGATCTATGCGTCTGCTGCAGTGGCCCAGATAATAAGTGCAATAAGAGTGCAATCTCTTCTTGGGCTGTCTTGTTAATGAACTGTGAAACTAGACCGATGCAGTCCTAAACACATAGCCACTATGTCACCAGGAAATAATGCAAGGCCTGAAGTCCTCTATCTTGTCCCTGGCAGGTCTTATTGTGTGGTTTGTCATCACTGTCTTCCACTTTTCAGTGTCTGTAGTGATTATAAACACACTGAGTAGGAGCTACAGTTTATAAATATATGTCATTAGCATAAGCACATTTATTCATAGCCAGTTTTTCAAGCAAATGTAAGAAACTCACATGGCATTTCTATCCATCCACATCAGACATAGCTATTTGGACCTGCATATGGACAAATACACTTTATTTTATATAGTTAAGTGGATACAACTACCTGAGAATAGTTTTCTAAGCCTGCAAGCTTTCCATCTAGCTCCAATTCCCTATGGGGGAGCATTTCCCTGCAGTTTTTCTCTCCTTAAATCTCTCCTTCCCAAACCTAGAAGAAAGAGAATGTGGTGCAGCAGATAGGAGAAGTAGACAATAATCAAAAGCACATAAGTGAATGCGGTAATTGTGAGACAGGGCTGAGAAAAAGAAAACACCGTGTTTGCTTGCTCTTTAACATGGAGGAAAAATACAGCTGCCTAATGGCCAAAAAGCCCACAGTGACTGTGGCTGAAATGGTTTAACAGAAAGACAGAGGACATGAGAAGACACACTGGTTTGCATGAACCTTTTATAACCTCACAAAGCACAAACAGCTTTGTAGTCCTTGGGAAAACTGTAAACCCACCAAAGTCCTAGACATATTTTGCAATAGAACAAGGTACTCTCACTCGACATTCAATATATATATATGCCCACTAGACTTTTGAGCTCTGCATTTCTCCACCTCTCTCTCTCCTCTGATAGCCTGTGTACCCAGCATTGTGCTAACCCCGCATCATCCTGCCAGGACAGCTCAGAGCTCTCTTGCTAGAGATGCCTGACATCTAGGGTGTGTCTCTTTATTCTGGACATCATTTCTCATCTCCGGCCCCAGCACTGTGCCTCTTCTTCCTTACACCTTGTCATTTTTATCTCCTTGGGTTGTTATCAACCCCCTCCTTAGTTGCTATCATGCTGTTTGCTGCCAAGTTTTTGCAAACTGGGAGTGAGGATGCTATGTGGGTCGCAGCTTCTCATGGTGGGCATGGGTGGTATCTTAGGCTGCATATCTCCTGCTAGGGGACTGCCCCATGCATTGCAAACTGCTTCAAAGCACCCAGCCTCCACATGTCAGAAGCCAGTAAAGCACAATTGGGCCTCTTGTGATTATACTGTTTTTGGACTCTGCCCAGTCTTCCCTGAGTCTGAGAAGCACCTAGGTCTCGTGGCAGCAACAGTCATATCTTCTCTCAAGCTTACTCTGTCTCAGAGTATCAAGTCACAGCATCCTCATCATGCACATGTCTTCCTGAGACCTTCACACACATTATTTCCTGAAGTTACCGCTCATGAGTCACCTCTGTGGGGAGATGGCCTCTTCCCTACCCCCCACCCCCTAACAGTGCACCACTGCCAGCAATCCACCATCTCTTCCTTCTTACTAATTTTACTTCAGATCATGTATTCCTTCCTGGATGGATACTTTCACCAGTCAGCTGGTTTGTGGTTGACCTTGATCACAAGAACTTAAAATCCAGTGGAACTAATACTTGGATTTGTCCACTGATATCTTCTGCACAGAGCTTGGCCCATGATGGGGGTAGCTGTGGAGTTTGTTGAGTCAGTGAGTGAGTGGCCAAGCCACTTGCCCTGTTGGAGGCAAATCCAGAATCTAGAGAAGTCTACTGAGGAGGAACATATGAGGGGACTTTTCTCATGGCCATGGGTAGACAACCCACAAATCCTTCAGTCTTCATTTGTGATTAATACTATATAGAGTCTTCCCACCATGAAAGAGTTAAAAAAGTGAGAATTGTTGTATGCAAGTTGAATAGGTCCTTGGTACTTAACTTTTCTTTCCCGTGGATAAGAACGTTGTGAGACCATTGTTTCTTTTTCTTTTGCTAAGTCATTATGAAAATACAAAGGAAGTGAAGCTAGGAATCCAACCAGTGGTTCCATGTCTGAATCAAATTCCAGTTACTTAAATTTAAAACGTGTGAAATTTATCTGTTTTTTTGTTTTGTTTTGTTTTGTTTTTGTACTTACTGAGGTATTTTCTCAACAAGAGGGAAGAAAACTGGGGAGGCAAGCTAGATCAAAATGTGCCAGAAATGTTCACGCTGGCTAGCACAAATGTGTCCTGTCAGCCTAAGGACTCTGGATTCACAAACAACTCATCATTTGTGTGGAATCTAGGGCCCCCACATTGACAACCTTGAAATGAAAGGTTACTGGGCAGAATATGAAAAAGCTTGTGAACAGGTGTATTGCTTAGGTTTTCAAGCATTTATCATCCACATGTTATTCTTTTTATATTGAAGGAAATGTGATTTTGGCTCAGGGTGCAGTATGGTGGCTTGAAAGAAAATGGTCTCCCGAAAGGAGTAGTGCTATTAGGACATGTGGCTTTGTTGGAGTAGGTGTGGCCTTGTTGGAGGAAGTGTGTCACTGAGGAGGCAGACTTTGAGGTCTCATATATGCTCAAGATATATGTAAGCCCAGTGTCTCAGACCACTTCCTATTGCCTTTGCAAGATGTAGAACTCTCAGCTACCTCTCCAGCAACCATGTTTGCCTGCATGCCATTCACATGACATTTATGCACTAAACTTCTGAAACTGTAAGCCAGCCCCAATTTTCCTTGTAAGAGTTGTTATGGTCATGGTGTCTCTTCACAGTAATGGAAACCCTAAGACAACCTGGGATCAATTACAGCCCCACCATCACTGACTGACACCTTAGTGAACATGCTTTATCCTTCATCTCAGCCTCAGTTTCCTCATCAGTGATGTGTAGACACATGTTATGTTACTTGTTGGAGTAGTTGGGTTTGTTAAATGAGACCATTTGCAGAAGTCACAGCACAGCATCTGACTCTGCTGACCTTGTGCTAATGTAGCTTAATCCCTTTTCTAATTTAAAGAAACCTTGAGAACACAGGCATGGGGTATCTTCTGGTTTCACTGGGATCAATTCTGGTGCAGTCTAGGCAGGAAAATTGAAGAACACAATGGAATTATTTTTCTCATTCATATAACATTTATCACATTTATTTGCATATGTAGTATTTGTTTGTGATGAGAAATTGAGAAAAATCATAAAGGAAAACATGAGTCATAAATCTTTAGCCTGTGTGAATGTGGTGAGGAAAAAAAGGAACTCTGCCTACCTCCCTTAACAACAAACTCTTTATGTTTCAATAAGAATTGATAGCTATTTTGTGAACACAGTGTACATACACACATACAAAAGAATGCAAAATGAAACTCTCTGTCCCACTGCCTCTAGACAACACCTTCAGCATATTGTTAAGTTTCTTTCCAGAAACTTTCTCATACAAGATTTGGAATTTGCTCTAAAATCTAATTTTATATTCTGAATGTTTTAATTATAAAATAAATTAAAAACAGGAAGCAGGTCAAACACAGAAAACTGGCCTAGAATGACTCAGTATGGATCAACCTCTCTCTCTCTCTCTCTCCCTCTCCACACCCGCATGTGTGTATGCATATGTCTGTTTCTTTTTGGCTGTGTGTATATGTGTATGCTTGTCTATATGTATGTCTCTGTGTGTCTGTCTGTGTGTATTTATGTGTCTGTCAGTATGTCTCTCCCTCTCTGTCTGTCTGTATGTCTCTGTATTTGTTTGTGTGTCTGTCTCTGTATAAGTTTGTGTGTCTGTCTGTCTCTCCCTTCTGTCTTATGTCTCTGTGTGTCTGTCTGTCTCTGTGTGTCTCTGTGTGTGTGTGTGTCTGTCTCTGTATGTGTCTGTTTGTCTCTCTCTCTGTCTGTCTTTGTCTGTATGTCTCTGTGTGTCTGTGTTTCTCTGTATGTGTTTGTGTGTTTGTCTGGTCTGTATGTCTCTATGTGTGCATCTCTCTGTCTCTGTATTTGTGTGTGTGTGTGTGTGTGTGTGTGTGTGTGTGTGTGTGTGTGTGTGTGTGTCTATCTGTATGTCTCTGTATGTATCTGTGTCTGTCTGTCTCTGTCTTTGTGTGTCTCTATATGTGTCTGTCTCTGTGAGTCTGTGTGTCTCTGTGTGTCTGTGTGTCTGTCTGTCTGTCTCTCTCTCTCTCTCTCTCTCTCTCTCTCTCTCTGTGTGTGTGTGTGTGTGTGTGTGTGTGTGTGTGTGTGTGTGTTAGGAAGAGATCCCAAGGCCTTGCCCAGCAGGCACACACTATCACTGAGCTGTACTTGAAATCAACATTTTGTGAAGCAGTGAGTACTGGTGCTTAGAACCAGCTGGATGGTTTTCAGCATTTAACTCTCAGGGCTCAGTTTTCCTGTTGGAGAAATGGGATAACAATATGTCAGTTTTATGGATGAAAACAGCAAATGCACCTGTCACAGAACTGGATCGCAATAGATACTTGGCCTGTATTAGCTTTCCCATCATTCTCTGGGCAGGGTCCTCTGACACAGCCCAGTCAGCTTGCACTTTGCTAGCTGGGAGAATCCTACCTTCCTGCCTTCTTGCTTTGGTTGTTTCAGATCTTAGAGGGAATCTTGGAGAGGCCTTTCCAAATGTGTGGCTGACTCTGAATTCAGTAATACCTCAGAATGAATCTTGCCCACCCAGTGTGTGGATACTAGCAGGGGCTCTATAGCTCAAGGCAGGAAGGACTAGGAAAGTAGACCAGTTCCAATGCGCCAGAGAATGAAGATGCAAGACTGACATCACAAATATAGCCACTGACTTGAAGCCCAGCTGAGCTTCCCATTGACCACCCAGGGTCACCCAGCCCCAAACCCACCCTTCATGGAATTTTCTATTTTGGAGTGTCTTATTTGAAAAGCAAGTTTCTTTTGCTGACAAAAAAGGTCAGCAATAACAGCTGTAAACAATATCGTTGTTATAAAGAATTTCAGAAACTTGAAAGTATTTCTTATGGTCTCTGTTTAATAATGCTCAGAGATATTGCCTCTTTCTGCATCCTCAGATGATGATCCAATATGCTGTCTATCTGGGATATTTTATAGATCCCATTGGATCCACTTTCAATTTTAATATCATGTGTGCGAGTGTTTGAGTGTATTTGTTTCTTAAAGAATGACTCTAATTGTAGCTGGTATCTGCCAACATTAAATACAGTTCACTCTTGTTTTTCTTCCCTTATCCAGTGTGATGGATGCTAACAGACAGAACAGATCTATGAGGTACAAGTTGCTAAAAGAGTTCTATGTCTGAGAGAAACATTCCCAACTTAAAGCTATGGGGAAAAGTCCGATTGTATCCTCAGCCCCATGACATTTAGTGGTCCCTGCTACACATGCAAATATACTCAGCAAATTTGCCATCTGAGAAGATTTGACTAATTTCGCCAATGTTGGGTGGAGTTGTGAATACTCAATATGCCTTCCAAAGCTATTCCCTGTTTTCCAAATTTCCTATAACAAATACTCACAAATGTTGGGAAACAAACTAACTCTACAGAGACCTGATTTCTTAGATAACTGAGTCATGCCCACATTTCTTAAGATCATATCACTGGGCCATGATTTTTGTAACACTGAAGTTCTTTGTATTGATATATATTTTGGATATATATTACTTTGTTAGATTTGAAATGACTTGAGGTTAGGCATGGGGTCTTCTGTTGTTGAAGAAATACCCTGTCAAAGAAATACTCAAATACTGTTACTGAGCCCCTCAACTGACCATAAGAACAAAGTGACCAGGAATTAATAAATGATACTCCCCTTGCCCCATCATCTTCACAGTTAACTGTTACATATGAAATCTATGAAGCCCACTCTGACTAAGCCTTTATTGGGTTGTTAATGGTGACACTGGTGTAAGAAAAGTTTATTTATTTATTTATTTATTTATTTATTTATTATGTATGCAGTGTTCTGCCTACATGTATGCCTGCTGGTCAGAAAAGGGCACCAGGTCTCATTACAGATGGCTATGAGCCACCATGTGGTTGCTAGGAATTGAACTCAGGACCTCTGGAAGAGCAGTCAGTGCTCTTGACTTCTGAGCCATCTCTCCAACCCTAAGAAAAGTTTTACAGGAGTAAAGAAGCAGTCTCTCCCCTATTGTAGCCAAAAGTAAACAGTTCTGGTGTTTAGTGCATTTAACACAGATAATTTTCCTTCTGTACTGCTGTTAGAAGCTGCTTGGATGTGGGCATGAAGGATTAAATTGATTCAATGCCAGACATCTCAACTACCTCCAGCGGTTCTTGCCCCTTGAGATTCTAACTTGCTGTGGAAATCCCTTCAAATCAAGGCAACATCTGTGATCTTAAGCACCACATGTGTAGTAGGCTTCTGCTACTACATATGATGTAAATGATGGAATTTAGCACCTCAGACTTGATGCACAAAACAACCGTCTGTGAAAATAAACCAAACCAAACCAAACCAAACCAGACCAAAACAAAGTCCAGATATCTTGTTTGGCTGGTCAGAAGAGATGTGGGACTTGGGAGTAGAAAGGAGTTGGTTAGGCAGATGTGGTTGGGAGTCTAGGAAGCCAGGTATCAGTCCAGAACTTAAAGAGACTAGTTAAAGATTCAGTGAGTGATTTTTCTGGGTGAGGGGCATTCAGATTCTTTTCAGGCTTGAAAGCACATGCACATGGGTTGCCTTGTTACTGAGGCTTTGACACTCTTACGGGTGTTCTTAACAGGGCTGGTCCACTGTGCGAAGTATATGTGACTAGTGATCTTCAGTCTAAGACATGCACAATGTTAATAGATGTGACAAGAGTCCCTGAGTCCCAGGGCCTCTCTCTGTGTCTGGCCAGAGAACAGTAGTACATGCCCTTTGCCTCACACACAAGGACAATCCTCCTTGGGAGAATGGGAGGTGAGCCAGCTTGCCAATATGAAATGAGTAGAAGCATCATCAGCACCCCCCTGAGTAATTAGGTAGGTGATATGAACAAATTGGAAACTCAGATGAACTCCCAAGGAAAGGTGTTCACAGGCTGAGTGAAGCTGAGTTCTGTGAGAGCTCCCTGCCAGAGTATGAAGTGCACATGATGGTGGTGGTGGGGGGGGGGAGATAAAGGGTGGTTCTCATCACACAAGGTGATGAGATTGATGCTGCAGGGGTGAGTGTGAATATCCACCCTCCCCAAGAAAACACCAGGAGCAAATGACAGAATCCTGAATATTCTTGAAACATATCAATATTATCTTGAAACATATCAACACACATCCAGCCATAGGACATCCATTCAACGGCATGGCTCAGTCCAAAATGGGACCATATAGGAAGGATTCTCTGGCTGGACAGAGTAGAGTGACCAAAACTGTAATATGGGGACTATGTGGAGCTGTCAACTCCCTGTTGTTCTTACTTTGTGTCCCTCATCAAAATTCAATGTTTCAGTTCTTGCTGAAGAACATGAACACACTGCTTGGCTAGTGAGCAGGTTCTTTGCCAAGTAGCTAGATCTCACTCTTGCTAGGGAAGAACATTGTTAACTAAAATAGTTTGTCTTTTGATGCCAAAGGAAATCAAATTGTAATCAAGCACTGGGAATGGGCAGAAGTCATCAAGGCTGCCCACTTCAGACTTGGCATCTCTGTGCGTTCCCAGGCTTATTAAATATGTTGTGTTTACAAAAGGAAAAGGCTTTATTGCTTTCAAAATTTGTTTTAAATAATGCCTTGATGAGCCATTGACAAAACGGACACAACTAGAGTCCGCAGTGTCTCCTGGGTTCTCTGGGCATATGGAGAGAGATTCGGGGAAGGAGAAACTTAGGTTTTATTGAGTTGGCTCACTTGTGAAGTCACAGGAGAAGCTGATCAGACTACCACGTAGATACTGCTGTGGTGAACGTGCTATGATATGGACAAATGGTGGCTCAGTGGGTAAAGACATCAGCTACCCTGATGTCCTTGGGACCCACTTACTGTCAGAAGAGTCAACTCCCATATCACAAGCTGCCAGTGGCCTCATATATTGTCCCAGTCACACCACTGTCACCTACATTAAGGGAGTCTAGTTTGGTCTTATGCAGATTCTCCATTTGTCAGACCTGAGTCGGTGGTCTCTCAGTAGCTCGGGTCAACTGATTCTGTGGCTTTCCCCATCATGGTCTTGACAAGGTGTGACTTGTTTAGCCTGCTCACATACCTCCCCTCCGTGTCTCTGGGGCTGGAACTTAGGGGGGCCCATATCTTTGCACAGTGCTGATCTGCTGCATTTGTTGAGGAACTCCTAAGCAAGGACATAGAATCAAGGCTTTGAACACCACAACACTGTGCGAGTTGTCATGGCTATAGATTAAAACTGTTGGATATGTAAATTAGAGGCCTCCTCCTGGGTTTGGTGAGACAAAGAAAATAACAGAGAATGAAAAAATAACCTAATGTGGTGGCATCGGCAATCTTAGAACTTGGGAGACAGGCAGGAATATCAGGAGTTCAAGGGCATCCTCAGCTCCATGAGATCCTGTTTTAAACAATGAAAAATGAAAGTAAAGGGAATTTCTTTTCATGTCCAATATATGTAGGAGAAAGCATTTTTCCAGAGTTTAGAGAATAATCCTGAGTTATCTGATTTATTTAAAGTTGTTTTTTTCTTAAGAAAAAGAACTGATTTTTTTTGTTAAAATGGGAAATGATGGAGAAAATTGTTTTTCTTTTCTTCCCTTTTGAAGCATGATATGCAGTTGGCTTGTGCCTTATGAAGCATACTCTGACACTCATCACCATCAACTCCTCTTTCACAAGTGATTTTGCTTTTTAATGAGAAAAAGTTAGGCAATGCAATGAATGGAATAGAAATCACAGGGCAAGGCTGCACTTAAACACTCCAAGTTATTTATTTCTTTTAATTCCATTTAGCAGAAAGTCAGGCACCCCATTTAGACATGCAATTCCCCCAAATAAAAAAAGAACAACAAAAGAGCCAAATGCTTTGAGGCCTAATGGGCCGGGGCATCTTACAGTAACATTGTAGTAAGGTTTATGTACGGAGTCTGTCTTCCTCCTTGGCACCAATCCATGAGTGTTAGAAGCGGGCTACTATAAAACAAAATCCTCTGCATCAGCATGGGATGGCCGAACTGTCCTCTGCTTGTCATGCCACAGCTCTTTACTATTTGGGTTAGTGGGGCCAAGGCAGAGAGGAAACTATTATCCCACCAGAGGCTCAGATGGGAAAATTAAAGCCATCCGAGCTGGCAAAGCCCGGCCCTTTCTTTGAACACAGGAATCATGCTTTAATTCACCGTGACCCCTCACAGAGGGTAGCAGAGAGAGGAACATGCCTGGGTTTCTATTCCAGAGGAGCCCTTTATAAGGTCTCTTCACACCCTCCAGAAATAGAAGAGACTTGCATTTTGGCAGAGAGAGGTGAGAGGGACGTGCGCAGTAGGGTAGAGAATCTAGAATGGAGATCTTTGAAGCTAGTCTAAAAATACAGTGGGAAGCAGATCCACAGACATACAGGGCACCCCAGGAAGCCGGAGTCAGAGGGGGGATCCCCATCCTCAGGGTGGTGGTGGGCCAGGGCACTTGGCCAAAGTGAAGCAGCTCTTCTTCCTTCTGAGGGACACCTCTGACCCCTCATACTGGAGGGGCTGCAGGCTGTTGCCACTGACCTTTGATCTAACATCTGCATCCTCCAGGTGGGGATAAGCTGCCTGGAGAATATGAGTTATAGCCCCCAGTGGGAGGGTTTTTCTCTCCACATCTCTTAAAATGTATCCTACACTGTGATACAGACAGCAAAGCATGCCCTGCCGAATCCAGGAGCATCCCCAGACCCTTTGGCTAAACAGCTGTCCCCTGTCTTTCCAAGGATCACATCCTGTAGAGAGACACCTCGGCAGAGATTTAATCCAAAGAAAAGTCTGTCTTCAAAGTTTAGTAACAGAAGGGTAAACCTGAATAAAATACCAAAACACCGTTTATCGAAGCGCTGTAGGGGCTTTTATGCCTATCAAAGGTAGAGCCAGGAAACTGCCATTACAGAGGCATTTTCTAGAACCCCTATCCTTGGATATTTTTAAAATAAGGATTAATCTTGTAATCCTGTGAAATGCTCCGAATTTTCAGCTGGAAGATGTTTGTCACCACCCGGGTAGTGACACAGTCACACTTAGGCATTAAAAATACAATAAGTGGGTGCTATGGCCGGAGGTCACTCAGCATCAAATCCCAGGTCTAGCATCAGCCCCCAGGCAGCCACACAGCACTTCCTCTGGGGGTGATCTAATGCAAGGAACAATACAGAACAAATACATGGATTTCCTCCCCTTTGGTGACTGAGCTGTCCCTCATTGTGTATGTCTTCGAGGGGCATTGAAAACTGGGAAGTGTCTTGACAAAGGACTGCTCTGGCCTCCAGGATTGAAGGCTCTTTCTCACTATTCTTTGTTCCTCAGATAAGTTCATATATTGTTTTCACTGTTCAACCAAGACTGTGACTAAGCTGGGGGTGTCTGCCCCTGAGATGGCTGGGCTGGAGTGAAGGGACCCTTGGAAATGTCCATTTATATTTATAGAGGGACTAGTTCATGGCACCTCTGTGGTTGACCAAGAAGACTGAAGTTGGAGGAGGGGCAAGATGTGATATATATATATATATATATATATATATATATATATATATGTAAATATATAAATCAGGACAGTAGCTCAGAGTCAGGTGTAGTGTAGTAGTGGGGCCCTTGTCTAATATGTGAAAAGGAATGGTGTTTTACCCATCAGTACAGAGAGAAACAGCTTGAGAGAGTGAGAAAGTGGCTGAGATTCTAGTATGAAGTCTCTTTTCGGTTCTGTAACCCAGAGGGCTTTTGACAGCCTGCTCACAAGGCTTCCTGGGGACTCTGCAGAGGGGGAACAGAGCCTTCTAGTTTCTTCTGTATACAGAGGCTTCTGCTCCATCCTGCCAAATAAGACACCCTGTGGGCTGCCCTGGAACTAAACTGGAACATAGAGGCACCGGTCCGAGGGCTCCATAAATACATACTATGAGTGGAGTGTTGTGAAAGAGGCAGATGTGTTTAAGACACACTCCCACACATCAGGGGTTACGTCACTGCCGGATTTAAACACACAGCAAGGTCTAGATGACTTCATCACAGAATGGCCATTGTCTTGGTTCCCACTCTATTGCACGGCTGTTTCCTTGAATATTTTCTGCTTGTGTGCTACCCCTGCTGTACCTTTGTTTTCTCTACTATACCTGGAACACATTTAGCCAAGAAACAACCGTGTGCTCTTGTGAATGCAACTTCATCTCAGGGCTCTCATGCCTTTGTCTCTCAGATGAGGTATCTCCCTGCTGAGGCCGTGACCCTCTCCAGCTGTGCTGAGGGTGCTCAGAGTGACTGTGTCAAGTCTTTGGCTTACTTGTTTTTGCTTGCTTGTTTTCTGTGTTCCCAAGCATTGCTCCTCAAAACCATATTCCATTGCCCCTAAATTATTCAGCTCATAGACTTCGAAGGCTATGGCCTTCTGTGACATAGCCGCTGGCTAAGAATGTCCAAACGAACCTGAAATGTATTTCTGAAGACATTCATCTCTCCATGGCTGAGGCAATGCCCACACTCACCCCTGTGGAAAATTCCACAAGGGCATTCAAGGTTTTCTGACCTCTTGTTTCATTGTTCTGTAACCTTATCTTGCCAGATGACTCTGCAATTCAGCCAAAACCAGGCCATCTCCAGTTTCCACATAAGCCATATTTTCTGCTTTAGATCTTGGTTGATATTTTATTATTTTATAATGATATTCATTCTGCACTATTACTCTGTGTATTATTACCCGTTTGCTATCATCTGCCTTGTTGTTGTCTCTTTTGCCTGTTTATTGTTGTAGGCGAACCACTCAGGAGTTTCCAGGGTGCTCAGAGTGTCATTCAAGAGACTTCACTGCCAAATTCCAGAATGTTTTCAGAAACCACTAAAGTAACCCTAGACTCAGCATCAGACACTTTCTGTTCATCACCCAGGCAGAGGGACCTTACATTGAAAAATGCCTCTATCATACTGGCCTGCAGGCAAGTCTGTGGGGACATTTTCTTGATTAATGATTGATGTGGGAGGGCTTAGCCAACTGTGGCTGTTGTCACCCCTGTGCAGGTAGGTGGTGGTCCTGGATTGTCTAAGACAGCAGACTGAACAAGCCACAGGGTATAAGCCAGTAAGCAGTGCTTCTCCATGACCTTTCCTTCAGCTTGCCTCCAGATTTCTGCCTTCATTTCCTACCCTGACTTCCCTCAATAGGGAACTATAAGCTTTAAGCTAAAATAAACCCTTCACTTCTCAAGTTGCTTTTGGTTATGGTTTTCACACAGCACCAGAAACCTAACCAAACAGAAATCAGCACCAGAAATGTCATATTGCAATGACAAACCTGACCATGCGTGTTGCCGGGAGGACTATAGTGGCATTGTGCTGGAAAAGCCACCAAGTGCACTGAGTCGAAAGGGTTATTCTACAGGAATTTGAAAGACAAGGCTGAGAGCAAAGCAGACAGTGGAGACTAGGGTTGTGATGTTTCAAAGGGAAGCAAAGACTGTCTGCCATGACTATTTGTGTGATCTTTTGAATTGAGAATCTGTTAGTTTCTGTTCAACTGGGACTGCCTAGTCAGCTGTGATTAGCAAGAGATCAGTGTCACTGAGGTGAAACCTCTGGGAAGTGTTTCTGCAGAGTCAGCACAGAGAAGCTGTGGTCCCAGAGGGCCAAGGATACCTCTCAAGCTGGCAGCCATATTTGGTAATGTGCTTGAGACACTGGTTTTGGTGGCACAAAGGCTACAAGATCGAAGAGGTTATGGACAGTAGTCAAGGCTTTGTACTGTGAGAGGACAGGAGAGGCCTTTGGTGAAGATGCAGCCCTGGTTGCTGTAGAAACCACAAGATGGAAAGAAACTAAGGCTTGACACTGTATACAGGGTCTGAGTTCCTGAGGAGAGGTCACCAGACCATTGGTACAGGTGCAGCTCTAGTCACAGTGGACCCCAGCATATTATCAATGCCAGGACCACGGGATGACTATCCTTTCCCCTCCCCTCCCACCCTCCCATCTCCTCTCCTTCCCTTTTGTTTGGACAGTACTGGGAACTGAACTCACGGTCTCACACATGCTAGACAAGCACTGTACCCGTGGGTGATCCATACCCCTGGCCCTTATTAAAAAAAAAAAAAGCCATTCACTTTGAAACTCGAGTCTATCAATTTCCAGGTTGGTTAGTATTTGCAGCCCTCCTGCTTCAGCCTCATTAGCTGGGATAAGGCTAGCACCTGCGTGCCTGCCCGATGTATCGTCTTACCTTTTTAGTCTTTCAGCATGTGACAGTGTTTAGTTTTAAAGAAGTCCACTTTATCTTTTTCTCCTTTGTTGCTTGTGCTTTGGTGTCAACATCTAGCAAACCGTGGCCTGATCCAAGCTCAAGAAGAGGTAAGATCTTCTCTCTAGGATTTGCATGTTTATATCCTGTTAGGTGTGTGATCAATTTTGAGTTAATTTTTACATCATTTGGAGACCCAGCCTCACTGTGTGAGATATGGGTGCCCAACATTACTTATTGAAAACACTGGTCTTCCCCTCTAGAGTCTTCCTGGCACTCTTGTTGGTAACCAATGACTATGAGCATGTGGCTGTACTTACAGACTGAGCTAGTTTCCTGTGCATCTATCCTTATGACAGATCTCGATATTTTCATTACCATCCCATCACAGTAAATTGTGAATTTGGGAAATGTGACATTCCTGACTTTGTTCTTTGTTTGCAAGATTACTTGGGCTGTTGTGGTTGCCCTGCATTCCCCTGAATATGAATTTGGGGATCAGTTTGTCAAATTCTGCCAAAAAACAAAACTAAAAGAAAGACAAAGCCAGCTGGAGTTCTGATGGGTAGTGTTTTGAATCTGTAGGACCAGGATTTTCCATCTTAGCAATTGTCTTCATTTGAAAAACATGAGATGTTTTCCCACTTACTTATATATTCTTTGATTTTCTTTAGTGGTGTTCTGTGGTTTTCAGTATCTGTCTTTCATGAATTTTGTTCAATTTTCTCCCCAATATTTTATTCATTATGACATTGTTTTTAAGTGGAATCGAATTCTTGATCCTGCTTTTGTAATGTTCATTGTTAGTGTATAAAATACAGTTGATACTTGCATATTGATCTCAGTAGTTCTATTAAGTTCTCTCTACCCAACCCCCACTTCCCCTTTCCCCCCTCTGTGTGTGTTCTTGGACAGTCTCTCCTTTCTCTATCCAATATCTCCTCACCATCTGACAACAAGATGTGGTTTTACTTTTTTTCTCTCTAATCTAATACCATGTACTTAATTTATTTTAAGTGTTTTTAATTGTGTGTGTGTGTGTGTGTGTGTGTGTGTGTGTGTGTGTGTGTGTGTGTGTGTATGTCTTTGTGTGTCTATACATGTGTTCAGGCACCTATAAAGGCCAGAACAGGGCACAGATTCCCCGGAAGCTGAAATTATAGGCTGTTGTGAACTGTCCAGTGTGGGGTGTGGGTGAACCAGTTCTCTGAAATAACAGCATGTGCTCCTAACCATTGAGTCATCGTTTATACTTTTTTCTTGCTAGAAATAACCATAGTTCTGGAACCTCCTGTGCAGTGCTGCTTAGTGGCAAGGGTTTCTTACCTGAGGATGGAAGTTTTCTTTTGTGCACCATTAGGGCTGGTATGATTTGGTCATTCCTGTATTTGCCCTGATCAGGCTGTGTAAGTTCTGTTCTTGTTTGCTAAGTTATTTTAGATTCTTCTCTCACTTTCTTCTTGGCTAAAACTCCTACATTTTTAATAGCAATATAGCCAGTCTAGAGACCAGCTCCTCTATCCCAGGATTTGTTGTTATTGCTGTTTGTGCTGTGTAACTCTCCTGAATGTCTCTGGAAAGTCTACATCTTTTGTTTTGAAAGTCTAAATAAACTATATCTGTAGTTGCTAATTTTTTGGATGGTTCATGCTCAGTAAGCCAATGATTAGGCCGAGACTGCCAGAAATGTCTGGGTCAATAATTACCCCAGAAGCCATGGTGCTCTGTGTGCTCATCACAACATACCTTCAACCATTCAGAAAGAAGACTGCCGTCTATTGATAAAGCTTACTTCCAGTTTTTTCAGAAGTTTCTGATCCCTCAGCAGTAAGATTCTGAGGTCTTCTCAGGCCTTTTCTGAACCTGTTCACAGTTTGAAAGATACCTCTCCTTGAAAGCCAGCAGCATACAGCATTGTTCAGAGGCATCTGTACAGCCTTCTCCCTAGATTTTCCTTTAGGTTTCTTTCTCTTGGTGGAGAAGGACCGTGGGTTTATTCCAGGGCTTGGAGCACACTTAGCAAGTGCTCTGTCATTGAGCAGTTGCCTCCTTGTTAGTTTTTTTTTTTTAATCACTATTTCATTTGCTGAATAGAGCCACTGCCTTGGGCAGCCATAATGTTGAGCAACTTCTAGGCACTGTTGTTAGACAATATCCTTGGACATCAACTTATTTATATCTTGATAACAAAGTGTGTGTGTGTGTGTGTGTGTGTGTGTGTGTGTGTGTGTGTGTGTGGTTTTGAAAGAATAAATAAAAATCTTTAAAAGAAACTAGAAAGACAATGGTGAAATATGCCTTATTTAACTTAGTCTAATTGGGCCTCTATAAATCAGGCTTTTTATCTTTGTGATTTTAAGCAAGTAAAAAGGATATCAGTCCTGATATGTACAGATATTTTCCATGCAATTATTCCATAAACAACACACTAGAACAAATGACTATAGGTTTTCATCGTGTCCAGGATACAATAAACACCTCAGAGTTGCTATGGCATGGGTTATGATCAAGTGCTATGTGGTGTAATAAGGGACTTGAGTACTTAAAATGTAACCCATGTAAAAGATTCCTCATAGGCATTTCTACTCCCAAATGTATAATGCAGCAGTGCATATCAATCTGTTTAAGTCTTTTTCATGTTAACAATTGATCTGTTTTTAGATTTCACATTTGAGTTGTTCCAGACATACTAAAAGTTTTCCAATAGCCAAGTGAAGTTTCCATTAAAACTCCTTTAATCTTTATTTGTATTTTGTATATTGTTGCTTTGCCTGTGTGTATGTCTGTGTGGCACACGTATACAGTGTCTGCAGAGGGCAGACAAGAGCACTAGATCCACTGAAGAAGTTACAGACAGCTGTGTGTCATTGTGTGGGTGCTGGGAATCAGACCTGTGCCCTCCGGAAAAGAAAGCAGTGAAAACTCTTAAACGCCCAGCCATCTCCAGACCCGACACTTCAGCTTTAAGATTTAAATGAATGCAAATTCAATTAAACTTCAAATTGAAGTCCCACTTGCTGCTAGCCATAGTTCAAGCACTCCACAGCCACACTATAGACAGCTTGGACCCCAAGGGCACCTTTCATAGGTCCTTGCTTGAGTTGGCAAGGTGCTTAGCTGACAGGGAGCGTTCAATAGTGTTTGTTGGGTCGATCAAATGGAGCAGCTGAGACCCAGTCAGGTTAAATGACATGCTCGGCAATTCCACGATTCTAAAGTGTAGTGATATAAACTAGAACTAGGCTCCCTGCCAACTAGTGAAACCTAAAATAGGATTCAGTGTTTGTGTTTCGGAAAATGAATCAAGACTTGGATAGCAAGAGATTTTCTCTGAAATGTTAGCAAATCTATGTGGATCTTGAACATAGAGAGGGAAAGAAGGCTCTGACAGGAGGAATTCACGAGAAGCATGCAGCACCTGAATTTACAGGGCTAAGGGAAGCAGAGGACCTGGCAATTTTCCCACAGAGCCTTACTGCAGCCCTGTGGAGAATGCAATTCAAGAGCCTGAACTGAAACTTTCTTTACAAAAGCATGACTCTCAAAGTGTGCAATGGTGTGACTGGTGTCAGTTCTAGGGCGAGTGGATGTGATCCTGGAGTAGGGGTGGGTCTTGGCTTGTGTGGCAGTTTGCAGGAGATAAGGCTGGAGGCTTGTTTGCTGGTTCCTGGGAGAGGAAGGACCAGTGTCTTACACGTTCTCTTAAGAGTTCAGGGCTTGGGACCAGAGAAAGGTGAATTTCAGTCTAGTCTTTGCTGGGGAAGGATTTGTTCATGCAGTTGTGCTGTTCAGGGGCTTGCTTTGTTGTTGCTCCTGCATTGCAAAAGTTGAATTGAGAACGCTTCCCTTTATCTATTTTTTTGGGGGGTGCAGTGGAGGAATAGAAGAACAATTGAATAGGTACAATACTACTGGCTGGAGGCAAATATTTTTTATTTAAAATTCTTTGTTCTGTTTGACTATAAGATTTCATCACACACAGATGAAATGAAAATAGTGGTGAGACAAGACATTTTAAGTCAATGTGACCTATTAAAATGAAATACCTCGTATAAAGCCACTCTATCATCTTGAAAAGGGCTATCCCATTTGTTTTTCTGGTCTGCTTGTTTAGCTTTTGTAGTTTTACAATTACAGAGAAGATGTTACTGTGTCATAAGGATACCTCTTTTACAAAAGAATGCAAGACGAAGGTTCCTTGGCTCAGTGGATGAAGTGAATCCACAGAACTCTGAGGATCTGAGGTTGGATCCCCCAAACCCGTGTAAAGCCAGGCGTGGAAGGTATGTGTCTTTAATCCTGGTGCTCTGACCGTAAGATGAGAGGTAGAGCTGGGATCTTTCCTGGAAGACCTCAAACTATACAGTGGAGAACAACAGAAGAGATCTTATTTCAAATAAGGTGAAAGATGACAGCATGAGAAGTTGCTCTCTGCATCACACATGTATGCCTGTACATACACAAACTTTCATGCACACAAAGATAAATAAGGGCCACTTCACCTGGGTCACATAGCCTATACCTCCAAGTCACACACCCCCATGAACTCCCCAAGTTCTTCTCTTTAATGTCATTGAATGGCTTTAGTAATGTCCAAACCCCTTCAAGTAATCTAGAAAAAAACTGGGGAGGACCCATCTACTCTTCAGTCACATTCTTTACAAACTTTTCTTATTTATAATTATAACCATGCCAAAGTCAAGTTCAGATTTATGCAAATACCACATGGCTTCATGTAAGGGATTTAATTAGTCAGGGATTTACTCCGATGAAGTAGATGGTTGAGTGGTTGAGACATGTATGCTAAAACACAGGACTTGAAGCATTGTCATCGGACTATGGGAAGGGGCTATTTAACCTATTTAACCGGGGAGCAAAATGACACCCCCCCCAAATGGCAAAAGATCTTGAGGTTGCTGTGTTAAACATGAATGTAATGGTGCTGATACTGGCAGGTATTTTTAATGGACATCTGAGACATTCAGGGAGGCTGTGTGAATAACTTCTGCTTTGGCTTGTGACCCCTGTAAGCCTCTCAGGCATGCTCCTTGATCCTCCCTGAGTTAAATGAGTGCTCGATTCTTCAGCTTCTTAAACGAATATTTTGATTTCTAGCATGAGCTAAAAATAACAGAATGGCACATACTTAAAATAAATGGTTGTCTTTTTAGCATAATCGAGATCAGTATCGCCCTGATTCCTCACTTATTTCAAGGATACCTAGATGAAATCATCTACTACAGGAAGGTAGATTCTGCAAATTGGACTAATTTGCTAATACGGTTTTAGAATAATAAAAAATTATAACCCAAACTTGACAGGGAAATCAGTCTTGATAAGGTTTACTGAAGTAGAGATACTTTACAAAGAAGGCTTTAGGATGAGGATGGCCTGATTTTGAAGTAGAAATAGGCTCTGATTGCAATTATGGTATATGTTTAGAGATAAGTCTGTGTCATTAGACTGTATTTTTGTCCCTTTTGTTGAAATTGTGTGGAGTGTGTTTGGTGATTTTCTCCTGACCCACACTCCTCTTGTAGTAAAGCTAAAGTCTAAGGCCCACTGCTGACCTCACAATCTGCCCATGTGCATGGACTCAAGAGAGAAACCCAGACCTGGGAGCTCGTTTTAGACATAACAATATGCTCTGCAAATACCCAGAGAAAGAACTATGCTATTGTTGCTTTTTGAGTATTTTCACTGATTTAAAAAATTGTTTTACTCATAAACGACAGAGAATAAATAATAGTAAGTCAATTCTGAGAGTATTCCTTTTAATTAAAAGCTCACAAATTCCCTTGACTATGGGTAAGCATAATATTTCTCTAGCTTAGAGAATCCTAACACTTTCAACTCTTTATTGAAGTGGAGCAAATATAATTTGGAGGTTTTATGAGACAGTGAGTAAAGCTGCACCTTCACATGCAAAGCAGACATTAGCACAGGCATCCTTCAGCCAACTTCTCCAAGGACTGCAATGTTCCACATAAATGACTTTTCCTAATGGCTAAAGTCCTTTAAAACAGAAGTAAACTTAGGGAGAATGCTTTCCTTCATGTCTTCAATCCTGAACATTATGTTGTATCAACACTTTCGGCATGGTACATCTGGAAGTTCAGAGCACTGATTTAAAAACTTTAGAGCTTGACGGTAGTGTAAATTCCCAGGGCCTTTCCAAGACTGCTGCCCCTAAGTGGAGAACCAGAGTTTGAAACCGGGTTTAGCCAGGTTCCACCACCTTAAGCAGTCCTCTGGCTGTGCGTCACACGTCACAGATTAAAAAACACAGAGGTAGGCATTCTCCATGTTTTATTCATTTGCACCTTCAGTGGGAACTGCATCAGGCTCTCTGAGAGTCTGGAAGGTACACAACAACCAAGGGTTGGTGGTGGGCATGAGATTTCTGCCAGATGGGATGGGCTTACCTGGGGCAGTCACCTGCCACTCTGAGCTCACCCTTCAGTCCCTCACTCTTTCTCATCTCAGTCTTCCTCGGGGAGCCACACCACCATCTGCAAAGGAAGTGGGACTACAGCACCATCTTCCAGGCTTTGAACAGATTTAAAACATTTCTACCTCATGAGTCATTTCCTTAAAACAGCGAATGTACAATGCTGATTGTACAATGACAGCATGGGCTCATTGTGGAAAAGTTGGAAGCAATCATAAAAGTATGAAAAATATATGCATTGATCAGAAAGGACACTGCCAATGTTAGGATCTTTTAAAATTGTTCCAATGCATTAAAAAAATAAACAAAATCATATAGCTATAAATATAAACATATACATATAGATATGATAAGTTTCTTTCAATTTTTTTTTTATTCATTTAGCAGCAGTGTGTTTTCAGTGTGCAGGTGCCATGGACCCAAATCCTGCTCCCTGTGTCAGATATGAATTATCAGGCTGAGAGACACATGGCCACAGCATCCCCATACCTATTTTATGTGCACGTGCATAGGTGCATTTTGTGCATGCAGACGCCAGAAGAGGATAGAGATGCCCTCTTCTATACCTCTCTCCAGTATTCCTTTGGTATTGTCTCACACTGAACCAGAGCTGAGCAGGTGACAGCAAGCCCCTGTGTGCCTTCTGTCTTTGTCCCTTACAGCCATGAGGTGACAGACACATGTATGATCACACCTGGCTTTCTATATGAGCGCTAGGAGTTTGAACTCACGTCTTCACGCTTGCACAGGAAGCTCTCACCTGATGAGTCATCTCTTCAGTCTGCTACATTTTGATTCTCTATCACACCAGCTCCCTTATTCTGACAAATAGCAATGTACATGGTACACTCGGATACTGCTGATAACCTAATGTACTTTTTTTAAAGTGTGACTTGATTGTTTTCATTTACAAAATCCAATAAACTCATTTTAAATAATTATAGAAAAACATGAACATTCCTGGGTTCCAAGTTTCACCAGAGTGAGTAAGAGTGGTGATTGATTCAGGCTATTTGGGGAGATTAAAATGACTCACTATTAAAGCTTTGTAATGGAAAGATATTAAATTACTCAGAAAATGGGTGTTTTATTCAGAAAAAACAAAACTGCTTAACCAACTTCTAAAATACTATAAAATTCTTACTTTTTCCGGTTTTACAGATCTACTTGAAAACTCTATATGATTGGCTTGTACACATACACATACCATGTATATATAATTTACTCGCATTTATACTTGTGTATGTATAAAAAAACTGAAAGAAATGTTTTTAATTGAGGAAACTATTAAAGTCTTAATATTGACCTTGGTAGCTTTAAAATATTTAAATAAGAACACCAAAGGGAAGAAGAAATATGAACAAACTTACTACAAAGAGAATAAATTGCTGATCTTTTTTTTTACTTTTTAAAAAATTTTTAGCTTATATATATGTATATATTTATATTTATATAAAAAGAGCAATAATGGCAATATGTTATGCATCAATAGCAGCAACAGCTTTTCCAGGTTCAATAGTCCTTTGAACAAAATTGTAGAGACATCCAGCACATTAAATCGCTGATCTTAAAGACCCACTTTGAACAAAATGAGCTACACTATACAAAGATGTTGCCAAATTGACTCTTGTCAAGTACTGCCTGTGGTTGATAAGCTGAAAGGCCAAATAAGTAACCATGAGCCTCTAGACAGGAGAGTGGGGTCCTTGGAGGAGCGATGATGAAGTGGGGGCGGGGAATAGGAGGGTTGCTAAGAGCAGAGGTGGTCATGGGGTGGATGCATCTCCCATTTCAGGGTGGGCTGCTTGCTTGAAAGCCTAGATAGCAGAGAAGTGCAAATGGAAATTATACCAGTTAGAATCATTCTACACACCTGCTCCAAAGGGAAAAATTAAAGACAAGTGACATCAAACAGTGAAAATGTGGAAAATTTGGGTTCCCATACACTGCTAAAGGAATACTAAATTTCTCTGGGAAACTTTGACAAATTGATTAAAAAGTTTAAAATGAAAAATAAATCCCTTGTATTTAAAAAAAGAAAGCCTAGATAGCCATGGCGTCTCCGTTTGCTTTCTCCTCTTCCCTATTCTCCTCTATCACCTGTATAAGCAGACATCTGTTCTTTTGCCAGCTGCCTCCTCTCTCTTTATATTAATATTCTAGTTGGCTGTCCTACATACATATTTTTTAAATCCATGAATTAATCAACTAATCATTTATTTGTTATGTTTTGCTTTCTGTCTTCCTTTGGGTGCATCCTGTCTGAATTCTGTGTGATAATGGATCCTGCTTGTAGAGATGGGTCATATTTCTTCTCTATCTCCTGGGTCTTTGTGTCTGTGGAATAAACAAAAGGGGTCCACACAGGAGCAGCCAGTAGCAACAGAGCCCAATTACAATATGACACACAGGTCTCCAGTGCCCCCTTCCTGTTTCTTGCATGTGATCAAGGCCCCTGGGAAGGGGAGGTGGGCATGTTCTCCAATCCTATAATTGGCTTTGATGACAGCCTGGTTAGTCTATATGCAGTATTAGAGACACAGAGGGGAGGGGGCCCTTTAGCACACACATTTCTGTATGGATGAGCAGAGCTTTGATGTCAAGGTGGTGCACAGCTTCATGGCTTCCATCAGGTTTCTGTCACGATATACTAAATTACGCAGATGTTGAGCAACACCAAAGAATGTGCCAGATATCCACGAGAGGGAACAGGAGTTTAGAATAAATGGCTAATGCTGAAGTACGGGACCAGATCAAGCCAGCCAACATCTGCAGGGAAGCAAGTCTGCTGACAATGGTAAGCTTTGCCTGTAACTGAGCCATGTTCCCTGTCTCCTGCACAGGGCTGCGCTCAAGAATCAGGGTTGATTACCAAGCTCATATAAATAACATTTCACAGGCTCGTATTTATAATGTGTTGAGCAAGACTGAAGATAGCAAATCCTCCTGGCACAATTGCATTATTCCACCAGAGAACTTTTTCTGTGGTGTTACAATTTACTCTGTGGTAATACTTGGAAGATTCAAAACTGTATAACTTTTTTTTTCTATTCAAATTCAAAAATGGTTTACTCCTTAAGAGCACTGGCTGCTCTTCCAGAAGATCTCAGTTCGATTCCCAGCTCCCATGTATGGCAGCTCACAATCATCTTTAATTCCAGTTTCAGGGGATCCCTTGCTCTCCACACATGGTGCACAAATATATATGCAGGCAAACCTTCTTACAATAAGATAAAATAATGATAATTTTTGAGCACTTCAAAACACTCCCAAAGAAAAATAATAATGAAAAGCATATTTAGGATCCAAAAATCTAAGATCAGTTAAAAGTCTCAAAAGTTGACTTTGGTGGCTTCCACTTGGACTTTTCAGTTGTGGTTTTCAAGGCAACAAAGGGTTAGCTAATCTGTCCATGAAAATACGAACACAACCCTGTCTATAGCTACAGTTGAGCTACAGCGAGCTTCCATTCCACTTTGTGCCACCCAGCATTCCTGCTGTATCAAGTGACTTGGACAAATGTAATCGTAAGAAGAAAAGTGCATGCTTGCTTGCCCAGAGGGGTGACTACAGCAACAGGCTAGATAGCCATCCGCAGCCCAGCTGACAAAGGTTAGATGATGTCACACAACTGTCCAATAATGGCTGAACCCTGGGCCAGCACATGCCAGACAAACATTGAACCCTTGAGCCACATCTTCTGCTCCAATGTACTTAGATTAAGTACATAACACCGTCTCATCCACAGAGCTATTGTACCACAGCTCCAAGTGTCATTGCACACTCAGAAGATGAGCAAGTCTGGCCCTGCTAGCAGCAGGTGGACATTTAGAGGACCACAGCCATTTGTCTGGTTCTGTAATTATCTTTGATGATATAGCCTAAGCAGTTTCTATACAGCAGAAACACAGCTGAGATGCTGTTCAAAACAAATGTTTTAGTCACTTAACTGCCTGATGAAAGCCAGAACTCTAGCCACATCTTCCAGACCAACAATAAAACTCAAATGAAAATCAAATCTGTCCTGATCCATGGCACCAGGCATGGACTGAGTTTCGGCAAGCACTGACGGGACACAGCTAAGACACTGAGAAGTAAAGAAAGGTTTAAGGACGTGAGACCTTGTGACAAAGATGACTCCGGAAACCAGCACTTATGATGTGTAATATAGATCCTTCAAATTGTAAAGGCCAATAAAGGATTTTCTTGTGTGCTTAAACCTTCATTCACCATAGTAGAACCTACTACACACTCCAGAAACACTTGGTGACTCTGAGGCACCCTGTATCTTTTTTTTTTTTTTTTTTTTTTTTTTTTTTTTTTTTTTTTTTTTTTGTTTTTCGAGACAGGGTTTCTCTGTGTAGCTTTGGAGCCTATCCTGGCACTCACTCTGGAGACCAGGCTGGCCTCGAACTCACAGAGATCCATCTGCCTGCCTCTGCCTCCCGAGTGCCGGGATTAAAGGCGTGCGCCACCAATGCCCGGCAACCCTGTATCTTTTTAATGGAAACCTGAATCCTTGAGGAAGCTTTGAAGGTCACTTCTGGCAGGTCGTTCCAGTCTCTGTTGAGGATGTTATGTTTCTACACTACTAATTGAAGTTCAGATCACGTGGTCACATAGAAACAACGTCCAAGAACACCACTGAAACAGGTGGTCAGATCAACAATAAGGCTAATATGGTGTTACAGTCAAGGTAAACTGCTAATTAGTGCTAAGTGGCTATTTGAGAGACTAATTAGGAAAACAACCTTTTGATTGCCATATTAATTTTTGTGGAAAGATTTTCACAATCTCTTTGTGGCATACTTTAAAGAATTGGGTCTGTGTATGAGGCTGGCTGTGGTGGAAATGCCACTCAAAGTTCCAGATTAATTACTAAATTAGTAACCTTGACAAACACTATTAATATGACTCAGAGGCAAGGATATCTTACTCATGCCTAGGACAGTCAAGACACAGCCACTCCTGTGGCCTGGGGACCTCAGAACGGTGGTGCAGCAGCCATCCTAGTTAGTATATGGTACTCGGCTGTTACTGAGGTAAAATGCCTAAGGCGGAGAGGGTTTATAGAACTCAGTAGCCAGCACAGGGAAAGAGGGGGAACCTCACTGCCAGGCTGGGGCTCTGATCAATCTATCTTTATTTTTCCTTTCAAAACACATCTGGCCAAGAAACAATAGTTCAGGTGTAGTGGTGCTGGATTGATTGCAGCAATACCACTAAAGTCCAGTTTCTACTTTTGAATTTTAATTTTTAAAAATTTGTCATTTTGAGACAAAGTTTCATGCGCTGTAACCCAGCCTAGCCTTGAACTCGTGGTAATCCTCTAGCCTCCCCGGGAATTTATGTGTGAGCTACCACACTGGGCTTTTCCAACACCTGATTTAGATACAATTATTCTGGTGTATGTATGAGCATGTTTATATGTGTCTAACTGCACATACACATGTATGCACTGGTGTAGGCCAGAGGGTACTGCTTGCCCTGTTTTCTCTGAGATAGGGTCTCTCACTGGAGAGGAGCTCAGAGAGCAGGGTAGGTTGGATGCCAGTGGGCTCCAGGAACCACCGGCCTCTGCCTCCACAGCACTGGGATTGCAGGTTCGTGTCACCACTCCTGGCTCCCGTACATGGACTCTGACACTGGAACTCAGGTCCCACCACTTGCATGTCAAATATATTACTGATTCAGTCAGCTTGCCAGCACACAGATACAACATTGTATATTGAAAACTAGTGTATTTTCTGCAAGACAGTTGGCATACAAGTTTCCTGCTGTGGTTACATTTAAGTAACTAGCATAATTAATGAGTTCTCACTCCGGGTCACCTTCTTCCTAGTTTATAAATCATAACTAGTTATGAATTGAGGATTCTGGGCTCCATTTCTCCTTATTTCCCCTGCCTTTTGTGATCACTTGGTGGCCCGAACGTTAACAGGGTACTGTCTCCCTGCTCTGCACAGAGCAACTTTCATGAGCAATGCTTCTACAGGGAACACAAAGGCCAAGTTTCACCAGGCTTGCTCTCCACCCAGGATGCTCAAAAATGCCAACACTTCACCTGCATCCAAGGACTCTGGACTGCAGCTTTCAGAGAGAAGGCTTCTTATCTTGTTTGACTTTGAAAGCCCTTCAAAGAACAGTTCTGACCCTGCTGGAGCAGAGAGCTCTCTTCCACGCCCAAGACTTTGATCACAGCTTGGGTCTAGACTGCAGGCCACTACCAGCTCAGCCCCACCACTCAGACACTCTAAATCTCTGAGGTGGAATTCCTCCTCTGCAACCTTGTGGCTTTTGCTTTGTGCCTTCACATAGGGCTGGATTTTTCTCTGAGATGTGTGTCTGTTTGGAAAATCATTTCATATCTTTGATGTGTCCATAAAGCTGTGTCTATGGTATCCATGCACAAAGATTTTAAGAATTTAATTTTTTGTAATTGAAATGTGATTACATCATTTCTTCTTCCCTTTCCTCCCTTCAACTCTCTCCATGCCTATCATTCCTCTCAAATCCATGGCTTGCTTTCTTTGTTATTATTAAGCAATCTGCTGAGTCTGTTTGGTGTTGCTTTATGTACAAGATTTCAGAGCTGACCATTGACATTAGATAGCCCCTTCCCTGGGAAGACTATCCCTCCTACTCTCAGGATTCCTTAGTTGTCTATAGTTCTTTGTCTAGGGGTGAAGCCTTGTGATAGTCCCCCGTTCCATGTTGGTATGTCTGTTGGTGTTTCATCATTTAGGCCTTGTTTAGGCAGCTATATTGTTTTGACATCTGGGACTGGGTACCCCAAAGCTAGTTTTTCTCTGCATTTTAACCAGTTTCATGCACATCCTTCTGTAAATCAAATAATTTCATAATTTTGTATCCAGAGCTTTGCCACTCACTGGACAATGCTTTCTTTAAAGGCTAGAAGAAAATAGTCTGCAAGGAATTATATTTAAATGAAAAAACACCAACATACTTCCCAGTCTGTGTTCTACTGAGGGACAGCGAAGACAATCTATCACTAGTCATCTGTCATGTGTGACACCCAGGTTACAAGTTAATGCTGCCCTGTTAGTTTTGGTGTTGGGTTCTGTAAATGGAGGCTTTTTGTCCCACCTGGTCCTGCAGCCACTTTTAAAATAATCACTCAGAGGCTTATATTAACTATAAATGTTTCACCAATGGCTCAGGTTTATTATTAGTTAGCTCTTACATTTAAATTAACCCATATTTCTTATCTATGCTTTGCCACATGTTTCGTGACTTGTTAGCTTGTATTCTTTTTTTCCCAAGAAATTATTTTTTATTAGTTCAAATTAGAAACAAGCCTGCTTCACATATCAATCCCTTCTCCCTCTTTCTCCTCCCCTCCCTGCCAGCCCCCCCATCCCTCCTCTGCTCCCAAGGGAGGGTTAAGGCCCTCCATGGGGGTTCCCCAAAGTCTGTCATATCATCCTTGGCAGGGCCTAGGCCCTCCCCCATGTGTCAAGGCTGAGAGGGCATCCCTCCATGTGGGATGGGCTCCCAAAGTCCCTTCTTATGCCGGGGATAAATACTGATCCACTACCAGGTGCCCCATAGAGTGCCACGCCTCCTCATTGACATCCACACTCAGGGGTCTGGATCAGTCCTGTGCTGGCCTCCCAGATATCAGTCTGGGGTCCATGCGCTCCTCCTTGTTCAGGTCAGCTGTCTCTTCGGGCTTCACCAGCCTGGTCCTGACCTCTTTGCTCTTCACTCCTCCCTCTCTGCAACTGGGTTCCAGAGTTCAGTTCAGTTTTTAGCTGTGGTTGTCTGCCTCTGCTTCCATCAACCACTGGATGAGGGATCTAGGATGGCATATAAGGCAGTCTTGTATTCTGTAGGTCTTGTTTCCTTGGCAGCTGGCTGGTATCTCCCTGACTCTGCCCTCCTTTGTCTAAGTCTCACTTTGCCACCCAGCTTTATTCTGCCTGGCTATAGGCCAAATCAGCTTTATTTATCAACCAATGAGAGCAACACATATTCTCAGCATACAGAAAGACTATCCCACTGCAGGGTTACCCAGATCTGGAGTTACAGACAGTTGTGAGCTGCCCCATAGGAATGCTGGAACTGAACTTGGGTCCTCTGCAAGAGTGGTCTATGGTCCTAACCACTGAACAATCACTTCAGCATCATTCCAGGTGTTTTTGTTTATTTGTTTTGTTGTTGTTGTTCTTTAAATAATAGGCGTCATCATTCACTACTTAATATTGGTAGGGTTTTTTTTAAAGTTTTTTCCTCTATTTTATCTTATGAGGACGAATGGTTGCCTGCATATGTGTCTGTGTACCACATTCATGCAGTACCCATGCAGGCCAGAATAGGGCATCAGATCCCCTGGTGCTAGAGTTTCAGATGGTTGTGATCTGCCCTATGGGTGCTAGGAATTAAACCCAGGTCACCTGAAAGAACAGCCAGTGCTCTTAACCACTGAGCCATCTCTTCAGCTCCCAACATTGAACACGACTAATTTACCCGACTCCTACTAGAAGCAAAAATCAACAGAAACGCAAGCCTGACTAAATATGTTACCTGGGAGTGGGCACAGTTGGGCAGAAAGCAAATATTTGTCCAACACCTCACTATCTTGGCTTCCACTTCCCTTGCTAGTTCACTGGCTCTTTGGGGTAAGGTCCCATTTTCATTTTGTAATTGGCTTTCTGCCATGAGTTGTAAAGGTGATTTTTAGGTGAAGGGTGTGGGGATGGAGATACTAGCCTTGGGTGCTTCTCCGAGGAAGTAGTTCTTGGGACATCTTTGTTCTAATGAGCTCAGCTCTCACTGGAGTCAGAGCTGGGGTTGCTACTAGAACAAACAAACATGATGGCTTATATTTCTGTTGTTCTGAAAAAGGGAAGAGAGAGAGAGAGAGAGAGAGAGAGAGAGAGAGAGAGAGAGAGAGAGCGAGAGCGAGAGCGCATGTATGAGCGCTCTTCTGGCCATGAAATTTAGCGAAACAACACTGCTAATTCTCAATGTGATTTTAAATCCTGTCATGTGGCTTTGAAATTTTGGTAACATATCTATGAACAAGGCGAAAAAGAAGAGAGGAAGGCTACATTGATCCTTGTAGAACACACCAGCAGTCTTACCCAAGGGAGTTACTTAAGTAGAATTTAGAGGCCTGGTTTCTGCTGCCTTTGAAGCCCTAAAATGATGCAAGACAAGCCAGCTGGACAAAGCTTGGAGTCCTGGGTCAGGCATGCCACTGTTGGACACGCAGCTTAAAACCCATCACAAGAAAAATGCAGATTGAACAGGAACTAATACAGAAAAGCATTAGTAAGCCTGGCGTGTTTTTACAAGGTGTTTCGAATTGATTGGTTAATCCTTACAGAATCTGGAGTAAGAAGCTGCAGAGAGCAGCCCTTCGTGGTAGCACACATGCTGGGACTAGAAGGCCTCAGCCAGAGTAATTAGTCCTCCAGGTGGGGAGTGTATTTCTTGCATTGTACCTGCAGATAAATGGGTAATGCTTCATGGTGGGGAGGGGTGGTTGATAAACTTTTCAATGTCTTAAATGTAATTAAGGTAAATGTTTCAGCCTTTGCATTTTGGGCAAGACAGACAGACTGGCTTTGAGCCTCTGTTCCCTCCTATTACAGACAGCCTCCCCACTCTGCTGCTAATCCATCTCCCACCATCTTTTCAGGGTGAGCTCAAGTGTGTTCTTCTCCAGGAAGCCCTTTCAGCTCATCTAAGTAGCTCTGGTTTGCTGCTAAGAACTTTATTTCTCTTCTCTTTAACTCTGGGAACATTTCAAAGATAAAAGAGGCAGGGTACGTGCAGAGCAGCCATGTGTCTAACACAAGAGTCAGAATGGAGCTTTGTGGATGCTCAGAGCTAATGCACATAGATGCTTCCAAGAAAACACTTTCCCCAGCCCTGTACTGTGCGGCGAGTCTACCATTTGTCTTTACGACGATTGTTTTGAAAATATCCCTACATTATCCTGACAGTTTACCAATATTGTGATCTTTTGAAAGCCGAAAACTGTAGTGTTGACAGCATTTGCACAGTGAAGATGTTTCAATACTGCTGGTATGTTGCTTCCTTGAGCAACCACAGGAAAAGAGTTTAGGACTTGGAGTCACGGATGCAGCCAAGGTGAGGCATGAATTGTCAGACTGTTCTTATGCTAGGGCCTGTTCTGAATGTTCCTGAAGTCTTTATATTAATTCATGCTAATATACATCTGGATGAGCCTCAAGAAGCTGCATTACCTTGTACAGAGAATCACACAGACAATTTATTAAGTGAGCAAATAGCTGAACGCAAATGTCATCTCCCCATATAGAACATAGAATTTCTCCATGCAGTCAGGTTAGTGAAACCCCAAGAGTGTGGCTTCATCTCCATGGAGAGAGGATTCTGGCTAACTATGCGTTAATGGCCACCCTTATCTCTATTGCCTCAACAGAGAATTTGATGTGGGGGGCTGGTGTAGTCACATTGCTGTGAGACCCCATTGAGCTTGTAAATGTGCAGACCGACTAGTCCTTATCTTAGAACAGAACTTACAGAGTTTACCACCATTGGAATTGCCTTTCTCTGCACAGGAGCTGTTTCGGTAGTAATAGTCTTTTCTTGTGCAATGTCCAAATCTGCTTCCTAAAGAGACACCGCTGAAACACGTTATCTTGAAATTTACAGATGACCTGGAAGAATGTTGTTCACAAATACGACCAAGGTCAACATCAAATTGATTCTTCCACAACCAACTAAAAACCAATTACAGTCATCAATGTATTGGAATAGACTGGATGAGAGAGGCAAGAAGAATGGATCACAATAATGCTTGTTTGAAGTAGAAAGTGTCTTGTTGTGCAAGAGACTTTTGCAGTATAGTTATCTCATTTGAGTCACTAATATGTAGGACACAACTACAAAATTCAGGAAAGAGAAAAGCATGCATGCTCCAGTAGCGTGCCACACCCATCATTTCCCTTATATTCTGCATCACATAAGGGCAAAGGAAAATGGGAGAAGGTTCTGATTGGTAGCAAGGAAAGACAGAATTGAAAGGTATCTCTGAAGGTGTTAGTTCAGCCTGGTTTTCCCTGAGGTAACTATTCTTGCCTACTGAATATGAATCCTATAAGACTGTATGGTTATGGTTTGGTTCTGGAACAAGATAGATTCAACAGCACTGCTCCAAAGAAGTGACTCAGTCACCAGTCATCCAACCATTTGTCCAACATACATGCCAAGTGACAGCTCTACACCATTTCTGTGCCACTAGGAAGACTCCCCATCAGAAAACATAATTCCAGTAGTGTAATCTCAGACATCATCGTCCAGTTCTGACATTCCACCCTTCCTATGAGAGAGGATGTATTTATAAATTGCTGTGGAAATGCAGCAAAAGGAGTGGTTAGACGTGAGGAGGAAGCATTTTAAAATTAAGGGATTCTTATTTGTTAGAGAAGGGAAATAGAAAAGCAAATGGCAATCCAGGCAAGAAACAAAGACGAATGTTAGTTGACAGAAGAATAAAGAATTTGATACTGTTTGAAGGGAGACAGGAAGGTGGAAGTGACATTTGTCATTAAACCAAGCTTGCCTGGTCATGGACAGACATTGCAGTGGTGGTGCTGTGTGTGACCATGGCATATCCCATTTCTCTCTTTTAGACCTGAGCAGGAAGCAGTGCTCCAGAGTCAGAGCCTGGTATGTAAACAGCTGCGCAGGCTCCACAATAACCGTGTTTTCCTATAATTAGGTAAACAGGAACCAAACCACCACACGTTATCAAAAGCAGCAGCCTTACTCTGCAAACACACAGAAACTTTTGACATTTCGTTTCTTTTCAGAAGAACAAGAAGTGCCACTTTTCCTAAATAGACACTCTCCATGTCGGAGGATATTGTGTTTCCCATCTTTTCTTTATAGCCCATTAGAAACCGTATCTGCAGCTCAGGTCTGCGCATTGATTTCCACAAACTGTATGGAGAGAGCCCCACCGTTCCATTTGATGCTGAAGTTTTAGAGTTAAAGCTGATGTTGAAGTAACAAAAGACTCCCCTCACCACCACCACCCCAAAAAATACTCAGTCAAGTGCAGACAACTCAGCATAAGAGGGAACAGCTCCAACTTGCCACCCTTAGAGAGCCGTAAAACACATGATGGCTTTTAAGGACAAGAAGCGAATGTAAAAGCAGAAAAATAAAACCTCAGAGCACTTTTTTCCGAGATACACCAGCACACTTGGGAGCAACTGGCATCTTATTTTTGTGTTTGCAAGCCCTCTTTGAAAACATACTTAGCAAAAATGCCTGTGGAGTCAAAGCTGAGAAGAACTATTCAAACCATGTCTGCCAGCCTTTTGTTAAGCAAACCCAGCCATACTTTCTGATCACATGTAGTTCTCTGACTATAGGACTTTTGCAGAAGCCCAGGCTCTGCGCTGCAGTACCTTTTTTATAATTTAAATTAGGCTGGTTTATTTTCCACACTGTTCTAACTGGCAGAAGCCCCAGTGATTCCTGAGTTCTTTACCCCTGGCTTAACCTGTCCTCCAGCCAGTACATAGATAGAACTTTTAAAGAGGATAAAATGGCTCCACAAAAACTCCATGGACCTAATTGTTACACCTTTCCTAAAATGCTGCCTGAGCCAGCGGTGGTGGCGCATACTTTAGTTCCAGCACTTGGAAGGCAAAGGAAGGTGGATCTCTGTGAGTTCAAGGCCAGCCTGATCTACAGAACACTGTTCCAAGACAGGCTCCAAAGCTACACAGAAGAACCCTGTTTTGAAAAACAAAACAAAATGCTGTCTGTGAGAGCAATGTCAATGCTGAGGGCTGGTGGGAATTGATATAGGAAACACAGAGGTGTGCTAACTCACAGAACACAGTCACAGGTTAGAACACACCACATAAAAGCACATCCTCCATCCCTACTGGAGCCAGATGTCTCTCCATCATCTCAGTTTGCTTTCTTCAAGTAGAACCTCTCTCTGGAAAATGTGGTCCTCTGTGTTACCTGCTGTTGGTTGTACTGCTTATTTGTTTCTCCCCCTTCTTCTTTCCCTCTCTCCTTCCTTCTCTCTCTCTCTCTCTCTCTCTCTCTCTCTCTCTCTCTGTGTGTGTGTGTGTGTGTGTGTCTGTGTCTGCGTCTGTGTCTGTGTACATGCCAGTATGGATGCCCTCTGGGGCCAGAAGAGAGCATGAGATGCTCTGGAGCTGGAGTTACAGGCAATTGTGTGTTGCTTCACTTGGGTGCTAAGGATCAGACTCAGGTCCTTTGAAAGAACAGCAAATGCTCTTAACCACTGAGCATTCTAAGTTCCTTCTGTATTTCCTTTTGAAGAAGATTGTATGCACCCCTCAAATCCATCCCTCAGATGTAGTCACCATCTGCTCCCAAACAACCTTAGCAAGTTTTGCCATCCACAGATGCAGTGGACTCTGCTTTCTCCAGTCTTGGACTTGACAGATGTTCCCTGACTCATTAAAGAATGAGGAAGGAATATGGTATCAATGGCTGCTCCCTCTGCCATCCTCTGTTTGCACTATATGGTCCTGAGTTCGCACGTGCACAAAGACATGCACAGAGACAGACACACACAGATGTACACAAACAGACACAGACACACAGGCCCACAAAGGCATGCATGCAACAAACATGTAAAACACAGAGACACATACACAGACAGAGACTCACACATACAGACAAGCATACATGCTGAACTTTGTATGACAACCAGACCCTTGCAGGGTGTGCATTATTTATCTTCATTTCCTTAGTGCATAATTCTTAAGTTTGAGTTTTTTGGAGGTCATTCAAGTGAACTTTAAAACAAACATTAATAACCACATGTAACGAACTAGCAGCTGTTCTCAGGATAACCTCCTTTCTTTGCCCCCTGATCATCATATGCTGTTTGAAGTGCCACAGAAGTATGACACTGGTAGTACCTGGTGATGGCAACTGGAAGGAGAACAGTGAGTTATAAACAGTGGATGCCAAGGAAGAATCATTGGAACCTCTCTTGGAAATTCCATTTCAGAAAGGCTGATGTTTTAAAAGTGTTCATGTTGTCATCATTTGAAAGTCTTGAAGCTCAAACAAAAGAGGCTAGAAAAGTTTGAAGTGAGGAAGACTGACACCAACAGGGAAAGATGGTTCCTGATCCAGGTAGCCCTGGACTTGTCTAAAGAGTCTTTGAGAGTCCCCTGCTTCTCCTGGGAGAAGAGATGCTCCCACAGCAGGGGAGGCAGGGGCCCTGCATCCTAAACTTGGTTGCTCACTGCCACTCTATCTTCTTGGATCACCATACCTTTCAGTGTTTATTTTCTCTGTTGGGATCCTTCTTTCCCAATGAATTATCTTCTGTCTGTCTAGGATAGTTTTCATTTTCTTGGGAAGGCTGTGTCAGGTCACACTGTGGAGAAATTCGAGGAAGCTGAATAATTCCCCTCTCATCACCTCCTTCTGGCATTGTTCTTTCTGTTTGATGGCCCCCAAGGTACATCTGTGTTTTTTTCTTAGCTGACCTATGGCATTCCTAACTTGTGCCTCCAGTTCCCCGCTCTAATGGTGTTGACCCACCTCCATGACGTTGGAAACATGTTCATGAGGACTGTAGCATTGACAGAGGGCATGGCTCACTAGATCAAACTGACTCTCTGAAACAGATGACAATCCTGTCTTCCTGAGAGAAATTCAAAGGGTTAGAAAGACTCATCGTTAGCATGCAAGCTTAAAAATGGAAGGAATGCGTATCTCAAGGGCATTTTACTGTATCCCAAGGATGGGCACTGAGTCGAGATCTGTAGAAGTCACAAGCCTTGCTGGGACCTCAAGTCATCGTCTACTCAGATATGGGGGGCTGGTTTGGTTGGTCACCTGTGTTGTGTTCTGGTTTGGAGTAAGGGATTAAAGAGCAGTTTTCACCTCTGAAAAACACCTTGACATTTCTCTTACAGCCATCAGAATTACACAAAACAGCTGCATTTGTAAGCAAAAAGGACCCTTGAAAGGAGAGAGGCACATGACCCAAAAGAAAGGAGATGAGTTTTGCTGTTATGAAGGGCTAGGATCTCTCCTCTGGTGAACTAACCAGTGCGGTAACTGACCTGAAGGTAGCTGTGGAGGATCCTGGAAAAGAATTTCCACCCAGAGCTGCTGAATTTCAGCTCCTGACCAGACTCTAAATTGACTTCTTTATTTAACACTGCTTGAAAAACTTCTCTGAACTACGGACCAAATAGGACATTGCCTTGTTCTAAGTTAAATATGAGTATAATTCGGTGTTAACTCATTTTCCTAATGTTCAGCAAACAAAGGACAAGGAGTATTGCTTTCACTTTCCCGTTTTCAAACTGTCACACTGAAGAGGAAGATCTGCACGAGACAAATTAGTGGTACAGAGAAGATTGTGTAGAGGATCATGGAGGCTGGGCACATTTAGTTTTAGGTTTAGTTTTAGGTTTAGTTTTAACCGTGTATGTACTCGGTGTGTAAATGGAAGGAGTGGCATCACAGGTCTTGAAGCATCATCATGGGTCTTTTTCTTTTTTTTTTTTTTTTTGCACAACACAATGAAGATTGATTGGAATGGGAACACTATGCTTGAATAAAATATCTGAAAGCAATTCTGCAGAAGCCTAGTTTTACCTGTGTCAAAAGCACTCCTTGACAGAGCCTCCTTCCTGTTCCCTATATGAAAGGGAGCAGGCTCTTAATGCTTACCTCAATGGCTAAATGCAATCTTAACAAGCTATCTGGAGAATTCGAGGAATTAGGTGGCAGATGTTCAAGTTTCTGTGGTCCTTTCCAGAGAGTCTTGGACTTTTATAGGATTATCATTATTGTCAAAGAAGACTGGAAAAATTCACACACTCCCCCACTTCTGATTGGGATATTGGGTTTTAAAATGCAGTATCTACCAGGCACAGCAAATGTTTTGTAAGGATTTTTGTTGTGTAAGGAAAAAGGATTTTTTTCTTTAATCAGCATGTCTCTCTCATAAAGTCAACAAAAGGTCACAGTGTGAGGATGTCAGAGTTTTTTTTTGGGGGGGGGCTGTTTTTGTTTTTAAGGCTGAGGTACAAAAAATAAAATAGAGTAGTGAGAAAGAATTCGGAAGGATTATTACTAGGTAAGTAAAAGATTCCCTCAGCAGGGGTAGAGAGTGTATAGACAAACTGTAAATCTCCAATGTCCCCTGAACATGCAGAAGGCAGCTCTCTAACAATGCTTTTGACCCTTGGGACCCGAGCTGCTTGGCTCACAGCACTTTCTGCCCTGAGCAACACTAACAGTGAGTGGCACCTTCTGCCCTGGCTTTGGTCAGGCTAACTATGTGAGACGGTGCTGATGTGGATGCCTCTTTGACACCACACTCTCCATCTTCTGCAAGGGTTCTATGCCCTTCACAGGCCTTCTTGGCCTCACTTCCTCCATCCTTCGGTGCCTCGGACAGCCTTGGCAGGCTATAAATCAGAGGTTGGCTTTGATCACGTTTGTATGTATTTTACTTGAAGGCAGAACGCTGATTGAAAGGATAGGTGTTTTTATTCGAAATTCTGTCTCTCCTGGTACAGAGTAAGAGTGGAAGAGGGAAAGGTGGACTATGTGAAGTTTTACTCTCTTTCATGAGGATATCTAAGATGTTCGTCTTGACAGTTCAGAAACTGTTTACTGCCCTGGGGTTTTCAGGGAAGTGAGCCATTAAGGCCTCTTTGAAAATCATCTCAAAAATCAAAAAGATTTTGAAGTATTTGTGTTGAGGTTCAAGCAGGCTTACAGCCAGAAGGAGGAAGAAATCTAAGCAATTGGTGACAATGAAAACTATTTGTTAATTACAGATTTTTCACTTATTAATTCATGAAGACATTCAAAGCAGATCAATCCTTCAGTTGGATGTAAAGTGTGACAATGGCAGTGGGGAGAAGACACAAAGGAAGAAGAGTAGACACCATGGACAACAGCAGGCAGGCTCAGCATTCAGCTCTAGAAGCTTCAGGAAAGGTTGCATTGCATTAGGCGAGAACTCACCTTGTTTAAATGAGGTGAAAGGGGATGATAAAGCAGTAAAGATTTTCTCAACTATTGTTATTAGTTTTAATTTTTAAATTTTATGTGTATGGACATTTTGCCTGCTGTCTGCAGAGGCCAGAAGAGGACACTGGATCTACTAGAACTGACTTACAGATGGTTGTGAGTCACGAGCTATTATGTGGGTGCTGGAACTCCAACCTGGGTCCTCTGCAAGAGCCCTGGCTGCTCCTCAGCACTGAGTCATCTCTCCAGCCTCTTCCTTGCTTACTTTAGGGGTAGGGTCTCACAAAGCCCAGGCTGACCCCAAACTCATTGTGTAGGTGGATGTAATGCTGAAATTTGGGTCCTCCTGGCCCTACCTCCCAGGTGCTGGCATTACAAGTTTGTGTCACCATGCTTGAGTATTTAAAAGTATTTATTTATTTGCTTATTATTTTGAGATCAGGTCTCACTACATCAAAGGCTGGTCTTAAGCTGCTGTAGCCTCATCAGTGCTGATGACAGGCATATGTCACTACATGTGTACTGTGAAACATTTTTAATTGACTTAATTCTATGAAATGTGCCTCATATATGGATTGCAGCAAAAATCCATTCTCTTAGGCCGTCTTGACCACCGTTTTGCAGGAGAGTTTCCTTTGGTGATCAAATCCCATTGTCATCTATCTACACAGCATCATGTTTTTCTACTGTGTGGTGTCTATTGGGCTTCTAATTTGTGTGGGATTATTGTTCACATTTTGAACTAAATGGTTGTGTATTTTTGAAGATTAATTTTTATTCCTTTAAATTATGTGTGTGGATATGTGTGTGGGGAGGGTGAGTACATGCAAGTGAATGGAGGTGCCCTTGGAGTCTAGAGCTGTCAGATCCATCTTGAGCCAGAGTCACAGGCCATCGTGATACCCCAGTGTGGGTCCTGTGAACTAAACTCAGGTCTTCTGGATGAACAGCATGGACCATTAACCCATACCACCCAACCATCCCACAATGTAAGCCCTAGGGGAGAGACTAAGCTGCTGTGTGACTCAACACTGGGTTTAAGATGCAGAGCTCCAGAAGGCTGGAGAGATGGCTCAGCAGTTTAGACTCAGGGCTGGCCTGAGGATGTTTAATGAGTGAATAACTCTAATGAATTCTTTGTATCATCGCATCTCCTCAGATTCCTAGATATTACGTTAAATTTCACTGTATGATCAGTTTTCCACAAGAGAGTGAAGACAATATAATTTGGCAGCTTGGGCTTTTGATATGATTTTTTAGAAACATGATTTAGAAAATCTACAAGTTTATGTACATCAAACTGACCTTAAATTGTCCCTTCAAGCATTTCTTTGTAAGTTCTGGCAAGAGCTGATCCACGGGGAATTCACTCTACAAAGTTTCCGGAAACAAAACACTTGAACTGCGATGCACTGAAGAAAACTCTATATCATGATTAAGCAGAACCATCACTTAATTCTGAAGGCATTCAGAGGTCTGGATTGTGTTCTGGCCTGGATGGAGAGCCGAGGTCTCCTGGAAAACATGGAGGTGCAATGAAATGAGAATGACACACGGGGTCCCGGTGTTCTAGGCTTAGTCCCGCTACTTGATATCAGTGTGACGTTGGGCACAGATGGTCGCCTGTGCCACAGGTTGATTCATTGTCAAGTGGGGCAATCAGGAACTTTATGTAGTCAAATTGCCGTGGATGACGAGTGCCCATCTCGTGCAGGGAAGTTTGTTAATTTCTTAATGCAACCTTCCTGGAGCTCATTTAGGTGAAGGGACTGAATCACACCATTCATCTTTACACAAAGAGGCTGACTACCTGGGTGGGGCTTTAGAACCAGGATGACTTTGCAGCCAACAACACTGGTGATAATTTTCTAGAAGTTTCCATACAGCCATATAGAGCTCTATCTCCAACATCTGAGTTAGGATTAAAATTATATCCAAAACACCTTTATTTCGGTTTAGTTTTATCTGGAATAAGACCCAAGGACCAATAAAAATTGGACTTCACATTTTCTATTTACTTTCCCTGACTTGTCAGCTTAATTTTATGAAATCTAGATTAGAAGGCTTGGGCATTTGCCAGTAAATTGTAATCTGTTTTTTAAAAGCTAAACTGTGTCCCTGTTTTTGTTAAGACCCCCTTGCTGGAGTGCTTGGGCTAGGCCACACACCTCAAGGTGTTTATCACTCACAAATTGCTCAATGGTAGGAAATGTTACTGATGGTCTATTTTCTTGCAAGCCTTTGTGTTGCTGGAGGCTAGCAAGTGTTCAGTGAACTTGGGGAACAGATGGACAGCTACCTTCTTAATACCATTTAGAACTGGCCGTGGCTTGTGTTAGAGTCCATTTGTCTCTAACTTGCATACTTACTCTAGTTACTAAAATTGGGCTATTCAAACTTTGCTTTAATAAAAAAAAAATCTGTCTCATTGGGAGGTAAACAATTCTCTTTTTGTTCAGGACACCAGTTTAGATTTTAATAACCTACAGTCTCCCATCTGCTCCAACTATAAATTGTACATACAATTTATCATCATGACAGGATGGTGCTAGGTCAGAATCACTGGGCAGGAACGGCATCCTGAGTCCACTCTCCTCTGAAAAAGTCACCGGGTCCTTTGTCTCTCCGAGCAGGTGACTGCGCAGACTGGAGAGCTGCCACTTGCCATTCAGGGAAGGAATGAGCACATGCCCACCCCAGTCGGACCCCATGACTGCATGAGTGTTTTAGAAAGAGATCCAGCTCACCATAAAACAACACGCTTTTTCCAGTTCCCTCATCTTACAGCATTTTTACAAATGGACAGCTGGGGCTTAAGAGAGAAAGAAGAATATATATATATATATATATATATATATATATATATATATATATCAAAGCTATTTGACAACAAGGTGCGTGTCTCTCCATCAGTTTCCAAACGTTTGAAAAGAAGCTGCCCGGTGAAAATAGGAAAGGTTCTAAACAGTGACCACATTACAAACAGGGAGGAACCACCCACAGTGGGTATCTCTTCAAGGCAGTGCTCTGTCCCTTTAAGGAGAGTGTGTAAGAGCCAGCGGCAGACCTGTGGGTGTTCCCAGCCTCTCTCTGGGATCCTGCTGTGCCTTACAGCTGTCCTTCTGCATTGCTTGTTAATTCTGATAAAATACGGTCGCATTAAGCTACCACGGTTTTTTGTTTTTTAACCTATACGGGTGGAATCTTCTAGAAGAGTGTGATTACCACCACTATAGAAATGAGGGAAATTTGAGTAGCAAGAGAAAAATCACAGAGGGACCAATTGTGTGATTATGGCAGGACCTAGGTGGCTCAGGCTGTGACTCCGAGGCTGAACTACCTCATCAACTGGGGCCAGGTATCTGCAAGTTCAGCAGGGAGCCTGAGCACAGAGCCAGCTGCTGGTATCCAGGGCACAAAAGAATATGATCCTTGTTGGCAATCAAACCTGAGAGAGATGGGTCCCTGTGTGGATAATTCAAGTGGTGCTAGGATGTGTGACCAAATCTTGTGAGTGGGAATCCGTAATGCAGGTGTAAGCACTCTAGACAGCCTGTATTTTCATGTCTTGAGTGCAGTTCTTGAAAGACTTAAGATGAGGTAAACATACTGCACCTTTAATCAGTTTATTGACCCAGGTGATCCCATCTGTTCACGAGTAGCTTTGGTAAGTGATGGCAAGATATTTGACCATCATGAAGAGAGACCGTGAGCACGCATGCCTCCTAGAATGAGCCTCCTCAATTCGTAAAACCATTTGAGGAATCCTTGTGGCTACCAATACCTTTTGCCCTCTCTCGAGCAATAACTGGTGGCCCTGAGTGAAAGGCAATGACAGTGAACGGTCAGCAGCACAGACACAACAGTGGCCTGGCTTAAATCTGAGCTCTTGTTGCTAGAAGTTTTTTCTTAGCCTCTCTGTGTTCATTCCTCACCAAGGGGTGAGTTTATGTGAGACGATAGGACTGAGTGCAGTGTTAGTGTTGGTGTGGGGGTTTGCTTGAGGACCCTGTAAAGATGCTTAGAGGGGGCTGGAGAGATGGCTCAGAGGTTAAGAGCACTGGCTGCTCTTCCAGAGGTCCTGAGTTCAATTCCCAGCAACCACCTGGTGGCTCACAAACATCTGTAATGAGATCTGGTGCCCTCTTCTGGTTTGCAGGCATACATGCCAGAACACTGTATACACAATGAATAAATAAATAAATTTTCAAAAAAAGATGCTTAGAGGAAGGTAAGGCTCCCATGAGGGAAGTGCATTGGATAAGGCTGGGCCATGGCCTGAGAAGCAGGTCTCCCAATACTACCCTCTATCCTCTGTACTCTCCCCACCTTTTCTCAAACTCTAGATTAATCTTTTAGACCTGATAAATTTTAAGCAGGAGTGGGGGGGGGGGATTGTTTTTGGTTGTTTCAGCACATAGCCCTCCTAGTCAGACTTCATTTTCTTAAAGAAATAGATTAGCTGGTAAATCACACATAGCTTTTCCAACTACAATTTTTGTTGTAACTGATGTTGTTAAATTTTTCTCATCTGTCCTAGTTAGGGTTGTCATTGCTGTGATGAAACACCATGGCCAAAGAAACTTGGGGAGGAAAAAGTTTATTTGGCTTATACTTCCACATCACAGTCTGCCAAAATGGAAAGCCAGGACAGGAACTCAAACACAGTAGGAACCTGAAGGCAGAAGCTGATGCAGTGGCTGTGGAGGGGTGCTTTTCTCTGGCTTGCTCCTCATAACTTTCTCATCCTTCTTTCATATAGAAACCAGAACCACCAGCCCAGCGATGACACCACCCACAATGGCTTGTCTCTCCCCTAATCTTCTGTTAAGAAAATGCTCTACAGGCTTGCCTATAGCCAGACCTTATAGAGGCGTTTTCTCAGTTGAAGTTCCTTCCTCTATAGTGACTTTAGCTTGTGCTATCTTGACACAGAAATCAGCAGGCTTGTCATCCAATCTAGAATTTATGCTTTAAAGGTTTTATTCTTTAAAAGCCTTGAGATTATAATTATAATTACATCATCTCTCACTTTAATTTCCTCCCTCCAAACCCTCCCCAAATCCCTCCTTACTCTCTCTTGTTCATTGCTGTGCAATAATCCTTCTGTATACTGTGTAAATTATGCTGTGATTGATTTAATAAAGAGGGTTACTGACCACTAGCTGGGCAAGATAGGGTTAGGCAGGAGAACCAGGCTTAGGACACTGGAAAAAAGAAGGGCAGAGTCAGAGGAGTCACCAAGGGGCACAGGGGGAGAAAGACATGCTGGAAGACAGGTAAAGCCATGAGCAACTTGGCAATTCATAGATTAATAAATATAGGTTAATTTAAGTTGTAAGAGCTAGTTAGTAATAAGCCTGAGCTATTGGCCAAACAGTTATAATTAATATTAAGCCCCTTTGTGGTTATTTGGGAGTGGCTGCTAAGACACAGAGAAATTCTGCCTATAGTTCATGTCCTTTCTTTCATATATATAGGTTTTTTGAGACAGGGTTTCTCTGGGTAGCCCTGACTGTCCTAGGACTCACTATGTAGATCAGGCTGTCCATGAGCTCAGAGATCTGAGTGCTAGGATTAAAGATATGAACCACAACACCTGGCATTTATTTTATTTAAAAATTTTATGTGTGTGAGTATGTTTTGCCTGCAGGAATATGTCTCAGGTTTCCTGGTCCTGTACTTACAGACAGCTGTGAGCTTCTATATGAGTCCTGGGAATCGAACTGGGGTAATTTGGAAGAATAGCCAACCCTCTTAACTGCTGAGCTAACCGTCCAGCCCATATATTTCAAAAACCTGCTTGGTCTGCATCATGTTAACTTGTAGGGCCTGTTTTCAAGAATGACCATGTGGTGCTGTCTTTACTTTGCTATCTTGGTAGAGTTGTTACAGGACATTCACTGATGTCCACATAGTTAATTGGTGACGAAGACACCTGGGAAGCCTTTATGATATATTATTCATACCAAATGGTTTGAAAAGACAGAACTTTGAAAAGGACAGCATTTTAAAAAGGAAGCTGTTCATTTAGATTTCATATCATGCACGTAGTATTCATCACAGAAGTAAGGGAAGGGTTCTGAACTAACAGTATAGCATGGGTTTCTGATGATATGAAACACCTCTCATTACAGCCAGGTTGAGTCAGAAGCTAGAAGCATGCATTCTCACAGCAGCTCATGGATGACAATGTGAAGATATGTAGATTTGATGTCTTTTTTGTGATTCTTTGTCATATCAAAATGAGCATAAGACAGTTCCAGGTCCTCCTCCCTCAATACCTACTTAATATTATTTTGCTTTCTTTCTAATACAGCTTGCTGCATTTCCCTAAGAAGGGTAAAAATGGGATTCATGACACCCTTCTAAAGCACTACAAGTTTATCTGGAAAACTGTACATATGTTTCTTTACACACAAGTGTATTTCCCAGCTCCCCCCTCCATACTCAGCAAGTATTTTTTAAAAAGCTTTGTGAATATATCCATTTCTAATAACCTCTTCCTATAATTCCTTGGCCAAGGGATGCTGTTTCTTTCTACCAAGGAGCAAGTAAGACAAGGTAGCTCTATGAACGGGAAGGAGAACATCCAGAGCAGTGTGGGTATGCTGGATTCATGGAACATGGGATGCTGGAAATAAGATACACAAGGAATTGGTGAAGATTCTCAACTTTTCTCCCTGTATAGTCTATCATTTTCAGAGGAGTGCTTGGTTCCCCTGGGCAAAGGTGAGATTCCAGAGCAAGGAGCTAAGGAGAAAGGGGGATGTGTGTGGTTTCAAACCTCCTACGCTAGGCATGGAAGGCCATGTGAGCTGGACCGCTTGAGCTGTAGAGCAGACAAGGGTATTTCTAGAGCCTGAGGAAGCTGAGCAGGAAGTATGGAAGCAAAGTATGGAAGTGTCAGGACATTGGAATATAAAGAAAGAACAGTAGATGGTTAAAATATTGCTGGCTCATTCCCCTGGAGGCTTGTCTTGGTACAGAATGGCTATGCATCTTTAGCTCAGCAAGGAAATGCAACACTCCAATGCACGTGCCCTGTGAACAAGCTTCATATCATCAGGGAGGGGGCAAGGAGGAAGGAGAGTGTCATTTTGGGGTATACAAGATGGCTGTTTTAGCTTCTGGGCCATGGAGAACATTTCTAACAGAATGTAACTCTTAATCAGGGCTGTTTATTCACCCTGGGAGCCACTGCAGGTCACGCTGTTTGCTTGGTGCCACTTGGTCTGCCTCGCTGCTTCCCTGGACAGGAAGTCCTTAAGATTAAAGATTATATTTTTTTATGGTTGCATGCCTGCCTACTCCAAGCTATTAGACAAAGAGAAATGTAGCTAGAAGTCCATTTGCAGAGAGGATATTAACAACCATTTGTGTGTGTGACACAATGAAAAATCAGGGGAAGTCAAGGAGAGGAATAGAAGGAAGAAGGGAGCCAGGTCGTTGTTTGGGACGTTGGAATATTTCTGTCGACTTTTCTCATTTGAGACCAGTGTTACATGCGTGGTTAAGATAAAATTGAAAAAGAACTTAGCCTATTTGGATGTAGCACGTAGAGGGCTTCATCTTTCTTTCCATGGTTACCTTTCACAAAGCACCGTTTCTGCAAGCATTATATCTGGACAAATGGAAACAAGTAAATATTTGTAAACCAAGCCTGCATGTGCCTGCAGGAGGGAGAAGCTGTTTGTCTCTCCTCCCCCCTCAGTGTTGGGGCTACTTCTGCTTCTTGGAAACCCAGTTTCTTTATACAAGCCTGATTGGGTGAGTGATGGCTTGGTATTTCATTATCACGCCACTTGGGTTTATATTTTTGTATTTGATGTTTGTCAAAGTAAGGTAGCAAGTGCAAAGTACGGATGAATACCATTTTTTAAAAACTTTTAGCCTTTGAGAGAAAATTATTACTACTAGAATAGGAAAGTAATCTTTTCCCAATGCATGCTGCTTTTATGTTGTATTTAAGATGTCTTGCTCTGAAAATCAGCTTTGAAAGCTGGCTGGGATTTGGGGAGTTCTGGACATGTGTATGTGTACATGTATGGTGAGACAAAACGGTATTGACAGTGTCCACAAAGAAGTCTTCAGACATTCGATGGCTTCTAATTTGCTGTTTACCCTCAGTGAATCACAAAAACATCCAAATAATCATTAGCATGGGAAAGCAACTTAACTAAATAACTCCTGTGTTTTATATTAAAACAACTGATTTTGAACGTGTACCAGTAATTATCCACTTAATTTAGGCATCATTAGAAAACCAGATGGTAAAAAGTTTGGCATAAATAAAAGGATTTTTTTTCCCTGAAACGAATATTACAGCAGCTTCGTGTTGTAAGCAGGAAAAACACTACAAGTTGAAAAAAAAAAAAACATAACATCTGGGTTAAAAGCATGTTTTATATATATTCGTATGACATATTTCAAAGGAAAAAATAATTTTAAATGAGCAATTATTGATGTCCTCTTCATTGTATGATATCCATAGCTGTGTTCCATGTGTGTGTATATGTAAGCATCTGTATATTAATCTGCCAATATCTGTACATATTATAAAAACATTATTTAATGTGAGTGTCCTGTGGTGGCTTACATAGTTTTAGTTTGATTCCTTAACACACCAGGGGCAGTTGCATTAGAGCTCCCATCTACACACTTGGGATTGAGGAGCAAGTCTATCCCGAGGACAGTATGGTACATTTGCATCTTCTTTCTTCCTGGTATTTTAAAACTGCCCCACTCCCTCATTATAGACAGTGCACTTAAAACCCTCACACCATTCCCATCTGTTACTGAACACCAGGGTACTAAATTTACCTGGGGCTTTACCCTGTGAGAAACAGTTCTGTGTGTGAAATTGCTCTCCTGGTCTTACGGGTTTAATCTGTGGATACTGTCTTATCCATCACAGGGTACTGAACGACAGAGCTTAAACACTGAAATATGGTCATTTCCTTAGGTACTCCAAGTGTACCGCCTTCCTCGCAGGCCTCAAAAGCCTATTTTGTCCTTATCTGACAGAGCTGAGAATGCTGGCTTTCCTGTTATTTTCCTCTCTTCTGTCTTGAGAGAGATTATTTTTCATAAACAGAAGGGGATGTTCTATGCTAGGGTTGGAGCAGGTCAGATGGGCTAGGCCTAAGGCTGGTGACCGTGGATGTCAGGTCAACAGGTTGGCCACCCCCAATGGGCTCTGCAGGTGAGCCTCCCTGTGCTTAAAGAGACTCCTTGCTGCTGTGTGCAGTATTGTCCTCACACTCTCAAGTGCAGAGGCAACCTCCCAGCTGCACGTTGCTGGTGAAATGTGAAATCATTACCCTGGCAAGCTAAAGGTTCTGTGTTTTCGGCCCTGTCCATGTGCATTTTTTTTTCTGTCCTAACAAGTCAGAAGCACAAATGTGGAAGAAGTTCAGCAGCTCGCCTATGCCCACCCTCTGGGTTTCTCATCATCCTTTATTGAGAAAGAAGGCAAGCAATCACTTTCTTATGCTCTCTCCCCTTTTCATTTTTCTTCAAAGCTAAATTTATTAATAACAGTGTAACAGAACACGGTCAAAAGAAAATTAAGGTGCCTGATTCTGTAATGATCTCTGACCACTCTCCCTTAAGAGACGTCTCTAGTGTTCTAGGCAGATTCTCACAGGTATCAATATGGGTGTGTGGACCCTTGCCGCATTAGTGTAACTCTAGCCTCCTCCCCGCCCCCCCCCCCAGACCTGAGATTGTTGCCAGGCCACCATGAAATAGAAGAGCAAGTGCAGAGGCTTCGAGATAAAAAGCATGAGAAATTTGTCAGCCTACTTGTATAAATGAAACAAAATAAACTAGAGTGATTAGAGTGGGAAAAAAAAAAAAAACAACCACACAAACCCCAACTTCCCCCCAAAACAAAACAAAACAAAACAAAAACTCAAAAAAAAAAAAAAAAACTATCGAAGATAATTAAAATCTTAGCAGTCCCTGTCCCATTGACACTTAATAGTTAAGTTAGTCCATTTGTTTTTAGGGCAAAAGTTCCCACAGCTTAAAAACAGAACAATAGGCCCTGCTTAGGAGCTTGCAGACAAGCTCAGGGAGCATGCAGAAGAGCCCTTGGTTCTATTGAAGAAGCAGCTGCAGGCAGCTTCACTTCTGACCTGTGGGCACCCTCTGGGGTGGCCAGGCTTCAAGCCTTTCACTCTTGCCTGGACCTGCTTGCAATTCACAGGGTGGAAACTGGGCCTGTGCCTGTCCACCAAAGAAACAGATGCCACGGTTGCCACCAGAAGCAGGAGCAAAACGAACAGTGTGGGCAGGCTTTCAGGATGGTGGCCAGGCTCAGGGGAGACTTTTATTGCTGGTAATCCTTTTAGATCTCCAACACAGATTGATGGCCTTTATTTCGAAGCCATTGTCAACACAGATGGTGCTGGGTTTGGAATGCAGAGGCAGACAAATCCTGTTTGTATTTATACAGTTTATGCTCTTATTCTAAGAGATTTAACTGTGATGTTATCCTCTCATTAAAACCGATTACAGCGTGCGCACACACACAGGCTCAAGGATACACTCATGAGAAATATGATTAGCTAAATGGCCATATCACCATGCACATTGTAAGTGCACATATGCCCAAGCCATTGTTATGTGTGACTCTGTCATCATGAGAGAAATTTCAAACATTTGAGCTTGTGAATCACTTACCTCTTGATAGAGTGGTTATGTTGCTAAGGGGAAAGGCTTGAAATTATTTTATTTTAAAAAATGAAAGGCGTGCCTGTATGATTTATTTTCTTGTTTGTGTGTCTGCTATGAGACAGGGTCTCACGGTGTCATCTGGCTGGCTGGAATCTCCCTGTCATCCAGTCTGGTTTCTAACTCATGGGTGATCTTGCTGCCCCTGTTCCAGAGTGCTGGGACTGCAGATGTGTGCCGACATGCATGCCTGAATTGCATATGTTATTCTGACATGGTGGAAGGGCGATGGTTACTGGACTTCCTCCCTCTAGATTCAGAGGACCAGTCAGTGGGAGACGTGTGCCCCCTCAGATATGAGGGCCTTGTGTGCATCTTAGTGTTTTCCCTGGGAGCAGCAAGAAACAGGGCTGTCAGTCCACACACTGCAGGGTGTTGTCAGCTCAGGTATCTATACGCCAACCCTTTCACCCAGTAGTGTTTAAATTTCACATCTGTTCTGACTAGCTGGACCACCATCCCCAACCCCTCTCCTTGAAGTTGACTTTTTCACCCAGGACTCACTCCAGGGTCATTCTTTCCTCCTGTTGCCTCTGTTCCTTCTGGAATTAGAGGAAGCTCTATCAAGTCCTGTGAACATATTTTTTTGGTCTTTCATTCTCTGAGATACCTGAGGGCAGTGACTACATTTCTGGTCACCAGCATACGCCAAGTCTCTCTTTGAACATCAGCAGATGTTCCATAGAAGTACATTGAGTGAAAGATTAATGGGGATTTTTCTGAAGGACAGGAAGCACATTGCAGGAGATATGCTCAGGCCCAGCTTGCAGTTCTCTCCTTCTAAACCAGTACTGGTGCCATCCCAAGCTGAGGGCGGGTGGCAAAGCACTCCCTAGCAAGTACATTTCTGAGGGTGGCCATTATTTTTTTCAGGACACCAAAACTTCACAACAGAAAAATGACCAATAGGAATGTCCTCATAGTTCTGGATTATAAGAGTCTGGACATGGCTATGTTACCTCTGCTACCTCAGGAGCCATCCCTTCCATGCCCCTTCCGGTTTCTTCTAGCAGACTTGTGACTGTGCTGTATCTCTCTGTTTCCGTGTATCATCGTGGCTCCTCCTCTCTGAGAGCCTCTCTGCTGTGTAGTTTTAAGAGCCCACCTAGGAGACACAGGTTCATTTCTCCTTGAGATCCTTGTATTAATTGCATCTGCAATGCCCTGGTCATGGATAGGGACCCATACAGATGAGGAGGGAGGGACTGGAGCAAGCTGAGACGAGATACTCAGAGGCTGGAGGAGCTGTTAGCTTTCTAGCCTCATTCTGCTTGACCTTACTTTGCAGGCAGTGAGTTAGTAGCTTCCTCCCGTGGCTTCAAGATGGCATGACCATGCATCTCAGGATAGAATTAATATCACTGTTTTCCCATGAGCACATAGGTAACATGAGGCATCGGGAGCTGTTCCTCGGCTCCCCTTGTCTTGTTTGCAGCAAACTCTTGGTGGTAGAATGATAGCCTGGCCCCCGAGCCTCCATATGCTCAGTTATGCAGTTGCCAGGAAAGCAAAGGCAAAGCCCTGCGACCCTGAGATCAGGATGACCCTGGGGTGTCAGGCAGAAAGACCATCTGCTAACCTCCCCTCCTAAGCTAAGGGATATCCCTGACATTGAGCTGCAGAGTGCTATGTTGAACCCAAACAAATTGTCTCTCTAGTTTAGCCTTTCTCTACTTCTCATTTGGTAGAATGTATTGAGTATGACAAAGTGAGCTAGTAGGATAGTTCAGCAGGTAAAGGTGTTTGCTGCCAAGCCCAAGGAAATGCAGTTGATTCTCTGGGACCCACATGGTGGAAGGAAAAAACTACTCCTTTAAGTTGTCCTCTGACCTTTCCACACCCCACATGTACTCCCCCTCCATGCACATAAAATAAATAGATATATGGGCAGGGGAAACACTCCTCTCTACTATATGAAGTGCTAGGGTAGTCAAAGCTCCTGAACATCTTCAGATCCATGTTCAGAAGAACGAAAGTCATAGAAACATTTATTCTAAAACATTGTACAGGGTGTGCAATTTTCTCAGACAACACCTACTTCTCTGAGCTCTTTTCAGTGGAGAACTGGACTGCTATAGTAAAGGATGCCAGCTTACGTGTGCACCACGATGGACTTTTGTCATTCTATATACTTATGTGGCCAACTTGCAGATACAGATTCTTCAGTAAGATTATCCCAGGACCTAGGAAGGGAGCATTAAAAATTTTCTCAATTAGTTTGGCCTGTTGATATGTCTATGAGGAATTGCCTTGATTGATAATTGACATGGGGGAGCCCAGCCCACTGTGGGTGGCACCATCCCTAGGCAGATGAGCATGGGCTACCCAAGAAAGCTAACTGAGCACAAGTCAGTCAGTAAGTCACTAGGCAGTCTTCCTCTATTGTTTCAGAAATCCAACTGAGCATGAGCCAGTCAGTAAGGCAGTGGGCAGGCTTCTGCCATGGTTTCTGCTTCTAGCTCCTGCCTTGAGCTCCTGCCCCAACCTTCCTCAGTGACTGGCTATTACCTAGAAGTGTAGTAGAACCCTTTTCTCACAAGTTGCTTTTTGATTGTGGCATTCATCACAGTGACAGAAAGCAAACTAGAAGAAGATGAAAGAGTTGAATTAGAATCTCAGGACACGTTTGCACTTACTACCAACCAGATTCACCAAATTTAAGGAATCTTGGTCAGAAATATTTACAAGGGACCAACCCATTAAACTGGGCATCCCAGTGTATTCCTGATAATGTGACAGGGACATATGTAGAAGGTCAGGATATCTTTGCCATTGAAAGCTTGGACTGTGTGACTGCTGGATGGCCACTGACATTATCTGTCTCAATTTTCAAGATCAGCTGTGGAAATTTCAAAGTATATGCCTTACTCTGAAATAATTTTTCTCAAAGGAAACATCTTTCCAGACAAAACAACTTTTTGGGTGGTGGGGGCAGGGAGACCTGTTCATCTTCCAAATGTGTCTGGTCAGAAAAAAACTGGAAGCTAATACTACTCGAAGGTATCCATCTATGCACAACACCCATTTTGACTAAAGCCTTCAAACTTCTGTTATTCATTCACCGAGAATCAATTACCCAACTTGCTGGTAGGTAATTACACCCGTGGTTCTGATTTACATGGCAGAGATGCAGACTTGCCAGAGAGAATGCTGAAGTAGATCATTCCAGTGGCTGCTTCTCCTTATCAGTGGAGTAGTTATTAAAATCCGTATGTGCACATGTGCACGCACACACACACACACACACACACACACACACACACGCACAACACACATGCCTAACACACACTAGCATAACATGTATATGCACAACACATGCACAACACACATGCATAACATTCATGCATAAGACACACACATACACACACACAGACACACAGACACACAGACACACACACACACACACACACACACACACACACACACACACACACACACACTCATTAAGCTCTGAGAGAAACCAGGAGTGCATAGTTACAAGTGATAAAACTGACCCTGTGTGCAGAGAAGGGCAATACCAACATGACGTGGAATACTCAGAGACAGCATAGGGAATGTGGAACATGAATGTATAAGTCAGGATTCTCTAGAGTAACAGAACTTATAGAATGGATATTTGCATATGAAATAAATATATACACAAAGGAGAGTTATTGGAATGACTTGCAGATTGTGGTCCTGCTAGTTCAACAATGGTTGGCCCAAGAATCCAGTAGCTGTCCAGGCTGGACAGCTCAGCTGGTCTTCAGTATACGCCAGAATCCCGAAGTAGACTAATGCCAGTGAAGGAATGGACTTGCTAGTGAGGTGAGAGCCAGCAGACAAAGACAAAAGCTTCCTTCTTCCATGTCCTTATACAGGCTTCCAGCAGAAGGCATGGACCAGATTAGAGGTGGGTCTTTCCATCCCAAGTGTTTTCCCACCTCAAAGATCCTAGTTAGACACATCTCCCCACTTCAAATTAAGCAGAAATCCCTCACAGGTGTGCCCCATCTAGGGGTTTTAGTTAATTCCAGGTGTAGTTAAATTGACAACAAGAGCAGCCACCATAATGAGTCTGTCCTGAAGAATCAGGAGAGTTCGTGTGAACCAAAGAAACAGCCAGGAAGAGAGAGACTGTGTAGGGTCAGGGAGAAGAATGTAATGCAGGGCTCTGTGTTGCACATAGTGTAGCCAAATTGTATAATTCTTGGATTTCTTAGTTGGAGGAGGAATTTATGCCTGATTTTGGGGATACAGAAATATTTAAGTTCAGAATTAAGTCAGGATTTGATGAAACAGCCTTTCTATAGTTTTCTAGGTCAGTCACATAATAAAGGATTTAGGCAAAGTGGGGTTGGGATACATGTAGCTTTTCACCTGCCACTGAAAATTATGCTGTTTTCATCCAAATTCCCTAACTCGAGCTTTTCTAAAGAAAAATCAATTTATTTGAAATATGTGTATTTCTCCTTTGCTCTTTATTTCCAATAAAATCACACGTTTGCCATAAGAAGCATTAGAATCCTGGTTAGAAGAATTTACCCTTGAACTATTCACCTCAGTACTGGGTTTGGGATAACATCACAGCTTGAGTCTCTCAGCTCTGTTTGTGGTCCAGGGGTGTCAAAAGCACACCTCTCTTAGAAGGGATGGAGGGAGGGAGACCGAAGAGAGGAAGGAACACTCATGAGAACTCACAAGGTTCTTTACAGTTCTTTCCTAGAATAGCCTGCAATAGATATGGCTCTCTTAGATTTATAGACTAGAAAGCCCAAGCTAAAGTTTAGGACTACAGCACTAATAAGGTTACAGATAGAGTCTCCAGAATGGCCTCTAGGCCCTTTGTGACTGGGGTCTCTTAGTCACCTCCTTTTATTAGACCACAGCAATATGAATCTTAATTGAGCTCAAAACCTTTTGTCACTATGACAAAATGCCCAACAAAAACGATTTAAGAGAAGAATTTGTGTGATTCATATTCTGAATATGAATAGTATAAGTCATCGTGAGAGGGGAGACAGGGGAGCAAGAGTTTAAGGTCACATTGCATCTTCAGGAAGAAAGTGGAGAGAGATGAAAGCTGGCACTAGGCGGAATTTCTCTGGTGTTCCTTTTCTTCAGTCCAGGGGTCCAGGATCCCATGCCCAGGGTATGGTGCCCCTCACATTCAGGGTGGTGGGCTTTCCTTACCAGTTAAACCTCTTTGGGAATTCCCCCAAGGGGTTGCTCTGAGCTGTGTCATCTGTATTTTCCTAAATCTGGTCAAATTGACCATGAAGACTTACCATCCTTAGCTGTGGGGTGGTTTGAATGGAAATAGCTCTCCTAAACTCACAGGGAGTTACACTACTAGGAGATGTGGCCTCGTTGAAGAAAACGTGTCACTGGGGATGGGCTTTGATGTTTCAGAAGTCCAAGCCCATCTCTCTCTCTCTCTCTCTCTCTCTCTCTCTCTCTCTCTCTCTCTCTCTCTCTCTCTCTCTCTCCCTCTCCTGCCTTCAGATCAAGATGTAGACCTCTCAGTTACCCCTCTAGCACCATGTTTGGCCATGTGCTGCTGTGCTCCCCACAGTGAAGACAATTGACTGAATTGTAAGCCAGTCCCAGTGAAAGGTTTTCCTTTATAAGAGTTGCCGTGGTTGCTTTGGCTATCCTTGGTCTTTTGTTTTTCCATATAAAGCTGAGAATTGTTTTTTCAAGGTCTGTGAAGAATTGTGCTGGGATTTTGATGGGGATTACACTGAATCTGTAGATTGCTTTTGGCAAGATTGTCATTTTTACTATGTTGATCCTACCTATCCAAGAACATGGGAGATCCTTCCATTTTCTGGTATCTTCTTTGATTTCTTTGTTTAAAGACTAAAAATTCTTATGATACAGGTCTTTCACTTTTTTGGTTAGCATTACCCCAAGGTATTTTATGTTGTTTGTGGCAATTGTAAAGGGTGCTATTTCTCTGATTTCTTTCTCAGCACATTTATCATCTTTATGTAGTAGGGCTACTGATTTTTTGAGTTAATCTTGTAGTCTGCCATTTTGCTGAAGGTGTTTATCAGCTGTAGGAGTTCCCTGGTAGAGTTTTTTGGGTCAATTATGTAGACTATCATATCATCTGCAAACATTGAAAGCTTGACTTCTTCCTTTTCAATTTGTATCCCCTTGATCTCCTTTTGTTGTCTTATTGCTTTAGCTAGAATTTCAAGGACAATATTGAAGAGATATGGAGAGACTGGACAGCCTTGTTCCTGATTTTATAGGAATAGCTTTGAGTTTCTCTCCATTTATGTTCTCTCATCAGTTTGATGTTGGCTGTTGGCTTACTGTATATTGTTTATATTATGTTCAGGTATGTTCCTGTTATTCCTGATCTCTCCAGGACCTTTATCATGAAGGGATGTTGGATTTTGTCAAAGGCTTTTTCAGCATCTAGTGAGATGATCATGTGATTTTTTTCTTCTTCAGTTGGTTTATATGGTGGATTACATTAATAGGTCCCCTGGAGAAGGGGAAAGGGACAAGATCTCCTGAGCAAATTGGGAGAATGAGGGGAGGGGAGAGGGAACTAGGAGAATGAGAAGGAGAGAAGAGGAGGGGTGAGGAAGACATGATGGGACAGGGAGGTTGAGTTGGGAGAAGAACAGAAGAGAGTGAGATAAGAGATACTATAATAGAGGGAGACATAAGTTCAAAGTGAAATCAGGCACTAGGGAAATGTCTGGAGAGCTACAAAGATGACACCAACTAACAATCTAAGCAACAGAGGAGAGACTACCTTAAATGCCCTCCCCTGATGATAAGATTGATGACTAATTCATATGCTTCATATGCCTTCATATGCTTCATATGCCTTCATCCAGCAGCTGGAGGAAGTAGAAGCAGACACCCACAGCTAAACCTGGAACTGAACTGAAATCCAGATTTAGAGAAGGAGGACTGATGAGCAAAGGGGTCCAGACCAGGCTGGTGTAACCCACAGAAACAGCTGACCTGAACAAGGGAAAACTCTTGGTCTCCAGACTGATAGCTGGGAAACCAGAATGGGACTGATCCAGACTCCTTGAATGTGGGTGTCAGTGAGGAGACCTTGGAAATCTATGGGGCCTCTTGTAGTGGATCAGTACTTATCCCTACCATAGAAATGGACTTTAGGAGCCCATCCCACATGGAGGGATACTCCCTGAGCCTAGACACAAGGGGATTGGCCTAGGCCCTATCCCAAAGAATGACAGACTTTGAAGACCCCCCCCACGGAAGGCCTCACCCCTCCCTGGGGAGCAGAAAGGGTATGGGATAGGTAGGGCGTTAGTTGCAGAGGCAGGGGAGGAGGGGAGGGAGAGGGACCTGGGGTTGACATGTAAAATAATTTTCTTTCTAATAAATAAATAAGAGTTGTCATGGTCATGGTGTCTCATCACAGCAATAGAACACTGACTAAGACACCAGCCTACCTCTTGTCACCAAAATATCATTTTTTTCAATTTATTCTTCTCCCATGCAATACATCCTGACTATAGTTTCCTTTCCCTCTGCTTCTTCCAGTTCATTTTACCTCTGGGTCCCAAAACCTCAGAAACATCTTGTGACACAAAATTCAATCATCCCAACTTTAAGCCTCCACAGACTTAACAGTTTTAGGTAAAAAATGCAAAGCCTCTCCTGAGATCCAACATGTTTTCTTAACTGTGAGGCTCTATAAAATAAAAGCCAAGTTACATGTGTCTAATATGTGGTGTTGCCTAGTTAACATTCCAGTTCTGAGGACAGCAAGGAAAGACTGGACCAAAGCAAGACTGAAACTTAGTACGAGAAACAGTCAACCTTGCCACTCACTACCCAGCATCTGGGTCTTGGAGCTGCATCATCTGGGCTCCAGCAGCTCGGGTAGTCCCTACCTTCCAGCTCTGCCTCCTGGAGACCACATAGCTTATTTCTTTCACTGACCCCACTGCGTGACTGCAGCTTTTTATTTTATTTTATTTTATTTTATTTTGGCAGGCATCCCACAGTTCTGGCATCTTCAGTATCCTGGGCTTTCTACTGTGTCTTCTCTTCACCTTCATGGTTTTACCTAATGATCTCTCGGTGCCTGTGTCAGAGCATCTGACCCTGCTATCCATTGTCTGGCCTTGAGGGCTTTCTAGAATCCTGGTGCAGTCATCTATGGCCTTGTAGCTCTTGCATTTTGCACACCTGCAAAACCAGTATTATGTTTGCAATGGTGTTAAGTTCTGCTGCCGGCTTGAGATTTGGTCTGGCCACCTGTAGTGGCCTCTGTGTGATTTTGTAGCTGTAGCTGGCAAAACTACTCCCTTGAGTGGTTGTATTCAATCAGAAAGTACCTTTAGAGACATTCTTGGTTCAGTACCTCTTTTCAAATGAATTTGTATTTTACAGCATGTAGCATCTTCTTTCTAGTCAATTTTGTTTTCCTAGTATAAAAGTTAAGTTTCTGGCCTTGAACTCATAGAGATCCTCCCCCACCTCTGCTTCCTGAGTGCTGGAATTAAAGGTATATGTTGCCATGCCTGGCTAGTATTAGTTTTTAAAAGATTTTATTTATTTTTATTTCATGTGTTTTGTCTGCGCATTACATACATGCACTGTCCATGGAGGCCAAAATATGGTGTCAGATTCTCTAGAACTGGAGTTACAGAGGGTTGTGAGCTGTCATGTTGGAGCTGGGAACCTAACCTTGGTCCTCTAGAATAGCAGCCAGTGCTCTTAACTGCTGAGTCAGTTGAGTAGTAATTAATTCTTTCTCTTCTTTATTAGTTTATTCTTGTGACCTAGATGTGCCAACAGGAATAGAAAACAGGCCCTGGGTCCTGACAGCATGAGCTGCTCATGCTAAGAGAGGAAGGGTTGGGGAATTCGGACAGGTGAGCAGTCTTGGGGATTGCACAGGCCAGGCATGAAGGAGACATTCCTGCTTCCTTCCCCAGGAGAGTCTTTGGGAATTGTGAACAGCCAGGCTCTCTGCAACCTCTGCTCTGGCTCTACAGCCCAAGGTGTCCTATGCAGATGACAGAAGGAATCTTCCTCTTGTGGAAAAGGGGAGCGGTGTCATGGGGTGCTTCCCAGATGAGCACCACCTGGGAAAATGACTGCAGTTTCTTCATGTCCATGAGGAGGCCTTGGCCTCTGCTTCTTGCAGGGGCTCTGAGCCATTTGAGAGTCCCAGGTGCCATCAAAAGCACTCTCCACTGCGGTGGAAGAGACTGGATTTTGTTCCTGGCTTGGATGCTAAGTAAGTGAAGGATTTGGCCAGTTCTCAGTGTAATGGAGCTTCAACTCTCCTCTCTGTAGAAAGAGAGGGTCGGGCTCCAGGAGGTTTTAAAATTGCTTCCAACTTTAATATTCCACACTGTGTAAAACAGAGGTTTTGGAATCTGTAAGTCACTTGTGAAAGGGATGGGACTGAGCAGAGGCAACCAGGAGTGTTAGTTACAGAGTAAGGAGTGGAGGAAGGCAGAGCTTTACAGCTTCACAGTTTCCAGTTTTGGCTACAGAACTGGCTCTCTGTTCTGCTCCAGCACAGCTTCCAAGATGGGTCCACATGAGCTTGAGTGTATCGGCCATTGATGAACTATCTGGTCAAACAGTCTTGATTTTTCTCACAAGTGTTCATGGACTGCAAAGGCACCCTCCCCCATACCTCGAACACAGAGAAATGAGGTTCATGCTAAGGAAAGATTATGAATTTCAAAGAGTGACTTAAGAAATGCTGTTTGTGTCCCCACCCCACCTCCCGCCACATTCTCTGGACTTTTGTGGCTCCAGGTGTGACAAGACAACAAATTTCTCAACTAGATGGGTCTGTACCTGCAGTTTGACTGAGATACCCAGGCACTCAGCAGCAGAGGCAGGGGAGCACCGTTCACTGTATCAGAGCCAGGGGAGCACCATTCACTGCAACACAGGCAGAAGAGCACTGTTCATTGAGGCAGAGACGGGAGCACCATTCACTGTATCAGAGCCAGGGGAGCACCATTCACTGCAACACAGGCAGAAGAGCACTGTTCACTGAGGCAGAGACAGGGAGCACCATTCACTTATCCGTGAGCAGCCACCAAGGATCACATTTGGCTTTGTTTGAAGGAACCAAGTGCCCTTATCACTTCTGCTTGAAGCAGCACCCACTGGAGCACACACAGAAGGGGGGGGCTGGGGAGACCCTGGGGGAGAAACCACAAGTCTGGCTCCCTGCTGCAGTCCTTACTCACTTGAGAGGCCTCTTGGCTGATTGATCTGTGGTTTGGATGCGGGCTCCTGGCAGGACTCTGGAGTCTTTGCTTGTCACGCATGGCTGGCATTCAGCAGTACACTCACTAGGTGAACAATGAATAGGTGGATACTAATTGGTTCGTTCCAGCACATCTTCCCAGGAAGTGTGGCAGACGTTCAGTTTCCAGTGGCCATGGGACAAGCATGGCATGTGGGAGAGAATCTGTCGAAAATGAAAACGACTTTCACTGATTCTTTTCCAGGTTCTCCCGGAGCAAAAGAACGAGCAGCTCTTTAAAGCCAGGACTGGCTCCTGCCGGTGTGAGATTTGCAAGAGAGATGGGCAAGGGATGGGAGGGCTGGCATGCTGCCCCTGGCCTGTTATTTTAAGAACTGGAGGGAAGAGGCTGGGGAAGACTGGGTTTCTTGGCCTATTCAGGATAATGGTTACAGATGTTTAGGGGAAAATGGGAAAGACCCTACTTGAAGGAAAGCTTATATGTGGAAACCTGAACTTCCTGCAAAAGCTTAAGTCTTCTGCAACCCAGCCCTGAGCTGTGGCTGTCACAAGATCCATTGCAGTTCATTGCAAAGCAGAAGGGCCATACAGTTTTGCATCATTTTACCAAAGCAATGGATAACTCGCTGGGCAGACCAATTCCTCCAAAAGGGCAAGAGACAGATTGCCTGAGAGTCAGTCAGAGGTTGGTGCTGGTGATGCTAAGAGCCATCATCATGAAGTATATAAGGACCAGAGACAGAGATCGACTCACCCGGAGTGAGGACAATCTGTATTTTGAGTTGTCTAACTTGATTCTGACAGGCTACAACCCACTAGTAAAGGTGAAACCCCAGAAAAGAATAGATTCAGTGTTCTGTCTTAAAAATATTTATACGTGTGGTTGCACATCCGTGTGAGCATGTGTGTGCCATTGTACATGTGTAGGTCAGAGGACAGCCTGTTCTTTCTCCCCACCATGTGAGATAAACCCCATGTGCAACTGCCCTCACAACTGAGCTATCTCCCTGGTCCCAGATTGTCTCAGGATTCCTGATGATTTGTCTCTCCACACAACACCCTACTAACTGCTGCTTCTCTGACTTCAGGTCTGTTCCTTAGCACCCATGTGGAGTTCAATTTCCTTCCTAGCCCTCTCTGCACTGATTATTGTTTGAATTGCTTCCATGCTTTCTAACGCTTTCCCCTAGACACTTTCTTCTACTCTTCTTTGTTCTAAGCACTGTCTGTACACGGCAGCTCTGGTGCAACCTCAGGGCTCCAGCTACATAGGAACCTTGGACCAGCAGCCCCTGCACAAGATTCAGTAGTTTCTGCCTCCAGGTTCCTGTCCTGTTTGTGTTCCTGTCCTGACTTCCTTTGATGATGAACAGAAACGTGGAAGCCAAATAAACCCTTTCCTCATGCTTTGGGTCAGGTGTTTCATCACAGCAGTAGAAGCCCTAGCTAGTACAGCAGGGAAGGGTGCACCGTTCTACTAGTAACACCTGTGTTTGTTATGATGGTTAAACTCAGCTTTTGGAAATGCCATTTTTTCTCTAATCTAGTCATTACACATTTCTGGGTACCCATCACATTTTAGGATCTGTCCCCATTGCTGAGGGTGAAAGAGTGAGCCACACAGAATATTTTATATTCACTCTCCTGTTTCCCAGGCATTGCCCCTTTGTCTTTTGCTCACACAGAGGTAGCCATTGCCTACCCCTGCCCTTGATCTTGGGCAGCCCCACTGCAAGTCAGCTGTTCAGGAGGATGGTCTGCCAACACACTTGAACAACTCCTGTTCCAGTACTACCAAACATGGCTTGAGAAATCTCTCCCAGGACCTGTAGCTTTTTTTACTGATTGGGTCATAGGTGTCCACTACTTGCAGATGCAAATGAAGACCTTAAGACATGCAGATTGCTCAGAGTAATTTATCCAGGTGGGTGTCAAGTGTAGCCCCATCTCTTCATAAAGTGGGATCAGAGGGAGGTTCGAGGGCACATGTAAACAGAGAGAAGGAGTCTATATGACCAAAGATGCAGGGACAGGAATCATGAAGTCACTAAACACGGGATGGGGATGGAAAGCTACTGGAGGCTCCCCTCCACAAACCCAGAAGTCTTTCCAGACCATCAGACCAGAGTTGGTTCTGTTTACACCATGAACTCAGCTCTGTAGACTCCTTTCAAACTTTGGCTTCTAAAACTGTAACTTGGTGGTATTTCTTCATGACTGAGTCTGGAAACCGCTCACTCTTGTTATCCATTGACTATTAATTAGTCCACCCTCTGCACACCCTCTTCTTTGAGGTTTCTGCCCTGGGGTCCTACCTCCTGAACCTTTTATTTCCATTGTTAATGACCATCATTCCAAATGACTACCCTCAAATCACTGCACACTTTGCCTTCTGACTCACACCTTCCTGTCATCATCCCATGGCTTTCACAACCAGGAAGATGTCCAGCCCCTTAGCTAGAATTCAAGTTTCTTGACTCCTCATACTCCACAAAGATTGCTCCACTTGGCTTCATAGTGTACTTTCACAACCTCATCCTTGGCCTCAGTAGCACTCAAAATTATCACACACTATGAGTCTTTGACTCCCTCTGCCTTGCCCCACTCATCCCTCCTTTCTTTTCTTGGGACGCTTTGGGTGACTCCACATCCACACTCTGGCCACAGGCCAGCGAACCACAGGAACACACACTTCAGCCATTTAGTCTGCAGGTTCCCCGCTCTCCCATCTGCTTGGTGTTTCAGTAGAACCTGGAATGAAAACTTCAAACCTCAGACTAGCTAAGTCAGATGCCAGCATCTCCTTCACTCAATTACATGCTTGTCCTCTTCAACTCCAACCTGTGGTCCTTCCTTTGTTCCCTCTTAGGACATACCTCCAGCCTTCATGACACCATAGTTGTCTTTTCTGGATAGTTTCTAACTGAACTTCAGTTCTCTCCTAAGAATCCTGAGGCCACAGAACCAGGAAGGAAGAGTTCAGTGCCTTGCTGCACTGACTATTTTTTTCCTTTGTCAATTAATTTGTTATTTGCTCATTACCTATAGTTGCTTCTGTTTTTCTTCATTGTTTCAAAACACCAGACTACTTCATTTTACATTAAAATGTTAAATTAAGACATTAAAATATTCTCCCTGGGGTTGGAGAGAGGGCTCAGTGGTTAAGAACACTTACTCTTCTTGCAGAGAAACTAGGGTTGAGTCCCAGCACACACATGGCATTTCACTCATCCATCTATTACTCCAGTTCCAGGGTATCTTATGACCTCTTCTGGCCTTTGTAGGCACCACATGCAGGTGGTGCACACACACATACACACACATGTGGGCAAACATTTACACACATAAAACTACTTTCTTACAAAAATGTTCTTTTGTGTGTGTGTTCAGTGCACATGAGATTTTGGAGCCTAGCATAGGGATTAACATTAAGTGGAATCCATACAGTCAGGCTCCCCAACGCAGTTTACTATCCTAAAAAGTCCTCTGACCTGTCTCATCAGTTAATGGGAAAGTATGCTGGCTAGTTTTAAATTATGGTGTGTGTGTGTGTGTGTGTGTGTGTGTGTGTGTGTGTGTGTGTGTGTGTGTGTGTATGTGTGTGTGTGTGTGTGTGTGTGTGTGTGTGTGTGTGTGTGTGTGTGTGTTCTTATGCATACACACATATGTGAAAGTTAGAGAACCATGTGGAGTCTGGGGAATCAGTTTGGTGTCAGGTTTGGTGGTAAGTGCCTTTATCCATTGAACCATCTTGTCTACCCAGTCATGGTTTTCAACACCTCCTTTGCATTTGCACTCTTCCATTTCCCTGTCAACCTGTCCTTCCTTTCTGGAGCTGGCATGACATGTGATGTTTTGCAAATCCTACATGGTTGAGTTAGAATTTGCTTTCTCCGTTGTTCTCTTGTCTTTTGGAATGCAGCTGACCCTCACTCTGCCAAGAGAAGGCCCTATTTCTCCCACCTCAGTTACTTTAAAAGTTGCAGGTCAAACAATAGCAACCAGTGCTTTGCACAAAGTTACCTTGGACTGTCAGAAGAAACAATGTTATCAGACATGGTGAGATGCTGAAGCAACCCTGGACGTGGACAACTGTGGGCAGCCTCTGTATTTCAGCTAGAGAGAAAAATGAGGAGAAACTTCGAATCCTGATAATGCAATTCAAACTCATGAGCTAGCCATCTTATTTATGTTCTTTACATTAAGTTTCTAAAAGGTAACAATGAATGGTGACTCAACACTTTCTAAATTTCTTTTGCCAACTTCTACTGATATATTTGTCAGAAGAGCCTGATTTTCTTTCTTAATACTATATATTGTGCCAGGCGTTGGTGGTGCATGCCTTTAATCCCAGCACTCAGGAGGCAGAGGCAGGCGGATCTCTGTGAGTTCGAGGCCAGCCTGGTCTCCAGAGCGAGTGCCAGGATAGGCTCCAAAGCTACACAGAGAAACCCTGTCTCGAAAAACCAATATATGTATGTATATTGCAAGACATAGGGTCAAAGATGTCTCTTACAGATTTCCATTATATATGTTATTTTAGGTTATGAGCAACTGATTATTCAATGTACTTTAGGATACTGTTCACAATGACACTACAGTCTACCTTTTTATATTTTGTTAACATTATTTAGGCAATATTTATCATAGTCTGTTGATAGACATTTCTGGAAAGGGAATAAAGAAAGTTTGCTGGACAATAACAAAAACTCATTTTCTAAGAATTCATCTGTAATTGTAAACAATATTTTACTTTTTGTTTGAGGATTTCAGCCATGTGTATATTTTTCTCTCTCATAGCTGCATGTTTTGTGTGTTTAACAGCTAGTACATATGGAAGCCAGGAAACTAGAACCCACTGGGTGGAGGGGGGTGCTTTAAGGGAGGGGAGGATGGCAGAAAAGATGTGGATGAAAATAGAGAGGAGGGATTGGTTGGAAAAGGTTAAACAGCTATGGGGAAATGAGGGAGTTGGGGAGAAGGAAAGGTGTATGGAAAAGTCATATGGCATCTTACTCTCTTGCAATCCAATTAGAAATATTACTGGGAGGGTACTGTTTGGGTACTTTCCTAATGCTGTGATAAAACACCACGGCCAAGAAAACCTACAGAAGCAAGAGTTTATTTGGGCCCATTCCAGAGGGTTAGATTCCATGATGACAGAATGCAGGCATGGCAACAGGAACAGGAAGTTTAGGGATCACATCTCGAACCACAAGAATGAAGCGAAGAGAAGAAAAATTGAAATTGTGTGAGTCTTTAAACTTGAAACTGACAACTCCCATCTCCAGTGACATACCCCAACAAGGTCACACCTCCTAAACCTCCCATACAGTGCCACCAACTGAAGTGTTCAAATGCTGGAGATGATGGGGGGTGCATTTCTCATTCAACCCGCCACATCATAGAACATAATAAATGAAAGAAGAGGGAGGACGTGGGGCAGGGGAGCTAAAAGTATAAGCAGTGGCGGTGTGGGGAATAGAAGACGTAGGTCAGGAATGAGTTAACCAAAACTATGGATGTGTAATTTTCAATAATCTGTTTTCAGTTGTATTTAATCTATGTGCTAATGGTTACCTCCCCCCCCCCCATTTATTCCAGTGTCCAGAGTTCCTCGAAGATTAGGTGGCTCAAGTTGAATTTTTAACTAGCCGAATCAAAGATTTACATACAGCATAACACACCCTTAGCCCTTAGAGTGTCTGGATCTGGCTTTATCATGCCCTCATCTAATGGAGGTTTCAATTTTCTCCTAAGCATGTTGACTCTTTGTCATTGTGAAACTGGCCTCACTGAGAGTCAACACAGGATTTGAGATGCTCACCCTTTTCAATTTGTAGTCCAAGTGCACACACAAAGTCGAGAACTTAACACATATCTTATTTCTGGCTTCCTCTGGAACATCAACGAAGCTTTATGATATTCCCTTCAACTTTTGTCCCCTCGTATCATTACTCTTGTTAATATTTTGGTTAACTATTTTGTATATTAGTGTCTTTCAAAGCACAGGGCACTAACTCTATAGGCGGTCACCAAGTTTACAAGGGGCATCATGTCTCCTGCTTAGACATCTTGAGGGAGGCAATTTTGAGTTAGGCTGAGTTAAAATGAAATGCTTTGAAACCTAGCTGATTGTGTGGCTTTAACTTGTCTATAATTTACTGCTTTCCTTTGTATTGTATTATCCCCAAATTTCATGGACTATACAAATTACAGCTTCTCCAATGTGTGAAATTAAACACCCCTTTAATGTATTTGAAATGCACATATGGCCTGTGCCCATTTCAAGCATAATTTTTTTCAACACAGCATTCTATGTGAGATTTTCGTGCATGTGCACTAACTTAAAATGAGACACCAGCGTAGAATTGCTTGTTACAAGATTAAAGTAGTTATCTTTATGGCATTCACACACCTTTAATAACATGTGAGCTCAAGGATACTCAGTGATAAATTGTAATGAGATGGCTGAACGACTCGGCAGTTTCCAGCTCAGAACGCAGTTGGCAAATGTTAAATCAGAAAGTACCAGGAACTGAAATTTACATTTGATGCTAATCCCCAGGGAGCCAGCATCAGGTAAGAGTCAAAAGCACATGGAGTCAAATGCAAAGGCCTTACATCTCACAGCCATTACTAGACTAGACACTTCAGCTGGCTTGATTTTTTTTCTACTAGATTTATTTCAAATAAACAAAGAGAAATATCTCCTATGTCAATTAAATATCTTTATAAATTATAACCCACATAAAAATACTTCAAGAAATTTAATTTTATTTCATTGAAGGTTTAGATGCAAATTAAAACTACTCTCAACAGTTTGCCATTTCCCTTCTTAACCACACATGTTTATGGATGACAAAGGGAGTCTATTTTAAATCATCAACTAAATAAGTAATGTCATCATTTTGAATTAGCTTTTCCTTGCCTAACTCCATTTATATATTTATCAAACATTATCATTATTTTTATTCGAGTGTGTCTGGGTGATTCTTTACTCCAAGATAGTATTTGGGTAAAGAAGGTAGCTTTCATTTTATGATAATGGTATGAATCTCAAAGGCCAGCTTGAGCCCCTGAACTTCTGACTCTTGCAAGCTGTGTCTTATGTCACCACACCCATGCCTTCCTAAGTCTAAAGATGGAGTTGGATTCCGTTAGCTATTTCTCTTTCCATTGGTCATGGCCCATCTTCCAGTCTTCCCTCCTGCATTAGTTACTCATCTCAGTGACCTAAGAGCTGTGGGAAGGTGTGAGTAGGACCTTTACATCTGTGGACTCAAGAAGCAGTGGTGGGGGATGCTGACACTTAGCTGACTTTTGTCTTCCCCTTTTTATTCAGCCCCAAATCCCAAGCAATGATGGGGCACTATCCAAAATCAGCATAGGTTTTCCTTCCTCAGTCAAACTTCTTCGGAAATGCTCTCAAGGATATACCTGGAGGTGTGTCTCCTAATTGATTGAGTATCCAATCAGATCAAGCTGACAATGAGGACCAATCACTATCCCTGCTGCTCTGATCCACATTGCTTTTGTGCTTGTGCTAGCTGGTGCACAGCATCTGTGTCTCTCAGCCGAGCTCCCCAACCTCCTCGTGAGTTGCGTGCTGCCTCTATGGGTAGTCTCACTTCCCAAGAAGGGATCTCCACATGGCCCTTCTGGTTCTTCACAGGTCACTTTCCACGTCCCACCTCATGAATTCTCAGTAACTTCTAGGATTTCCTCTTCTCTCATCCCTGTGCAGATGCAGGCACACTTCATGGAACAGTGTCTTCCTAAGGACCAGATTGGCAGCAGAACAAGATATCTTCTGTGTTCAGCATCCTATTCCACATACTTGGCTGTTTTCACCCTAAAGATCAGCTCTGATGCCCCACACTGGGGCTGTTCCACCATGATTACTTACATATCTCTCTTTTTCATGTCACAGAAGCACCCTACATCACAAGTGTGGCTCCCTTGTATGCTCTCTTGGTTTGAGATAGTGCCTCTATTAACAATAGTAATTAGCTTCAGAGTTTAGTCTCCATGGTGGGCCTGGTGCACAGGATTTAGTCTATAAGAAAAATGTATGATTCTCTAAATATGACATAGCTGACACATTTTAGAGGCCCCTGCCTTGTCTCTGTCACAGGGGACTATAAAAGTGTCCACAGCCTGTTCCTTTGGCTTGCAAAATGGCAATGTTTTAGCACAACCCTATGATCACCCCACTTCCCTTACCTATTGTTCCCTTTATTAGGTAGGGCCTCTCCCCTTTTGGACTTAGATCTATCATGGGATTATGAAAGACAAAATAAAAGACCAGGCTCTGGAAAAAGATTTCCTGGTATCAAATACTTATTAATTGTGGGAACCAAGGCAAATTATTTAATGTCTCTCTCCTTCAGTTTTCTTGTCTTTAGTCATGGCTGTAATAATAGTTATTGTGACAAAGAAATGAGGTAACATATATAAAATGTGTAGAACAGGACCCTGCATGTGATAAGTGCTCTGAGAATTTTTCCTGGGTTATTATGGTAGAATCAAGTCATCTTAGGGCTGGAAAAATATTAGCTGTAGCCTTGCTGTGCTGGAAGCACCGTAAGTCATTTGGAAGAGTTATATAACTTCTTGAATGCACCAAGTAAAAGGAGACTCAGTAGCTCCATTCATTCTACCAGCGGAAATCTCTGTATATTCTCAGTTCTCCTTTAAGTAAATATTCATTCCCTTCACTGGTATTTATTATCTCCAAGAAGGTTCCTTGGAGACATTTAGAGTCAGTCTAATCCTCTTCTGTCTCAGTCCCTTTAATATCTGAGGATATTCAGGATGCCGGCTTCTTTTAAATACAAATTCTTTTATGAAAGTTACAGCCACATCTCCTTAAGCTGTCCTCCTTAGATGGGATTCAAATTCCCTTACCACCTGGCCATGGAGAGTCATGGGAGCTCCTGTCACTCCAGTAAGATCCCATTAGTCTGACAACAAATGACTTAGGACTAATTATTTATGCTCCTCAAGATCAGATAAGCATATCCTTTTGTCTTAGTTCATTGGAAAGTCCACATTTGAGAATGGCAACTTTCTATCATCCAATGTCAAGTAGGAATGCTGTATTCTACAGTTGAGAATTTCCCAAACACAGGCACCAAAGGTTTGCTGGATAATCATTAATTGTGAATGTATGATTTGAATATGTCCTTACTTCCAGAACCTTATGGTAGATGTGACAAGAGCTTATGTTGATTCCTCAGACAAGTAAGTAAAAAGGAAATAACTACCTAAACTGCTGCATTCCACATTGTGGTAGTTTGAATAACAGTAGCCCCCTTGGATGCTTAGTCAACAAGGAGTGGCACTATTTAAGAAGGATTAGGAGGTGTGGCCTTGGAGTATATCACTGAGGATGGACTTTGAAGTTTCAAAAACCCATGCTAGCCCTCTCCCAGCAGCCTTCAGATCTGGATGTAGCCTTCAGCTACTGCTGCAACACCATAAATCCAGCCATGTCCATAATGGACTAAGCCTCTAAAACTATATGCCAGCCCCAATTAAATGCTTTCTTTATAAGAGTTGCCTTGTTCATGGTATCTCTTCACAGCAATAGAACATTGACTAAGATAGTTATCCTTCTTACAGTCCCCTGAAGGAAAAGGACAAAGTGCAGAGAATAAAGGCAGTAAGCCTGAGGGGCAGAGGAGTTTCCTTAAATTAGCATTTCATGTGGTGCATGAGTTACTTTTGTCATGGCTGTGACATAACACCCAGAAAAGCAACTTAGGGGAGGAAGAGGGTGTTCTGGCTCACCATCAAAAGCACAGAGGAGGCAGAAGTGACATGTACTGTGACTCCTCACATTTCAGTACAGCAGAAGCAAAGGGCAGAAAATGCTGGTGCTCAGCTGGCTCTCTGATTTTTCTTTTCATTCACCCTGGATCCCGGTCCATGGGATGCTGCTGTCCATAGTCAGGGTAGGTCTTTAAGCCTCAATAAAATGCTCAGAGATGCATCTCTTAGGAGATTACAAATCCAGTGACACACCTGTGCAGATGAGCCATCCCAACTGTGAGACAGTAGGAATCCACAGTGATATAGCAAGGGGTACATTTACAGCTCAGGGGGATCCAGTGTGTAAGGTGATTGTTTTGAATCCAAGTGGTGGGATAACTGTAGGATGAGTGCGTCTCCCTGGAAGCAGTGGGGAGGTGGATTCCAGAGGGGGAAGAGTCAGAAAGCAAAAGGCAAGACCAGAGTTTGCATGTTAATTAAACAGCAATAGATGTAGCTTTCAGCAGACACTGAAGGGATCAGGCTTGTCTTTGACAGACAGTACTGTGTTGGGAATGTATTGTGGTGACATGACACATGTGGGGAGTGACTGTTGTGCCCAGAAAAAAATAATCTAACACTGAATCCTCAAAAAAAAAAAAATTCTGGTGTTTAATGTCAGAACGTAGAAGAATAGCCAGATAAGAGGAGAGTCTGAGAGACTGGGACCATGACCTTTCATAAGTAAAGTGAAGGCGCCATATGTAATCTTATTTCAACTGAAACAACCTTATTTCAACCTTCTGCACAAACTTTCCTGTCTCCATGATGCTAAAAGCCACCTGTCACTGCCCCCCCCCATGCTTACAATGTTTGCTTCCCCCTTGTGTGTGTGTGTGTGTGTGTGTGTGTGTGTGTGTGTGTGTGTGTGTGTTTTATGGCCCTGTCACTTTCTGCACTGAAGTACGATTTTTTTTTAAACAGACATGTCATCTCTATAGACTATGAGCTTCCATTGTCACAATCCATTTCTTACTCTTCTCTGAATCACCCGAAGCACCGAACAGAGGGATTTGCACATTATAAGCACTTGGTTTTTATTGAAGAGAAGAGTGATCTAATTTGTGTAACAGGAAGATGAATGGTCCAGTTATGTATAAGAAGGATTGCCAAGGAGACAGACTACACACTGGGTAGGGAAATACTGCATCGGGTCTTCTGGGGAACAAAAGATTAATGGCAGCAGAAATCAGAGAAAGAGATGTGTTTGAGGGACTTCCAAAGAGAAAGTGGCAGGGGACCTCATGCAGTTGTGTGGCTTAAGTACTTTAATATGCTTGATGACTCTCTTATTTAAATGACTGGGCTTTGCCTGTCTTTCGAGCTCAAAGCTCATATGTTTAGCTGTCAATTTGTGTCTCTCCTATCCTCAGTTCTCTGCTTTTCTCGACTGCCCTGAATTCCTTTAATGACATCCCCCATCACCGATTCCTCGGGAGTCAGGTTTGATTTATGACTTTCTCTCATCTTTTCTCACCTGGTTCCATACCTAGTCTATAATCAAGCCCCGTTCTCCACTCCCGCTATATCCATACCCCCCACTTGATGTTTCTCATCATATCTCACTCCAGCAACTCTGGCTTTATCATCTTCAGGAATACAGAAGCCTCCCAACAACAGTAATGTGAGCTCCAGGTACCCACGAGAGCTGCTGTTCTCTCGACTTTTCACAGTCTGTTCTCCAAACAGCCACCAGTGTGATCTTTGCAAACCTGTATCACTTGGGCAGTGCACTGAAACCTTGCAGTGCTTGCCTCTCTATGAAGGATGAAGTCCAATGTCCCTCTGAACCTTCAGCTTCCCTCTGTGACATCTGAACTTTCCTCCAATTTTCACCGTCAAGCTCTCCCCAGTCAAGGTCTTTGAGAGCATGAACCCAAAGTGTCATAAGGCATGAATTATACCCAACCTCTCCCCTGAGATTCTAAAATAGCTCCAGATTCAACAGAACCTTTCCCACTGAGCTGGAGAATGGCCACTGGACACGTGTGAAGGTGTTCTTTGTATCACTTGAACATGACCTGGATTATGGGCCTTTGATCTTGATCTTTTCCCTGTAGATGTTCCCAAGCCCTTCTAGAACCTGCCTCCTTCTGACCATACAGGACTTAGCTCTGAATTTAATGTGTCAGTTCCCAAGGAAGCCTTCCAAGTTTTATCATCCTGTTATCTTAACACACACACACACACACTCTCTCTCAACCTCTCTCAACCTCTCTCTCTCTCTTTCTCTCTCTCTCTCTCTCTCTGTGTGTGTGTGTGTGTGTGTGTGTGTGTGTGTGTGTGTGTGTGTGTGTGTGTTATGTGTGTGTTAGGATTACTACTGCTGAGATAAAACACCATGATCAGAAAGCACATTGGGGAGGAAAGGGTTTATTTGGCTTATGCTTCCACACCACTATCTTTATTGAAGGAAGTCAAGCAGGAACTCAAACAGGGCAGGAACCTGGAGACAGGAGCTGATGCAGAGGCCATGGAGGGTGCTGCTTACTGGCTTGCTCCTCATGGCTCGCTCAGCCTGCTTTCTTATAGAACCCAGGATAGCACCACACACCATGGCCATGTCAATGTCAATGTCTAATGTCAACTCACAATGGGCTGGGCTCCCACATCAATTACTCATCAAGTCATCAATTATTAATTAAGAAAATGCCCTATAGCTTTGCCTGCAGCCCCATCTTATGGAGAAATTTTCTTAGTTGAGGTTTCCCACCTCTCTGATGATTCTAGCTTGCGTCAAGTTGAAATAAAAGTAACTAGCACAATAAATATGTATATATACTTAGTTTTTGTTTTGTTAAATTATATTTAAAAATTATAAGAGCATTGAGAGGTATGTTGATGAAGTGTTCTACATTTCCTTATTTAAAATATTCAATTTGTGTATTTGGTGGTCGCACATGTGCAGCACAGAATGCACATGGAGGTCAGAGGACAAGTTGTGGGAGTTGGCCTTCTCTTTCCACCACGCTGGTCTCAGGCATTGGAAATTGTCTTTTGCTTTCAGTTTCCAGGGAATTTATGATCTGTATGGGACCAGTCATATTAACACCTAAATACTGCTTTCTATTAGTTTCTCCTGTAGTAACCAAATTGTTTGATTGTAGTGGTTCCCACACAGGAGGTAGCTGTGAAAAATAGCTATAATAACTGAACTTGGAATTGTCACTAAGATTCGTCTTGAGTCAGTCAGAGCACCACTGTATGACTTCTCGGTCTTTCCCTGCTTCATTTCTTTGCAGTTCCAAGAGACAGGACAGAGCCCAGAATCAACCAACCAGCTGTCAGGTTCTCCTTTGATTGTATATCTATCTGTATCTGGAGCATCAGTGTCTGATCCAGCAGACACTGCCTCTTGCCTCTTTAACTCCTTTTGCCCTTGAGATCATGGGCATGACTTAAATCCCTCCTGCTCCATTTTAGCTGTACCCATCCCCAACCCCCATTCCGATCATTTGTATTCAGAGGAGAAACAGCTGTCCCCTTACTCTTTGTTTGGAGGATGCCTCTCCAGCTGAGCTTCAGTTCATACTGCTGAGGTATTAACACACCGTGGATACACGGGATACATGATACCTTGGGGATCCATATCACTTGCAGTTGATATTTATTCCCACCCACTGGGTGTGTGGCACTCAATCCCGGGAAGTGTTTACTGAGAAAGCCATTGTAGGGGGGTTAGTGAGACCTGTATCACTCACTGCTAGGTAAGTCTTCATTGTCGTGTGTTTGACACCGTTGAAAGTGGTAGCATGGGAAAAACCATTGGAAAGTAACTTCTCCCCTCTCTGTTTACTCAGGCTAATTGCTGTGCTGACAACTCTTGGCTGCTCTTTCATTGGTTGATTCTGTGACCATTAGGCTGTTAATTACAGCTCTCCTGGCACTACCTTTGAGCCTTCCTTTCTTCCTTTCTTCTGGTGAAATGGGGTGCCTTTATACGTTTGATTGACTTCAGCTAACCAAAAATGAATGATGGAGGCCTACCTGCGGATTCCCATTCTCTCCTGGGTGAGATGGCCATATTGAGGACACAAGTAGATTTCCCCAAAACTCAGTATGTGATTGGCATGCCCAGACACTAGGCTCATCTCTAAAGCTCTCCATTTCTAATCAATCTGTTGCTGTTTTTAGAATGACTTTTATGCATCTAGGGAATAATGAATGACTTGCTATGCTAATTTACAAATTGAGTTTTTTTCTCCCCCTCTGCTGTCATTATTCTTTCCCGTTGAAGCTGTTAATTAATTAATAACTTACATTAAAGAGTCCATGTGCCTAGCACAGTCCTACGTATTTACAGTTTCGGTTAATATACCCTGCCCCCAAATCCTCATGAAAGGGATGATACTTTTCACCCCTCTTTATGGAAGAGGGAAGTCTTTAGGAGAACAAGCAACTTATTCATGGTCACACAGTCAGGCTGGGTAGACCATACCCCATGATTGAAAAAAAAACGAAGCTTCATGGGAACTCTGAAGATTTCAGGCTTGACAAGGTGATTGGGACAGTGATGGGAACAAAGCTCCTCACTCTTCCACTAAGAAAAGATGTCCGTGGGCTGGGTAGAATGCCCCAGAGGATGGGATTGCAACTGTGTGTAAATGATGCTCAGGCTGGGCGATTCACCAACTCAACCAAAGCTTTTGAGGCGCAACTCCTAGGCAGATAGAATGAAGAAATGGCCTTAGTGGTTCTAAAGCCTTCAAAATGCCTAGCAATAGGAAGTTTGCCAGAGGCCGTGTAAGTGCAGGCAGGGTTGAAAGGTGCCAATGGCTAAGGTGTTGGAACAAAGCTGTGTTATAGGTAGGTCACCAACCCACATCCAGGTAGGCCTGAGCGTGTCTCACTGCAGTGTTGTAGACCCAGTGACCCTAAGGAGTTGCAGAGCCTTCTGGGACTTCCCTTCCCATGCTAGGCATGAGTTCTAGAAAGGGATAGGCAAACACTGAATTGATAATGAAGGTTATAGTCTATTTCCTCATAGAGTTGTTGAGAACATAGACAGCTGCATTTCTGATCATCTGATATGACAGATAGGTTTCGTGCACTCACTTAAAACTTCTACACTGCTGTAGAATTGTTGCTATGTAATGGACTCTTTCTTCTCTTATAATAATTACTTTAATGATAGGTGAGGTGGTTTTTAAGACTATATGCTACCTATTAAATGGATTATTGGTTAGGCATATCTACTAAGGCATATATACTGGGATCTTGTTCGGAGAATCTGAACAACTGATTGAATTTTGCAAGTCAGCCTTAAAAATAGTGTCCCTGTACCCCTGTACAGAGAGGTGAAATGTCTGCTTTAAATGAATCTCAAAAGAAAATATGTGTTTCCAAAGGTCAGGAGTGTCGCCTTGGATGTGAGAGTAGAAACTGGAAAAGAAGATGACAGGGTATCTGGAGCACGGTTAAAAGATACAGAAGGCCCACCCCAGTACCCCACTTCCAGGAGCTGTTACCTCATGTAGAAATACTGGAGTATAATCATATCATCTGTCTGGTGTCCTTATGAGAAGAGAGGAAGCCACACAGGAACACAGAAGCAAGGTCATCTGAAGATGTGAGCACTCACCAGAGTGGAGATGCTACCAACCAAGCTTGCCACATGCAGGCAATCTCTCAAGGCAGGACAGAGGCCTGAACCAGACTGACTCCCCTTCAAGTCCCCAGAGCAGAGGGCAAATTACCACCTGCCTTGTTTGAGGGAATGTTTCGGTACTCTGGGGAGCTAACAAACAGGTCATCCTGTGGTTTGTAGATAGAGTACAGGTTCTATGGGGGATTTGTAAAAGCTCACCAACCTATGGGACTATAGATATGGCTAATAAGAGTGCTTGCTGTGCAAGCATGAGAACCTGAATTTGGATCCTAGTCCCCAAACAAGTATCATAAAAAGCCGTTCATGACTTGTAACTCCAGCAGTGCTGGGAGAGGAGACAGGAGGATTTCTGGGTTTTGCAGTGTATCAGCTTAGTTCCATGTTCAGTGAGAGGTGGAGAGTGACAGCAAGACCACTGGCCTTGGCACGCAGGGACACAGGTGTGCACACCTGCACACACACACTGAGGGAGGCCCTGTCTAAAATGGTGGTGGTGGTGATGATGGTTATGATGATGACAATGATATACAGATCACACATGTGGCTTGGGGGCCTGGAAGATGGCAAAATCCCTTCTTGTCCTCCCTGGGAAGAAACAGCTTCATGCTTCATTCACTGGAGCTTCTTGTGTGTCTTGGACAGCCTTTTAGAAGAAACCAGTTGATAAAATGCTATAAGGAAATGGTGAAAAAAAGAAGCCAGAATAGCAAATGTGTGTGACTCGGGGGTGGAGGTGCATGCCAGTGACAAAATGAATGACAGAGGGTTTAAAGGAAATTTGATTTTTCTCTTCAAGAGTTTATCTATTCCCCTGATCATGGGCTGTTAAGCCTGCAGTAATTAGAAGTAGTTTTTCTAGTCAGTCCCCCCACACCCACCCTTTGCTAATGAGGCTTCCCTCACTTCTATCAGCCCTGGGCTTTGTGGCCTAAAGGGTTCCCTCCTTGATTGTCATGGAAGTATCGACAGATAAGAGAAAAAGGAAAGTGGAAGGAAATGGAAGCAGCCCGAGCAGCAGGGAGTCTCCTCTGCCCTGGAAACCTTTGGTAACTTTGCTTGCAGCTGTCACTGGTGTTAAGTTCTAACCCATTAAACTTGCTTGCAGGGTGGCTGGAGTCAATGGAGCAGGAGGTAGCCTTCCCTGCCCTCCCCTTTCCAATTCCAGCAAGAAAGAATGAAACACTGAAAGTTCACAGGGGGAACTGCGACTAAGGAGCCAGTGCAGGGAGCCCGAGCCTTTTTAACTCTTAGCATTACTGTCCTTTTGCATTTCAACTTTTATCTGCCCGTTAACTCCTTAAGTTTGCTCATCCATCCATCCATCCACCCAAAGGCAAGAAAGATGAAAAGAGCCACAGGATGTGTGAGAAAACCTTCTAGGTGTCCTGAGGATGCTCGGTTGCATCCTGACTTTGCCTAATGTGGCCAGCATCCAGAGGACACCGATTCTCTGTAATGAGTGAATCCTTGTGGTTTAAAAAAAAAAAGAGCATTTTAGCTTCGAGATCCTTTGGACATCTTTAAACTCATTTCTGCAAACCTGGTTTTTAAACTTTGAATTCATTTTTCTGGAAAAAAAAAACGAGGAGGTAGCTATCCCCCAGATGTGGCAAGACTTCTTTATAGATGATGATGATGATGATGATTGATGATGATGATGATGATGATGATGATGATGATGATGATAATAATAATAATAATAACTGATTCAAATGAATTCTCCATGTTTCTGTAAAGCTCACACACCTACAATCTGAGCACTCAGAAGGCTGAGGCAGGAGGATTGTGATTTTTAAGACAAGCCTAGGATTTTAAGAGTGAGGTTCTGTCAGAAAAATTAAAATCACTAACATATCTCATGCATGCTCACATACCTCTTTAGACTTTTAAATATTCTGCTTACGGTCCAAGAATACATACAATATTAAAACAAAAACAAAAACAAAAAAACACTGCCCCAAGCTGGATAATAAAACAGAATTTTTGTTCTTAGATTACTAAGCTAACTTCACAAATGCTTGTTCAGATCTTTTTTAACACAATTCTGTTACTATCCAAGAGAAACCTCATTTTTGAGAGGAAATGGACGACGATAATTAGCTGGGTTTTCCTGGATGTGACTAAATGGAGGGAAGTGAAGAAAGGTGCTTGTAATAAGCCAAGGGACTCTTCAGAAAGGGCCCTTACCACACTATACAGATTTTCCATATATCCATCCAATCATGTAACATTCAATGACTGTACAGGAAATTAAGTCCCTCCACTAGAAACCTCTATAGTCTTAGAAAAGTTATTAACATAAAATTAAGGCAATTTGGATACATTTTGCCACAGAACAATGAGCGCCTTGTGATTTTAACCTGAGTCTCTTCACTGGAGATGGACACATTGGCTGGATAATGACACACAGAGGCTGGATTCTCCGTGTCCACACCACCACTCCCTTCTCATCCCCGTGTGCTGTGTCCCCCGTGAGTAGTGAGACTGAAAATGCTCAGATTAACATTTAAAGACCTGGATGCACTTTCCATCTCCATCCAGTTTTGTGACTATGGATATAACCAGTATCGGGACAAAAGTAACAGGTTCTAGTACCGAAGTTAAATGAGAAACCAGTTGATCGCAAAGAACAACAACAAAGAAACCCAAAGTTTCACAGCTTGGGACAATGCTTGATTTTTACAGTCATTTACTTGTAACATTAGTGAACTGACAGGCTGGGGCAAGTTCCACCTCCACGTGACAAGCAGTGTGAGCACAGTCTGAATCCAATTTCAACTTTTCCACCTGACCCTATTTAGTTCAGTTCAGTTGACATACTTTCTAGTAAGCTCCAAGCATAGTGCTAGGTGTGGAGCCTGCACAGCCAAGAAGCCCAGCTCCTGATCCTCCAAGGGAAGCCCTTATATTCCCACCATGGCTCTCAATTGCTGTGTAGACATGGCTTGTCCTTCTCCGTGACTTCCTTCAAGGAGGGAAATAAGGGAAAGAAAGAAAATCAGAATAAAGCTTCACACAGTAAAAGGACACAAGTCTGCACACAGCCATGACAAGAGTCACACAAAGTGCACTGGCAGACATACAAACACTGTCACAGGAGCTGGATGGACACAGAAAGGGGATTCAGTCCAAGTGAAGGAATAGTCTTTTAAAATCCTTTGTGAAACAAACAAACAAAACAAAACAAAACAAAAAACTTGTGATCAGATCCCTCCCTACTACTGCCGTTACTTAAGAAGCCCTTGACTGCAGTGACCACTCTGCTCCCAGCTCCACATGCCGGTGGCTGCCTTTTCAGGGAAGTAGAGCATCTCTGTATTCATGAGGAGACTTCCAGAAAGTCATAGAGACACACCTTACTTCAGGCTACAGAGCATCCACTGAGTTGGTGTGTGCCAGCAGCATCTCTGCTCATGGCTAAGTGGGATGATCTCTCTATAAACCATGCTGCAGGTTGTAAACTGTGCTGCTGGTTATAAACCTGTACCCTGCTCTCTGAAGAGCTCCCTGAGCTGGCTAGTGCAGCAGCAAGCAGGGAAGGCCTGTGTTTTTCTCTTTGATTCCCACTGTACCCGATTATCTGTTGGGCTAACTCTTGAATCTGGGGTAAAAGTTGAGAGAGACGCCCAGGGCCACAGAGGAGTAGCCAGAGTGTGCTGCAGCAAGAGGCGAGTGTTCACATCTTTGGAATGAAGGCAGCACACACACCATGCTGTAAGTTTGTCTGCAGTAGAGCAGACAGACAACCCTGGTGCAACCATAATGGAACATGCTCTTGCTAATAATGACCCCTGTATAAACAACTGTATGCCAAGTCCAGCATGCCACCTAGATTTTTCATGCATTTAAGTAATCCAAGGACTCCTTTTGTCTGCTTCGCTAATTCCTAGGCCATTCTGATGGTCAGGGAAGATGATATACCTGGACAGTGGATAAATAAGTGGTCCAGTAAGCTGGACTTCCCTTTGGAGAAAATCCTTAACACATTATCCCATGTCTTGTTTTTCCTCTGTGTCTCTCTCTTTAGAATTCTGGCACGCCACTATAACTGTGGGGAATCTCATAAAGTTAAGGTCTACTCTTTTCTAATCTCAGACTTTAAAAGAATTAAGACAGACAGACAGAGAGAGAAAGAGAGAGAGACAGAGACAGAGACAGAGAGACAGAGAGACAGAGAGAGACCGAGATGGAGAGGGAGAGAGATACAGAGACAGAGACAGAGACAGAGACAGGAAGCGTCTCATGGAGCCTGGGCTAGCCTCAAACTTGCTTACAGTAGTAGCAAAGGATGACCCTGAACTCCTAGTCCTCTTGCTTCCACTTCCTAAGTGCTGGGATTAAAGGTGTGCACCACCACATCTTGTGTAACCCCAACTTTCATCTTCAGAAGGGAAAACCCATGCAGGAGACTGACCCTGGTCATACCTGGGTTGCTTCTGAACATGCAGAGAGCTAGGTGCAGGACAGAGCTGGCTCCCAGCATCAGAGGAGAAAAGGTCTATGATCTTCCAACTGTGGAGACAGAAGCCACAGGGGACTTGAACTTGCAAGGACCCTGCTTCCAGGATCTCACAGCCCCCAAGGTAGAGATGACACTAACCCTGGGACCCTGGAACTATTGCTAGAAATGCTGATATACAGAAGGCAATATCCAGCTTCCTGGACTCGTCATGAGTGCTGGCTGAAAGACATTCCTTATACTGTAATAACGCCACATTTCCTGATTATGTTACAAAATGAGCTTAATTGATCTGTCTTCAATTTATCAAATTTATCAACATAAGCCCACTTTTGAACTTATGTTAATTGAAGTCTTATTACAATGGGAACTAGAAAAGTGCACACATCCACCAATAAATGTCCATTTCTTTCTTCATTATTTAGCATGGTTTATATTTAATAACATGAATTTATATTTTATAGCAGAGCATCAAGGGAAAGAAACCAATGCATTTTTTAGTACTGATGGCTGTAGTTTTAAACTGTGAGCATTTCTTTTAGAAATTCTTCAGCAATTTATTTCACTTTTTGAGCTTTTCCTGATTAAAAACCTGACACATAGAAAGATCTCTGTAGGTATCTCTTAGGAATCATTGATGTAATTAGGGAGGAGCCTCTTTGGCATCACAGACTTGGTATGTTGAAGTGGCACAGACCTGGCATGGTGACTTGGCAACATTCACAAACCTTACATTTTCATCCATAGCTTTTGACACAAAAGTCTCATTTCCAGTCATTTCCTAAGCAGTGACTATGGTCCTATCCAATGATTAACAGAAAGAAGGTTCAGCCAGGTTTGGGGAAAAGATGCCAGGCTTCAAATAACCCTAATATCCCTCCCATATAATGTACTTGCCAAATAACATTGGTCTTTTATGTCATGAAATCTACACGGACACACTTCTATATGCATCACCTTCTGCTGTTGGGCTATATAGTCGGGCATCCAGACTTATGGTGTGATCTTCCACATACAGGTATATTGTATATGTGGGATTATTATTCCTTGCCTTTTGGTTACTGGTCCTTCTAAATTTCACACTGAAGACCACTCATCCTTAAAATATGAAGAATTTTCCACAAAATTATTTAAGATTTGTAGTAGTTTCAGCTGCCAACTTGACTCACAAGTAGAATCACCTGGGAAGAGGCAACCTATGGGCGTGGCTATGGACAAGAGTTGTCACCTTCATCGTTCTCTTATTGGTGACAGTTTTCAGATGCTCTTTGTTTGATACCTTTGATAGTCAGGAGGCCAAATATGTTGTAGAATATTCTTGTTTAGGAGTTTGGTGTTTGTGCTGTGATTGGGCTGAGATTTCAATAATTAATTATTGGTAAGAAATTCTTTTCCTTAACCTGCCCTTCAGAAACCAGAATCCAAAGTTCAAAACACAGCAAAGCTTCCATCTAAGACCCAGGGCAATGTTATCTAGCTGCTAATTCATTGACAAATGTGGAAAATGATGTAGACTCCCATGGGCTGCAGGTCTCTCCATTGGTTACCTAACCCTTATGCACAGACAGACATCTAAAAGAAGTCACATCAATGGTTCAGTCTGTCGTCCCCCCTCCCCCACCGGGTTATAGCATGCTCTTCTTGGTTCCCTCCAACAACAAATCCCAAGTTTGAATGTTAACAGGGCTGGGAGCATGCGCACAGCAGGTTGCAATGTCATCCTCTGTTGCTTCTTCAGTTAGCTGCTTTCTGATTTGAAAATGATTTTAAGTTTGAATGTGACACAAAACAACAGAAGCCCTATACCTCACTGTATTTTCTTTCTTTTTTTGGGGTGTGTGTGTGTGTGTGTGTGTGTGTGTGTGTGTGTGTGTGTGTGTGTGTGTGTGTGTTTGTGTATGGGTGTAGTGCAAGGGTGCACTTGAAATTGATGTCAGGTGTCTTTTTGGTCCCTTTCCACTTTAGTTATAAAGGCAAGGTTTCTGGTGAACACAGGAGCTCACCAATTCTTGCTAGTCTAGTTTTTCCATGAGGGTTCTCCCGTCTTTACCTCCTAGGTTGGGATCACAAGTGGTTACCTTCAGTGTAGAAACACACAGCTTCCAGTTTGAAGTGATTAACTTGTAGTTTATTCTGGAGCCAAATATGAGTGACCATGGCTAGGCAGCACAGATTTAGGTTAGCCCAGCTTCCATGTTCCAAGGAGGTAGCAATTTCCTGAACTTTTTAACAACTGAGCAAGAAAAAGTCATAAATTAAGGCACTTTTCAAATACATTTGTTGGTAAACCAGGTAGGCAAGTTAAAGTGAGATAGGAGAACTTGCTATAAGCCTTTGGCACTATCTGACACCACTCATAGCTCTTTGATTGGTGGAAAACAAGGGGTTTGTTAATATGGAATATATTAGCATTTTTTTAAATATGTTAAGGTGTTGGTTAGGTCTGACCCAGGGGAGGGAGTACAAAATACCTGTTTATATCTAAAGATAATCAACAAAAATGGTAACTAGGCTCTAGGCCTAACATTCTAACCACTTCCTCACTGAGGTTCTGAGCCACCCTTCAGCTTTTGCAGACACAGCTGCTTTCCAGGAGTTCTTGTCCACACTGCTAACCCTAATAGGCTTTTATATAGATTCTCCCAACCTCATGAGTGTCCATGTCACTGGCTTCCATGATCTCCTCCTTTCACAGTTTGGTCACACCTTATGACTTTAGTAAAGATTTCTTCTGACACACTTCCTTCTCATAGGTTCCAACTCCCCAAGGTGGCATAAGATCCCTGAAGAGTTCCACTGGCTGGGGACAAGTGTCAAATCAATGAGCCAACCCATAGCACTTTTTTTTTTTTTTTTTTTTTTTTTTTTTGTCTATGCCAAATCTCTGCTTTTGTTTGCTCTTTCTCAGTTCCCTTTTGCCATTGTTCTAGCTTGTCCCTCTCTCTCAATTCCTTTAAAGAATGCTGAGAAAACCCCAAACACATGACATTACACTTTGCTTCTGAAAGCTGGGTTGCCCAGTTATGGCTAAGAATCAGGCGCATGTATGAGAAGCACATGTTCCTAATGCTGTGGTGCCAGCTATTTATTCCATCTTAATCAGTGTAAAGATGATACTCCAGAAAACGAAAATAGCTTAGATCATAACAGCAAATACGATTGCACTCATGGGACCGGAGAGGGTACTCAAAAATGCATTCACTTTCTAATGCACCTATAAATACATAAAGACATGACTTGAGAGAAGTAAGTCTCATTTGCTTTGAAGCTCTTTTTTTTTAATGATGGGAATAACAATGGTAGGTACATTTTCAAACAATACCGACACTTTATCATCATTTTATGTTACCTCTTTAGATTGATGCACTTTTTAAAAACATGAGGTGGGTTTAACAGAACGTTCACATTCCACACAACACACTACCTCATTAACATTTCAGATCCAGTGGAAAGAGAATTGATAATGCTGTGAAAACTCAACATTTCTCCTAGAAACAGAACACACTATAGCCCTTAGTTAGGGTGAGAATTACCTGGCTGGACCAGGGCAGCAACATCCACTTTGCTTTCCACCCAGTTGCCGAAGGCTGAGTTTTTTTTTTTTTTTTTTTTTTTTTTTTTTTTTTTGTTTGTTTCTTTCACTTGTCATTTAAATACAAACTGTGGTGTAGTTGTGACATCTGTGCCACAGCCTCACACCCTGTTCACATTGAAGCTGATCTATGGGTAAGCTCAGCAGTGTGCTAAGGTTGTTAGTTCTTGGAAATATTAATTTGATCTTAATATTTCTGTCTCCATGTTAGGTCATGGTTGGTATCTTATCATGGGCAAAACTCTAACACATTCTGTTTGCCTCTTATTTTGAAAATGAGAACAGTTAGCTTTGTGAGGCAGAGATTGTGCAGGTGACAAAGCAGATCCAAACTCAAATTTAGCACCTTTGGAAGTGGCGTCACTGACTGTCTTCATATGTTAGATGAAATAATCAGGATACATGAGAAAAAAGAAAAAAAAAACAAAACAAGTGACAGTTTCAAAATATCACATCTGCAAGTGATAATTACTCAACTCTCTGTTTTTCTTTTTTTGGTTTTTTTTTTTTTTTTTTTTTTTTTTTTTTCACTCTGGGGCACAAAAGAAGTTCTGTTCCTCTACACCTCACACTAACCTGGCATATGCTGAGGTTTACAGTCTTGTTCTAGGGCACTTTGCGGCTTCTGGTCACATTCTGTGCCTCCTGAAGAATCTGTACTGTTAGATTCCTTTTGTTGTGTGAGATTCAAGTAATACACAAGTGTGCTGAAAACTAAAAAAAAAGAAAAATTAAGGATGTTCCTTGTGACCCACTCTTGAGAGTCTGAAATCTTCTTTGCCAATGGAGTCATTCATTAGGTCCTACTGGATCAAAAAGTAACAAGTTTTTGTCAAAGTCTTTAGACTAAAACCTCCCAAGCCCTTGTAGATTAACCCTACTGTGCCTGGATTAACCCCTAGGAATTCTGTTGTTGTTTCTCCTCATTACACTTATCCCCATGTCCTCAGTTGTCTTTGCTTTCATGAGCAGGAACACAGAGAAGAGCTTAAGCCACGATAAACTTCTTCAGTTGGGAGCATCGATTTTGGATTCTTTGACACTTGTCCCCTTTCAGTGTACACATTCATTTTGAATCCAATAACCTCGTCAATAGAAACCATTGACATTAAGTCCCGAGTAGGCCTCGAAAGCAAAAGCCAGGGAGGTTACATTCATGGTACAAAAACTAAGGTCAGAAACAACTTAATGGTCTGTTGACCCCAACAGGAAAGATGTTAGCATCTAAGAGCCGCATCCGTTTTCATATTATGAATTTAAGGCATGTGAAATATGTCCTCAGAGGTTATCAAACATAGATATTCATTATACACTCTCCTTCACTTTATATCAAATCTCTTAAACAGGCTGGGATACTGCATGTGTTTAGCATAAATGCGTTGCCAGGGCAATGGACTGAAGGAGACAAAGTCAACATAATTTCATGCTAGCTGTGGATGGAAATAATTTCATCCTAATATCCAGTTAGGATTTCACTTGACTCATTTGATTCTGATTCTGACATTGTCTCCAAGGAGATTTGACATTGATTAGGCAGCCCACAGGCAAAAGCCACCGAGCTAAATTCCGGGGAAGGACAAGAATGATGTTGTTTTTCTTAGAAGCGGCATGACAAAGAATCAATACAGTGAGCATTCTATGATGTCATAACTTGATTTCCTTGTTGCCCTGCCAGCAATCAATGTCTGGAGAAGATCCAAGGTGGCCTCCGCAGCCTCATCACATAAACTGGGGGCTTCTATTTACAATGAAAGTTACATATTGACATGTCAGGAATGTCTCAAAAAAAGGCAGCCGTCTTGTCATGATTATGTGAAAATACTTATAATATTAAAATGTTGAGACCTGCAGTTGTTTGTGGTTTCTTGGTGTTCGGAAACTTCTTCCCACGGGAGCACCCAAAGCTTTCACCTCATCACTAGAAATGGTTCCGGCACACAAAGGTAGTCAGGTGCCTTAGAAGGGTCAGGGCCAGGTGGCTTTCAAGACAGGAAGAGATTCCTCAGGCCTAGTATTGTTTTAATAGATGATCTAGAAGAAAAGTGATGCATGTCATGGTATTCTTTTCCATGGCTATGCCAGTGTGCACGCGTGCATGCACGCGCCCGCGCTCACACACACACACACACACACACACACACACACACACACACACACACACACACTAATCTGTCTGTATGGTTTGTTTTGTTTTGACTGTCACTTTTATCAGGGAGAACATTGTGTGACTGCAAGGAGTGGTCCTGCTACATCATTTTAAGAGTTACTCTCTTTTATTAAAAATTCCTGAAAAGCCATGATTATGGCAACAGCAGAGGATACGGGTGGGATCAGGACTGACAAAGACAGTTTCCGTCGGGGGAACATGCCTTTTTATTATTTAATGGTATTGGCTTAGGGTCACCGGAGAATGCCTGTTTCTTACTTCACATCTCAGTGGCCCCTATTTTGGAAGCTTCTGAGGTAGGTACAGTCAGAAGCTTGTGATGAAGGAGTTGTATATAGGACTTACATCCTCATTACAACTCCTGGGATAGAACACAGAGTCTGCACATTGTCACCAAACTTAAAGCCACCCATCTCTTTAGAGTACTCAACCCCAAGCCAGTTTTGAGAAGACACCTCTCTCTTACAGGCTAGGAGAGGAAGAGATGAAAGTTTTAGACCTTGCAGCTGAAAATAAGTCACAGACTGAATGGTAATTGGGGGCTTATTTTGGAATGAAAATATAACATCAACTCTGGAAATTAAGCCATGCATACATAAGACCCAAAAGTAGACAGTAAAGTTACACTCAAGTAAAATGTGCCAGGAGATGCAATTATGAATAAACCAAATTAGATGCCTTGTATATCTATCCACAAGCTTCTGGAAAACCAGAAATAAGAATGATGAACTCCTGCAAAGAACTGCTGTACAAGTCCACAAATTAATGTGTTTGTCAAATAAATAATTTAAATTTAGAAAGACACAAGATCTATCACTCTCTGAGTCTAATCCTGGGTCACTTACACAAGAGGTAATTTAGGGTATGTTACCGCACCTGGGAAAACATTGCACACAACTTTTACCAAAGATCAATACTTGCTTCTGCTGCAAGTCTTCCTATTTTAACATATTCGAAGGATCTTATGTTCCCAACCTTCAGTCTCTCATCCTAGACATATAGGTTTGAACAAGTAACTTAACCCCAGCCCCAAAATCTCGTTACATAGTAGTAAAATATGTGGTATTTTGGGGGTTGACCCTAAAATTATTATGATAATGTTATGATTGTCCGTAGAAGATTGTTTAACAAGGTGTCTACAGAAATAAATGTCTGAACAAATGCTAGCCATTACTGAATGTAGAATTTAAGAATATTTATTCATTTTCCTGTCTTTGATTTCAATACTAAATTCTTGCTGTGAATTCATTGATCTATAAAGTATTTATTATCAACCTAAATTACACTTGCAGATTACAGTCGGCTCCTGAAGGGAGAGGTTCTAAAAAGTGCTTGATCCATGTTGATTTCATGTGAATCTGTATTCTCCCCTCTTCATTGAATCCTCATATTATCCTTCAGTGAGGCAGAAGTTTCTCTGGAATGGGGCATTTCTCCATAATTTTCACACTGCGTCTTTAAATATTTTTGGTGAGAAACTGCCCCAGGATAATCTCTCTCTCTCTCTCTCTCTCTCTCTCTCTTCTCTCTCTCTCTCTCTCTCTCTCTCTCTCTCTCTCCTCCTCTCTCTCTCCTCTCTCTCTCTCACACACACACACACACACACACACACACACACACACACACACACACACACGCTAGCAGGTACCTGCTCGACTTAGAAGAACACTTAATTTTATTTACTGACTGAATTAGGTGATTAGGCTGTATATTTGAATGGGCCACACAAAATGGTTTACTGTCCCAGCTGTGCAGGAGTAGCATTAAATACAGGAGAAACATATATTTTCAGCATTTAGTTAACTAAAGCCCCGGTAATACATAGCCACCCACACCAGGAGACCCCTGAACACACAGACAAATCTTGGGAGATGGATAGCATTGCATAGATTGATTATTCCTGGCTTCCATATTTCTGCTGCTGTTGCATACAGATCATTAGGCAGAAATGGCTCTTATTTCAGACCCGTGTAAATCTTTCAAGGGGACGCCGAGGCAGTCTGCTTTAAAATGCTGTACTACAATAGTTAATGGGATTACCTTCTAAGCTATGAAGTGAGGGATAAATTATTTGGGGAAATCTAATCAATGATGCTGTAAAAATTAATTGCAAAAGCCTGAGATCATTTAGCTTCTGTTCTATAAAAATGGTCAATGAAGAAAATCACTGTCAGTGCCAGCATGAGGGTGAGGGTAAATCTGTCAAGTGTCCAACAGGAGACAGCAGTGACCAACAACTCAAGTGGCCATGCACTGGATTACTCTCATGCAAACCTGCAAATGGGATTACTCTCTTGTGATATGAACATGGTAGTTTGTTTTTTTTGTTTGTTTTTTTTTGTTTTGTTTTGGTTTTTTTGGACTGTTGCTATGGTTTGAACCTAGAGTGACAAGGACAGGCTCATGACTGGAGCTCTTGGTGCCGACATGTGGTGATAATTTTGAAGGCTATAAGACCTGAAAGAAGGTGAAGCCTGGGTGGTAGATGTGGGCCATGAGGGTCATCCTTTGAAGGGGATACCTGTCTCTGGTTCCCAGACCACGAGGAGACACATTCGGACAGCCACAGATAGGGCCACTCTGTCTTGCCTTCCATGCCACGGTAGACTGAGAACTCGGATAGAATGCACCAGAGTCAACCTCTCCTCAATTAAGTTGTTTTTGTCGCTGGGAGGTAAAACATTACAAATATCACATTTTTGTAAACCCCCTAACCCCAGAAACACACACAGTGTTTGTGATGTTATTGTCTTGACTGTCAATTTGACTACATCTGAAATCAACTAAAACACAACTGGCTGGGTATATCTGTGGTTTTTTGATTTTTTTCTTGATTGAATCATTTGTGATGGGAAGACCCACCTTTAATCTGTATCTTTGGAGGTAAGAAGACCCACCTTTAATTTGGGTCACACCGTAAGATGGCAACCTATATAAAGGAAGTGGATGGAGGAAGTTGATGCTCTGCCTGCTTTCTGTCATTGACAAGCCCATTCCCTCACGAGCATTAGAGCCTGCTTTTTCAGTATTCTTTATTCTGTTGTATATCGAAGACCAGTTGAGACATCCGGCCTTGTGGACTAAAGAACTATTGGATTCTTGAACTTCCCATCAGTATAAAGCCATTGTTGGGTGAGCCAGACAATAACCTGTAAGCCACTCATACACACACACACACACACACACACACACACACACACAAAATGCGGATGTGTGATGTGTATATTGATTCTATCAGTTACATTTTTTAGAAAACACTGACTCATACAGAGTTATAGGAGAAACTTTCAGAAATGATGACACGAAGGATTCTCAGGTGCATTTGAATTCAACTTTTGTTGCATTCCGCATCCATTTTTCCATCCTTTGTCCAGCATGTTTTTAATGCCTTTAAATTAAGTTTCAGATATCTGTATGATTCCCCCTAAAATATAAGGGTGCATGGAAATTGAGTTGGAATTTGATATTTATGCTTTCTTGATGGAAACTTTATGGAAAATGAAATCCATAGATTCAAGGTATCTGTCCTTTGAATTCCAGCAGGTCTCCTGTGTCACCTGGTGCCCTCCATACTAACAATGTTGTGTTTCTGAAAATTGGCCAGTAGAATCACCCTGTGTTGTAGTTAGATGGTTTTCTCTTTTTTTCCCCCCTCAAAGCACTTTACATATGCTAGCACACCGATCCAATTCTCTGGACCAATCTATAATGTAAATATTCTTGTATCCATCCTCATTTTACAAATGAAGAGATAATTATAGAACCACCACAGGAGCAGATATATTAAGTGATAAAGTTAAATTTTAACCCCGTAAACTTTTAGCCTGTGACAGGTTCAGGATTAAGAAATCCACCTGAAAATATTTTCAGGAGACAGATGATTAAGAATCTTAAAAACTAGTTTAAAGTATTTAAACTTTCTTTTGTTTAGGGAGCCTTCTAGACCACTCAGCTGTCTTTGGAAAGTTTTGAAGTGAAGGGGTGGGTGCCATGCTCCCTTGGTGCTGCAGGGTGACGGCCACCTGCCCAGCTCTGTTGAGAGGGTAGGACGTTTGAAGGAACTGGAGCTAAGGTATCCCATCCAATTACCCAACAAATATCTATTGAGGACTTAGTAGGTGAAGGGAAGTGTTCCAGGAACAAAAAAACATCTCCCATGGAGCTCGACACAGGAATAAAAGAAAATGATAAACAGGTAAACACGAGTGCACAGTCTCTGAATATAACCAATATCTGGAAAGCAATAAAGAAGATAAAGTGGGAGGAAGTAGTACAGGGGAGCAGACATGGCTCTACTGAGTGAGGCAGGAAAGCCTTCAGATAGAAATGTACGTGTGACCTGGTGAACCTAAAGCGAGTAATACAGGGTTAAGGAGAACGGGTCCTACCTAGAGGAAATAGCATAGCAGAGGCGAGAGGAATGAGTTTCAAGTTGAGAAATCTGGTGAGATACAGAGGGTTGGAGACAACGTTGCTCTAAAGCATAGAGACACCTGTCCAGAAAATGGGGGTTTCTCTAAGTAGCTTTGTCTATCCAGAGACCACACTGGGGATAAATTAAGATGTGGAGTATTATTTTTAGTGAGATTTTGGCTCTAGAGCCTAGGGTTATTAAGGTGAAAACAAGGATAAGAGTCTTGCTCCTGTAAAATGTCTGTGTTTGTGAGTGTCCTATCATTAGCAACTTGATTATTCTCTAAATGAATACTTGATTCTTTGTGTTTTAAATCTGTTTTTGCGATTGCAAAGCTCATATTCTGAAATTAACCATTTTGTGTATCTCTTGGGTCAATAAATCTTTTCAGTAAGATTCAGCCTGAACCCTAATCTCTGCCCTTATTCCTGATCCTAACTGTCGGGAGTCCTATGTTAATTCTAATCCTCCCCTTAACCCTAAATGCTAACCCTAACTCTATCACTAACCCGAATCTAAAACAAATCCTCATCCCAACTACTCATTAACGATAACCACAGTCCTAATCCTAACTAGACCTAACTCTAACACTGACTCTACCCCAAATCCTACCCCTAACCCTGGTCCTCATCTTATGCTAGTGTCGATGACTCTTGGTGGCTCATCACTGCTGCCTCACCTCTCTTATTTCTGGCTACGAACGCATGTCCTTGTCAAACAAGGGAGGATATCTGTACTAGGAACCAGACCTTTCTGATACCCTGTCACTGCCATCAAGTTGCCTTCAGTATTTGCATAGACTCTGTCACTGTGCTTTGTCCTGGGCTTTTTGTAAGACACCATCTCACTGACACTTGCTGAGGTCTAAACTCAGTACATATGCTTCACAGCTCACTCTGAGATGCCACAGCTCCCATCCTGCCATCTGACCTGAGCCCGAGCCATGCTTTCCATGGGTGATGCCACATCGAGTGGGGCTGTCATCCCAAATACCACTCGCCCCAGAATAGCAGCCACAGCAGCCTTATCTACCCCAAACCCCAACCCAGGTCAGAGCAGATATTTGCTAATTGCTCTTTCTTTCCCCCCTGCCCTGCGCATCTTACCTTCCCTCACTTCAGCTGTAACACCATGTGAACGATTGTCATGTGACTTTACATTTAAATTAATATAAATAAGTACTATAAATATGTATAACATTTGAGTAATTTATTATTATGTTTTCCCTTATTTCTGGATTTTTATTTTTAGGATTTCCACTCTGCATTTTGACCCCTCCCATGTGTATTAAAATGGTAATCATTGTATTTTATGAGGATATACTTAATATACATTACATAGTATATGAAAACATATAGTGAACATGGAATATTTTAAAAAGAGAAACAAAAAGTAAACATAGTAATTAAAAATAGACAACTTTCCCATTTCACATGTTATTTCTAAGTAGTTTCAGTTGATTGGACACATTCTTTTGAAAGAAAACTAGTAAATCTGTGTGTGTGTGTGTGCGTGTGCGTGTGCGTGTGCATGTGCGTGTGCGTGTGCGTGTGCGTGTGCGTGTGCGTGTGCGTGTGCGTGTGTGTGTGTGTGTGTGTGTGTGTGTGTGTGTGTGTGTTGATTTTTATTTCCTGGACTGTAGCCTGCTTCTTGGGCTGCTGATCTCATTCGTCCTATTACTTTATCTCCACCGACATTCCCCTCCTGGCAGGCCTGTATGACCTTCTGACACATTGGCCGCTAGTCATTCAGCAGCATAGCTCAGGAGCACCGCTTGAAAAATGAGTTAGATCCTGGAGTCTTTCCACATCATGCTTTAATTGAATTTAAGTCATGCTGTTTAGACATTCTCTTTTTTCTATCTATTTTTAATTTATGCTCTTCTGAAGAACAGTTTTAAAAAGACAGCATTCGAGAAGGAAAATTGTTTATTACATTTTCCGAGCGAAGGCATCATCTTCTACTCTAGGAACTACCTGCTATTAGGATGATCCCAGCCCTCTAGTGTACACCTGCTGAACATAAGTGCTGTCATTAGAGAAAACATGGAGAACTTGCTCTGCTTGTGTCCAGGTTGTGGAGAAAAATGATCAAAGGTGAAAATAAGAACAGTGTTTTAGGACTTTGATGCATTTTAAACTTATTAATGCATATGCTTTTTAAATAGCAGACCTGAAACACACAGACATGATGTCTGATACTTGGGCATGGCTCAACCCAGCCAAGTTGGCACAGGAAATTAGCTGTCACAGTCATAAAGAGCATAGTTCCTCTTTCGTCTCCTTTCTCCAGCTACAAGCAGGAAAAAGAATGCAGACATTCAGCTACCCATGTGAGCCACACTGAAATAGACCCAAACTTCTCCCTTGTGGGTCTCGTGTCCTTGTAAGATGTCTGCTGAAATTCTCCATGAGACAGAATAACATATAAACCAATGTTTTCTGTGACAGAGCCTGGTGCCTCAGTTTCATTTCCCAAGGCTGTTTGTCTTTGGCTCATGATTTGACACAGTCCACTAAGTAAGGTCAGGCATGTTGCTGAGTGGCTGTAGCTGTGGCACCAGGAGCTGAGATGCAGGTGGCCATATTGCATCTATGGTCAGGAAGTAGAGACAGGGGCGGGGTGGGGGGAGATGGAGAGGGAGAGAGAGAGAGACAGAGAGACAGAGAGACAGAGACAGAGACAGAGAGACAGAGGCAGAGAGAGGAGAGAAAGAGAGAGAGAGAGAGGAGAGGAGAGAGAGAGAGAGAGAGAGAGAGAGAGAGAGAGAGAGAGAGAGAGATCAATGCTGGCACACTACTCATTTTCTCCTTTTATTTCATTCTGGTACCCCAGCTCCAGGAATGGTGCTTGCCTACATTAGGGTGAGTCTTCAGTCCCCAGTTAAATCTCTCTGGAAAGGCCCTTAGAGATGGCAGAGCTGTTTCCCAGGTCACTCCATGATCTTTCCTGCAAGTGGACTACCATTGTGAAATATAAGTAGTTGTTATTGATTTATGGTCCTCAAATTTTAGGGTAATTTATCATTTACCAAGGAATGACTGATTTGCAATATATTGGTTCTGGCAGTGATTTGAAATGAAGAATGCTAGTGTGCCCCACTCCTACCCCATCCATGAAGTGACAAGAGATGTCAGGGACCTAAAGGATGTATGCTTGCACCCACTTCAGGAAAGCATTGTGGTGCTTTGTCAGACTGGAGTCCTGGGGATGCTGTGCTGTGAAACTGGTTTGACATGCAAGCAACTAATACTAGGGTGAAAGATAGGCAGAGAGAGAGACCAGGAGAGATGCGATGTAGCCGAGGAAGGAGTAACAGGTACGGACCCTTCTCCAGTAAGATAAGACCACATGGAAATACATAGATTTATAGGAATGGGTTAATAATTAAGACAGAACTAGCTAATAAGAAGCCCTGGCCACCAGCCAACAGTTTTATAATTAATGTAAGTCTTTGTGTGTTTATTTGGGGCTGAAGGGCAGCTGGACCAGGCAGGACAAGAAACTCCAGCAACACGAGGCCATACATCTTTGTAATTCCTTAGCTGATTTAACACATCTATTTTCTTTTTATGATGACAAAAGTTTTACTCTTTTGCCTAGGTTTCAATCTGAAGCATCAGATCTTCCTGATACACAAACCCTGTTTGCCTTTATAATCAGTTTTCAGGCCTTTTTTTTTAAAACACAAAGCATTTTGCATTTGTTTCCTACTTTTTTTTTTTTTTTTTTTTTTTTTTTTTTTTTTTTAGATCTGGACAATTTAAGTCTGTCTGCTCAGACAGAAACACCAAGTGGGATGATCAGGGAGGCACAGTGTACTGTTTCCAACAAGGTGGAAAATTCATCTGAAGTGACAGTCGTCCTGGGTAATGACAAATCTCTGAGGACTGTGTGTCACAGCTAACTAGCTGATTGGTGTGTGCAACTGAGCTACAGTTTAGTATCAATACTTATTCTCCCTTTTGAATTGAAAATAAGGCAATTAAAAGTTACTAAATCCCATGTTTTGAGTTGCTTCTGATCCCTTTGGGCTTGTCACAAGCCTGATTTCACCTCCTATTTTGGGAAGGACCATCTTGCAAACCTGAAGTGCATAGACTTTATTTTGAAATGGCTGCATTCCAGAAATAGGTTTTAACTTTATTATTTTCCACTCTCTCTGGGGACACCTTGACAAAAATGGCAAACCAGAAGACTTCCCGAAGGTTAATCTGTTTTCTGGGTCACATGATTCTTTGTAGCTTTCATCTGCAGAGGGTTTTCTGATAACAATAGGTTTGGCTGTTCGTGAACTAAAGAAAATCCCGTTGCTTTACTGTGAACAATGGGCAGGATTTGAGTGCAGTCAGGGTATTTGCTTAATACAATAGAAGTTGGTGCAGACTGGACTTGCAAGTGTCAAACAAACTGTGTGGGAAAAAAAATCTAAATTACCACAACTGAGTCAACAAACAGATTGGCTTGAAGGAATGCTGACTGGGTAGCAACAAGCGATTTGATTAACTTCATTTCAGACTCAAAAATTTAGCTGGACCAAAAAACCAAACCTGACCAAACCAAACAACTAAACCCTATAAAGCAATAGTTAAGTATTTATAAAGCAAGAGGGAGAAAGACTCATGAAATGAAACATTAGAAGCACAAACCATTTGCAATTAATAACACCATTCCAGAAGCAAGCCCATTCCAAGGCAGAAACTCCGGAAGAATGGATGATCAAAGAAGTGGCTGAAATCTCCAATCTCATTGCTCACATGCATTGTGAAATGCAAAACAAACAGAGGTCAGATTGCAGAGAGATCTTCCACCCCCAGCATATTCCAACTTTAAATCTGTTGAGTAAACAGTTTCCAAGTAGGTGTGACTTTTCTGGAGCCTGGTGCAGCTGAGCTCAGTGGCCAGCACAGGTTTCCAGATGTGACTGGAATGTTGAACAAAACACTACCTTCTGTCTACAGGTATCCAGCCCAGCAATAGCTAGAAGGTCAAGGGTGAGGAGTCAGGACACATACTCTTGGGCTACCTGAGCAATGGGAAGGCCAATGGGATGCCACAGGCCCATATTTCATTCCTGACAAATACATTCTCATTTTTTTGAACCTAGGTCCTTGAGTGCTAGACAAGAGTTCTACCACCAAGATGCATCTATGATCTTCTCTTATTTTATTTTGAAAGAGGTTCTTGTTCAGATAAATTGGCTGGGCATACAGGCTTTCACTTTGTGATCTCCTGCCTCAGTCTCCAAAGGAACTGGAATAAAGGCCTGTGCCCACCTCAGTCTTAGTTCTTGCCTTACAATGATGTTCTCCATTGCAAATTAAAACCTGCCCCCCATACACACAGAGACAGAGAGAAAGAATACACAAAGAGTAGGATTTAGCCCACTGAAATTGATCAAAACAATGCATACTATCATCATCATCATCAATCATCATCATCATTAGTCAAGGGATATCACTACTGTATTTCTGTAAAAATGATCCTGAACTCCTTAGGTTTTCACCCTCCACATTGCCGGCTGTCGGCTACTGCTCTAAAGAGGATAAAGAAGGAAGGGCCTGGCAATATATAGGAGGGAAGGGTGAAATGTTATGTTCTATGTTCTTATTTAGTCATTAATATGGAAGACATCTGTGATCTCTCGTCACTAAGACTTGTGCAGAGATTCTCCTCATCAATGACCACTTGAGACACTCTACACAGATGCTACTAGTTGGAGATGTCATCTGGTGAATTCAGTTCCGGCGCCATCTATCCTGGAGATGGTGGTGGAGAGATCAGCCTCATGAAACCTCTCCTCCATCAGATACCAGTGACAGGTTGTAAACCGTTCTGATTTATAAACTTTAAACCCAGCTTGCCAAGACTGGAGTCCTTCTTTAGGCTCAACTGATTTGCCTAGGCGGTTCATATGTGGACGGCTTTATGTTACAAAGAGAACAGGTGAAAGAGGTGTGCAGAGCAAGGAATGTAGGAAGAGACATATAGATCGCCCACTCTCCAGAAACCTCTTTGAAGTTCTCTAAACTCAGTCCTTCTGTGTCTTCATGGAAACTTCACTGTATAGGCATAGTTGACTAAATCATTAGTCATTGATGGCTAACCTAATGTTTTCCTCCCGCATAGTTGGTACAAAGGCTGAAGTATCAGACCACTAGTCATATCTTACTCTTTCCTACAAGCTGAAACAACCTAGTGATGACCAAGCACCAGTCAGCTCATTAGCTTAAAAATAACATTCATTTGGGATAGATCAAGGGTTTTAAACACCATGGGCCTGGAAACTGGGATGAAGACCAAATACATATTTCACAACCACACAAAGGAATTAAAGGTGGATTTCATAAATACGAGATGTGACCTCTTTAACACGTGTGCATGTATCTATTGTGGATTCCTGTGGGATGCCTGGTAATGACTAAAGCAGAACTCTCACCTCCTATGCACGGCAAAGTCATTGGCAAATAACAACCAACATGTGTCCTGTGAGTTTAGCTTGGGTCTTGGGTAACTACCAGTCCAGGTCGTATTAATGGAAAGGTAGCTAAGATTTGGTCAATCATTTAACATGACTTGTAAATTGTTTCTCTACCCTTGATCTGACAATGAATGCCATTGGTCATCACGGGAATGAAGGATAGCCCTCACTTGCCCATCACTCAGTACAGCTCTGATGATGAGGATCCTGGCCCTGGGACATTCTGGACCCTCTGATGGGGATCCTGGCCCCGGGACCATTGAAAGACTGGGCCCTGTAGTCATCTACAGTGATGCTTACCTTGATGTTTTAGGTACTGAGCAGCACCTAGAGTCTGTCTACAAACTCTTTTCTCACCTTAATTTTCACAACCAAAAATGCTTTCATTTTGAATGTGCCATTGGTTTGCAAAACTAAAAACCATTGTTGTAAAAATGCCCTTGAAAATCATTGAAGGTTGGTAACTTACAGTATATATTAGCAGCAGCGAGTGGAACTCATATCTTGTATGCAAATTCTACATCAAGGAAAGGTCAGCAACAAATTAAACTATTTATAAAGCAATTTCAAATTTGTGTATGCTTGGAATAGTGGTAAGAGTATTACTTTCTTATTAACACATTATTTTATGTTTTATTCAATGAGCAAGCCATTCACTTATCCTGTTACTCTTCTCTTAGATCTACTTCCTTCCTAGTAATATACTGAAATAGAATAGCAAGAAACAGAGTAATACTACATAAAACCAAATACATTAAGGTGTAGTAGTTTACATTTTTCCTTCACTTTTTATGTGTCTGGGAGGGTTTCATCCTCCGAACTGGCAGGTACTTGTTAAAAAGAAATGAAGAAGTTGGGCATAGTGGCACACACCCTGAGTCCCAGCACTTGGGAGGCAGAGGCAGACAGATTTCTGAGTCCAAAGCCAGCATGGTCTAAAGAGCAAGTTCCAGGACAGCCAGCACTACACAGAGAAATCCTGTCTTGAAAACAACAGCAAAAACTCCAAACAAAAACAAAGCACAGAAATGAAGATGAGTGGACCTTTATTCTTTACACATCACAAACAGCGGGGATGGAGCTAATTCAGATACATACATCTGCATGTGTTCATGGTGGGTGAACCTTCCTTCTCACCAAGTTCATGTCAGCTTTCAACCTCAGAATGTGAGCTGACATGAAACGAGGACCACCACAGATGCCACTGAGTCGGAGATCAGGAGATATCATTATCTCAAATTAGGTTGGGACCTAAATTTAGCCACTGTTCTCCTTCCAAGAAGATTATTGGGGCCAGATAGATGGGCAGTATGAAGACCAAGAAGGTTACCTGATGTTTCTGGAAGACAAGTAATGTCAAGAGTGACCTCTGTCCACCATGACCACCAAAAGCAGGGGGAGATGTATGGAGACAGTTCCCCAAGGACTACCTGAAGAAACCAACCTCCTGACTTTTAACTGCTGGCCTCTAAAATGGAAATGGAATGAGCTTCTGTTATTTAAGCCATCCAGTCTGTGGTGATCTGTTACAGCACCCCAGGGAGGCTAATGAGCAGCGTTTGTGGATATTGGCATGGCTTCTATTACCAGGAATTCCTGTGATATTAATTGAATCCTTACGTCTTTGATCAGTCTAGTGTAGTTTTGTTTTGGATAATCCATCTGTGACCAGAGTTAATGAACCATTCTGCACAGGAAAGGGAAAGGATCCACCTTAGACATTAAGAATAAGGGATGGCTGAGGAGATGGAGGACTTTCCACACTAACTTGAAGACCTGAGTTCAGATTTCTAGCATCCACACAGAAAGCAGTCTTATTGGCATGTGCCTAACCTCTCAGAATTAGAGATGGGGAGGCCCCTGGAGGGTTTGCTGCCAGCCAGGCTAGTTAAGCAATGTGCTCCAGGGTCAGTGGGAGACCCTATGTATAAAAGCAAAGTGGAGACCAGTAGACGGAGACATTCATATTTACCCATGGCTTCCATCTGTGCTACACATGAATGCACACACACATGCACACGGATGAACACCGAAACATGCAGACAACACTTGTGCACAAAATAACAAAAGTAAGGGAACATCATCTACTTATACCAGAACTGGTGACTTTGGAACATATGTGAAGAGCTGTCCATGACTCCCGGACATGCTCATATTGTAGATACAATGTGGAAAAATAGTTGAAAGGCCCTGTCTTTGACCCCTCCAGAACATCAGATTCAACTAATAGGTGAGGAGAAGGTTCTGATCCAGCCAGGTGTGATGTGTTCTGGTCCAGAGAGATAATCAGAAGTGGAAATCTCATTCCTCAGTTGTGGTCACTGGGGAGACTTCACCTCAAGGGAAGAGACTTACGTATCTAAGGTCATACAGTTGTAAGAAATGGGGATAAGCAGCATGAAAGGAAGCAGGTAGCCGGGCGATGGTGGCACACTCCTTTGACCCCAGCACTTGGGAGGCAGAGGCAGGTGGATCTCTGTGAGTTCAAGACCAGCCTGGTCTACAAGAGCTAGTTCCAGGACAGCCTCCAAAGCTACAGAGAAACCCTGTCTTGAAAAATCAAAATAAAATAGAATAAAATAAAAAAGAAATCACTGCATAAAGAACTTGGGAGCTGGACCCAGGGGGAAGAGCCCAGAAATAGTGAGCTGGAAGCAGGCCCTCATCCTGCATCTTCCTTACTGATGGACAATGTAAAGTCATGAAGAGTAGGCATGTCCATCTATGGATAAGCCTTCTTGTGGGAGTCTTCCTTAACCCGGGATGTTCTGGACCTTCATGTTGCAATTGGGAGGAGATGAGATACTCCCAAAAGACTCCATGGTCAGGTGAGGAATTAAAAAAAAATAACTGAGAAATTCAGAGGCAAACCTCCCTCACAGTCAGTCTTCAAAGGGATTGCTGGGAAGGCCCAGGTACATTGGTGTGACTGACTCTGCTGAGGGAGTGAGAATGACAGGGGACTGGATCAGCATTCACTGTGAGCACCCCAAGATAGTAGTCTATCCGAAAAGTGACTCAATTATAATTACAAAGTGGAAAGGAGAATAATACATTTTTTTCTGGGTATGTGTACGCATCTGGATACACATGCGTTTGTGGACGTGTTAGGTAGCTTCTTAGTTGATACCAACATTATTATTATGTTTTTTAAAGACATGGTTTCTCATTGACTTAGAATTATCTAAGTAGGTTAGGCTGATAACCAGTGAAGCTCAGGATCCCCATCTCTCCCTGCCCTGGGAAGGCATTGATATTACAATTATGTACCACCACATTTTCAGTGTGGGTCCTAGGAGATTTAATTCCAGTATTCATGTTTGCAAGGCAATCACTTTGCTGAATGAGCCCAAATTTTATTCTGAAATGAACATTCTCTTTTAAAGTCTTTGGCATCTTTAGGAAACAGAATCTAATGTTTGTATGTTTAGCCTAATAATAGCTGTGATTGTCAACTTGACAGGATGTAAAATACAAGACGTAGATGTCTATGATGGATGCTAGATTTTTACCTTTAGGCATGCCTATGAGGGATTGCCTGCATTAGATCAGCTGAAGTGATCTGGGCAGCGCCATTCCCTAGGCTGGCACCAGCATTCCTTGCTCTCCTACTTCCTGACTGGAGAAGTAATGTGGCTAGTCACCTCAAGCTCCTGCTGCCGTGACATATGCACCACACCCTGGAACTGTGAAGCAAAATATCTTTTTAAATATAAATACATAAATCATTTTATTTGCAATTAGGATTTATTAAAAGTTTCCTGTTTTCCTCCATCCTTGGATGACAATGTTTACAATCTGAATGGGAAACAATATTTTACTTGCGTAATGTTTCTAATAATCTTATTATCTGAGCACTGGTGAGATGTCTCATTGTGAAAAATTTGTCTGTTGTGTTCAAGGCTGGCAACCTGACATTGATCACCATATAAAGAGGGCCAAAACAATCCCCCAAAAGTTGTCACCTGGTCCCCACATATCTGCCATTGCCTACACCATCTATAATCACTGCAAAATAAATCTTTCTTTTTTAAGTTGCTTATGTCCAGGTATTTTATCACAGCAAGACAGGTAACTAACACAGAAGCTAACAATAAACAATAGAGACAAGCCAAAATAATAAAATTTAAATTATAATTTATAATCTTATCCCAATACCCAGAAATTGAAGGAAAAGATAATTTATCTATTTTCCCGTGTTGCTCTTTAGTGATGTATAAGGGGGCTCAGCTGCATCTCAAAGTCAACTTAGGAGGCTTTTCTCTTTTTAGATTTATCATCTATCATCTAACTATCACCTATATATATTAAAAAATTGTTCACATTTCATTTGATTTTATCATTTGGGTATGTGTATGTGTGTGCATATGGGAGCACACATAACGTGTGTGTAGAGGTCAGAGAACAACATGTAGGAGTCAGTTCCCTCCTTCCACCATGTGGGCCCACAGTATTGAACTCAGGACACCAGGTTTGGTGGCAGCCACCTTTTCTCACAGAACCAACCTGCCAGTCCATTGTTTCTCAGGCTTAGATTGCAGTAAGACTGCAGAATACCTGGCCAACATTTAAAACTTGGCAGCTGTAATGCAAACATCACACTGCACTGTGTGAAGGTAGATGGAGTTGTTCTCTCCGACTCTCTTGTCAATAAGATGCACTGCAAAACCTGTGCTACACTGCAGAGAGAGTGAGCAAGCAATGTCTGTGTTGTAGTGATGAGGACATTTCCAAACAAGAGTCTGCATGCTCTCCTAAAGGCCTGTAAGTGATGAACGCTTATTTTCAGCGCAAAGTGCATTTCTGATGAGCAGCCCTCTGGATTCAAAGAGAAGGCCCTTTGCCAAAACAGAATTGGTTTTGGACACATCATGAGGGAAAAGCTCAATTTCCATTTATTTCCTCTTTCTTTCTATTAAAAAAATAATGTTTGCTCAGCTAGCTTATTTTTTTGGTACACAAAGAACATTCAGGTTTTTTTCTTCCTTTTCTCTTTTTGTTCTGTTAGTTGACAGGACCTCCAGGTAAAAGAAATGTTTTTAATAAAATATATTCCCTCACACAGTGTGGAGTAGAAGGTAGCTGAGCAAGAATAAAGATGTTATTGCAGGCTCCTTGGAGACGTCTACAATGTTCGCTTTAATCTATTTGATCATCCCTGAATGGCTGATTGCAGCTCTTTTCTCCCCAAGGCACAAAAGAGCAACTTAATATATTTATATGTGTACATATGTAAACTGTACAGCCCATGGTAGGCATGCTCATTTGCTTTCTCTTTGACCTCTCTCTGGTACTGCCTTTCTTCTGCTGTGAGCTGAAAAATGGAAGCAATTTGCCGCAGTCATTCCTAAAATTCTCTCACCCGATATCTTGAGTTTTATAATTGCTGCAATATTTCACTCATGCTCGCTGAAGTGAGTGAAAACCGTGAGTGGGCTGCGGTGGGGGGGGGTGCCAGGATGTTGATGTGCCACAGGCAGTGACCTATAAATATGCGTGCCCCAGATCTCCCTGGACAAACATAAACAGCAACCACTCCAGTGCCCAGCAGAGACGTGTAGGCTTGATCACATGATCCCCTGTTTCCTCTGGAACCTGAGACATTACTGTGCATTGTTCAGATTATTCTTGAGACAAAATGAGACTACAGGCTAATGAACCTTCAACCCTGCACCCCTGCACAGAAATCCACCAAGATGGAATGATACCTTGGTTGTTATGAAAACAAACCATTCATTTGAGTATAAATAAGTTTAGTCATCCTGATTATAATGTTGTGATGAAATCCATTATATTTCTTGGTGCTCTATCTGAATTGGTGGCTTGATCCAATTCTACAGTGCTCTTCATTAGCGGGGATTGCGCTGTACTTTTCTTGCTTCCCAGATCCATAGCCACTCAACAGTTCCCTTGTTGAGCTGCTCCCCAAGGCTCATTTATTTTCTGCTAGTTTCCAGAAGGTTGACGCTCGTCACTGTTTAATTAATGTGTTGACAACTCCCCCAACTACACTTTACTCCACAGACAGTCACTGGCCCATCATCTCTCTGTCATATGCAACTCTGCTTGATCAAGAAGATTGAGCTTCCCTGCATCGATAATGTAGTGCAGTTCACAAAGGGTGAGCATCCTATTTCAGCATAAGTCAGCCAGCCAATCCCCATGAATAGTTCCAGACATCTTGCTGCATTCCATGTTTTTATGACATAAGAAAGTTCTAGAAGTTTTCATGCTCCTAAAAAACGCTTATGTTTATTTTATATGTGTGAGAAATTTGTCTGCATACATGTATGTGTACCATGTGTATACCTGAGGAGACCAGAAAAGGGCATTGGATTCTCTAAAACTGGAGTTACAGATGGTTATAGCCAACACACGAGTGCTGGAAACCAAGCCCAGGTTCCCTGCAAGAGCAACAAGTGTTCTAAGCCACTGAGCTCTTTCCAGTCCCTCACAAGGTTTTTTTGGTTTTTTTTTGTTTTTGTTATTATTATTATTATTATTTACCCCAGCATGCTGAACTGCAGCCTGGTTGCTCTTATTATAGAAGTCCCAACTGAAGTATGGTATTTATTTCAAATGCATAGACAATAGATTAAATAGACAATAGATTAAATCCTAGTCATGAATATCACAAGTAAGAAAGCAAAACGAACAGATTTTATATTTACAAATACACGTAGGAAATTATACCCAGCATTATCTGTAAACTGTTCATATGTGTAAGGTCTCATCATAGTAGGAACACAGTAGGTTCTTTAGTGAGTATCTGTTCTTTGGCATTTTTATGTTCTGGTTGAGATAAAGAGGATTTTACTAGAGAAAAAATAATTTGTGTTTTTCTTAGAATTTGCATAACAGAAACAGCATATACATTGTATTCTTGAAGACATTTGTAGTGTATATCACTACACATATTGTTTGACTTACACAGGTTCGCTCTCTTGATCTGCTTTTCTGTTTTGTTCCATAGTTAAGCTTTCCCATGTACTTCGACATCCACCTCATGCATCTCAGTTTCTGCTGGCTGAGGCAGAGGTCAGACAAGTATGAAGCAGAAAGACTGCATAGCTAAGTTGGTCACATGGTGGGACACAGGCGTGTACACAGGTTAAATGGAGACATTTCTATGTGTGATGGGAATTACAGAGACTCAGGGGCCAGGAGAATTTATTTCAGAGGTTGTACTGTCTGCATCCTTGCCTGTGATCTTTGGCCATTGTGATTTCTCTGGTTTCAGTTTTTTTCTAAGGACAATGGTTACTTTGTAGATTTACTATAGAATCACTGCAGAATCAGGTGTGGTGGTCATGTCTACAATGCTAGCATGTGAGAGTCTGAGGCAGGAGGACTGCTATAAAGTTGAGGTCAATCTGGTTGCATAGTGAATTTCAGGACATACATCATGTACTACAGAAAGCAGTCCAACAAACAACAAACAAACTAGAAAATACTGGGTATCATATACAAAATGAATAAAGGATGACAGAAGCATGCTAGATACTGGGTGCTTCTTTTTTCTTTTACTTTGGTTTTCAAGATAGGGTTTCTCTGTGTAACAGTTGTGGCTGTCCTGGAATTCACTCTGTAGAACAGACTGGCCTCAAACTCACAGAGATCCTCCTGCCTCTGCCTCCCAAGTACTGGGTTAACGACTTGTGCAGTCACTTCCTGGCTTACTGTGTGTCTCTTAAAGACAGAGCTCACATCACTTTAAAGCCCATTTGGGTCAGGACAATGTCATTTTCCAGCTCCTGTCAGGAATTCCCTGAAAGGTTTCACCTTCCTACTACTGTTCTAGAAGGGTGGTGAACCATACAGTTGCATGGAAAATTGTTCCTGATCAGGCAACTTTTGGACTTAGTTATTTTCAAATTTTAAAAATTGCAAAATAAATTTTAGGAAAGTTACATACTTAACAGCAACATCAACAACTGCAACAACAAAAGGCAAGCAGCAGAAAAAGAATAGAAGAGAAAGGTAATAAATAAAACACTGGATGAATGACCTGAAAATTCAAGGAAGAGGAAAACAATCCTGCAGATTTTCAAATGAATGGCTGCATTCAATGCTGATTGACTTCAAGTTTCCTGTAGGTAAAGCAAAGAGGGAATTAAGCAAGGCGATTTACTATGAGCAGTTGACTACGGAGTTTGGGATGGTTGCATACATACCCACTTGATGCACCTTGGTCTTTTGTCTTGTTCAGTTGTCCTCGAGGCTGACACTGGATCTGGACCTAACCTCACCAAGCCAGAGTGACCTCTGTTCTCTTCAGGGTCAGGCTCTCTCTTGGTTGTACTTACCCTACAGGCCCCACACTATCAACCAGAACCACAGAAGCCCAGAACCATTGTTGCTGGCACTTCTTGTGTCTGTCTGTCTGTCTGTTGCAGACTCATCCACAGTGAGCTCCCGCAGTGAGTCCCCTTCCCCCACGGGAGCTTTCCTTTGCTCACTGCTGTTGGGCTGAGGGGCTCCACCAGCTCATGATTTCTGACCACACCTCAGTAAAACTGCTAATCTTGGGTCTACCAAAGACCATCTATGAGATTTGGGGATCTTGACTTGAGGTCTTAGAATGTGTTCACATATTTAGACATTGGTGTGTAGGAGACCTACATAGTAAGATGGTCGGGAGCAGTGGGAACAAATGAGTAACAACTCTCCCAGGGCCTGCCACACAGTAGTCAAAAAAAAGTTATCAAGAAATTGAATGGAGCACAGGGTGGGTGGGGCATTGCAGTAGCTAGAAGCAAGACCTGATAATTACTGCTGCAATTCCTGATGATTCTCATCACTCATCTCTGTGGCCTAGGCTGACAGAGACACCGCTTACAGGTCTGGAATTAAACCAGAAAAGCTGGCGAGTGTGCGAGGTAAGTGTGTGAAAAGAGTGTTTCTTTTAGTTAATTTTTTATTTTATTAAATGCATTTTCTGAAAGAAAAAGCTTATAGATTCAAGATACCTTCATTCAGATAAATACCAGCCAAACGCAAGCCAGAGTGTGCCGAGGGGCAGCAAGGCAGGGAGGCCAGAGAGAAGGGGTAGCCAAAGGGGAAGAGGGCATTCCATCTGCTCATGGTCACTTAAGAGCCCATGCCTCATCATTCTGACCTTACCTTGATCACGCCTTGACAGGCACACCTGTAGCCAGCCCTTAGGAGGCATGGTTATGGTGTCTCCCTACAATTTTCCTCTTAAAAATGTACCTTTTGCAACACAAGTGTCTCACTGAAAAAACTATGAACAATACAGTAGTCTGTAAGGTAGGAAGGGAGACTGGGCTATAGCCTTTGCTTTCTTCATTCACATTTATCCTTGTTCTGACATCAGCTCATACTTGTGGTTACAGTGGCAGGCATCGTTCCCTAGCAAACAGCAGGCAGCTCTCTGTCTATCTGCACACACACACACACACACACACACACACACACACACACACACACACACACCCCTCACTCTTGATGCTGGTGTCGTAGTATTCCACTATAATTACTTAACCCAGTCACCATGGATAACTGTTTAGATTGCTCTTGATTTCAGTATGATGTCATCTTCACAGCACAAGCATAAGAAAATAGCAAAACTGAGTGATTTCATATGAGTGCTTCTTGTCTGGATGCTGGAGGAGTAGAGTCAAGGTGGGTGTGGATGAGGCCCCTTTGCAGGCTCGGGGAAGCCCTTCTTGCACTATGTGTTACTTTTTGAGAGGGTCTCCATGTGACCTGGAACTCACTAATTTGACTAGACTGGCTGACCAATGAGCTCATGGGATCCACTTGTCTCCACCCCCTCAGTACTGAGATCAATGGCACAAAGTGCTCCACCCAGCTTTTTATGTGGGAACTAGGGGTCTCAACTCTGTATGTTTGCCAAGTGAGTTATTTTCCCATCCTCAGGAGAGCATTCCCTGGCCCAGTCTTGTGAGGGATTCATGCAGGTGATGAAAACAACTCAGATCCAAGATGTCAGTGGTCGTGTACGGGGCAAACAGCCCCTGTCTCTGTCTTCTTCTTCCATCACATGTCTGCATCTCTGGGCCTCACTCTTCTTACAGTTACACCAAACGCCATTAGGCTAAGAGTCTGCCCTACTCAGTGTGATTCAAATAACTGCACCCGAAAGACTGTTTCCTAGTCGGTTCACACCCCAATGCTTCCTGGTCAGTTCATACCCAGATGTTTCCTGGTTGGTTCACATCCTGAGGTTTCCTGGTCAGTTCACACAAGAGGTTCTGCAACCGACCTGAATCCAACTGAGTTCACCAATTATACATAAAGTCTGATGAATAGAAGACAGGCAAACATCTGATTAGTTCCTAAAGGAGGGCTTCTCAGGTTAAAGTGTATCATGTTTCCAAGACTTGTTATATGTATCTCTAGAAATTTCTCCTGGAAGATTATAAGCTCACAGAAGAGTGTGAGTGTTTTCTCTACACTACTGTCTGTGGCGTCCACCCTTGACCAGCAAGAACAACGCCACACCGAGGAATCTTCTTTAACACAGTTTAATTGGGAACCTCTTTGCTTTTACAGTGTATAATGGCGGTGGCCCCGGGTCGAGGGAGACGGGACCTGATATAGTCTACATCTACCAATCACCTAACCCTACGTGGCGCGCCAGGATAGGTTGTCTCCAAGCAGAATTAAGAGGATACATGACCTTTACCAAATTTGGAGTTGTTTACCACAGAGAGCTCTCGCCGTTGGGCTGGCGGAGGGCGGAAACCGGCGCCATCTTTTGGGTGCGGTATTCTGCAGCTCCCTACAACTGTCCCCCTCAGATGTTGTTACATCTAAGCTGTGGTGTTAAGAATAATTTCACCTTTTATTTTGAATTCTCTGGTTGAACATTAAAACAAAGCAAGTTCATGGTCATTTGTATCTTTTTAAATATGTTTATTTTTTCTTTGTGTGTATGTGTGAGTGCCTGAGTGCATGTATGTGCAACCACATGCATGCCTGGTGACCTCAGAGAACAGATTCTCTGGAACTGGAGTTACAGGTGGTTGTGAGCCACCGTGTGGATGCTGGGAACTGAATCCGGGTCCTCTGCAATGGCAGCAAGTGCTCTTAAGTGCTGAGACATCTCTCCAGCACCCATTTGTATTCTTTTACAACTTTATTTATTAGCTATTATCCTAAAAATACATCTTTTTTTCTCAAAATTTATACTAAAACCATTTAATATAACACTTCATATATTAAAGGTTAATATTTAAGTTAATGATTAGATTAAGGATATTTATGTACATTTGAAAGACCCCCGAAGAGGTACTTTCGTAGAGGGAGACCCGCACCCAGGAATCAGTGAGACCACGAACTTGGATGCAAACTGCAAGAGGCTTTATTGGAGATACGGGTACCCAGGCGACTTAGCTTCTGTGAGGCCAAGCGCCCCGAGCCAAGGGAAAGGGGTCCTTATATAGGGAAAAAGGCGCAAGCTAGAAGCAGGGATTCTATTGGATAATTCTAATGAGGCATTGTACAGAGCTATTCCCATTGGTCAATGTAAATGAGGCGCTATACAGGGTTATTCAAATGAGGCGAAGTACAGAGTTATTCAAATGAGGTGAAACACAGAGTCTTTCAAATGAGGCGAAATACAGAATCATTTCTATTGGATGGTTCAAATGAGACACAGAGCCATTCCAGATCAGCATATTCTCAAGGTCTGGTGTCTGGTACAACAGACTCAATTCCCCCCCCCCTCCGCGTCCAGATGGCTGACCTTGGGGGCGGAGACCTTGGGACGGAGTGTTTCTCATCGGGCGGGGGCTCAGGGGCAGGGCTCCAGGCCGGCTCACTTGGTGTTCGTTCTCGTGCCGGCCCACCTGGTGCTCGTTCTCGGGCCGGGCGTGCGGCGGGTGGCGGGGGAAGTGGAGGCCGCCGGGGGTGGGGATCGGGGAAGCCGCCGACAGGAGGAGGAGGAGACAAACTTGAGAAAGAAAGGGCTAAGGGGCAGGGGTCTTTCACATTTATATACACACACATATATACATATATATGTATATATGCACACACACATATATACATATATATTATATACGCACACACGATAACACACACACACACACACACATACACACACACACCCACACTTGGGAATAAGCCAGGGCCTTGTGCTTGCTAAGCCAGCACTCTACCACTGAGTGATATTTTTTCTTTAACTTCTTATTTTAAGGCTAACTTTCACCTAGGCTGTCCTTGAACTCACTCTGTCACTCCATCAGTCCTTGAACTTGTGATCCTCCTGAGTCAGCCTTTGGAGTTGCTGGGATTTCAGGCCTCTGTCACCAGGTCCAGAACACGAATTAGGATTTTATCTGCCTTGGACAGTCAAGATGGCTCAGAGAGTAAAAGCATTTGATGCACAAGTCTGGTGCAGAACCAGGATAAAGGTCAAAGGGGAGAACCAACTCCATAAAGTTACTCTCTGACTACCATTATGCTATGGCGTGTACCCATGTGTGTGTGCCAGCAATAACAAATAAAACTAAAGATTTTATGTCTTTTATGGAACAATGATGTTTCTTACTGTTTTTCATTTCTTTCTTTTCATTTTATTTATTTATTATTTTTTTAACAGGGTCTTTTTCTGTAGTCCTGGCTGTTCTGTGTCCTGAAACTCACTATGTAGCCAGTTAGGCCATAAATTCACAGAGACCTGCTTGCCTCTGCCACCCGAGTGTTGGGATTAAAGGCATGCAACACCACACCCACTTGCCCTTTTCGTTTTTATCCCTTCATTTTTATTTAATAAAAATGTGTATATTTAATGTGAAGCAAAATATATTGTTCTTTTTTGTTCTCTTTCTGGAAGTTTTTTTTCCCTGCCAAATTTCTGTTAGGAAAAAATAATCCAGCTAACTTTTCAGCTTCAGCTGACCTTGCCTTGTTTTGACTCCTGGGAGTAGCCAAGTAATGCAGGAGGAAAAGTCATCTCCCACCCCTTCATGATTCCTGGGGCCTGTGTGTCTTGGATATTCTTCAAGGTTTAGGTCCCTTGATGGAACTGTGCTCTGCTTTCCAGGGTGTAATAGATTTTTTTCTTTTCTTTTTCTTACTATTTTTTCTCTGATCTGTCATTGCCATGCAACTTAAGGAAAGTGTTACCCTGGACTTGGTGCCATCTGGTAAACAGAGGCCGAGAATGTTTAACAGTACACATGAGTAACTGCTTCTAGCCTGGGAAATGGATTTGTGTGGGACTTGTAGACTTTATTTGCTCTAGCAGAATTAAGTAAATTCTTCTCTTTCCATTTATAGTTTTGGAAGGGCTTAATGGGGCCTTGCAAATCTGGACTCTTCTTTAAAAATAAAACAAACTTAATAAACAAACACAGAATCCTGGTTAGGGTGGTATTACAGGCTCTCAGTTGGGAAATGCACGCTTCCATTTAGTCCTTAAAATAATTGTTGGCTCTGCAGTATCTGGCTTGGTTTCCACTACACGGAGTTAACTGCCTACCAAAATGCTACTGTCATGTGCTTTCAATATGACCCGGCTTACCCATTCTGCAGCTCCTACTCAGAGGGTTTACAGCCTAAGCCAAGCAATTTCTGCTTTTACTTTAATTGCAAATCGGATTATGTCATACCCTGCTTCACCTTTTAATGGTTTCCTACAGCTCCCAGGCTACAGGATGGATACCCACGCCTCGCTCACTCTCTCACTCCAGAAAGCCTTTCTGAGGTGACTACATCTTTCTCTGGCTTTCCCATGCTCCTGTCTTTCAGTTCCCAACTCTGCATCAATAGCCCATGGTTCCCATGCTGGGGAAGCTTTTTGCCACAATCTTTGTTTGCTTGCTAGGGCCAGCTCTCAGACACACTTGGATTCTTCCTTCAGGGACTTTTCCTGGGAAACATCTTTGGGAAAATCTTGTCAGATGTCCCCAGGCCAGGTGGGGTTGTTCATTATTTACACTCTTCCACCCTCCTCTTTAGCAATTATCAAAAACTAAAGAAGTTAACTGTCTGAATGCTTGGATCTGAGGTCATGAGAGCAAAAGATACTCCATCAGTTTTCAGTTCAGAAAAACTGCATAGCAGGCAGTGAAGATTCACAAATGTTTCTGAGTTAATAAAAATAACCTACGTAATAAAAGGTTGAACCAGGATAGTTTTGTGTGTGCATACCCCTCCCCCATGTGTTTTTGTGGGTGTGGGTGTGGGTGTGTGTTGTGTTGAACGAGAGACAGTTAAATATTAAATATTCCTACCAGGTCTTCCATCTAGTTGAGTTGTCAATAAACCTCCTTTTCTCATCTTCAAATCATGTACTTTCTCCCCCTAAAGACTTACAAAGGCCTTCCATACAAATATGAATAACAGAAGTTGGCATTTCCCCTTCAATATCCCTTTGTGTTCTCTCCATGGAAACATCTTCATTTCAATATGAGTTATATGTTTGTACAGTTTACTTCAAAATATCTATAGTTTTTTTTTTTTGAAAGTGCTTTCAAGCATATCTGGCACACCTAGAAGATGCCATGCTTGGCCTCCTCCACATGGCTGCATCATCAAATGGCTTTCTATACAAAGACTAAGAGGTCACACAGCAAGTGAGAATCAAATAAAAAGCAAATGTCTGAACTATTGCTAATGACTTAGGCTTCCATATGGAGTTGTTGACTCATGGCACGGATCGGTTCCTCTTGGGGTTACACATGTAACATGGAAGTGAATGGACATGTTTGGCATGTCACCCCTGGTTTTGAACTTTCTCCCTGTCTTCTTTGACCCTGGTGTTAACTTGGACTTTCCTGTGAGATCTGATGCCGTGCTAGAGTCTTCTCAAGAGTCATAGTTAAGCCAGGAATTGTGGCACATGCTTATAATCCCAGTACTTGAGAGGCAGAGGCAGGAGAACCCCTCATGGGTTCAAGACCAGCCTGGTCTATGCCTTGACTTTGAGACCAGCAAGTGAGGTCCAATTTTACAGAAACAAACAAACAAGCCACAGTTAGTTTTTTTTTTTTTTCATTAGCTTTGAAAACTTGTTGATACTATGTTGGCAACATGAACTTGGCCACAGTGAGAAATTTCACCAAGAAAACAGGCACATACCTCAAGCCAGGGCTCCATGGCACCCCCAGGGCAAAGCTGGTGGTTGGATTACCATTGAGAGGAGCTTGTTTGTTTGCTGGGACGTGCATGTGAGGTGCTGGGAGATGCTTCCACCCCAGGATCTCAGGTGGCATCAGCACATGTAGGACATCTTGATTTGAGTTACATACATTTTCATCTGATTATTTTTAAATTTCAGGCCACGTGGAGACCTGTGTTGTTTCTTGAGTGTGCGACTTTGATTCTCAGCCCTCGTTAGAGAAGGCCTTTGGGAGAAGATGCTGTGGGTCCTGATTCTGTAGTACCCACCCTCCTGGGTTCTCAGTCTCATCATCTCCAAATAGACAGAGTAACTTCATCTTTTCAGAGTTTGCAAAGATTATTTGAAATTACTATGGACACGTATACACACATATGTGTAAGTTGTGTTCATGTTCAGCATGTAATCATCAGTCAAAGTTAATACTATTATTCTACCGTTTTGGAGTAATTTTAATTCTACTGGAAAGGTACTAGAAGAGGAGACTCCCTATATGGCTGTCACTCACTTTCTTCTAGTGTTGATACCTTCTTGAATTATCATTCATTCACTAAAACCAGGACACTGCACTGGTGTCTTGCTATTAACAACTCTGCAAACTCAACCTACATTCTAGTAGCTTCTTCTGAAGGATCATCTCTTCCCCAGTCTGCTGATCAGACCTCTTAGTTTGGAGGGTCCATGCAGGCTCTAGAGTCTTCCTTTGTCTTTCACAAACCTGACACTTTTCTTAAGTAAGTCCTTCAATTTGATTTTGTTTTTTCACTACAAGATGGAGGTTGGACATTTTGAGGAAGTCAATCATAAAGCCTTTTTTTGATGCCTCATATCTCAGCAGAGGAACCTGATGTATTTCAAGATAGACTCCTTGCTTCTCATACTAACTCTGGTTCAAAAACCTGTCGGTCCTGCTTCTCCACCACAAACTTAGCTATTATTCCCTTTGAAATTAAACAACATTTTACATGGAGTATCTTTCTTGAGAAATTGAGATATTCCTTTTATTTATTAATTTTTACTTAAATTAAAACAATCTCATTTTACATACCAATCCCAGTTCCTTCTCCCTCCGATCCTTCCATTCCCCCCACCAGCTTCCCATCCTATCCCCCCATGCACTCCTGAGGGAGGGTGAGGCCTCCCATGGGGGATCGTCAAAGTCTGTCACATCATTTGGGACAGGACCTAGGCGCTCCCCCATGTATCTAGGCTGAGGGAGCCATTATGGGCCTAACGAGAAATCTGGCACTAGGGAAATCTCCAGAGATCCACAAGGATGACCCCAACTAAGAATCTAAGCAATGGTGGAGAGGCTACCTTAAATGCCCTTCCCCTATAATGAGAATGATGACTACCTTAAATGCCATCCTAGAGCCTTCATCCAGTAGCTGATGGAAGCAGAAGCAGAGATTCACAGCTAACTAAGCACTGAACCAAACTCCTGGAATACAGTTGTATGGAGGGAGGAGTGATGAGCAAAGGGGTCAAGACCATGCTGGGGAAACCCACAGAAACAGCTGACCTGAGTAAATGGGGGCTCACAGATCCCAGTCTGACAGCTGGGGGACCAGCATAAGACTAAACCAGGCCCCCTGAACATGGGTGTCAGTTGGCAGGCCTGGGCAGTCTATGGGGCCTCTGGCAGTGGAACCAATATTTATCCCTAGTGCACAAATGGGCTTTGGGAACCCATTCCCTATGGAGGGATAATCTCATCAGTCGAGAAAATTAGATATTCTATAAATGATTTTGCCAAATAACTTTGCTATCGTTCTTACATCGCCCGTGTGATTCTATTCTTCAGCGGCCCAGTGATTTTCACTGTCTTCTCACCCTGTGATTACACAAGGGAGGAACACCCCAAGGATATGCTGCTGGACAGATTCATGCACATTAGTTTCTGGGTACCATGAAGATTAAGACATTAGTTGCTTGTGTTCAAATGCTATGTAGTTTGTACACAGAAGCCCCTGGGATCATTTGTTTTCACACAGAGAGTCCATTAGACATTCTTGACAAAGCTGAATGCCCATGCCCAAAATGAATACATGATTTTGGTAAAATTCAAGTGATTCTATATCTGGATTAGTTTGAGTTCATACCCATTGTGGGTCTACCTAATGCTGGAATGTGTTTAGTATCAAGGTCAAGCAGCATGGCTGGAGCCAATAGAGCACCATGTAGGAGACCTTCTGTTGCCCTCTTCAACTTTCTATGCTGGCATCTGGAGCTGAACCTGAAAGTGGCCATTTGGAGCATTTAACACCAGGCAGTTTTCTTCAGGAGAGAACTTTCCTTTGTTTCCATTCTATTGACTGCAGACACAAACAATCAAACATCCCACTTAGACTTAGAAAACCAGAAGAGCAGCATGGCAACTGATGAGCTAAAACAACACTTTCCTAGATCCCTCATACTCTTCTGTAACAGAGCCCTGCCCCAAACACACAGTTCTGAAAAGGTTCAAAGTGTATGGAGGAGATTCCAAGAGTCATCGAAACTCCAGATCTCTTTTTCCCTTCTCTACCTCCCAAACTCCCAGCTCCATCCTAATCAGAACAAGAATTCCATTTTGTCCCCCGCCTACCCATTACAAGATAGCCAATTAAAAGTGAAAAACTGCTTCAGCTATGAAAAGGTTCCAGCCCGTGCAGAAGAGAAGCCAAAACGAAAGGCCTCCTTTGTTCATCTTTCTTTTCTCTGGGAGAGCTACCTTTAAGGGCTGCAAGAATACAGCATGCAATTATTCTAAAAGGATGTGCCTTGAGATTTTTAATTCATTTTAATCACCCTTGTATTATGAAAGCTATACTTCTTTTTAAGGCTTTCAGACAACCAGCTTAATTTTCATATTGATTCATTCCGGGACAAAACAAAACTTCGTATAAATTGAATGGAAAATGACTCTTTTGTGGTGAACGAACTGTGCTTGCATTTAATTACAATGCATGGAAGTGTTTCTCCCTAATTAAACATTTAAATGAAGAGGGGGTATAAATAGAAATTTTAAAAACAGAGTGAGGAGGACATAGTTCATGCATCCCAGGATGAGGGTCCTCATCTGTTTTGTTTTCACCACACCCAAAGCAGTATGGCTGTGTGGACTTCCAAAAGCTTGTCTACCCATTTTAACAGGAAAAAAATCACTATATTGTCAATTCTAAATTAGCAATGCTCTTCACTTCCATAGACTTTACCAGGGTAGGTTAAAGTGCTTTATTATCTAATTAAGTCTCACAACATGATGCGATTTTATTAATACATAAAGTGTGAGCTGTGAGGTTAAGTTTTGGCTTTATTGCCTATGATGGAAAATGGATGAGAACATAAACTTGAATTGGGGAGTAACAACATAGTTCTGTGGGTGGGCCATTGGCTGCCACCATTTCATCACACATGGATTTCTCTTTGTTAGACAAGTTTGGACTGGACTTGGTGACTTAAGCCTGTGGTTCTACCATTCAGGAAGCTGAGGCAAGAGGATTGTTAAAAGTTTGATCTCATCCTGGAATAAATAATGAGTTCTAGGACAGCAAGAGTGATACTCTTTCAAAAAAAAAAACAAAAAACCAAGATAAAAGAAAACTTTTGGAAATTTAGTGGCCTTAGCTGGATTATAGGAACATGAACTTCTCCACAGTCGGGAGCCAATAAGAGACCAAAGCTGGTTCTCATTTGATTTCTTCTTTCAACTCAGATTGGGACCCCAGTACATTTGAAGGCGATGCCCAAATGCAGAGTGGCTTTCCCCTCTTCCATTAACTCTCTGTTTGAACACACTTGCAGACACACCCAGAAGCGTGTCTCCTAGGTGGTTCCAAATCCAGATGTAATGACAATGAAGAGAAGCAGTCCCATGTGTTATGTGCTGGGGGAGGGCCCCATTATCATCATCTTTCTCTTCTCCTGGTCTTTATTTTCTCCCCAGCCTGTGATGGTTAAATCTTGACTGTCAACTAGATTGGGTCTAAGATGTACTAAGAGACACACTTCTGGTTGGGTCTGTAAGGGCTTTTCCAGGAAGAGTGAGCTGAGGTGGGAAGTCCGGCTCCCAGAGTGGATGTTTCTTGGTAGCAGCTGGTATATGAAGACCCCTGAGGACAAAGTTGTGTCACTTCACAGCTTTGTTGGTAAGCCCCTGTCCTGTCTTGTCTTCCATCCTTCACTGACACCAGAACCCAGCTCCTCAGCCTTCCAGTGTGTCCTAGAGACTAGAACAGCTTTTCAGAACCCTCCAGACCTCCAATCTCAGGTCAGGACTGCTGAGCCTGTGTGGACTGAGTGGGGGTACTCAACCTTCTGAGTGTACAGACAGACAGTGTTGGACTACCCAGTTCCCACTGCATAAACAGTCTAACACGTCTCCTTTATGATGTATATTCATTCTCTCAGTCCTGTTTAAAGAACTCTGACGAACCACAACTTTTAGAGGAAGAGAGAATGGTTTAGGACCTCTGTTTAACAGGCTGATGTTAGTTATATTCCATAAGAGGGGGATGTATAAATTTCCTTCCCCTTTGAGTTCAGAGGTATTTGGTTCCTGAAGCAGCAGCCAAATCCTGCTCCTCTGTTATGCTCTTCCTTTCACCTTCCGCAGAACTTAGCAAGAATTGAAGAGATTATTTAGTGTGTGTGTGTGTGTGTGTGTGTGTGCCCCTAAGTGACACAAACTGAAAGTGATGAAAACCTTTCACAGAAGCATGGAGGAGATGTGAGAGCATACGTGATTCACCAAGTGGGAGACAATTCATTTTAGTGTTCCACTCTAACCATGCCTAAGGAGTTCACCAAAACCCCCAGCCAGAGGTTACTATGGAATGTGCTCACAATGAACAGGGTAAGAGATGGCAGGTGTGTGTGAAAAACCAGTGTACCTACCAACTGGTGCTGCCGTTACCTAGATCCTCAGTTGTTTCAGGTAGTAAGTTCTTGGATACATAAATACAGTCAAGGAGGTCTTCTTTTCTGTGCTGTATATTCAAGGGCAAAACAGCCACATGGACCCTGACCTTTGTGGTCCCTTACCCTTGAGCTGGGTGATCCAGTCTTGTTGAGGAAAAGAGCAATGGTGGGAGATTGCATCACCCTTTGAGACAGCCCAGATGTCATTTCTGCTGTGTTCTCTTGGACAAGACAGTAAGGAGAGATTAGAGGAGTAGAAGTAGAATTCAGCTCTTGGCAAGAAGGGAAGAGCAGGAACAGAGGCAGAATTCCTCAACTACAGCAGTCCGCATAGGCGTCACATCCAACAGAGGAAACAGGGAAGCATCCAAACCTGAATTAGGGAAATGGTTGCAGAGATGGCTCAGATACTAAGAGCAAGTGCTGCTTCTGTAGGGAACCTGTAATTCCAGTTCCAGGGGGTTACTCAACTCTTCGGCCTTCTGAGGTCACTTGTGTTCATGTGCACATACACAAATATTAATAAAAATCAAATTAAATCTTAAAAATCTCTTAATAAAACTGAGAGTAGAAGAGAAAAAGAATATTATCTTTATAAAATGAGATCAAGAATGCTTCCTTAAGAAAGACAAATATTTACATTTATTAAGGGAGTTTATAAATACTTCCTATTAGTGACTTTTCATAGCTGTGACAAAATACATCATGTGAACAACCTGGGGTGGGGGTGCAGTCATTGTTCTTACTCAGGAGAGTTTAGTCTGTGGGCTCTACCTGCACTCATTCTGCACTTGGGGTGAGTTAGAAAGTTATGGAGTCAGGAGCCTGTGACAGAGGCTACTCACCACATGGTGGACAGGGAGAAGAGACAGGGGAGAGACAGGGGAGAGGAGGGAGGAATAGATATAGAGATACAGAGGGAGAGAGAGGAGGAGGAAGGGGGAGAGAGGGAAAGAGGGAGGGGGAGAGGGATAGATAAAGATAGACAGAGGGATGGAGGGAGAGAGGAAGGAAGGGAGGGAGAGGAAAGGAGGGAAGGAAGAGGGAGGGTGGGGGAGGGAGGATGGAAAAGGGTGGGAGAGAGAGAGCGAGAGGCTTTCTCATTTTGTGGAATAATCCATATTTAGAGTGAGTCTTCATTCTCTGCTAGCCTCCCCTGTAAAGACCTTCAGAGGTACCCACTGGTGTGATTTACCACTCCACTGGGTGTTCTCTGTTGGGAGCATAGCATGGAAGTCCTCTCACCCATAGATCTTCAGAGAAACCAGCAATGGTAAGCACACAGGATTGTCTTTCCAATGGGAAAGATGAAAAACCTTTTCTCCAGTCCAGAAAACTGAGAATTGGAAGTGATTAACAGCCTGGTGATCTGTGTTATCTGCTGGGCCAGGTCCTATCAGGCTCTCACAACTAGGATGGAGTTAGCCAGTAATCTAAATGACCCTGATAGCCAGAGGCTCCCCCAAGCTCCCTCAACCAGGAGCAGAGGTGTCTAATAGCCCAAATGACCTCTAGGTTATCTGTATGGTGGAGACGAGGCCAGAGCCCGAGGCCCTTAAGTTAGTACAGATAGCCTATCTCTAGAATACACCTTCTTGGAGGGAATGGCATTTACCCTGCACTGAGTTTCAATGTAACTATGCTCTTGGTGCACCAGGGATTGTATTACACCAGGAACCTTTTTTTTTTTTTTTGGTCCAAATTGTACTGGGCTTACATACATTGGGAATAAATCACCTGTCATTAGACTACCTGACTACCTGAAGTCTGATCCAGGTTGATGAAGTCAATCTGCACCAGGTTTTCATTCTTACCTTTTCATGAAGTTCACTTCCCTGTTTGACACCCACAGGGACCCCCAATAGTTCTCAAGTCAATCAAGTTGACAATCAAGATTGACCATCAAAGATGATTAATGTGTCTATAAAAATGTGAGATCATGTCTCACGGGAATGTCAGAAACTACATCCATAAAGTCTCACTAGCATGGCTGCCTAAACACGACCTGAACAAGAATGATAACAATAGAAATGCTAACAATTAACAATCGACATGCTGACACGGTTGTGTGTGTATGGGGGGGGGGTGCTCCTGAGGCCTCATAGAACTCAAGCACCTAAGAAAGGCTGAGAGTGGGGGAGATAGTGTCCCTCAGGAAGACCACACCAGTTGACAGCAGACCAGTTGATTGTCTAATACCAAATGGTCAGCCCTGGAAACATACTTGCAAGTGACATCATACAGACTGAGCACATTGTACTTACATATTTGATAATATATGATAGTGAATATATGTGATAACAGTGAAAGAAGAGGGCATGGATTTGGAAGAGAGTCAGAGGCGTATATAGGAGAGCTTGGAGGGAGGAGAAGGAAGAGAAAAATCACATAATTAATTGTAGCTTCACAAGTCAAAGAAATATATAAAGCAGAGATTAGAAAATGAAACAAACAAAATTTGGAGAAAAATACATCAGCTACATCCATAATCCACATTTTCATAGCTAAGTAACTGCAACAGATAAATTAAAACCTCCACAAAGAATTTAAGGGACTACTAGGGAGATACATAAAAGGAGAAATATTAGTTTTCCTTTAACACACGAGGAAAGAAATGATTAAAACACATTGATGGGAAAGGGTTTCACTTTCACATGGCTGAAGTTTCTATGCTGCCAAACACCCAAGGCACAGCAATGACTGAGGCTTCATCTGCAAATTGCAGGAGTACAGTTATATTGGTTAGGAAATAACTGGAATTAAGTCTTATTACAAGGTGTAATTACTTTGTGCTGATCGCCATCACGTCATCGTTGTCCTCAGATGCCAGTTTGTAGCCGGCAAAGGGAAAGTTTCACTTTTCCCAACTGTGGGACGGTGAGGTGTGTCTACAAGTCATGTTCAGTGAGGCGTGTCTATAAGTCAGGTTTTTCAAGGAGTGCCTGTAAGCTGTGTTTTCTAAGGGGTGTTTTTGGATATTTGACGTCTTGCAGAAAAGCATTCTTCATATTTTTAATGTGCTGTTTTTATCTGTAAGATTATAAAAGTAAAACACACACAACTCTGTCCCATTTCTCCTTTGAACACTGAAGGGGAGTTAATTTGCCCAAATTAATGAAATCTGAATATCTCCCAAATTTGGTTGGTTATTCCCAGGGAATCCCATCTAAATGGATCCAAAAGTAGATGAATAAATCTGATGTGGTTTTCCTACTTTTTTTGGCCAACAAGAGCTTTGTTCACAGTTTGATCAACTGTCTTATTGGTCATCTCATTTAATTCTCATTATAGTAGCCTTTACATACCCGGCCTTTCATAAGACAGAATTGAGACTCAAAAGTTAGCCATCTATCCCAGTTTGCACACATAGACCATGGAAGAGCCTGCGATTCCCACCGGGACCCTCCTCCCCACGGCATCGTCAACTAGGTTCATCATCTGTGTCTGTGTGCACACATGATGCATGCGGGCACCCCAAAACAATTTTTCAACCTGAAATGTGATTCATTTTAATAAAATTAAGCAGAAGGCAATCTTTTGTGATGCCCTCTAAAACTTCAGTGATAAATTGAATCTCCCTTCAAAGCCAAGGTGGATCTGAATAACTGTGAAACTCCTGGGGGACATTATCCCATTGTTAAGTATAAGATATTTTAGTGTGAAAGTCAGCTCCCTTTTCCATGGGCTTAGCCGGAACAATAGACTGAAAGGGGAATCTGAGGGTGGTTTGTACCACCAGGCGTGTGTGTGTGTGTGTGTGTGTGTGTGTGTGTGTGTGTGTGTGTGTGTGTATTAATGTAAATATATACATGTGAAGGATTCCTCACGGATGATCAAGAAGATGTGAGACAACCTGATCCTCACACGGCAGCACAGCCAGTCTCTACTTCACCAGCTCAGAAAATGGATTTCACAAGTGGTGGAGAATCAGCCAGACAGCGTTATAAATGTTGGGGCTTCCTTGCTGTGTTTTCTTTTAAAAGGAATGAGAACTTTTCATCTGCAAATGATTGTATGTCTTGGGGTGGCACCATTATTTTCCCCACCAATCAGGTGTTGGGAGCCTTGGACAAGAAGACTAATTATGCTGGGCGCCGGTGGCTCATGCTTTTAATTCCTGCACTCGGGAGGCAGAGGCAGGAGGATCTTTGGGAGTTGGAGGCCAGCCTGGTCTACAAAGCTACACAGAAAAACCCTGTATCAAGAAAGAAAGAAAGAAAGAAAGAAAGAAAGAAAGGAAGGAAGGAAGGAAGGAAGGAAGGAAGGAAGGAAGAAAAGACTGTAATGCCAAGTCTTCTCTGAGGGAAGATCTTCAGGGAGTTCTCCTTTTACATTTCAAGTCAACAACAGGTAACTATAAGCCTCCCTCTCTCCTTCCCTTTCTTTTACCTGTGTATATTGTTGGGTGTATACACACCCTAGGGCCCCAAACATGCTAGGTACCTGCTGTAACACCTAACCACACCTTCAGCCAAAAGAACGCTTTTTTCATATGTATGCATGTATGGTAGGCTCTTACATATGCTGTTCATGTGTAGGCACATGTGTATCTGCCTATGTATGGAGGCCTAAGGTTAATGCTCTCCCACTTATTCATTGATGCAAGGTCTCTCATTTGAACCCAGAGTTCCCTGATACGACTGATCTGTCTGGGCTTACCCTGAATAACCCCTGTCTCCATCTTCCAGTCACTACAATCACAGAGGAGCCACCTCAGCCAGTCCGCATTCCTATGGGTTCTGAGCATTGGAATTCCATTTCTCACACTTGACTTTATCTGTTGTACCATCTCCCTAGCCCCGCTTTTTTATTGTGACATCCACAAAGTCAGATTAACTTCATACAATGATTTTTAAAATACAAGATTCAACTTTACTTCAAGTAGAGATACCACATAATTGTATTGAAGGCTCAGCCCTGCTACAGTCACAAATAATATAGCTACTCATCTCCCAAAGCTTGATGCAATGGATATTGAGGTTGTTTGTAATCAGATACCCTCTGGCTCCCAGAGAAAGGGCATCTTGGCATCTAGGGAATATTTCCAGGTAGTGAAATATTTGGCTATGTAACCACCAAAGCAGCACCGGTAGGAAGATTTTTCTGTCACAAACCTCTCTGATGCCTGAAGGGCTTAGGGAGTAGGCAGATACCACTTCAAGCACCTTCTTACCTTTAAAAGACAATTATCTTCAGCATTTCGGGAGATAGAACCAATGCTGCAGTGCTTCTTAGCAACAGCCCTTACATATTAACGAGCTGGATCCTCAGCGTGAGATGCATTTGCACGCTCCTCCGAAAGATTTGTGTATTAAGTGTCTGTCTGCAGCACCCTCCTGTGTTTCATGGCGTGCGTGGGAATGGGGTTGCCAGGAGGACATTTCCTGAATTATTCCGCAAAGCCAGTGATTAGCAGGGACTCACCTAATCAGAAAGCCGTCTCTGCAGCCCATTGCATTTTGCAAATCACTAGCTCACAGATTTCAATTTGCTCCCATCATGAAAGAGGAAACTCCTGTGGACTTGAAAGGGAGGACGTCAGATCCAGGATGGCAGTGTTGAGTGATAAGGAACATTAGACCCAGAGTGCTGAAAATGAGAAGGCATTCCCATTCGATGCTGTGTACACAAGCTTGAGGTGTTTAGCAAACACACGATTTGTGAAGGGTATGACTGTGCAGCCATCAGCATGCTAGGATTTCACTGTCAGGCTCAGGTTTCAAGGGTTGGGGGCCTGGGCTTTAGACCAATTGCTTCAAGAAATTAGTTCATTTTATAAAGGACCCTGGGAGTAATCAGCCAAAGTGTGGGATTCTGTGTGTGTGTTCATGGCGATGGTATTTAGAAACAGCAAGACTCTCTCCTATCAGGTTTCTAAGCATGTCTCTCCTCTTCCATTGTTCCTACTCGTTGCCTTGCTTCAGGACTCAGGAGTTTCCTAAGCCCCAGTAACTGACATGATTGCTTTCACCTTTCGTTTTCTTCCCCTTCTCCTTTCCTTACCTCAGTCTAAGCAAAAGTGACAGGAAGGAGAAAGGGAAACACACACACACTCGTACATACGTGCACACATGCACACACATGCACATGTACACACATGTTCAATCACACAAGTGTACACACAAATATACACATGCCTATACCATATATATGTGCATACACCCACATGCACACTCATGCACACACACACGCATATGTACACACAAACACGCATGCACACACAGGTACAAACATGCATACACACATAAACATGTGCACACACATTCACACACACACATGTACACACACCTCCATGCACATACACACGTGTGTGTGTGTGTGTGTGTGTGTGTGTGTATGCACACTCTAGTGGCCTTTCTATTCTGTGAAAGCAAAGCACACTTCACTTCACATTGTCCTCTATTTAAAGGAGACCAGAATGGGGCCTGTATCTCAGTGGCAGGGCACTTGCATAACAAGCATGAGGCTATAGGCCTCTTCCCAAAAAAGAAAGAAAAGAATTAGAAAAAAATAAGCAAAAAGTTCATAAAATGACTTAAAACAGTGTTATTTGTTGTTGTTGTTGTTGTATTTTGGTTTTTCAAGACAGGGTTTCTCTGTGGCTTTGGAGGCTGGAACTAGCTCTTGTAGACCAGGCTGGTCTTGAACTCAAAATGTTAGGTATTTTTAATTGGAAGGAATCACTCAGTTTCATTTTGCAGTAGAAGCCTCCATTATCCCACTGCTCTAGCATTTTCTACCTGTTGACCATACTTTTGCACTGAGCTGCCCAGGCTTCGGTAACTGCAGAGGCAAATAGTCACATCAAAGAGTACACTAGGCAGGGGTCACGATGATAAACTCTTGGGTTCAACCTTGCATTTAACTTCTATTATTGAGACCTATTGAAAACAGGAAATATTTAACACAAACGTAGCCAGGCTTTGAGTCATAAAATGATAATGGATACCATTCCTTGGGTCTACATAATAAACCTGTATTTTTTATGTAGAATATCCCATTAAATAACCTTTATACAACAGGTTGTTGTTGTGCATATTTCACAAATAAAAATGAGGCCTGAAGAACTTCAAGTTTCTACAAAGTTGCACAGCCTGGTCGTGAGTGGTAGACCTGTTCTACTTGATTTTGTCTATCATAGGTGTGAGCCTGGACAGCTGTGTTAAAGTAAAACATTAGAAGGCAGGTGTTTTGTCTTTCTCATTGTTGTTACAGAATACCTGACCAAACAACTAGAAGGGTACATTTTTGGCCCAAGTTCTGTTGTAATAGAATCCCTGATAGCCTGGAATGGCCTGGTGGTGGGAACAGCTAGAATGACTGGACACTGTCTGTTGGAGCTTGCATTTTGGTCTAGTACATCATGATGGGTCAGGATATAGAGAACTCTCATAGGAAGCTGGGTCTATCTATAGCCATCAAAATCCACTTCCCAACAAACTACTTCCTCTATACAGGCCCCATTCACCTAAGGGTATCATGGCCTTCCAACACAGCAGCATCACCATCTGGCAGCCAACTGTCCTCAAGTGTGAGCCCATGAGGGATGTTTCACACTCAAATGATACTCCAGAATTGCCCACTTGGGAAACTGTCCAGTGCTGGGGTCATCATCACACAATGTGACATCTTGGCATTTGAGAAAACAGGACAAAAGTTCATGTGCCTCCAATCACAGCACAAACATCTGCAGGAGCTATACACTGTGAAATGTGGGGCAAGTTGCTGTTCTCTGGATCTGATCCCACCTAGAAGTAATTCTACCATAAATGTAAGATGACTTTAAATGCCACATTTTATGCATTTATTGGATATGAATTGATTTTGCGTTCATTTTAAAGTTGATTTCAACATTATTGATTGCCAATGTGTGTGGGTATGTATACTCTTTAAATTTATTTTTTTAACTTAACACTTGACTGACTCCATCTTTTATTAATGGGTTAAGTAAAATCTTTAATGGTTTGTTTTATATGAGCATAAAAGTGACAGTCTTGTGTTGAAAAGCCAAGTGGCCTCATCATAGCTTCCTCAGTGTGAGTCCTGATAATATCTGCCCTTAGAAGTAGTCCAGGGGGAAATGGGCACATTCTCCAAGTTGCCTGTGCTGTTTATACCACTGTATCTTTCCTCGAGTGGTACATGGAATTACAGAACGTAGTTAAGGAAGAGTTGAAGACTAACTAGTGCTGGGAAATAAATACGAATTCTTCTCCAGATGTTTGAGTAGACCATTTCCACTGTCTTCTCGGATTAGCAGTTGTCGGGCTCTGACTACAGTGTTAGGAATCGTGTGCTGTACTTACATTTTGCTGCCATAACTACGGGGCATCTTGTGTCTTAGGTTTGTCGTCATACCTGCTGAATGTTGAGAGCCTGATTAGATAGGATGGCTTGGCCCTCCAAGGCATAGGAAACATGCTTAATGAGGAGAGGTAAGTGCTTCATGTGATGGCTTCTGTCTTTAGAAAGGTTGTTTAGATAAATATAAAGACAGTATCATTTAGCTGAGAAAATGCTCACGAATTAGAAACAGAAGCATGTCCACAAATCAAGAATAACCAGAGTTGAGTCAGGTCCTGATTATCTGGAAACCCTAGACTAAGGTGGAGAAATAACAAAGGCTTTTTTCTAAGACATGACATACGAACACCATCAAAGTCTTATACATCTGACAAGGTATAATGGGCTGTAACTCTCATCAGAGTCTGTGTGGAATAGTTTTGGAGACAAGAAGCTGTAACCATTATCGGTTCTTAAATAGCGCTTCCTTTAGAGATGGATCTCACATACCTCTGATACTCCTCAGTCTACCCAGAAAGCCTGTGACTAGAACTAGGGGCAGTTCATCAAGAGTTCACAAACGTCTACGTCCGTCAAGACAGAGACACCTTAGCAACACTACAATTTCTCATTTCATTACTGTGGTCACTGTAACAACAGCTGTAGGAGACACAACTAATGCAGAGATTTTCAAGCATGCCAGGTAGAAGGAGGAGGAGGAGGAGGAAGGGGAAGAGGAGGAGGAGGAGGAGAAGGAGAAATGATACCCATAATATTACTAAAGTGATTATTACAGCAATTGGGAATTAGAAAAGTACTCAGGATGTGGAGTGAAAAAGGACATGACTGATTTATTGAGATTTGGGACCTACCAAGACAAGTGATGTGAAACCAAGAGGCTCTTATGGGTTGAAAACCACAAAGAAAGGTAAAAGGGTCATTTCTTTTAATTTAATTGTTTCCCTTCCATTCTTTAAGCTCATTTTAACACCACATTATTTATATTTGAAGACAAAGAGAGGAAAAAAAGAAAAAAAGGGAGAAGGGAATGAAAAGAAGACAGAAAAAGAGAAGGAGCCTCCCTTTTTAAAACAACAAAAAGGAAGCTTCAACTAGACACAAAAGCGCAAGACTCAGACAGAACGAGGGGCCTCTGTCCTGCAGACCTTTGAAGCTAGAAGCCGCTGGAAGGCGCCTTTGCTGAGGGCAGGTGTCCACCCATTTGCTGGACCTTCTGTCCTTGAGATCCTGCATAGCAGGGAATGATCTGTTATGTTTTTCCTCTCTTGACAGCAGTGTTAGCCTTCCCTGGGAAACCTTTGTTTTAGTTGATTGGCTTGTCTGAGCAGACACAGGCAGAAATCCAGCCCTGCAGAGTCATCAAAAGTGACACAGAGATGAGGCAGGCGAGGGCTGGAGTTCCTTCCCATCAAAGATGCTTCAGTAACATGGTAACTCCACCTGCAGTGGGCTGGCAAAGGTCTGCCCTGTGAAGTGTCTACATACTAGAGAGTTGTTACAGGGCCTGCACAAGTCAAAGCAATTACTGCATCTAGAAGACAACAGCAAGGGAGGTGGAACTTTCTAGAACTTTATGTCTCACCAGGAAGTTACAGGTAGAGACTCCAAACAAAAGAAAAAAATGCATGTGTGTGCAGGTAATGGCATTTCAACTCCTCTCTCCCCAACACTTGCCAAGAACTGCAACTGGCTGACTTGGCAGTTACAGTATTTACTGACTAGGATTCCATCTTGGCAAGGCTGATTTTTAAATTTCTTGTTTGTTTTGGTGAGTAGTGCAAACTTTAACGTAGAGTCCTTGCAATCCTCATGGAAGACAGAACCAGTTGTAGTCTCTAAAGTAGGAAGCTACTCCAGGGCATGATGCCATTGGGGTCAGAAAGATGTCAGCACCTAGGCAGCCCCTGACTGCAGAGGAGTGTCCCTGACACTTGATCTAGCATTGTAACAGATGTGTGCCTTACAGTGAGCTGTTGAAGATTTAGACCGAAGACTGTCAAGTGGGGTGTCCAACAAACAGAATTTGCTAGTTAGCGATTATTTTCACATAGGCATTTCAATAGAAGTGTCAGCGAGGTTTTTTCTTATCATTTTGTAACATAGATTTTAATAGTCTTTTTATATGTGACACATGTATCTATATACTCTTGTATTAAATAATGGAACAGAATGTGAGTAGGCACTATTAGAAATAAAATAAATAATAAATTTCCCTCCCTCCCTCCTTCCCTATCTCTCCCTGTTTTGCCAATAGAATAAAGAAAATAGTCACCTCCCTCTAAAGTTCAGGAACATCATGGAAAATAGGGTAGAAAGAATGTAAGAGTCAGGGGACGGGGAGATGTGTAGTGGAAAGACATCTTCCAGAAGTGACACAGCCACTGACTCAGGAACTCACTGCATTGAGGCTACCTGCACATGATCACATTGAGCCCCTCAAAATTTCATCACGGATGGCAGGGCATGAGGCCCCACGCCTCCCTAAGGAGTTATTGGTAGTTAAGAGTTGTTGGATGACGATGTCATTTTCTTTAGTGGTGTAGCTACTGATAAGTAGCCATCACGCCACTAAATAACCTCCTACACATGCTCAGCAAACAAATGCCAACTGCACATAGTGGGTCATGCTCAAATAGAAGGTATGAAGGGTGGGGAGATGGCTCAGCAATTATGAGTACTGCCTGCTCTTGGCAAGGACTTGGGTGGATTCCCAGCACCCACATGGTGGTTCACAACCATCTAAAACTCCAATCCAAGGGGATCCAATGCCCTCTCTGACCTCCACCAACACCAGGCATGCAAGTCACACACATATATACATACAGGCAAGAAGCTCATACACATAAAATAATAAATTAACATGTCTAAATATATATACATGTAACAAAAGAAGATTTTATATAAAAATATAAATTTATGAAATAGGAGAGAGACATTGGACAGGAGAGGAACTGGGATGAAAGAGGAGGTAAACATTAAACTATCAAACAATTAAAATCAAAGCAAAGGTAAACAGAAAAGGGAAAAAAATAATAGAGGAATGTATTTAACAAGGATGCTGAACAGTCTCCTTAAAAGGGGGCAAAACTTTTTGAAAAAATGTAACATTATCAGAGTTTATGCAGAAAATGTGTTATCTCGTTTTGTCTTATATCAAAGGTATCTTTATCACATCATTTGTCAAAGAGGAAAATGACTCAATGAGATTTATTGTCCAAGGCAAAGCACCGGAGAGAACACGAAGGATTCCAAGCCGGAGCATTAGTTTTCTGAGTGTAGATTCCAGGACTTCACAAGCAGGGTCCATGAAACCTGCGGGAACAGGAGACATGTCATGTATGCATTAATAACACACAGCACCAAACACATAACCAGAGAAATATTTCTATAAGAACTTAATCATTCAAAATGAACCCACTGAATTAGAATGTGCAAAGAGGATTCACTCATCAAGATGAGTAAAGGGAGGTTGGGAAGAGGATGGTACAAAGTCTAGTTGGCACTGGTGTGTTGAGATTCTCAGCACTTTAGCCAAACACCTGACAAGAAGCAATTTGAGGGAACAAGGTTTTATTTAGGCTTAAAATTTCAGGATACAGTCTATTGCAGCAGTAAAATCATGGTGGTGGGTATATCTCCCATGGGGCTGCAGGGCCAGGAGGCTGCTTGCTCACAACTATGTGGATCGGGAAGCAGAGTACACAGGAAGCCTTGGTAGCCAGTGCACCTCAGGGCTTACCACCTCCCTCCAACAACACACTTCCTCCAGGTCAGTTCCCCTCCTAAAAGTTCCAGAACCTCCCCCAAATAGTACCATCATGTGGGGGAACAGGTATTCAACTACACAAATCCCAGCAGGATATTTGACACCCAAACTGTAGCAGCTGAGGATGTAAAAGGGAGTGCACAGGAGGGCAACTTCAGATAGGAGTCTTTGGCAGTGAGTGGGGCACCAGCTGAGACAACACAGAGTCAGGCACAGAGAGAAGCAGGGTGTGGAGAGTGTGGAGAGTCCATGGGGCCAGCTGGGATGATGTTGCTGCCTCTAAGTGCAAAGGCTATCTAGTGCTTTGGATGGAGTGTGTGTGGATGGCACAGCTGCACAAGAGACATGGAAAATACGTTTTGTGGAGTTGGGTTTTTTTCTCCCTCCCTTCCTCTTTCCATTCCTTCCTGCCTCCCTCCCTCCCTCCCTTTCTCTTCTTCCCCCTCTTCTTCTTCTAGACAGGGACTCATGTAACTTTGGCCTCTAACTTGGCTATGTAATCAAGGATGACCTTGAGCTTCTGACCTTCCTGCCTCTATGTCTTGAATGTTCTGATCACAGGCCACTATGCCTTTTTTTATGAAGTGTTGGCTCTGGGGAGCTATTTCAAGGCCTCATGCATGCTAGGCAAGGGCTGCATCAGCCAAGTCACATCCTCAGCCATCTTACACAGATGTGAAATCATCTAGACTTAAGAACACTGTCCTTGGGTTTTAATAAAGGCCATTCACAGCCTGCTCTTCATCTTTCTCACTGCAGTGACATGCAGAATTCTGGGAGTCAACGCATGTGACAGATATCACAAGTTCTGATCTTGCAGTCCACACTCTGTGTTTATGGCATTTGTCTATATATAATTTGATAATAGATCACAAAACGATGCATATTTAAATGTGTTATAAATGTTACCCAAATAAACTGAAAACATTGACAATTCAGCCCTCCTGGATTTCTCTTCTCTCTGGACTGTTATTATCAGTGGCCTTAGGCAAATCACTTCTGATTCAGTTTTCAGTCAAACACAGCCTTATGTAGATCTATAAATGACTTTTCACTAAGCACTTCCCTATAGGCAAACTAGAAAATAATAATACTTTACAAAATTGAGGTCATAGGTATTAATTATTTCAAGTTCTAAGCAGGGACGTGGCCATGTTCTGTTTCTAGGACAGGATGCTTGCCTGTCACAATGCTTTGTTCTCCTTGGTAATTACATATCATTTAAAAAGTATATTTTAAACACAACTTCATGCTTAAATCTTCTAAATACCACGTTCAAAGGATAACAATTTCATTATGGAAACATGGCTTTCTCTATTATCATGTTCTTTCTTGCAAATGCTGGCTTGTGAGAACCTTGAATTCATTCATGAATGTTACTATTCAACATTCATTCTGCTCTACTCTACTTATTATTCGTGATTTTTGTCAGTTAATATAATGAGGTTGATTTTGAAAGGCTCACACTCCTGTAGGTGTTGTTTATTTCTTTTTGGTACTATGTTGGTATTTTCAATAGCAACTGCATTTCCTGTTTCTATTAGGATAACCCAGGATTTTCAGTTAACATAGGCTGCCAGCCATGGATAATTTAGAACATTTATTAGCTAATTCATCTCATGCTACTTAAAAATACTTTATAACCCTTGACTGCTAGTGTTTTCTGTATAAAACCAACATTTTAAAATAAAGATATTTTTTACTATACTAAAAAACCTTGAGAGCTGGGAAGCCCTGTGGCATTAATCACGGCCCCCATGGGAGGTGACTTAGTGTTTGTTTAACCTTTGGGCACCACAGCCCACCGTTTCCTGGGATTGTCTCTTTGATACTTGTCCTGCTTTGATGGCTCATGGGACTAAGAAAAATACTCTCTTACTTCTGACCAGGAATCCCTTAATTGGATGCTTATCTAATTACTCCACAGAACTTAACACATTACTGTTAGTTTTGGGGATCTTAAGCCCTTTGAGGAATTGGCCACATCCCTAAGCACCTTCCTTCCTGTTTTGTATTATCTTGTTGCTCAGTAAAACCCTGTGTGGGGAGACACCAACACTGATTCCCTGGGACACTAGCACCCTAGCAGGGGCTCCGCCTTGACAGCAATACAGTTAGATACAATTGCTCTATTACCCCTGCTCCTGCCCCTGCCCCCCAACTTCCCTGAAAGGACACCAGAAAGGAGCATGGTTAGGGCACCTTCAAGTGTTCACATAGGATCTAAGACATGTGAGAGAGTACCATAGCTGTTGAATGAGTAAGAATCCAGCCTGGTTGGGAGGATCTTCCTAGCCAGCTTATATTTCTGAAAAAAAATTTTTTTTATGAGACTCTATCAAGGACTGAGTTGCAAAAGAATCATCAAGTGCTCATTAAAAAAAAATTCTTATTAGCACAAAAAATTTTGAAAAGCCCAAACTCTTACTGAAATATAGTCATACATTTTAGACATGTGGTCCCTTGGATTTACAGAGCCAGAGTTGAGAGGCTCAGCTATCATTCTCCAGGTCTTACCTTCATGGAGATGGATGAAAGAACCCCTGTTTACTAATTACATCTTGAAAGAAACTTTAGTAACCTCACGTGTTCTCAGCTCTTTCTGGCAGAATGGGGATGTAAGAAATTCAGTGTGGTTACCAAGCCTTCCCTGATTCATTATGCTAAAGAGGGGCATGTCTCCACAACCAGCTTGTGACATGAGCAGATTGGGCATTAAGCAACTGCCACAATTGAGAATAAGAAGGCATCTTAGACCATTAAAGTACAAGGAGGCGATTTTTCTACAATCCCCCACCAATGTCCTCAGCTCTGACTTCATCCTCTCTGTGTTAAAGAGTAGACAGGTGAAAGAAAAAGAGTCAATTAGGACCCACACCTTTTCTGAGTTAACAGAGCAAGGGTATAAACCCAAATATGTCTTTCTTAGTGTCTTGACTGCATTATCAAACAAGTGATCCAAGAAAGGAAGGGAAGATCAAAGGGGGAAAACTGAGCCCCAGGGATTGGGAAAGCTTGGGGTGGCTGCTTCTGGCACTCTCACATCCTCATCCAGTTCTCCAGAGGAGGCAGCTCATTGGCTGGATGTCTTCCACCCACCCAGATCCTGGGAACACTTCCTGTTGTTGAACCTAGCCTCATTGCATCGGATCCATGCAGGAACAGACAAATCCCAAGGCTTCCATTCAAGAAATCCAGACTCCCTTATCAAGGTCTGCCCTGAATAGTTTTGTTTTTAAATGCCTGACTTTGCTACTGACTGTCTTAAAGGATCAGAGGACCAGAGAGGAGTAACTTGTGTCCTTGTGCCTTCTGGCTATGAGCTGGTTTTGGGAACATTGCAGCTCCTCTGAGGAGGGGCCAGGTGAGGAGGGATGGTTTTATTACTCTCCCTCCTCCCTAATGACTCAAGGCAGGCTGAGGTCCCTTCCAGCCACACTGCCCTCACTTCAGCATGTTTTTAATTTCAGGAGAATGAAATTTTCTGTTTGATAATTTCCTTTCTTGTTCAAGGTTTGTCCTTTTTACAAGGTTTTGCTTTCTTATCAGCTTGGCCACTGTTACTGCTATTGTAGCTCACATATTGACAAACCGGATGGGGGCAGGACTCTCCAAAACAAAACCACAGAAACAATTTGAAAGTTTTTTTTTTTTATTTTTTTTTTGGCGTATTGCCTTCAAGAGTGCAGTTGTGGGTGGCAGGGAAACAAGCAAGTCCCAGGGGCACAGAGGGAGAAGAAAAAGAACGCACTGACTTTCATCATTTTGGAAACTAACACAAAGATGACTCTAAATGCCCGAAGTTACTTACAGGCTCAGGGAATTGCATCCCAGAGGAAAGAGCCGATTGCTCAGTGTCAGTTTGCAGCTTTACTTCTGCTATTTTTGAACATCTACCAACATGTCAGAGAGGGCACCAGCAAGCACCATCTTCCAGCCACATGATGGGTGGGAGCTTGTCTGGAAGTTTCTGATCTAGATCTGGGCACACTGGTCTGGTCTGTGAGTTCTGATTTCCTCTGGGGATGGGATACTTCTGGACACTATTTTCCTTGTAGTGATGTGATCTTCAACCACCTGTCTTGGATCCTGCTGGACTCTAGACCTGTGAATGAAGCCTCCATTCCCTTCACTGAGAGTTAGTAATACCAAGAGATAAACAAAGGATTCTCAGGAAGTCCATGCTGAAAGACAAGGGACACAGAGTGCTCTGTGTGACAGGCAAGGAGAGTTCTCACAACAGACAGGGGGAGTGCGTGGCTTGGCTTTGTTTGTCCAGCCCGTCATGGAGGATGACATGAAACATCTGGCTGGGAAGGACATTCCCTCTAGAATATCTTATCGAAGATATGAATGAAGTTCACATGGTGGACTTGAGTTACATGGTCAAGATTGTTCATGTATACACAAATCTTTGAACTGATCAAAACCCAGACTCTAAAACAATTATGGCTCCAAGTATTTTGGGTGAGGATTCTAAACATGGAATTAGTCATGAGAACTGAGAAGGGGGAAGCAGAAAGATCCAGGTTTGCTGCACTCCTTGTCTTTTTTTGTGTGCTCAGTCTGTTCTAGGTATGTCCTGGGATCGTCTGACCAAATCAGTGTTCCAATTTTGAGTAAAACCAACTTCCCAAGGATGCTAGAACTCACAGAGACTGTGGGACTGTCCTAGGATCCCAGAGCCCGTAAGTGATAGGGCAGAATTTCCTTCCAGATGTGTGCTCAAGTGATCAAGTGACTCTGATTGTCATTCATTCAAACAGAAAAGAATGACAGCTATAACAGGAGACCACGATGTTGCCAAGTGCTTACAGTGAGATGTGCAGCATTCTAGGCTCTTTGAAGAAACATACTGACCCAAACTCAAACAGCTCTTAACAGGATTCTACAGTCTCCCACTTCCAATGAAAGCACAGATAGGTTAGGTCATTTGACAAAGTTATACAGCTCATGATGTAGACACTCTGACTGCAGGGCCTACGCTTTTAGAGACAGTTGTACTTTGTTGAAAGTACAGAAATGTAATCTAAGGTACAGAACTTCATCTAAAGATCCACATATTCAAGAATGTTTGAATGACTAAAATTCACCATAGTGGTGTGACCTCAGGTGGTGGGTTTGGAAGTCACTACCTTATATGCACAATTTGAAGTCATGAGTGTCCATGAGCCCACATGGGGCAGGTGCATTCTTGAGTTCATGGCTAAGCGTCTCTGGCTGGTTGAGTCTGTCTCCATCACGGAGGATGCTACATCACCCTTCTCAGAGACAAGTGGTCCCCTTAGCCTCTGGGCACCAGTCTTACGTGTGTGAATATTTGTCCATATAGAGATATGCATGGGGAGACCCTGCACTGTAATTGGTGTGGTATGTTTTAGTTTTGTCTCCTTCGAGCTTCTCTTGTCATTGGTTATCTATAATAGTTTGTCCTCTGAAACTGCAGGGTTTATAATAGGAATGGAGTAAAGGGCTGGACAGTTGAATAAAATTAAAAATATCACATTCCAATCTGAGATAATGGAGACTAGTCTTTGTTTTCTTTTTCTTAAGTTTATATTTTATTTGCTTTTTATTTTTATTTTTTTTACTATTTCGCACATGTCTGTGACTGATCTTCATTATATCTGTCCTGACTCCCTCATTCCACCACCAGGTGCTCCCCACATATTCCCTCTCATCCCAAATCCTGCATATGTCCCCCTCCCACACTCTGGACCCTTCACAAATTCCCTTCCCACCCCAAGGCCCTCTCCAATATCTCCCCTACCTATTCCCCACCTTCCCATAATTTCCACACGTCTCCTACCTTTCCAGATGTCCCCCTCTACCCTTCGGATGGCGTGAAGGCACCTATGGCAGCAATGTGGTCATTCTGAACAAAACTTGCTGCCACACACATGCTGCAGAAGAAATGAGGCAAATGAGGATTTATTTATTTATTTATTTACCCCAGAAGCCTATCATTTCTTCAGGAAACAACAAAGGCTCAAAAATCTACCAAAAATGACTCAAACGTTGTGAGAAAATACTTCTGCAGTACAAAGGCAATCATTGATTCTGTGCCTTCCACGATTGACATCAATGACACCAAAGTGGCCCATGTGGAGGCCAGTCACAAAGCAGAGGGTAATTTGATTTGTGGGAAATTGAATATGCTCCCACTGAGGTTCATTCCGTCCTCCCCCTTGTGTTTGGAACACACGTGAAACATGACATCAGAGGCTGAAACAGAGGCTGGGTCTTTATTTCTCTGTGTTGGGCCACACCAGACCCGTTTGACTCTAAGTGCAAGGGAGTTTGAACATCAGCTAATGCCACACCAGGTTTCTTGTGTTAAGGTGTTTTAAGGCAAAGTCTCACTGGTGAGCATCCCCTGCACTCGTGCATCTATGTGGCACTTCTAAACCATAGCCCAATGTTGGTGACAATGTTCTTTACTTTTAGCTGTCGGGAGTTAAGACTACAAGGGGCAGATTGTTACCCTGATGGCAATTGTTGCATAGTAGAACGAATGCCTTGTATCTACATCAAAAGTGCATCAGGTCCTTTTTGCTTTTGCATCTAAAGATAAGGTCCACTCTGAGAAGAGTGTGCAGTAAGGTGCATTGTTTGGTTTGTCACTTAAGCTATAGGACCTACTGATTCCCTTCTGCAGTAGGTGGCTGCTACTTCAATAAAAAGCAGACCTCCAAGGATGGTAACTCATCTGAGGAGAGGGAACTCTGAGACAGAGCTGGAATCAACTCTTGGGTTTCAGAAAGAAACCAGTGAAGCAAGTGGGCTGCTTTCTCCTGCTGGGCCCCCAACTAGAGCTTGCAACATTTCCCGGAATGTGGATGAAGCACCAGAGGAGCCTATCCTAAAGATCATCATCTCAGCCCAGGTGACAGGAGTTCACCAAAGGTGAGCAGATCAAGCCTTAAATGCTCTACGCTCAGAGTTAGCAGCCTGGGGTGGGCAATATGCAGCAACTTCCCTAGAAATGGATTACTTGGTAAGCATATTGCATTAGTCAGATTTGTGTGGTTGAAATACTTAAAAGGAGTTGTATTTAAGACCATGGTTTCAGAAATTTCACTCTGTTGCTTCATCCCAAGGCCGGGATGGTAGGAAAGACTGGGCACCTCCTGGCACAAGACTGACACAGTGAGAGACCAGGACAATGTGTTGTCCCAATAACATGCCACCAGTGAGCTGCTTTGCCCTGCCAGGTCCCCAGCTACAGCTTGCAGCATCTCCTGAAAGAGTGCCTCCAGCTGCGGACACAGCTGGAGATACTTCTCTTCTCACTCCTGCTAGGTATGAAGATTACTGTGTCATGGAAAAGCTCAAAAGGAAACAGAAAAAACATGTCTGCTGATAACATCCGTGCTATGCATGACGACGCCTTGGCTCCCATTGAGGAAACCAGAATAACTTCCTGTTTTTCACTTAGTCGATTAGAAATTTTTGTTTGCTATAATTAAGAGTCCGTTTTGTACAGACTGACCTCTTTTTATTCTTATTTGTATGTGTGTGTAATATGTGTGTTCATGTATGTGTACATATGTGTGAAGGGGTACAAACACATATGCATGTACAGGCCAGAGGTCAATGTTAGGGACTTCTTCACTCATTCTCTATGTTATTTTTTTAAACAGAGTCCCTCACTGAACCTGGAGCTTTCTGACTGGCTAGACTGGTCAGCTGGTAAGCCCTTTCATCTTCTTCCCAGGGGTCAGGGACCAAAAGCAGGTGTTATTACATCTGGCTTTTTTTTTTTTTTTTTTTTTTTGGCATGGATTCTGGAGACAGACCTCAGGGTCTCATGCTTGCATAGCTCACTTGTACCAGTGAGACTTCTCCTAAGCCCCCTGGTTCTGCCTTTCAGCTTTCAGTTCCTTTTACCATAGATCTTGGCCTTAGTCTGCAGCCCAATTATACACCAGAAAGTCCTGCTCCCCCAAATCTGCAATCATGACATTAATATACCACAGATTTGGAATAGGAAGTGCTAACCTTCTTGCAGACAAGGCCAGGAACACGAAGGAGAAATGAACCACTCCCACACTCCCAGCCCCCACCCCTGCTCCAGGACCAGGAACCTACAGTCTACAGAACAGGAGACTCTGGTTCTGAGTGGTTCAGAACCAAAGGTTTAACATCATGTTTCTTTTAAAATTTTTGGTGGATACAAGTTATTCACACATCTATATACTCATATATAAACACGTCTATGTTTACTATATATAAACAATATGTTATACAGCTACTTATTCTGCTACTCATATATATGCTCCTGTGCCAAACAATCTATACAGTCTTGAATATATGCACTGGGACATTCTTTGGTGTTTTTTTCCTGCTTCAGTAATACTAGGACATATGCCAAAAAAAGAGCTTGATTGTTAAGTTGATTCTCAGATCAAAACTATGGTAGGTTTGTTATTATCTCAGGACTGTTAAGGGTATTTTAAGATCATATAAATAATCCCAAGGTTTCCAAGAACAAGAGCTAGGAATAATACCTCCAACTATTTCAGGTCTCATCCCATCCACACTTCTCTAGTTCTACTTCCAAAATCCGGAGTCCTTGCTCAATCAATCCCCACCCCTACCTCCCAAAGGTAGCTCGCACTTTTCCTTGGTAGGCTTATAAAGATATAATACTACTCTTTTTTAAGTTTATCGTTTTTTTTTCAAGCGAAAGACAATGTGATTGTTGTTAGCAAATACTAATTTTGGCTAAATTTAGGTTTCAGCTAAAACCTTGGTCAGAATCCTGAAAACCATTAGCAAACAGAAACACTTGATGGCTTATGTGTATTTGTTTTAAATCCAAAGCTGCTTGTCTGTTGACAAAATACACTGGGTCCCTTAAGATGACTTCCTGGAGTCTGTGCTCGGTGTTGGATTTCTTAGCTGGTACATACAATGCCCTGGAATTTAAAAAGTCCTGGATTACCCAGTCAGCCAAGCAGAAGAGGACGGGTTAAAACAAAGAAGAAAGAGCAGAGGCTGGAATGAAGGGCCTTTAGGCTTTCTCTCTGGAGCCCTCTCTTCTCTTCATTACAGGAGAGGGCAGAGGTCACATTCTTAGCATTTAGAGAAATACAAATAACTGTTGGTTACTTTAGACATTTCCTTTTGTCAGATTCCAAAACTCACTTTTGTTGTCAACCATTTTGAGGGGACAGTGGTCCATGTGTGGTAAGGCCCACTTGTCTCTGATTTGAAGCCTCCTCCTCAGTTTTCTTTGTCCATCAGAAAGTTTTCTTGAGTTTCTTCAGAGGTGAAACCTCATCACCTTCAGGTAGAAAAAAAAAAACAACAAAAAAGAAACCCCAAACTGATAATATTCACAGCAGAGGATGGAAGACAGCAGTAATACAAAGTGTTTAGTGAAATGGCAATTGCCAATAGAAAAATCAAAGAGTTAAGAGGTTTAAAAGGTGTTGTCTGTGGAAGAAGGCCCACTGAGGGCAGGGGTGGTGCTGAGGGTTTGTAGGGGTGATGGTGGGTGCTGCTGGTGTGAAAGGGCGAGGGCCACTGAGATTGCATGGCAGCGGGACACAGAGAGCACAGCGCTCAACGGCTTTTCTTTGCCCTGTACCTGCCTCATCCATCTTCAACTGGAGACAATGTGTTACTTCTACTCAAAACAAACTCACTTGAAGTTAAATTTTCCTGTTGTTTTGGATTTTTTTCATATGCCTCAGCCTATTCTTCAAGTAAATATAACTTCACCCACATTTAATGGTATTAAGACATTTATTTCTCATCAATAAGTGCTTAGCATTCAGGTCCTAGGTATATATGCTGGTGAAAACCCGTCATAAGCACTTTGGGTTAAGAGACTTTACAGAAAAGCGGTATTTAAATGAAAGAGAAAAGGGAGTGTGATAGGGAAAAGTGAAAACATTGGGCATTGTACTAAAGTTCCTTCCTTCCTTTCTTTTTTCTTTTTCCTTTTCTTTCCTTTGTAGAACCATTCAGAGTACTACATGGTTTAATTGCAATTCTGTGGTTAGTTTTTACACTTTTCTCACCCCGTTAAAGCACAGTAACAGACTGACTGTGCTTGTACTAGACAATAAACACAGCTAGGGTTATGCACATGGAGGAAAAATCAGCTCAGGTCTGGACACCAATTCTCTCACATAGTTGGGTCTCTATGTTCGATCTTCCCATTTTCATTAAATGCATTCGAGCATAGTACCTACCCACAAATTTGTCATAAAAATGAAGCGAGGGTGTTGTGTAAAGGGCTTAGCACAGAGAGCACAAAACGTATTAAAATGATTGACAGGCTAATAATTCAGGGCGTACATTTGGGACGATGAGGACAACACACATCACGGGTAGTATCACTGTGATGCAAAGCATATTGCTGCAATTGTTACGTGTGTTTGTAGACATCCCAGCGTCAGAGAGGATGACATTTCCCCTATGGAATGCATGCAGTCCTCACTGGCCAGGTGTTTCTGTGAATACCAGAAGTTCACTCTAGCAAAGTGGCTTAGTGAAGGATATTAATCCATACCAAAGCAACACCAAAATAGAATTTTCTCCTGCTTTATGGTTTTATAAGGAGAATTTTACTTCTCAGGGAAAAGGAGAAAATCCCTCATTGATGCTGGTAGCTGTGCTATAACATTCAGCAACTCATTCAGAAACTGGATCTCCAAGAACAAGATTCCCCAAACTTAGTACTCAAGGGTAGACTGTCTTTTTTCCCTTTTCATTCCAGTTCAGAGGAAGCAGCTGCAGGTTCCTTGCAGACAGATGGACAGCCTGGGAAAGAGAAGAGTTTGATGGTTCCTGACCATTTTGTCTTCTTTCCACTTCCATATGACACTTTCAAAGGTGGTCTCTAATTGGTTTAAGAATTAGGCTGAGGCAGGGCCACACACACAAGTACACTCAGGCCTGTGTGAGTGCACTCTCTCTCTCTCTCTCTCTCTCTCTCTCTCTCTCACACACACACACACACACACACACACACACACCCCAGATGTCCAGGCCCCTCTAACAATAAAGAACACACATGATCCTGACTTAGCACCCAAGGAAGTTCAGTTTTGGCATCTTCTGACTTTGCTGTAGGCTCCTAAGTCACAAAAGTATTAAAATGGAAGAAGACGAAAGTGAATAGACACGTGGAGATAATGACAGCCAGCAGCCACTGAGAACACCCTTGAGTTCTTCCTGCATTCCTCAGAGCCTGCACAGGCGCGTGAGTGTTGACGGCTCTGGCCTGACACGAGAATTGTCTAAGAAAGCAATGGCTTCTTTCCGTGTTTTTATCCAGAGTGCACACTCAGCAACACAAGCACTGATTCTGATGTCTAACCTCACACTTTTACTTTATTTCCCCAAAGCTGTTTTAAATCAGGATGTGTTGAAGAGGATTTCTGTTGCACTTCAATCCCCTGTCCTCGCCCAACTGCATTTCCTCCTCGTTCCTTGCATGGATTGCCTCTGACGTCAGTCAAGCAGCAGCTTCCCTGGCCCTCTGCTCTGTTATGCAAGCTGCTTTTCGGGGTGAAGAAGGCACAGAAACCTAGGATTGGGTTTTAAATTACTTCAATAGACTGGGGGAACCAATTTCAGACTATATTTCCTCAAGGTGGAAGCTAAAGTAACCATCTTTTCCTTTAAATCGCCCCCTTTCCCCTTGGTGGTCAGCCCAGAGTACAGTTTCCTTTCCACCAGTGGCTGCTACAGTCTGGCCTCTCCGCACATTGGCCAGTGAACCCTTACTTTATTTTCCCCTCTGCTTTCAATTTCCAGTCCCTCATTTGTTCCCACTAAAGCAATCCTCAAGCCAAGATGGCTCTCATTATCCACTTCAAATTGCAGTGAATTTTAAGTGAATAAAATAGTCCCAACTTCACTCTGAACTAGGTCAGTTACATCATTTTCAGGGCCTGGTGAGGCAGCAAAAGCCAATCTCTGCCACCCACAACGTTCCCACAACATGCCCTCCATCTGACATCACTATTGCAGTACTCTTAGTGCCTGGGTCATCGGTAGGCAAGGGGCCCTCTCAGAGCTATCTGCTGAGTCTGCATGGTGCTACCAACCCAGCTAGGGAAGAGCCATCACCTTGCTCACTTGGAGCATGACTCAGTTGCAACCCAGTTGAGAAGGAGAGGCAGGACGATGCCTCTCGCAGGAAGGTGGGGAGCAGGTGAACATCACTCATCCTGGAGGTGGGAGGTGCCAAGCCTCCAGCACCTGCTCTGCAAGCTCACCTGACATCACTAAGCAAACCAAATGTCAATCATAAAACACTTAAGAAGGTTCAGATGAGAAGGGTGGAGCTGGGAAAAAAGAGAAACTTCATTCCACCAGCCTGTTTGTGGGTGGGATGACTATGATAATTTTCACTACCTTGAGTCTATTTCTTCTTCCTCAATTTGAAATATCTCCATTATAGCCTCTCTCAGCGTTTTAACTGTCACCCCATTATGTCCCACGAGGCATTCCTGTGTGGTTGTGTCTTTCGTTTTTGTCGCCCATCAAGGACTTTGCATCCCCAACGTGTGCCAGCCTCCTAGCCTCTAGAGTATTGAGTGTAGATTGCTGCTCGCTCTGTGGGTTTGTGCCCAGTTCTCTCTACATGTTACTTTTGCATTCTAAAGTTGGGAGTAACAAAAAATGTTTTAAAAATGATTTTTCTAAGTCTTCCTCACACTGGGTTTGCCGAGGGAACTACTGTTCAATAAACATTTGCATTACTGGGCTCTTTAGTGATCTGTGTTTCAAGCGCAGAAGCAGTTAACAGAGAGGAAGGTAGAAGAATTATGTGGTAAGTAGATGTCACATGAGGAAACCCAACATGACTTCTGAATCCAAATCATAGCAGAGCTGGGGAGGTAGCATAGTTAGTTATGCAACATGGTATGCTATGCAAGCATGAAGACCTCAGTTTAACCCATACAACTCATGTTAAAAAAAACCCCGAAAACAAAAAAATGGTCGTGGTAGCCTGCAATGACCCCATTAATGGGGAGGTAGAGACAAGAGCATTCTTGGGGCTTGTTAGCTACCTAGCCTAGCCTACTTAGTAAGCTCCAAGCCAATCAGAGAACTTATCTGAAAAAACAAGGTGGACTTCGTCTGAGGAACAACACTAGTGGCTGATATCAGGCTGGCACACACATGCATACATGTGCACTCATATAAACACACCTAATTAATAATTATAATATTTATCAACCCCTCCATTTGGAAATAGAGTCTCACACTGTAGCCTAGTTTGAAGCTGGCATGGAAATCTTGGGAATGCTTTATCCTCAGACTCTGGAGTACTGAGACTACAAATATGAACCAGAATGCCCATCGCCAGAGTGTACTTTAAATCCACTGTATTTATTTTATTAAAATGCTTTTCAAATTCAGCATAAATGCACTGAGACTTCCATCCTTGAGGAATGAATGGAAATGTTTTTAACCTAACGGTTCAGCTGCCTTTCCCGGTCAGTTGGTGAATGCACAGGTCATCCGTGATGTAAGGACAATAGAGCAATATAGGAGTCCCTTCCTGGTACTACATCCTCCCTACATTCTCTGGAATTCCATCTGCCATGAAGAACAAAATTTAGCTACCTGCCAGTGCCTTAAATTCAAACCAAGGCCTGAAACAGAAGGGGTATGTAGGCCTCAGTGTTTGATGGCAGAAACAGGGATTGTAGACATCAATGTTTGTGGCTGCATGGGTAGAGCCCCTCCACCACGCCCCTACCACCACCTCTACCACCACAGCATTCAGTTAGGAAGTTGCTCTCTTCCCTCCAACAAAAGTTTTCTTCCTTTTGTTCAAATATTTAAATTTGAGCTAGTTTGGAAATATGACTTCTGTCAAATATTATTTAGAAAGAATGACTGCTTTTATTTTCTGCGCAAGTTCATGTAGGAAAGTAAATTTATATTTAAAAACAGAGCAAAGAACCCCCTGGGTTTTCAAACAAGACAGTTTAAATATTTTGAACACCTATTTGTAGTTTGTTATTTGAATTCCCTCATTCTCCCTAATAGCCTGGATGGATAAAGAATGTTAACCAAGAAGAAAACATCTATAGGTAAATTATGTGTCTATGGGTCTATCTATCTGTCTATCTATCTATCTATCTATCTATCTATCTATCTATCTATCTATGTGGATATATATCTATAAACACACATATACATGCCAATATTTGTTCAGAGAAAGTAATCATAGATTCCCATTACTTCAATGAGGAAGCTAGTTGGTTCTTTCATTTAGTCACGGCAATTTTCAGTCAAAAGCTAACAACTCTTAACAGTTTGTATATATTATTCCTGCTACTGTGAAAAAATACAAATATCTCTCCACTTGTATATTAAGCAAATGTAATAAATGGCTACAGTATCATGTCCTTCTTTCTTCTTCTTCCTTCTTTTGTTCTGTACCATAAAGGCATTGACAGAGTGAGTCTGGACTGGGAGCTGGCCTACTGACCTAGTCTTAGTGTAAAGAGGGAGTGGGGACGGAGCTTCATTTCCTATCAACAACTTCCTCTCAGTTTGTTCCCAAATTCTTCCTGCTGTGTTAACTTCAAAAGCTACAGCACCCCACCCTTTTTCTTGTGGATTCATGTGTAACAGTAGAATTTAATAAGACATTTATTACTGTTGCTTCCCTGCATTTTTCCTCAGCTTTGTTGAGAAAGTGGCGTTGATATTTCTGTGAAGGAGTCTGAAGCAGATACCTGTGGCTCACCAAACCTGGCCACATCTTCAGAAACCTGGGCATATTCCCAGGATGATGAGATCTGTTCAAGACAGGACAACAAAGAAGTCACCTTTGCCTGGGAGAAGAAGGGGGGTGAGATATTGACAGCACTGCAAGTATAATGTCCCTTAAAGGACATGGGAGACCTGGGGAGACCTGAGCTCAGAAGAGCGACCAACCACAGGAGTTGTGACCACAGTGTCTGAATCAACGCTTGCTCACAAGGCAGCTAGCTACCAGGGAACCCTGCTCCCTTCAACAATGAGCTTGTCAGTGGGGCTAGGACAGAGAGATGACTGGGGGATTCTTTAGAATGTTGGGGTGGTACAAGCTTTGAACCATCACACAAAATGAGATGGGGGGGGGCGCAGAAAGCGACAGAACACCATCAATGTGGAAAGTGAGAAAAGGGGTTAAAATGAATACACTAAAATAAAATTCAGACTTGCTAAACAAATACTGCTCTATCTTGTGACCATAACTTTATTTTTTTTTCTTACCTGCATTTGGTAGTGATTATTTCTACATTAGATGCACCCATGTAATCAATTCTATATCAGTAGTCATAGAATGTTTGACAATTGACAGTCAGTTCTGAGGAACGTGTCTTTAATTTCTGAGGAATAAGTTACATTTGTGGAACAAGGCTTAATGTGAAAATCTCAGAGTAGGTGATACATTCTTATTTGATTCTTAATTGTAATTACACTGAGCATGACCACAAGGCACTGAGGCAGATGAAAGGAGAGATAAATTGATGGCAGTTGAGTGGGGATTGTTTTCTATAACTTGGCTTAGTGACATATACCTGCAATCCTAGTACTTGGGAGAATTATGAATTCAAGGCCATCTTGCAGTTCATAGTAAGTGTCAGTTCAGTGAGATACATAGCAAGACCATGCTTTAAAAATTAATAAAGTAATAGCCAGGCATTGGTGGCACACACCTTTAATCCCAGCACTCAGGAGGCAGAGTCATTCGGATCTCTGTGAGTTCGAGGGCAGCCTGGTCTACAGAGCGAGTGCCAGGATTGGCTCCAAAGCTACACAGAGAAACCATGTCTTGAAAAACCAAATAATAATAATAATAATAATAATAATAATAATAATAATAATAATAATAATGTAATTTTAAAAAGTAGGGGCTGGACAGATGGCTCTGGGGATAAGAGCACTTCTAAAGGGTTGAGCTTAGTATCCAGCACTCACACCTCAAACTCTACCTTCAAGGAAACTAACTTCCTATCCTGGCCTCTGGTTACCTATACACACTTGGCATTCACTTACACACACACACACACACACACACACACACACACACACACACACACACACACACACACAGTAAAAATAACAACAAAAAATTAAACCCTAAAGAAAGGCAAGCAAACAAAAAACAATCCCAGGATTTGGGGTTGGCTTATACAAAATGAGGAAGGGCTGGGGCTCCCATCTTGGAGGGACTGACTCTCAGAGTTGGCCATTGTTCTCCTTCTGCTTCAATGTCCTTGAAAGGATGAAGACAATTAGAAAACAAAACTCTGTGGGGTGTCTCTGGCTGCTTTATGTCTAATACCCTTTCTGTTTCCACTTCAGGTCTCTATGTATTTCACCTGTCTCACTCACACATTTGGTTTCTGTTTGGGGCTGGAGTTCAGAGAGTTGTCATTCACATTGCTGATCCCCAGATACACCCCCTTACCTGTTCACTGTGAGGATTTCCGATCAGATGGACCAGGTTCCAACACTCGGAGGCTCTGCCATCTATTTTGTCTGGACACTTTTGTTTCTGTGCCAGGATTTTAAGCAATATGATTTCCAGTCTTTTTTTTTTTTTTTTAAAATGTGTCATACAGAGAAACTTCCCACTTTGATGTAGTTTTTGGTTTTCATTTAAGTATTAAAATAAGCTTATAGTATTTTGCTCAAAATTCAGTTGTAATTTATATCATATTTGCAACAAAGACATCTAATTTCTGTTTGGCTTTTCCTCTGTTAAGAATGATATTGTAATGCTAAAAATACTTCTACCTTTCTATTAATATGCTCCTTTGGTTTGGCTTGCTTATTCATGATGTCTTCACTCTAATTACCTTGCATCATTGCTACAGCCATCCAGGTTCCTTTCCTCTCTTAAAGGGAATGCTGGCTTAGCAGGTCTCTCCTGACTATTGATTTGGGGATAAAGGTTTTTTTTTTTTTTTTATCAAGTCATAAGATTTCTGGCCCTCCCTCCCTCCCTGAGATTTGGTTTCTGTTACCATTTTATGTGAAATTTCTATTGCTTCAGCAATCATTAGGGTGATATGATTGCAAAAGTTTTCTTCCACTAGTAATCTAGCATGTAGACAATATTTTATCAGTAAGATGGGCTAAGGAATAAAACTGCTAATTAGATTCTGATGGTTAGGAATACTGTACTTGAATGCTTTCCAAAATCCGCTGGTGTGATGGGATACTATGTGTGGCTCTGCTTCCCTCCATTGACTTTGTATATCCCCAGTGCAAACATTGCCATTCTTCATTTTACTAGACATATCTAGATTTAGAAATTCACTGGCATGGAAACAGTATGGCTGGTTCTAGTGTGAACTTGCCTCAAGTTAGGATCAACTGGAGAACTGCCTTGGCGGCCTTAACTGATATGGAAGACCCCTTAAATGTGGGTGGCACCTTTTTGTAGTGCCCCACATGAAAAGGGTATGGTTCAGCTCTCATAGAGAACACTGACACAAACAGTAAATATTCCTAATATAATTTTCACCAACTGTTGTTGTGCTTCATTTGTTTCTATTTAACAACCCATGTTTTCCTTGTCTATAACTTTTCCATCCTTCACCTTTGGGGCCTGAAATTAGTTCTTATTGAATCTTTTTAGTGATTTGGACTTTATTAGTTTAGTTCTACCGTGTTTTTTTTATTTATTTCTAGGTATATATTATGGCTTTTCCTCCCTGTTCCTTTAAATTTGTTCTCTTGCCTTTCTTCAAGTTCTAAAACTGAAGGGCCAGTTCATTTATTTTCTAATTTATTTTTGTCTATCAGCAAGTTTGTTAGATGATACATGCTGTTTTCTGGGTTATACATGTTTAGACATTTATTTAACTTAATAATTGTTGTGGGATATTTGCACACTGTGTGAAGTTGTATTGCTATGATTGTTGTAATAAAAAGCTGAACGGACAATAACTAGGCAGGGCAGCTGGGACTTCTGGGCAGAGACAGGAAGTAGGAGAAGATGATGGAGGTGTAGAGAGGATACCAAGGAGACATGGAGGGAGTTGGACACACAGGATGAAAGAAAGGTGAAAAACCCCAAGGCAAAACATAGATGAATAGAAACACGTTCAATTAAGCTATAAAAGCTAGTAAGATAAGCCTAAGTTGTTGGCTGAGCTTTCATAGTTAATAACAAGTCTTCATGTGATTATTTGGGAGCTGGCTGGCTGGAAAGAAAAAGACTCATTACAAATAAATTTAAATATCCAATATTTCCTATAAACTTCGTCCTTAATTTAGTCACCAACAAGTAGTTAAATCATTTATTTAGGTTCCAGCTTCCTAGATTTTTACATTTTTTCTTCTGTAATTGATTTTCAGTTTTACTAAACTTAAGAGTATAGGTCATTGGGGTTTAAGTGTATTATTTCAAAAGAAATCATAAAATAACAAATTTATAATGCAGGGATCCTCTCTGCATTTATTAGGTGCAATTCTCCCTTAGACAGGAAACATCTTTCATTAACTCTTATTTTTCTTGGAATAGGATTGATAAAAGAACTCGGGATGAAATTTTCATATTTTTTCAGAATGGTGGAGGCTACTGTGCTAGATCTCATCCACTACAACTCTTCTGTTTATAGACCATGGACCATTTTCCATCCAACCAGTTGCTTGATTACATGTCATTAACAACTGTATGATGTTTCATGCTGTTAATGTTTTATAAATTTACTAATCATGGTGTTTGCAAACTTTGAGACATTATTGGTTGAGAGTCTTAAACAGCACGGGCATTAATTAAAAGACATGATTAATTTAGCTGCTTTTGACATATGGCTTGCTTCTTTTTTTAAAAAAAGAATTTATTTATTTATCGTGTATACAACATTCTGCTTCCATATATATCTGCACACCAGAAGAGGGCACCAGATCTCATAACGGATGGTTGTGAGCCACCATGTGGTTGCTGGCAATTGAACTCAGGACCTCTGGAAGAGCAGTCAATGCTCTTAACCTCTGAGCCATCTCTCCAGCCCATGGCTTGCTTCTTGAATGGAGGTTGACAGCAGGCAAATAACAACTAAAGTGGGTAAGGATGCTCACTGAAGGTGGAACTAGATATCATATGCATGCTGCCTGGGTTTTGTTTTGTTTTGGGTCAACTTGACACAAGCTAGGGTCATCTGGGCAGAGGGGTCCTCAGCTGAGAAAATGCCTCCATTAGATTGGTCTTGGGCATTTCCTTGATTCATCATTGATGCAGGAGGACCCAGTTAGTGGGTAGCGGCTACCAGTTATGGGCAGGTGGTTCTCAGAGATGTAAGAAAGGCAGCTGAATATGAGCCCCAGAGCAAGCCAGCTAGCAGCACTCCTCCGTGACTTCTGTTTAAGTTCCTGCCTCCAGGTACCTGTTGTGAGTTCTTGCCCAGACTTCCCTCAGTGATGGAGTGTGACCTGAGAGTTGTAAGCTGAAATAAACCCTTTCTTCCCAAGTATGTTTTGGTTAGTATTTTGTCATAGCAACAGAGAAACAAACTGAAGCCACAACTAAGTAGAATACTACACACACACACACACACACACACACACACACACACACACACACACACAGACACAGAGAGAGACGAGAGAGAGAGAGAGAGAGAGAGAGAGAGAGAGAGAGAGAGAGAGAGAGAGAGAGAGAGATTACTTTGAATTAGACTGTAACTTTTAAATACGTTGTTAGTATTCATAAGATTTAAGGACTGGCCATGCTTTTTTTTTGTCTGACTTGGCTAGCAAATATTTTCATGCGGTCCTGCGACTTTCATGGAATGTATGGAGAAAGTGAAGCACCAAGAATACAAAGATTCCATTTTTAAATCCACCAAACATACCAAGCTGTTTTTAAAACTTCAAGCCTCGGTGTTGGTGTCTTCATTTTCATGCATCAATAACCATGTTTAGAATTTTTAACTGAAATTAAATTAGAAATATTTGAAGCCTAATTGGTCTTAAGTAATGATATACCCCTATGCATGCTGGTTTATGTTGTCTGTCACGGAAGCAAAATCAATCAATAACTGTTTTTATTTAATGTTTTTTAAAAAAGATTTATTTATTATGTATGCAGTGTTCTGCCTCCATGTATGCCTGCAGGCCATAAAAGGGCACCAAATCTCATTACAGATGGTTGTGATCCACCAGGTGGTTGCTGGGTATTGAACTCTGGAAGAGGGGTCAGTGCTCTTAACCTCTGAGCCATCTAGGCAGCCTTTTATATAGTGTTTAATGAGTGCAAAATAATACTTAAAAATACTTGTTCTTCTATCCATGAAAAAAAAAACAAATAATCTAAAACATATCTCCTGGAAAATATGTTGTATATGTTGGTGTCCAAGCAAAAGGGTAGAACTAGTAGAAGATAAGTAGATATGTTAATGATTGATGGATAGTGTGCTGGTTAGTTTTATGTCAACTTGACACAGGCATTCGTCACCTGAGAGGCAGGAACCTTGATTGAAAAAAAAAAATGCCTCCCTAAGATTGGGCTGTAGACAAACCTGCAGGGCACTTTCTTAATTAGTGATTGATGAGGGAGGGCCCAGACTGCTGTGAGTGATGCCACCCCTAGGCTGGTGGTCCTAGATTCTATAAGAAAGCACAATGAGTAATCCAGGAGGAACAAGCCAGTAAGCAGCACTCCTCCATTTCCTCCACATCAGCTCCTGTCTCCAGGTTCCTGTCCTGCTTGAGTTCCTGTCTGACTTCCTTTAATAATGAACAGTGATATGGAAGTGTACTCCAAATAAACCATCTCATCCTGAAATTGCTTTTGGTCATGGTGGTTCATCACAGCAATAATTTCCCTGACTAGGATAGAACTTGGTACCAGAAATATTGCTGTGACAGACCTGACTATGTTGTTGTAGGGAGGACTGTGGAAGGACTTTAGAACTTTGGGCTAGCAAAGCCATTTAGTATTCAAAGCTTGGTGAGCTGTGTGGGAGCTGGAGCACGGAAGATAGGAATTTTAAGAGAAACGCAGAGGATGGAAGCCTGGCTCATAAACTTCCAGAGGGAAGTTTGAGAATCATCAGCGTCACTGACTATTTTAAGTTAAGAATCTGTAGTTGTGCTCATCTGGGGCTGGAGAATTAGGTGCTATTAACAAGAGGCCAGAACTGCTGAATTAAAAGCTTCACTTAGCTGTGACAATTGATGTTGGTCAGCTGGAGCTAAGAACTTGTTGGTGATTAAGAGACTAGCATTATTGAGGTAAAATTTGGGAAGTGTTTCCTTAGAGCCAGCACAGATAGACAGACAGATGATAAATACATGATTGATATATAGATGTGTAGACAGATACATCAAAACGTAGTTGAGTAGATAGGTAGATAGACCAAGAAATAATAGATGTTAAATAGGGGTGTGTGTGTGTGTGTGTGTGTGTGTGTGTGTGTGTGTGTGTGTGTGTGTGTGTGTAGGTAGGTAGGTAGGTACATACGTAGGTAGACAGAAAGGTACACAGGGAGGTAGATAGATAGACTTTTGATCTATTACATGATTGTGGGCTCTGTCTCAGAAACCCTGAAGTCCATGGGTCAGGCATGGAAGGGATGCCACAGGCTGCTTACAACCCCAGAAGTTAGAACACACAGCCTTCAGCCTCCAGGAGGCTAAGCCAGATCTCAACAGGCCCACTTGGATAAAGTCAGATACTACCAAGAAACTCCCTGTAATTCCCTCTATGTCAACCAGACTCTAATCACTTTGTCTCAGTCCTGTCACAGAAGGACCTGGGTCAGTGCTTGATGAGACAAGTGAACACTAAGTTTAATCAAGCTGACACTCTAGGAGTTCACTACACATGGAAACAGAAGATACTGAATTTATTTACAGTCTCACTTTCAGTGCTGCTTGAGAGACATCTGACCATCTCGTCTGTTGTCTTTTCATCTGAAAGAGTTGGCTGAGACGGATAGTCCAGCTTCCTTCCTCATCATTATTCCTTAGCTTGTTGGGTTTGCATGGGGTGCATAGTGGGAAATATACACATTTTATATACCCTTATTGCCTTTGTTATTGACTTTTATGGTTCTGTAAGCTCTTAGCCATTATTTGCATTAATATTAATATTTAATCCAGTTGTGCCTAATATTATCCTCCAAATGCTTTTATATAATAATAGCTTTGCATTTACACAATACTTCTCTTCCCCAGAGCTGGGAGTGCTTTGTCAACAGTTAGTTGGATTTCTCCCCCCAATAAGCTGTTCTCCCTGAACCCCTAGAGAAATATTAACACTTTAGAGCAGGACTCCATCTGTGCTTGTAGCAGAAACAAAGTAATCAGTGTCCTTACAGCAGAAAATCCACCTTGAGACAGTCCCAAGAGGATTATTTCGTGTCTTAAGCACTTCTTGGAGTCTTACGTGGAGCAAGTTATTCATCTTAGTTATGAAATTGAACACCGGACACTGGAAAAGTTAGTGTTGCTTTTTGCTAAATAAACTGTGGCTGGAACTTTCTAGCGCACAGATGTGGGTTTTTTTCAAAGTGGCTTTAGGAAAGCCAGGCCTGAGGTTTGGTTAGGATAGCTGTCTTCCTATTACACACGCAGGAGAATATTTCATAACCTGCAAGAGGAATGCTTTCTGTTTTAAAGATGGCCATAACCTAAATACTTTCTCTTTGGATGGAAACACCAGAACCAATGGGTAGTGTCTTAGACACAGAGAATGCCACCACATTCCCCAAGGCAAATAGCATCACTGCATAGTCAGCCAGTCTGATAATACAGTGGCAAACACAATACCAGTGCATCAAGAAACCTCTTGTTAGTACTGTCCCAAAAAGCCCTGCGGCTTAAGCAATCTATTCATTTCTGAGTCTCCATTTCCTCCTTTATATGGCTAGAAAATTGATCCGTCTTTCCTCAAAGCTTTTATGTCTAAAGACTTAAGAAAGAAGAGATTAAACATGTTGAGAACAGCTAAAACTACCTAGAAGAAGGGTAAGGGTGTGGCTTTTCCTACTTGATAACTTTTATGTTATGGCGCAAAGATGTAGAACGTGATTCCATATGAACATGCAAAGTCAGCATTTATTCAAGAAGACAGTTGGTTCTAAATGTTTTAATATTACTATGGGCTGGAGTGGCGGCTTATTTGGTAAAGTGCTTTTCTTGCAAGCCCGAGGAGCTCAGTTTGATCCCACAGACCCTTTTAAAAAGAAAAAGCCAGGTATAAATTGGGGAGCTAAAGCTCTTGACAGGCAAGCACGACGACCAGGCTTCAAGTCCCCAGCAAGCACGTAAGGCCAGATGTGGTAACATACATCTGTGATCTCAGACCTACAGCAACATGGGAGGCTGAGACAGGGGAGTTCCTGGAAGCTCTAGGGCCATCGATCCTGGCTTATGTGGTTGTAAAAGATCCTGTCTCAAACATAGTGAAAGGCAAGGCTGATGTCACAGGCTGTACTCTGACCACCACATTCACATCTCTCTCTCTCTCTCTCTCTCTCTCTCTCTCTCTCTCTCTCTCTGTCTGTCTCTCTCTCTCTGTGTGTGTGTGTGTGTGTGTGTCTGTCTGTCTGTCTGTCTCTCTTTCTGTCTCTCTCTCTCTCATCACATACTTAAATTTCAGTTGCTGGGAGGCAGAGACAGGTGGAACCCTGGGCCTCATTAGCTAGACAGCCTCATCACTCATTACCTGGCAAGTTCAAGGCCAGTGAGAGACTCGGTCTTAACAAAGACAGCACCTACAGAATGACAGCTGCATACAGAGTGCCCAAACCTGCACAGGAATGTCTCAAGTCTAGGTCAGTATGTCAATTACAATCCCAGGGCTAGTCTTTTGGTGCTTTGCTGTGCCAGTTACTCTTAAATTTGGCAATTTGTTTAGATACCAAACATACAGATTGTTATCCTTAAACTTAACACTAAGTCTTCACATTATGGATTTGATTGATGTCACAACATACTTAACCCCAGACATCTCTGGGGTGTATGCTCCATCCTCCGTTTACTGGACTGGAGACCATTTACTGCCCTGTGTCCTCTGATCCGAATGCTGACTTTGCACATTCAGAGATCTGGGCTGGGGTTCATGATGAGGGTGAATGTCGAGGGTGGCTTTTTTCTCAAAGCTGTGTGATACCGACTGGGGTTTCTGTGGTAGTCCCTTTGTCATACTGCATTGTGGATTTACACCCTATGGGGTTGGACTGCATTGGGATATGAGACTGCAGCTCCCTGGTCTGGGGCTCTGGGTGGGCCTGTGGACACTTCCTAGGCTAGTTCCCCCTGAGTTTACAAACAACTGCTTTTGCTTCTGAGTTTTAGTTCAAGTCTTTACTCCCAGCTATTTTGAGGCTATGGAATTAGCTTTTGTCCCACTATCATGGCAGCTCACAGACTGGCCATGGAAGAGCCACAGCTTTTTAAATCTACTCTGATGACTGCATGGGTTCCACGTTCCAATGTTCAAGCCCCCTTATGTCTTGCTTACTCCCTCTTATGAAAAGGACAAATGTATTGATTTTTATCTTTTCAATTCCTAACGTTTTTACTACACTTTGCAGCTGCTTAGGGACTTCATGCTACACCTCAGATTTTACTAAATGAGTTAAGTACCAAGTCTGGTTTTAAAAATCTGCAATGTAAGAGGTCTCTAAAACACTTTCTGTAACTTAGTTAGATAGACCCATTCCCAGGTATCCACTCCCACCCTCTGTACCCTCTGTACAAAGCAAGAAGACAACCAGTCATTGCTAACATAGGGAAAAGCAGAGGTAAGCAGCAACAAAGAATTAGGTAGGAGCTGATAAGCCAACAAATTATCCTGTTGCATTTTGAGTTAATAATTACTATTTTCAAAGTGCCTTTAATTCAAATAGTTCGACATATTTTATAAAGTGATTCATAATTCATTTACACTAATTATATTTAGTCCTCCTAAATATCTGGTCAAGCAAGAAATTATGACCCCTATTTTGTAGATGAAAATCTTTTTTTTGGTAGCTTTGGAGCCTATCCTGGCACTTGCTCTGGGGACCAGCCTGGCCTCGAACTCACAGAGATCTGCCTGCCTCTGCCTCCGAGTGCTGGGATTAAAGGCATGCACCACCAATGCCCAGCTTAGATGAAAATCTTGAACCTCAAGGAATTATATGCTTATTTTTAGACTCACAGGTGTTTGTGAGTCTATGTATGTGCATAACATGCCTTTATGTGTCGTGTGTGTGTGTGTGTGTGTGTGTGTGTGTGTGTGTGTGTGTGTGTTTGACTGTGTATACATCCATGGGTGTGTTCTTGTGTGTGTGTGACTGTATATGCTGGATGATGTTTACACATTAGAGTGAACAGGGTAGTGTTGAAATAGTGTCCATGCCCAGGTCTCACATAGATGACCCAAATCATAGTTGCTGGGGATTTTATAATAATTCTAACATGCAAAGATGAATGAGTTCCAGGACCACAATGCAACACTGTTCTTATATGTAGCGAGTGTTTATGGGATGTCACGGTGGTCTTGTAACTATGATGGACAAGGAAGATGCTCAGTTTACTTGTTTCTGTGAAACACAAGGAAGATGCCCTGGTTCCCCTGGATAATTATGGAGGCCCAGGCAGGCAGCAGAGGACCCTCAGGACACAGCCAGGGCTGTGACCTAGCAAGGGGCTCCTAGGAGTTCTGTGGCTGGAGCCCATTAGGAGGAGTCGTATACTGCTTTCAACTGCAGGGAGCTGGTTACTGCAAGGAACTTAGAATCTTGGAACTTGAGCTCTGCTCACCCGGTACTGTTGATTAAAGATGGATGGAGAGTTACAGGGAAAGGAACTATGAAAGGGGCACACTCATGGAGGGAGCTGGGATGTGAGCCCCACTTGGGGGTGGATAGTATTCTGACTACAGCTTTGGGTTTTGGTTTCTCTCCGATGTCCCATTTGCTGCTATTTATCTTGCATGCATTTCCATGTTGAGGTCTTGCTGCATCTATTGATAATGCAGGTGCTGGGGAGGAAATCAGACCCATGCAGGCTTAGCCTGCATCCATTCTGTGGGGACAGCTTTCTTTTTACAGCTCCAGACTTTTTTGTTTTTTAAACCAGGGTGGCACTGACTTGTGTACATGAAAACACCACACACAGAAAGTGCAGCCCAAAGCATTATTTTGAACTGGACCTACTGTACCTGTCCTACTACACAAAGCACAGAAAGTTATTTACACAAGAGATAAGCCAGAAGGTTGGAGGACAAAAGCACTTAAAACGTGTGCTTTGAGCTCTTTGAAGGTTTGGTTGTAGGAAAACGAGAGTCACTTTCACGGACTGGCTTAAGACCTGATGATGATAAGGCAGTTAGTAAGAAAAGTCATTGTTTGTCAATGAAAGACCTGATGAGGCAGCAGGGTGAAACCTGGTGTGTGTGTGGGAAATGTCTCAGAAGGAAAGAGAAAGAAGACTGTCCTTGGGGGGCACTGGGGAGAGTTGAGACTTGGAGAGTCAGATAAAAGACATGTAGGTTTCTTGTAATGATAATTGCTTCCTGCCCTCAGGTCCCTTGTAGAGAAGCCAAGAAATCAGAGGAAGAGAAAAACTTGCTAGAATGGGAATACACACACACACACACACACACACACACACACACACACACACACACACACACACACAGAGCTACCTCTTTAAAAATTGCAAGTGGGCTTTTGTGTAGCAGAGTGGACCAAGGAGGGATGGCAAAGAGAAAAACACCTTGGCTGGTGTGAGCTCCTGAGGTGGCCCAAGCTGAAGAAATGCCTATTGCCCCCTGCCCGAGGTTTCTGATGAACAGGGACCCTAAAGCCTGAGATCACAATAGGTAGAAAAACACTTCCTAAGAAGGGGTTATGATATAGGTGATGGTGTCATTTAGCTCTGTAGTATGGGTGCTGAATGCTGCAAACAGATCTTCCAATTAAGCATTTAGCAGGTGTTTTAGCTTCTCAGTGCACTTGTTGCCTGTGCCCTTTTTCCTATATCCTGTGTGTTATTCACAAGTACAGGCACGGGCTACTTTGTTTCTGAACCATCCGGTTAAAATCCTGATGGTTCCGACCTCTGCATGAAGTTTCCACCTTTGGAAGATCCTGCTGGGTGACAAGCAGACACTGACTCCTGTGCCACTCCTTACACATGTGCTTGGCAGAGCCAGCCAGCTGTTCAGAGGAGCCTTGATTCTCCCAAGCAATAATTCTGCCTTCCCTGTGGCTGCTCCCTGCTGAAAACCAATGTTCAAGTGACACAGGGTGCCGGTATCAGGGAGTGTGGGTCAGCTCACCATATTTCCTCAGAATGCCATGCATGGTGGTCTGGCCTGTACCACAGGCAGAAGCTAAGGGAAGAGGCATGTGAAGTTTCCTCACCACAGTAAGTCTAGGTACAGCCAATGGAGTCTCCTGGGGTGGGGTCTGATGGGAGATGTCATTCTGTGTATATGTTTCTCTTATTGGTTAATGAATAAAACACTGTCAGCCAATGAGGCAGGAAGATAGGTGGGACTAGGAGATGAGGAGAATTCTTCAAGGTGTAGGCAGAGGAGGAGTCATCATGTGATCCCAGGAAGAGAGGATGCGTGTCAGGTATTCTCAGGTAAGATAAGACCATGTAGAAATACATAGATCAATAGTTGTGGGTTAATAATTAAGACAGAGCTAGCCAATAAGAAGCCCTAGTCATTGGCTAACAGCTTTAATATAGCATCTGTGTGTTTATTTGGGGCTGACTAGGCTCTGGGACCAGGCTGGCGGGGAGAACCATCCATAACAGAGGTTGGTCCTGTCCCTCAGTAGTACATGCATGTAAACGGTATTTTTAGAGACGTGAACATGGAGGTTTTAGATTACATAGCTGGAACATCATGGGTATGGAGCTGGCTTCAGAAGAAAGCCTACCTACGTCCATGATATAGACATGTTTGGCTCCAGCTCACGTGATTGCTGGATGGAATAAATCAGGGCACACTGGTGAAGTGGTGGCAATAGGCCATGACAGAGACTTTTGCACTGTGGTCATCAGTGTATCTGGCACCCCTTGCCTCCTGTCATCATCTCACCTGGTGACACAAATGCCTCCAAGTCTGTGGTTTAACAACAGTTCCTCAAATGTGTGATACTAGTGTGCTGCCTGGAAAACCCACACCTGACTCCTTTGCCAGCAGACAGCCTTCCTTTTTCCTGCTTAAAATGCCATCATCCACCATGCTGGTTGCACCTCCTCCTCTCACCTCACCCCCTACTTCTCTCCTACTCTGGAACTCCCCTCTCTCCAACTCTTAACATCATGGGGGAGCTCTCACACATGCCATTCCACACCCCTCAGCTTGCACTGCCCATCTGCTCACCTCTTCAGCTCAAATTTTTCTAAGCATTTTATATACAAAGCATCTGTGGAAAAATTCCCTGGCTGTGGCCCTTCCAAAACAAACCAGCATGTTCCCATTTAATGTTTGGAAAAGTGTATGATGGCTAGGTGATAGGAGGTCTGTCTCCCATCAACGTGCATGCTTCTTAGGGGTCCATATTTGTTTGCTGTGGGGCCCAGGCCAGCTGCAGATGCTCCTTGTCTCTGCCTTGCTTTCAAGTGTGTTGGTAAATTCTTCCCTCCCTTAAGTGAAAACTCTGGCAGTTGCTCCCGTTTGGTGCCGGCGGCGCTGCTGATAATCAGAAACCTCCTTTCCAGTACTTTGTCTCTATTACAGAAGACCTCAGCATTGATTTTCCATGCATTATGATTTGAGTCTCATGCTGCCCTGTGTCCTTGTGCTGTCTGTCCTGACCCGTGTGGATCTCTGCAGCGACATTTCCATTCCATTGTCTGGTCCTGCTGATCCCCTCACTGACCTGTGACACCCGTGGCCATCAGCAGTAATTACTCTCCATCTTGTGATTTGCTCTGTGCTGCTCTGAGGTCCCAAGTCATCTGGTGTCCTTTGCGGATAGATTCTGGGACTACTCTTATGTGTCTGTCCATCAGAATTATCAGTGTTTATATCATCTGTGGTGACCTAACTGCTAGCTTGGAGATAGTCTCCAGTCTTTGGAAACACAGACACAGCTTCTGCTGCTTCTCCTGGTTGTTCCTCTGACTGGGTGAAAATCTGTCAGTTTTCCCGAGCAGAATGCTTACAGTTCTTCTCTGAAATGTCCTCTCCACAGAGGAGTCTAAGGGTTGCTATTTTGCAAAGCTTCTTGTGTCAATTTAAATGACCTTTGATTGTGAGGTGCTTTTTTTTGTCAGATGTACTAAAAACAAATTATTTTCATGATTATTGTTATGTTATTAACTTACCTTTAAATCCTGATAACATTTGGTAAGACTTTCCATAAAACAAACATGCTATTTTTTTGACCAATGTGAGCACAGTACCATGGCCATACAACACCATAGCTACCACTGTGGCCACACACCACTGTAACCACACAAAACCATGGCCATGTACCACATACTACCATGACTATACAACGTCATGGCCAATGTTCACACCATGATAGTCACACAGCATCATGGCCACACAACCCAGTGGTCACATAGTACCAGGGTCACACAGCACCATGACCACATAAACCAGTAACCACATAATCCCAGTGTCACACAGTACCATGGCCACACATGATCTGTCACATCTCATATCTCTAGGTCAAAGGTACCTTGTTCTTGTCTTCGGTTACTGTTTGTTATTCTGCTCTTAGGCCAATATAAGGTTCTCATGTCTCATTTCTGGTATTTTCTAGATGATTAGAATAACTAATTTCTTCAATTCCCTCTCTAGTTTTTACAAATGAGTTATTTTGTTTTTGTTTTTTGTTTTTTTGTTTTTTTGATCCTCTCACTATGTGGTTCCTTAATTTGCCTTAGATTACAATAAAATCTTGTTAGCCAGTACTCCACAGTTTTGGTATTTATGTTAATCCAGAATATTGAAATTTGAAGTATTCCTTTGTTCTTCGCCTAAAACACATGCTAAGCCCTCAGCTAACTCTTATCAGAGTGTGTTGGGAGCAAGCCTTTCCGCACATCCTTTCTGTCTTTAGCCAGTGCCCGGGGTGAAGTATGACAATCTGTTCAGTAGTGAACACAGCTGCCTTGACCCCCACCCTGCCACCTATCACTCAAAGCAAAGCTTTCCGTCAATGACACAATGTCTTGTGTCATTGACTTAGTATTCCACTGATGTGAAGAGAGACCACAATCAAAGCAACTAACAGAAGAAAACATTTAACTGTGTGCTTTCCTACATTTTAAAGACTTAGTCCATAGTCATTATGGCAGAGAGTGTGGTAGCATGCAGGTAGGCGTGGTGCTGGAGAGGTAGCTGACAAGCAGTGGGGTGTGGGGTTGGGGGAGAGATGTTGGGCCTGGGGTGAACTTTGAGACCCTAAAGCCCATCCCCAAGGCTCATGCCTACTTCCACAAGGTCCTAATCCTTTCAAACACACTATGGGGGCCATTCTCATTCAAACACCACAGTTACCAGTCTCTCAGAGTCCTCCAAGCTTCTGACTTCACCTGATTCTTGGCAGGAACCAGATCCTCTCAGAATCCAGCCAATAGCCACATGTGCTTCATGAACTTCTGGGACAGAATATGACATTGGTTCCGTCTTTTATCCCCATTTCTGTTTTGAAACTGCAAGTCCCCACTTTGACAGCTGTGAAGATGGGAGCAGTAACTCCATCTCACCCTTGTCATCTCTCTTCCTGCCAGTGGCTGTCACCAAGTCACCCCATGACTGGGGAAATATCACGTGGCCATCTTCTTCCCAGACAGCCTCTCATTTGTGAGGATGACCTCTGTGCTCCTGACCTTTCACCTCTTAGTCCTCAACCCTTCTTCAGTATCTCCCACAGTCATGCTGGCACTGTCAGAACCAAAACAGAGTCTCTCTTGCCAACCTGCTATCCAATAAGTAAATAAGTAACTGAATCTCTGAGGCTTATGAGAGGGGGGTGTCATGTATGTATGCCTGATAACAAGAATTATCTAGAAATGATGTCAGAAACATGACTTATACAAAGGCTACCTTAAGAAACAAACAAAACAACAAAACAAAACTATCAGAAATCTGTAAGGCTTCCTACCCAAATTAATCTCAGACTGACCTCACTCTAGTTATGGGTCCATGTAGCCAAGGTTTATTATTTCAAATGTCATGTATAATCTTCATTTCACCCATAAAAACTCCCACTGGCCCTCATTTCCTTGGTACATGTATTCCAGCTACAAGGCTCTGCCACTTACAAGTAGAAATTAAACATTGAAGAGCTTCTCGTGTTGTGTAGTTTGAGCCTTGTAAGCTTCTGGAACACCTCCAAAGTCACAGTCAATGGTAACTCCATTAATTAATTAATTAATTAATTAATTAATCCATTCATTCTCTGTGTATGTATTTGCACATGTGTACACATGGATGAATGTGTGTGCTGGCTTGTGGTATATGCACATGTATGCATCTGTGTGGTATATGCACTTGAGTCTGTGTGTGTGCTCATGTGTGGTGTATGCACATTTATGTGTGTGCTTTTGTGTGGTATGTGCACATGACTGTGTTGGAGGCACTCATGTATGATATGTACACATGTGTGTGCTTGTGTGTGGTGTATGCACGTGTGTGTGTGGTTCTGTGTGGTATATGCACACAAATGTGTGTGCTGGCTTGTGATGCAGGCACATGAGTATGTGTATGTGTGTATGTGTATATGTGTGCTCATATGTGGTATGTACCATGTATAGGTCACAGCAGTGTTCCCAGTGTCTTCCTCTCTGCCTTATTGTCTTGAGACAGAATCTCTCAGTGAGCCAGAACCTGTTTCTTGGTTTGGCTGAGCAGCCAGTGAACTCTTGGAATCTACCTGTCTTTACTCCTCCATACCTCACTTACAGGAACACACAGCCTTGCACAGCATTTCACATGAGTGCTAAGGATTAAATCTCAGGTCCTCATCCCTGTACGGCATGTCCTCTTAGCCCCAGAGCCACCTCTCTGGCGCCCACCCCACCCACTAGTGACTTTTGTTCACAGTTTTTCTGTATTTTCTGCTAACTTGTTCTTTCACAGTTTTCTCCACTAGCCCAAGTCTTTCACCTTGGCTACCTGTTGGATTAGAACTTGACAAGTTGTGATGCCTCTTGTCTTCAGATCTTCTATGACCTGTGGATGAAGATGAGGGAGCACTAAAGAACTGGCATCCAGAGTTGGCTATTGTCAATGCTCTCATACCTGTTCTGACAGACAGACCAGGGCTTTCATTTTTGCTTGTCCTAAAGTTTAGACTTAAATATCTGCCATTCCCACCCGGGCCCAATCTGGATGGTGCATTCTCTAGGACCTCCTGCCATGTTGGAATGCACCTCTCCCTTCTCTGGGTTTGGGCTATTTGTTTCCTAAATTCTGTAATGTGGAGCTAGCCCTTCCCCATCTGCTTTTGTGGGCTTGTGCTGGCAGGGATTTTCAGAGACGAGAGTAGGGGAACTGAAACTTCAGGCCCCTCAACAGCTCCAAGGGACGCTTTCACAATGATTTGGGGATTTTGAGTCCCCAAACATTTTGTATAACTTGACTTTGATCCCCTTAAACCCACATGGTGGAGGTAAAGAACCAGCCCCCACTAGTTGTCCTCTGTCCTCCACTTGTGTACCATGTCATGTGTCCCACGAACAAATCAATTAAAATATAACTTTACAAAAAAGAATTTGTCAGCTATGTGGTGGTAGCGGCAGCGCTGGGGCACATGCCTTTAATCCCAACACTTAGGAGGCAAAGGTAGTTTGATCTCTGTGAGCTCAAGTCAGCCTGGTCTACAGAGCAATTTCCAGGACAGCCAAGGCTACACTGAGAAGCTCTGTCTTAAAAAACCAAAACCAAAACCAATACCACCACCACTAACCCCACTCCACCCTCACCCACGGGAAAAAAAAAAAATTGTCCTATTGTGATCATGGGTTAGGGTTAGGCATGTTTTCACCTGCTCTGTGGTGACTTCCCACCCTCACTCCACACCTCTGCTTGTTTTTAAATTCTTACAGTTGAACACTGGATTTCCCGTGTGCTTTCTCATTCTGTTACTTTGCTCCACATTCAGGGAGATTTCTAGACTTTCCTTTCTGTCTCCTATTGTCTTAGTCAGGGTTCCTGTTGCTGTGGTGAAACACAATGACCAAAAAGTAAGTTGAGGAGGAAAAGGTTTATCTGACTTATACTTCCACATTGTAGTCCATCACGGAAGGAAGTCAGGGCGGGAACTCAAACAGGGAAGACCCCTGCAGAGAGGGGCTGATGCAGAGGCCATGGAGGGATGCTGCTTACTGACTTGCTCCTCATGGCTTGCTCAAACCACTTTTAATAGAACCTAGGACCACCAGCCCAGGGATAGAACCACCTACTATGGGCTGGGCCCTCCCCCAGCAACCACTAATTAAGAGAATGCCCTCTAGGCTTGCCGATAGTCTGATCTAATAGTCTGAGCCATTTTCTTAATTGAGGCTCCCTACTCTCAGGTGAGTCTAACTTGTGTCAAATCGATCTAAAACTAGCCAGCATGCCTACTTCATCAGTCACATGGTTCCTCAACTGTTCTCTGATTATAATTTTTGTGACACTCTCCATTGTAAACAGGACAATCGCGCAGGCTTCTCTGAGTCTTAGCAATGAGAGGTCTTTTTAAAAAACATTCCATTTCAAATTCTTGTTTTCTAAATGGCTTGTCTCTCAGAGTCCATGTTTCTGTTCTTCTGGGTCTTGACTTCTCCTCATGCTGATGAGTTTCCTTCTTGGCAACCCACTTATTGATGAGACTGAAAGTCAGGGGAGTTGGCTGCGACCTTCCCCATCTCAGAAGTGAAGGCTCTGCCCTCTCCTGCTGCTCTCAGGCTTCCTTCATGTGACAGACTCATGAGGAACCCTTTAGATCTATTTCTACTAGGGCTATCTTTAGTGAAAAGGGTGTCCCCTCTCTAGCTCCTCCACTCACCTGAAAGACAAGATGAAATAAGAACCATAGGACTTTACACTGAATTCCCAGTGTCCCTGTTGCTTTTCCTGTCATCACTGTACTGGAAGCAGATCCCTAGTTAACCATGAGCCAAAGATTCTCAATGAAGACAAACAGTATGTACTGGCATGGCTGGTAGTCATACTGGTTTCTTTTTACTCATTCTTTATGAACCTGCATCTCCCTGTTACCCACAGCTTCTCCGTGGGGGTGCATGCTTTTCCCAAAGCCCTTTCATAGCACTATTCCCAGGCTTTGCTCCATACACCTATAGACTTTGCTTTCCGTCTTCCAGTAACTCACCTCTGAGATGACTTCCTTTCCTTTCTTTATAGCTATGGATTTATCTCTTTTTATGCTCTTGATGGACTTAAAGGGAAACAAGAAGCAATCTAGGTCCCTGTTTTTTGCCAATTTGAATTTGAAGCTCTTACAAGGAGTTAAAAAATTCATGAATGAAGACTTTTTAAATGAATTATTAATTATTAAACACAGCTTTGAGAACTTGTACTTTTTATCTCATTAACCTCTTGTAATGTTCCTATCTCCATTTTACAAGTGGGGAAACTGAGGCTGGTGCTGTCTGTCCATTTGCCTGAAGTTGTATGTCTGGTAAACAGTAGATCCAGTATTTAAACTGGGATCTTTCAACTCTGTGTTTAGGTTTCTTTTTACAGCTGGGAAAAAAAAATACCAGTCATCCATAAATTTGGGGGAAGGTATATAATGAAGAACCTCATTGAAATACAGTGGCCAGAGGGTTTTTTTTTTTTTTTTTAAACTACAGATAAACAAGCATCAGTCCCAATCATGGGAACTTACAGATATAGACAGGATAGCAACTTACTTGATAGTCAGGAACGGAAGCAGTATGTGTAAGAAACGTAAGCATTTGAAGACCGTCCTAAGATCCCAAGTGGCCACAGACAGCCTAGCTAGAAAAATCACATCAAATCCAGACAATTCCATAAGGCAGGACTGCTGAATTTTGTAAATGTGGGGCAAATAGTCAAATTTGAATTTTGGAGAGGAAATAGATATTTTTTTCACATAAATAAGCCCTGAGCCCCACCCCCCTTTCTCTCTGTATTAGCATTCAGATTTAATGGGTCCTCTCTATTTTACCTGTCAGCGCTTCACAGGAGTAAATGCAACATTTTTCAATTTATCCTTAAACATCTATATCTACAGTCAGGGGCATCTGCTAAGGGTTATATGAAATGTTCAGGTTAATCAACATTAGTGTAGGTCTTAAAGCACAGTAAAACCAAAGAAGTGGATTGCAGGCCAAATGAAAACAAATGGGACCTCTAAAGAAACTCCTCTCAAAATACACAGTGTTTGCTCATAACACTTGGTCTGTTTATTTAAAAAAGCAGCTTTCTGGGTCATTAGAAATGAGAGTCTCTAAGAAAAGGGCTTGGATGCCTCTATTTTTAATCAGTTCCCCAAAGTCATTCAGGTATACATAAATGTTTTAGAATTGCTGACACAGGAGGTGAGCCAGTGTCACCAGCCCATGCTAGCCAGGCAGGCCACACCGAACAGACTGCTCAATTCCCAGAGCTATGAGTGAAGACACATGCCCTCAGTGAGACCAGGGTGCTTGCTGGCTATGACACCACGTACACAGAGAGTGGAAGTTGTTTAGCCTGGAAAAGTTTCAAGACAACATGGCTGCATTCTTCAAATACTCCTGCGGAGGAATGCTGTCTTACGTTTCTATCCCGAGCCTAGATGTTAAAAGTTTGACCAATGAAATCGAAGATGAACAAATTTGGGCTTAAGATGAGGGTTCATGGGCCAGCCAGTCTCCCATCTGATTACAGAATTAGCCTCCTTTGGAGACGGTGACATCTCCGCTCTGGGCATATTTAGACAATGACAGATGAGCCCTTGCACAGGAGTCTGTGGCTGCACTTCTCTTTAGAGGCTGGCCCAAAGGTCAAGTCTTGGAATCACTGCCAGACACTTCCTAACGCCCTGGCCCCATAAATCCCTCTCAGCATTGAGAACCAGCGTGTTTCCCCTGAGATCAATGGAAATAATTACAGCTTTGGAACTAACAAAACAGAACAGGCCGACAAAGACGCCCTATGGATGTTGATCAGCAGAGAAAATGCTGACAGTGACGCCATGACTTTCAAAATCACCTCAGATGCAGGTGAGAGTTGCACCTGGGAGCTTTATTCAGGTGGCTACTACTCCTTTGTTCAGGGGCAAACAGGAAAACCTCATTTGGAGTGAGATCTTGCTGAAACAGCCAAGTCTATGGGAGTAGGGGGTGGAGAGAGAGTGTTTGTTGGGCAATGGGAGTTTGTGTAGCTCTTAAAGACTTCATGACCCCTATTTAACTTTAATTTTTTTCTTTAACATTAAGTAGGTATAACCAGAATTTCTTTGAGGAATATGAGTTCTTCTTCTTTTTTTTTTTTCTGACTTGGAATATTTGAAAGCACTGGCTTCGTGTTGTCCTTTAGCTCAAACCAACGTGCAATCCAAAAGACACATTTAAAACCAAAAGTGCTTTTTTTTTTTTTCTCAAGGAAACAACTTTAAAATCCTTACAGTTTGGTGTCGACTTCAGCGGGAGAGGTAGGCAGCTACTCAGAAACTCCAATTTTTTCCCCTTCTTTTCATAATACAATGAATTTTAAAAGCAAGCCCACTCATTACGAAATTACCCTAGTCCTACTCACCAAAGTCAAATTGATTGACTGTAGTTACATAAGGCGCATCTGCCTTTGTTTCACGCCACCCGCCCTGTGCTCATCACATTATTCCTTGCCCTTTACCTTTTGATTTGCTTTCCTAGGAAGAGACCAAACCGAGGGGAAAAAAACCCTGAGCCATAAGAAGTGAGACTCAAGAGGAGGAGTGTTGGAGATTGGCCTCAGAAGAATGAACCAAAAGTCAGGCCAATGTCCTGTTGCAGCTGCCCATTTAATTCCATAGGGCAAGAGTTTCCAAGGTGAAGTCACGGTGGTGCTGAGTATGCAAGGGTGGTGGTGCCTGTGGGAGGGAGGCCCTCGTAGGTGTCACTGTGTCCACTGCCAGAAGAGACAGGAGCATCTAGGTCCCAGTCCCGAGAAAGAATTATTTTTTATTGCCATGGCTCTATTACAGTCCATAAAAGAGCCTGAGGCCCTGGGGTGGAATTGAAGGTTTGTTGGGGGTTATATGCTTCCTTGTCCCTTCTGGTGAGCACTCAGAGGCTCCAGTGATGTCAGGTGTATAGTGAAGGCCTCGGCAGGGAAGACAATAGAGGCGGATTCATGCCATGGGAGGGAGCAGGGTCTGAGGCCCTCAGGGACATGGACACTGAACCAGCGGTGCTGTACTCCTGTTGGCTGTTGACAGCAGGCCTGGCTACCAACCCTGCTGTTGCTGCTTGGTAACTCTGAGCAAAGAGGCTTGGTGCTTTTTCAGAACACAGCCCCTGGGCCTTTCTGCTGCTCTGTAGGTTGATGCTAAATTAAACCAGAAGCTTGGGAGGGGAAGTCAGTTTCTATTTTTGGCTCTTTTAGACAATATGGAGTCCTGGGTGGGAAGGTTCACCAACAGAGTGGATTTTCCAGGAAGTGTTGAGGTCTTCTTCCTGCGTTTTGACGCCAGAATGTTGGCAATAGCTTCATGTTAGGACTTTTTTCTTTTTCCTGCTAGAGTAAGAGTTACCTTTTAAGTAAAATAGAAATTTCCCTGGGATATACTGCCCTCTGCTGGCTATGGTAGATACTTCCCTTCTCTTTCATCAGCTGCAGAGGATATGAAATGAGTTAATTTAATAAATGCCCTCATGGGCAATGAAGAAGTCACAACACGTGAAATCCCTTAAATAAAAAACTCACTGATCTTGTAAATAAATTAATAACAAATTAATTAATTAATTTGGCTTTTAACCCCCTTCTCCACAAATCCCCAAAGCATCAAATGATAGCAGCCCCAAATTCTCACCCCCACATTCTCACCCCCACTTAAAACTTAGGGATTTATTATATACAATAAGTTGACTGAAGGATCCTATTCAGCCATTTACAAACGTTGCAGGGCAAGTATTGTGGCATTTTGTTTTAGATAAACTCTGTCTGTCTCGAATTTTTATGCTTTAATGAGTACTCAGGTGGGTCCTCATGTATCCAGCCCATCCTTGGTTAATTAATATTTATTAAAGACTGAACCATCCAACTTCCCTAAACACCCAATTCTATCAGCACTCCTCACTATGGGCAGAAACTGCTACAGTCAAACAAAAGAGGAAAACCCAGCGATGCTGTGGAGTGTCTTCAGAGGCCAGCAAAACTTCCCCAGGCATCTTCTAGTCAAAGCACTCAAACATGCCGGTCCACAGAATCATTCTCCTGCAGCCAGAGGCTTGTCTTGGGTACTCTGCTATGCTCAAAGAATGTTCAGAAACTGGAGTAGACCCATGCTTAGCTGTTCAAGGAACAGGGATGCAGTGAAAAGTCAGCTGCAAAACCCAAATGAGGATTAACCGTCTCAAAAAAAAAAAAAAAAAAAAAAAAAAAAAAAAACCTCAGCCCATGGCTCCATCAGCTGAAGAATGCTGTGTCTTTATTAGTGATTAGGAGAAGGAATTTGGTGTATCAGACACTTTATTGAAAACTGGAGTCCATCGGTGAATTCTAATCAAAGCCATTTCAGGGCTTAAAGGAAAACCCAAACTTGGAAACATTTTAAGAAATGGAAGCTGCTAAGAGACAAAAGATGTGAGATGATGTGTTTGCTTAACGGAGGTCCGCTCTAGGGTCAGTTACGTTCTCTTGTTTATAATTATTTGGGGGTTTGGAGCAGCCTGGAGTGGCTTTCTCCTCTCTTCTTTAAATTAAAGAGCACTGTGTTTGCTGCTTCATTCGGTTCTGCTTGGCTAAGCTACTACAGTGAATTGGGGTGTCCCACCACTTCCTGGAGGAGCAGTTGGCTCCTGAGAGGCAGGGTTATTTAAAGCAAGAAATTTCTTTAAATAAGTCTTTGGTCACGCTGTGGAGGGGGTTGCAAATGCAGCCTGAGTGAGACTACCCATGCATGGGGAGGCCTGTGGAGGAGTCTCTGCTTGTCTAACCATGTAAGTCCCAAGGAAGGCTTTATTTTAAATGCAAGACTTTATGTTCATTTTATTATACACAGTCTTAATTTGCGCCTCAAAAGAAGGGCTCCAGGGCAGACATAAAATTAACTCCTTTTTCTGCGTGCTAACCTTTTTGGTTTTAATTTATTCACTTGTCAATCTTATGAATGCTTGGTGAACTCAGGCTATTGATTTCCGTGGCCAATGCTATTTTTCCTGTTTATTATAATATATTGTCCCATTGTTACTGGCGTTTGCACTCAGCTAGATTTCCCACACAGTGGACAGGAAACCAGTCCATGGCATCAGACTTCCTTAGATTGATTTCCAGAGGTTGGGAGGGACCTGCCCACTCCTAGCTCTTTGTGCTGGGACTGCCCAAGGGCCCCAGCAGGCCTCCTTGGACACTTCCTCCCAGGCCCCACAGTGGGGGTGGCCTGTCGCCCCTCCCGAGACAGTCCCCACAGCCCTGGGAAACGCTCCTTATCAGTGCCAAGGTTATGTCATTTCTTTTTACATACGATGTTTATTGTTTTTAGAGCCAGCACTGTGGGAATGTTCTTTTTGAGCGCGACAATGGGGGAGCTGCAGAGCAGCACTGGTGAAACCCCAGCCCTGGAGTGGCGGGCTTTCCAATGCAGCAAGAACAAACCTTAGCAGGATAGGGTGGCTCTGCGCAGGCTCCTGAATGATTTGTTCCACAGCTTTAGCACTGGAGTCCTTATCCAGGACCCTGCCTGACTTGCTTGAAAAACCAAGACCCTTTTAAGGTGGAGCAGGAGATGAATCCGTTCTCCCCCCCCTTTCTCTTCTCCCTGCTTCCCCCTTTCTCCCTTATCCTCCTTCCCTTTCTTTTTCCCTCCCTCCCTCTCTCCCTCCATTGCCCTCTCAACACTGCTGTTATTATTCATGCTTTTTTTCTAAATATGCCCAACCTTTGAAGATAAGCAACAACACACACCCCGTGATTTGGGATTTAAGAGACACCTGCCCTACATATATTCAACTCCCAGTTTGAAATAATTTGAAACTCAACAAATTGCCTGAGACAACACGTGTGGTGTTTTCATATTTTAGAAAAAAAATATAGGTTGCTACAATTATTGACTCCCTTAAGTATGCACCATCAAACTAAAAATCATTATAATTTTTGTCATCGTACATTTGCTTTCTGAGGAATAAGTTTATTGTGGAAAAAATCACCCCTATTATGTGGTAGATAATATTATTAAAAAACTGGGTGCTACCTTTTGGAAGGAGTTATTAATTTGCAGCCTGAAATCAGGTTCCCCCAAGGAACTCACTATCAATTAGGAAATCTCCTGCAGGAGGCCGGCAGATGAAATGGTTCTGAGTACTGACACTGTCCACCAGGCGCTGGTGTGTGAAAGGCACTTTGGAGTCTCCTGATTCCTGTTTCGAAGTGCAGGGGTGGGAAGGAGAAGGAAGCCCTCATTCCAGAGACTCCTGTCCAGGGAACCCAGGTTGGAGTGTTGTGGATGCATCTCAGGAGCAGGAACACAGTGCCTGCCTGAAGATTGCAGTTGCTCAGCAGGAGTCATTGCTACCCTAACCCTGGGAGCTCACTCAGATTCAGATCAGTTGAGAACCACATCTTACTTGTTTATTTCAGCAGCGGGTGGCACTCATAGGGTTTGGCTGAGTTTCAGTGAGGGTTGTAGGTTTAGGCTGAGGAGAACTGGCAGGCTTTCAGATGTGTAGACATTGGAGATTCTTGAATTCCTCTTTGGCTTGTTTGGAAGACATAGGTATCTGAGTCCACTTTTGTCTTAGGAAGAAGCCAGCTGGGTGGGAGGAGCTTGATATCCTTCATCTGTGCCCAAATACACAGTTCTTCTCCTATGGGAGTGGATATTTCCTTTTTAGTGAACACATACGGTGAGTCATATTGGATTCAGCTTCACTTGACTAGGTCCTAGGGAAAGTTTTATGTAAGTTCTGCTTCACTGCAAAATGGGAATATAGACAAGATGCTGCCCCTACTTCCATGACATTGCTCACAGATTTGGTCAGATTAACAGTAGAAGCCCCAGCAGACCATAGAGAAGGCCAGAGAGGTCATCTGTGGCTTTTAACCCTTGCTCTCTAGCAGGCATTCTTGGTGTTGTCTTTCTCACTTTCTTTTTAAAGATATATTTGTAAAGATTCATCTTTTATTTTCATTTATACTGGTGTGTGTGTATGTATGTATGTATAAGTATATGTAGCCCATGTGTGTGCAGATGCCCACAGAAGCCAGAAGAGGGTATTAGATTCCCTTGGAGGTAGAGATGGAATGGTTGTGACGTGTCTGACATGGATGCTGGGAACAAAACACCAATTCTCTTGAGCAGCTGAAGAGCCAGCTTGCCACCACTATAGGCTTAAAAGCCATCTTATAGTAAGGACAAACTAGGTTCATTACTGATTATGATTAAATCTCTGTTTCTTGAGGATTGGGCTATGCCCCACCTGTAACCTTAACTACAATGGTTTCATACTGCTTGTTCCAGGAATGGCAATCATGTCTTTGTTTCAAGAAGTTGTTTATAACCATCTTGCACCACTACCTTTATATATACACACACATCTACCCTGTTATGGCTGCTTTGTTATGCCCACCTCATAACCATGTCTTTGTTACGCTTATGCCCTGCTCCTGTAACCCTGCCTCTTTTGCCTGCTGGATCCCCCATTTGTAAACTTCCTATCTTCAGCCATACAGGCCTTGTCTTCCTCGTATCTAGGGCTGACCTTTTGAACCCCACCTTAAGGGAGGGCAGCCCATGAACATGAATTTAAAAAAGCTTGCCTTAATTAGTTGTTTGCTTCAACTAATGATGATTTGGGTCAGTGGTCTTTTCCTCCCATCTTTGGGGGCAAGTGCTCTTAACTGCTGACCTCTCCAGCCTATTTGCCTTTTTCTTACTCTGTAGTTTTACTCTTATATAAGCCTTGAGCAGCAGCCAGCCTGACACACATCTACAATCATGGCTCTTGGGAGGTGGAGGCAATGTCTTCCTACATAATCAGTTTGAGGGCAATCTGAGCTACATGAGATTCAGAGAGAAAGAGTCAGAGAGAGGGAGAAGGAAAAAGAGGAAGAAAGAGAAAGGCCTTGACCAGCATTAACAGATTAACAAATCATACAAACTGGATGCAGAGATTTTTGTTTATGGTTTTCATAGCATAGCCCTCTACCCAAAGGCTACACAGATACCATCTAGATAACATTGTTCTCCTGGCAGACTGTACAGGGCAGATGTCCATCTCAGGTGTTTTCTTTCATCTGTTGTTTTTTATTTCATCTGTTGAAATTAAAGACGGATCCAGGCAAGGGTGGCAAGAATGGCCATTGGAGCACGATGGGGCTAGGATGCACCTGGGGACACACAGACAGTTCTGTCAAGGTGCTTGTCTTACCCACAAGGTTGTTATCTAGACTTTCCTTCCCTTCTCTTCTATTCCCCACCTCCCTCTACCTCCCAAATGTTGTGACTGGAGATGGAGAGGGCTTTGGCTGGGCCTGAGGATATTCAGAAGCCTCGCAGAAGGGAGGCTGAATCATTGCTGATGGACCCGATTTTCTGACTGCAGGAGCAGAAGGCTCGGGAAAGACAGGGAACTTCCAAAACTGTGGGTGTCATAGCCTCCAAACTACCTGAGATCCCCTGGGGGGTGGTGGGCAGGGCCAGAACAAAGAATCCAGAGACCATAGAAAGCCAAACAGACCAGCTGAGGAAAACAGTTTCACTTAAGAAATGGGAGAAAGATACAGCAAAAGAACCTTGAGAATGCCACAAAGATGGCCTCAGTGAATCCTCTGGACCCCCGACCAAGAGGCCTATTTGTCATGGAGCAAGTGTCTTTTATCCGGAGATTTGGGTAATGCCTGCTGTGGGAGTGCAGTTTGTGACACTTGACCCATGCAGGCTGCCTTCCATGGGTAATTTATAGGAGTCGAACAATGGAGGGAGGCTGTCTTCAGAAAGGGGGTTTACCTACTGCTCCCGGGGCATTTTATGCTCTGCTCTTCATACCTTGTTTTGCTAAAGAATAGAGGAAACCCACATCTCAGAGCCCCCAGACACGTACAAAAGGTTGTCATACCATATCCTTAACTGAATCATCTCAAAGTCAAAACAGGAGGCAGGTCACCTCGGGGGACAGAGCATCTGCAAGGCCAGATCTACCAGGACTGGCAGCAGGCAAGCCTCTTTCCTTAAATAGCCTTTCCTCTGCCCTAATTATAAAATCATCCAGGGAAAGGGATGTCACCAGCAAAGGGAAGTGGGACCTGCTTGGGCTCCTCCAGGAAGTAAATGGAACTTGTTAAACACAAACATGTCTGATTGACAGCTCTCTTTAATGCTTCAGTGTCTGTCACCAACATCCCTAAACAGAACAGGGTAGTTAATACCTGGACTTTGGAGAGGAAAGGGTTGTCCAAGGGATGTTTTAAAACAGAGGAGTTGCCGAGCAGTGGTAGTGCACGCCTTTAATCCCAGCACTTGGGAGGCAGAGGCAGGTAGATCTCTGTGAGTTCGAGACTAGCTTGGTCTATAAGAGCTAGTTCCAGGATAGGCTTCAAAGACACAGAGAAACCCTGTCTCAAAAAAACCAACCAATCAACCAACCAAACAAACAAAAAACAAAACCATTAGGGTTGTGGTGTCTGGGAAGGTGGGAGCTGGAAAGTGTTCGTGGGCTCCCATGATAAGGATGTCTCAGCACAACTTTCCAGAATCATGCCAAGAGCCTTCCAGGCAGAAAGTGCAAGTGAGGGTGGGGAGGACGGTCCAGTGTCAGCTTTATCATGTAGAAGTAGCAAGTCTGAGGGGAGTAAAAGCTGGAGAGGGTAAGCTGGGAGGGGATACAAAGCCAGGTGGTTCTGTTTATCTTATTTTAGGGGATAATTGAAGATGCTTAGAAGCCAGAATAAGAGGGTAAGGTTGAGAGGGAGAGGAGTAGAAGGACAGGAAAGGAAAGGAAAGAGAAGGGAAAGAAAGGGAAGAGGAGGGAGAGAGGAGGGGCGAGGAGGCTGCATTTTCAGTCCACTGATGTGGTTATAGTTATAAACAAGAACCCATACGAACTGAGTGAATCCTAAAGAACATAAATCTATTTTTCTCCATTCTTAAGTCCTTAAGATCAAGGATTCCTCTGTGATGGACAAGAATGCTTTTTGGTTCATGGATAAAATATCTGGGCACTATCTTGAGATGGAATCAAGGCAGTGGAGTGTTCTGTGGTCTCTCTCAGAGATGATGATCCCATTTTATTCAGATAGTTTATTACTCCCCCCTCCTTTTGTGCCTGGAAACCTCATGGCCCACTCACTCACCAAAGGCTCAGCTTCTAATGCTGTTGCACTTGGGAGACAGGATTTCAAACATTTGGTCTGTTGTATCCAATCCCTGCTTTGCCTCAGATTTATGTCTTTCCCATGTGCAAAATAGATATTACATCTCAAGGGCTTTCCCAGTTGAAACTCATTCCAAAATCAACCCAATTTTAAGATCTGTATAAATTTTGAGCTCCATTACAGTAGCAGGACACGCATGAATACTTTTAGTCCAGAAGAGATCAAGGGAGATCAAGAAACAGAAGTAATGAGAGAAGCCATGAGTCTGTTGGGCTGGAGAACTGTCCTCCTTGGCTACATGTCAGCTCCATGATTTAGGAGTACTGGTCCTGTGGCAGTTCTCTGCTTACTCTCTGTCCATGGAGGGAAGGGTTTATTTTGGCTTACAGTTTGAGGTTATGCACTCCACTGTGTTAGGGAAATCGTGGTGGCAAGATTGTGAAGGTGCTGGGCACACTGTGTCCACAGTCAGGAAGGAGAGAAAGGAAAGCTGGTGTCTAGCCTGACCCTCCTTTTGATTCAGCCTAGGCTCCCAGGCAGTGCGATGGTGCTACCTATGTTTAGGGTGGTTCTTTCCCTAAACTTCTAGTACTAGTTAAGCTGAAGATGAAGACTAGTCATCACAAGTTGAGGTGGCCATGCATCTTGAGTCTCTGCATACTGTAAGCCAGCAGAGGGGCCCACATGTTGACACCACTGTTTTGAGGTGGCCCTGTAATTAATACCTATTGGCACCAAACTAAAGTAGCCAAACATTCTAGTACCACGAGTGGGGAGTGGAGCTGGAGATATGGCAAGGCACTGGGTAGGATGGGCAAGGTTGTGGGTACTGTGTTGCTTTTTCCTATATTCCTGCCCCTCCCTTTCCCAACTCTGGGCTTCTGCACTCTGGGCTGTAATATGGGAAACATCTCTGAGACTGTGGCATGAGGAAAATCCTCTATGAGTCACCTTCAGGTCACTCTTCCTTTGTCTGAAGGAGCCACATGTGATCTCTGCTGTGATGGCTGATTCACTCCATTCTCTCATCCAATGATCACTTGGTTGGATTTTAATGTTCTCATACTGTGAAAAAATGAGTAAGTGGAAAAAGCCCTAGAGTTTAAATTTCTGCTTCTATCTTCAAGTCATTCTTTTCCCTCTACCATTTTGCTATAAACATCCAGGGACCACCCGTTCAACACTGGAAATCAGTCCAACTTAGTATCTATAGTCCCTGCTTGCAAGTTATGCCTTCCACAGAACACTAGAACACAGACACAGTTCATTATTCTCTTTAGGATTGCCAAGATAATCTCCAAAAATGGTCTAAGCTCTCTCCGAAGCTATCCTTTCCCTTTTCTGAGTTCCATAGGACACACTAGTTCATTCTCAAAATTACAGAGGCTTTGCCCTCCAGAATACACCTCAAGCCTTTCTCTCCTTTGTGCCTTGCACACCTCCAAAGGTATTTAGATCATTTTTAAATATGTCCCAGCATCACCCACACTGCTCTTTTGTCTGAATTTGTTAGGCATGTAGCTGAATACCATAGACAAGTGGCTTGGAACAAAAGCAATTCATAAGGAGTGTTTCTAGGAGCCAGAAAGCCCAAGGTGAAAGCGTGGGCAGACAGTATCTAGTGAGGGCTCAATTCATGTTTGGGAGTTGCTGTCTCCTTGTTGTGTCTTCACATAGCCACACAGTAGAGGGGACTCTCCTGAATGTCATGTAAAGAGCAGCAATCCTGTTCCTAATCACCTACCAAAACACACTTTCAAATGCCTCCTGCTAAGAACTAGGATTCAGCATATGGGCATGGGCTGGGAAGCCACAAACATTGGGTCTATAGCAAGAAGGAGAAAGTCTGAGCAGATGACTCTGAGGGTGAAGCCTTTCATTAGTGCCTCTCCCCATTACCCTGAAGTACATGCCCCAACTTTGCTGACACTATGTCTTCTCCAGCCTAGCTTCTCACCTCATTGCAGCTCCAGGCTGTCTCCTCCTGAAGAAGGCTCCATATCTTTATGAACTAAACAGAGGAAGATCCTGCTGGCTCTGAGAAAATCAGACAATTTTCCCCACCATCATCTTCTGGTTTTCATGCTCACTTGACTGAAGAATGTGTCTATTTTGCTGTCACAGTTACTTTTCCTGTTGTTGCGATTAAAATATATAAGAAAAGCAACTGAAGAGGGAAGGGTTTATTCTGGCTCAAATTTTAGGATACTGGGTTGGTCCATCGTGATGAGGGGGTAAAGGCTGCAGGAACTGGAGGTAGCTGGGCACATTGCACCTCCAATCTGGAAGCCAAGAGAGACAAATCCAGTGCTCAGTATGGGACCCAACCACACAGACTGGTGCCACACACCTTTAAGGTGGGTCTTCCATCACATTTAACTTGGGGACTCACATCTTAGACCTTTCTAGGTTTTGTTGAATTGACACTCGTAATTAACCACCACAGCTGCCTAGACAACTTGATTACAATTTTTTAGTTCTTCATTGACTGCATCTGGATAAAGCACAGCTTCTTACCTTGGAAAAGACAAGGAATACTCATCCAGCCTCTTCAGGAATCTTGTACCCTTCCTTCTTACACATCTGATTTATGGCCATGCTAGACTGTGTACTGTTTTCAGGCATGTTAGCCAGTCCCTAAAGAAGGTCAACTAGGGTCAGAGTTCTCTCTCACTACCCGTAGAGTTAAGCAAGTTAGCCATCTTACCAACTTTTCTTATCTGTGATGTGAAACATACTGTGAGTACCCCCATTGAATCATGAGGTGAGAAACCCTGTCACAAGGCAATGAGGTGGAGAGCAATAGAGGAAGACACTGATGGCCTGCTCACATGGAGGTCCAGAAACGCCACACTCGAGGGGCAGACATCCCTCACTCACAGGAACCCCACTCTCACAGGGCAGACACAGGACATTAACGGGGGCAGAAAGTCCCTATTCACAGGTGCAAGAACCCCACACTCACAGGGACCCCACACTCAAAAGTACAGGAACCACGAACTCACAGGAACATGAACCCCACACTCACAGGGTCAGGATCCTCATACTCACAGGGACAGGATTCCCACACTCACAGGTGCAGGAACCCCAAACTCACAGGTGCAGGAACCCCACACTCATAGGAACCCCAAACTCACAGGTGCAAAAACCCCACACTCACAGAGGCAGAAAACCCACACTCACAGGTACAGGAACCCCAAACTCACTCACTGGTGCAGGAACACCACACTCACAGGGGCAGAAAACCTACCCTCATTGGAACCCCACACACAGAGGGGCAGGAACCCCACACTCACAGGAACCCCACTCTCAAGGGCACATCATAACCACCAGCCCCTCCAGACAAACAAGCAGACATGTAAATAGACAAGAACCATGTAAAACCAGTATGTCCTAATTTTCTGTGGCTTTCAGAACAGTATTGAAAGCAAATGTTTCAACCCTTTGATGAAACAAAACCGAAACAAAACCCAGTGTGCTTCCTATATATCAACAGCAGAGTAGGAAAGAGAAAAGAATTTCGAGGCGTGAACCAGTCTTCTCGCTCTATAAAGTGAAAGTTCCTTCTCTGGAAAATGTCACAGTGCATGGCACGTGCACAGCTGTCAATTCAAAGGGCTTCAGTCAGGAATTTCCGATGCTAAACACCCAACACAGGTGGAAGGAATCATTTTAGGAAACTTCTCTGTGCTGTGATTTCCCTGACCTCTCAGCATCATAGTAAGTCGGTCTCATACCCAGTGTCACTCAGACATTAGATAATGCCAACTCATCACCCCCTCTATCTCCATGCTAAGATTTACCTTCATCTCTCAATGTTATAAAATGCTTTTCTGAGTATGACTAATGGTGACAGCCAGCATTGTATGATCCCAGCAGGAATAAGGTCTAACATGCCAGGTCTTTGTATATCTCTCTTTTTAAAATTAATTTATCTTACGCGTGTGTGTGTGTGTGTGTGTGTGTGTGTGTGTGTGTGTGTGTGTGTGTGTTGTCTGTTCAGTATGTATGCCTGTGCATCACATACATTCTTGGTGCCCACTGAGGCCACAAGAGAGCATCTGATCCCTTAGAACTGGAGTTATAGGTGGCTGTGAGCTGCTGGGTGGGTGATGGGAATCAAACCCAGGTCCTCTGCAAGAACAGAAGGCTTGTCTGCTTGAGCCTTCCTTCCAGCCCCAGGTCATTAAGGATATCTTTCCACTTGAGTTTTTGAAACACAAAGTAATCAACATTGTTATTTAAAAGAGTATACACGAATGTGATTGCTCTCATCAGAAAATAATAAGGAGCTTAAAATTGGATTCAATTAAAACTTGGAATGAACAGGAACTTGGTGCAACATTGATACCTATGGTACTAAAACCCTCTTTGCAGAAGCAGAGATGACACCCAGTTCGCTGCTGTGCTTTGGGTAGGCTTTGTCAGGACTCACAGTCCCTTATTCTTTACCCATGTGGAAAGAGTCAGCCTCTTCTGAGTTCACCCAGAGCTAATTGTCACCATCTTCTAGATGGGCAGCTTCCTGGGATCAGCCCATTGTGGACAGCCAGATGGCTTCCTTTCTTAGCCTGACTCAGATTCCAGGAGAACTGTGTGGCACTTTAAATCAGCAAGCCCTAGGGTTTTTCACACAGCTCTTATCAGTAGAGATGCTGCTGTTGCCAGCTTTCCAAATGCTGTTGTTTGAATGTGATAGGTCCCCTTCTTGGTCCCTAGCTGGTGGCACTGTGTTGGTGGAACAAGAGTGGCTTTTGGGAGTTCTATAGTCAGGACCCACTTCATGTCTAGACTCTGCCTCTGGGTTGGCTGGAATGTCAGCAAGCAGGCTCATATCTGTTACTAAGGCTGCAAGCCCTGACCCCATGCTTTCTCTGGCATGATGTACTGACCTCAAACCATGAGTGTAAATAAACTCCCCTTTCCATAAGTTGTTGCTGGTCCAGGGTCTGTGTGCAGCAATGAGAACTCACACAATTGAGCGGCTGACCCAATTTTACCTGTTAAACCTTTATTAGAAATTATTATGTCTCTCACCAACAATGCATTTTTTTTACCTCAAATATAATTGTTTCCAACACAAGGAAGCACACAAGAACTTGGCTTTTATCACAAACAATACCCCAACTCGAGGTGTAGCGAGACTCTTCCAAATTGCTGACATAGACAACGAGCTTAACTGAACAGGAGTGGCTGTGTGTGCAAAGGAATCAGAGAGTGACATGCCAGCAAGTAGAGGACAGATGGCATACTGCTTAGAAGTGACCGAAACTATAACCACAACCAGGGAAACTTCGAAGAAGGAGGGCTAGGAAAGATGAGGGAGGATCTGGGGGCCCAGCTCCTGGGTAGAGTGTTTGGTGGGCATGCATGAGGCCTTCCACTCTTGTCGACACAGAAAAAGGTCACTGGAGTGAAAGTCACTTTTTTTCTGGCAAATAATCAATATTGCAAGCATGGCATTAAGAAGGGGCTGGCTTTATTGCTCAGCTTTAGTCTGGAAGCTTCATTTTCTCAGGAAAGATTGAAGCTTCTCCTTACAGAAAAACAGCATCTCCTATAGAGACAGACCATGAACTAGTCCATTTGAATCTCCTGCTTGCCCTTGGGCAAGGCAGGCAGGCAGACAGACCTTGTGTAGGGCTGCACAGGTGGGGCCGGCTGGGAAAGTCATTCGGCTGAGGCATGCCTCCTCAGCGCCCCATAGGGTCACCTGCTTGCCATCTTAGGCTGTGAGAAGCAGCCCAATGCTGGGCTAGCTAACCAGCCAAGGCTAAAGCAATTAGGCTCTTTTTTTTTTTTATGTCCTGGAAAGGATTGGATGAATGTGAGCTGCCCTGTGGTTCTGGGAGTGTCATTCCCTCCGACTACAAGTATTTTATAGCCCTCTCTCTTTAGTTTGGAACTCATCAAACAAAATGTAAGATTGGCCTTGCAGATGGATGTTTTAAAACAAGTGTCCCTGGATGGGAAGTCGGGGTGGTTGGTGCTGTGGTGTGCACTCTACTGATGAACCCATTTGCTTAACTCAATTTTACACCTTGAAACATTACAGATGCAGCACCCGTTTCTAAAGATTTCTTGTTCCTTATTACTTTTCTAAGTCTCTGAATATGCCTTTAAATCTCTTCACTGTGTTGCTGATGAGTCTCCTTAAAGAGTAGTCTCCTTTTTTTTTAAAAAAAAAATCATAATTTCTTTTTCCTTCAGGAAGTGATTGAGGGCCTGAAGGGTACTTGAAATATTGTAAGGATATTAACTGGATAAAATAAGAAAATGGGAACTGAGCTATGAATTTAGAAAGAGAATTTGCAGCATATAGATATATGCCAACCGGAGATGGTGAGGCGAGATCAAGTATTTGGTGCTGTTGGTTGTCTCTAGCCCTCTGCCTTCCCTTTCAGAGAACTCTTCCTTGGGGAAAGGGTATTACTCCAGTTTCTTATTTATGAGCTAAATACTGATTACTTTTAGTTTTTGTTTAAGGTCAAAGACCAAGTTTTTTCACTACTCAATTTCTCTTTGCTCAAAAGTAAGACCAATGAGGTTATGTGTGTAGGGGGATTCATCCACAGTATAGGTGACATCATTAGCTGGTGATGACATGCCAAGAATGGTGACATTATCTCTCCATTGTTCATATTACCTTTTTTCCAGGTAGTCCTCAGTGCAGCTGTTGATTTGATAAATAGAAACCCTTTCTTTGAATTGGACAATTTAGGGAGAGACAAAGATGGATGCCATGGGACAACAGATTCCAGGCCATCCATGAGAAGTGCGCAGTAAGAAGACAAAGGGATTGACCACATCATTTCCTGGGCAATCCAGAGAGAGATGTTTTCCTGGGATTCTTCCAAACCTAGCAAGAGGTATCCAGCGTCATCATTCATGTCGAATGGTATGTGTGGCAGTTAAAGTTTACCTCAATTGTCAGCTTGAGACTTAGAATCCTCTGAGGAATGGACAGATGGAAGGTTCTTGTGATTAGGTCAATGTGGGTGGGAAGGTCTAACCACTGTGGTGGCACCATTCCTTACTTTAGAACCTGGACTAAATAAAAGAGCTGATGACAGCATTCATCCTCTCTGTTTCTTCACTATTTATCAATGTGACCACATCCTGTTGATGTGGCTTTCCCCCAATAAAGGAGTGCAGCCTCAACTATGAGACAAAATCAACCCTTCCTCCCCTAAGTGGCTTTTGTCTGAAATGCAGTCACAGACACAAGAAGAGTAACTAAGTTATGTGCTACTGGTGCGGAAATTACCGTGACGTGAACTTTGGTATTTCAAATTGAATTTTTTGTGAATATAACGACAATGCCTGCAATCTCAGTTACTTACATATTACCCCTCTTAAAGGAATCAAGATGAAAACTGAGCAGACATGAAGCAGAGAAAACCTAGACAGTTTATGGTATTTCTACTCTTTTTTTTTTTCCTTAAAAATTGCCATTCCAAGCTGGGCCTTGCTGGCACGAGCCTTTAATCCCAGCACTCAGGAGGCAGAGGCAGATAGATCTCTGTGAGTTCGAAACCAGCCTGGTCTACAAGAGCTAGTTCCAGGACAGCCTCCAAAGCCACAGAGAAACCCTGTCTCGAAAAACCAAAAAAAAAAAAAAAAAAAAAAAAAAAGAAAAAGAAAAAAATTGCCATTCCAGGATTTCTATGACATGTTCTTGGCATTTTTGTTTGTTTCTTTCTTTTTTTTTTGTCAAAAGACAGATATGTTCACTTACTTTCCATTAAAAGATGAGGGAAGAGGATCTGTGGGTGATTCAGCTATCGAGTCACCTTTCACACAGTTTTGAAGTCTCCATTTGTGTGTGTGTGTGTGTGTTAATTACTCAAAAATTTCCCCTCATATTCAGGGCAGCATAATAATGATTATACTGAATTAGAAAAATAAGCTTTCACCTAAGGCCTATGTAGGAATTGGAAGGATGCCCGCCCTCATCTCTCAGAAAAGATGCTACTTAAGAAATTGACTCATCCCATCCCTCATCTGGGAAAGTTGTCTGAGTATTGACAATGTCCCTCAGTCATTCTGGGGTTTTCTTAATTTTCCTGCATGAATTGTTTCCAAAATTTTCATCTTGTATATTCATTGTGTACAACACCATGTTACTGACATTATATAACACGTTCATACAAGTCTATATCTTATAGATTTGAGCATATCTTCCACAGCCACCCCATAACCCTTTACCCTTCCTTTCTCACCCTTCTCCTAATGTTAATCTTTCTTCTGCATAGATAGTATTGCTTCTACTTTCATGTTACACACACACACACACACACACACACACACACGTACATACATGGTTTTACATGTCTGTGTAGGAATCACACATGAGACACAATAAACTGGCTTGACTCAGTACAATTATTTCCCAATGCACCTGCCTTTTCCATGTTCCATTATGCTGTTTTTACACCGTTTTCATCTTTTCCTGCTGATTGGCTACCACCACACAGGGCCAAATCAACCAAGAGTGAACTTGCTTATGAATGAGACAAACAGACCCTGAGTTCAGGACAGTGGACAGCTGAGTTCAGCAATTCTAATCAAGTTGATAAGTACATTATGTCGGGGCTATGGAAAGTACCGTCCTTCAAACGTTTATCTGAACAACTTCCTTTTTCCAAAAGATTTTTCACCTCACTGTGTGCGGCTTTCAGACATCTCACCCTCTGAGGCAGTCAGTCAATCCGGGGAGAAGAGGCTTTCCCACGGAAACATTTACTTCCACAATGTTCCTTTCAAGACAATTTCCAAGTGGTCTGATGGCTCCATGAGAACAGGGTCACTCAGTTTGTCCTTGTGGTCACTCACACCCTTGATTTCAGGGAACAGTGGAGAAATAACAAAGCTGTTTGTGAGAGCTGGAGTCCTGATTTGAGGAGAGGACTGTGAAGAAGTGCACAGAGGGGCTCTGCAGACATGTGGGCTCCTGACAGGAGGCACTGCTTGAAGCCAAAGGGATAAAGAAGACATGGAAAACTGGCAGTAAAATGAAGGGATGCCTGATCACAGTTTGCATTCAGAGAAGCCCTGTAAGTATAGATTAAGGAGTAGTTTAAAAATCCAAGTAGGCCAAGTCAGAGTATGAGCAGATCCAGAGAAAAACCTGGAGGTATGCCGTGAGCAAAGCCACCACTCAGCAATGTCTGTGGGCTGTTACTATGGCAAAATTCCTTCCTTTTGCATGAACATACAGCTTAGGAGTACAAATTCTGAAAGGACACAGCTATGATGTATGTGTAGATATTGGGAAAATCCATACACAGAGCAAACCTTCCTACAGCATCTGAGGACAGGGGAGTGATGGTTTTCTTTTGACTCAGTCTTCAAGTTACCTAGGACCCCAACTCACTGCTTTCTTGATGCCTGTCCTCTGTTCAGAAATCACCCTTCCCTCTCATGATTTCTCTGGCTGACTCACACTGGATGATAGGATAGACTTCTGCACATGGATCGAGTTGCCTGTTCACCCTGCTTGACCTTGCCTTTTCCTCTTTTGGCTTACTCTGTGTGTGTGAGTGTGTGTGTGAACTTGGCTGATCTATAGTTCTGTATACTTAGACAGTATTCCAGAAGTCTCCATGGGAGAGTTTTTGGATGAGTATAACGTTTAAATCAGTAGATTTTTGAGGAAAGCCTGTTTCTTTCTAGAATGTAGGTGGATCTTATCCAAGGTGAAGGTCTAAAGGGCACAAATCTGACCTCTCCCAGGCAGGATATGATAGTTCTCCAGCCTGACAGCCTTCATACTTGAACTGTGACATTGACTCTGCCCTCCATCCCCAGCCTGAAGGCCTTGCTCCCTCTTCCCTCTCCCCTCACCCTGTGAGTCTGTGTGTAAATAACACAGGCACACAGACATATTCATGTGTACATGGACACATAACACACATGCAAACTCATATGTATATTTGGTGGTTGTTCCCAATTGTGAACTTGATGAAATGGAGCACCACCTGGGAAAGCAGCCTCTGGGAACACCTGTGAGGGATTAGTGTTAGGTGATGTTGGAAGAACAATGCCAAAACCAAGAGTTCAAGTGTTCAAATAGTGCAGACCTGAAAGCAATTAGAAATAACTGAGATTAAAAATCCAGAACCCATATTTGTACTAGGACTAGAGCTCAGTTCTCTAGCCCTTCCCATCTCAAAGGAGAAGGTGCTCAGGCAGGGGAAAGCAGGTCTAAGTTGAGATGAGAGCATTTCCAAGAAATAGAATTTTCTATCTAAAACTCATTTATAATCCCTCTTACAGACAGAATTCGGAAGAGTAAGTTTCCATTCATCTCAGTGTTTGAACTAGGGGTTAATTTCAGCATGAAAAATGCAATAGATAATACCATTTTACCAACAGCCAAAAGAAAAATAGGGTGGAAATCCACACACAACTCCACCACAAAATCCAAAACAAACAAGAATGAACAATCAATGGTCATTAATATCCCTCAATATTAATGGTCTTAACTCGCCTAAAAAAAGAAACAGTCTAGAGGAGTGGATAAGAAGACAGAATCCATCCTTTGGCTGCATACAAGAAAGACACCTCAACTTCAAAGACAGATGGTACCTCAAAGTAAAGGGTTGGGGAAAGATTTTCCAATCAAATGGACCCAAGAAACAAGCAGGGGTAGCAATCTTAATATCTAACAAAGTAGACTTTAAACTAAAATCAAAAGAGATGAAGGAGGTCACTTCCTACTCATCACAGGAGAAATCCATCAAGATGAAGTCTTAATTCTGAACAACTATGCCCCAAATACAAAGGCATCATGTTCATAAAAGAAACACTATTAAAACTCAAATCACACAAAAAACCTCACACACTTATAGTAGGAGACTTCAACACCCCACTCTCACCATTAGACAGAAACACCAGACAAAAACTTAACAAAGGAACTAATAGAAGTTAGGGCTCAATTGGGTTTAACAGACATCTATAGAACATTCCATCCAAACACAAAAGAATATACCTTCTTCTCAGCACCACATGGAACCTTCTCTAAAATTGACCACATACTTGGCAACATAGCAAACCTCAACAGGTACAAAAAAATTATCTGTATCTTATCAGACCACCATGCTTTTAAAGTTAGAATTAAACAACAACACAAATTGCAGAAAATCTATGAACTCATGGAAATTAAATAATGCCCAATTGCACCATTCCTGGGTCGAGTAGGAAATAAAAACAGAAATTAAAGATTTCCTAGAATTCAATGAGAATGAGGACACAACATACCCAAACGTATGGGACACTTTGAAAGCAGAGCTAAGAGGAAAGTTCATAGCACCAAGTGCCCACCTGAAGAAACTGGAGAATAGTTACACCAGAGAATTGACAGAACAACTGAAAGCTCTAGAACACAAAGAAGCCAATGCAGCCGGGAGGAGTAGATGCCAGGAAATAATCAAATTGAGGGCAGAAATCAATAATGTAGAAACTAGGAAAACAATACAAAATTAATATAACGAAGAGTTGGTTCTTCAAGAAAATCAACAAGATACACAAACCTTTTTCCAAACTTAACAAATGGCAGTGAGTAAGCATGCAAATTAATAAAATCAGAAATGAAAGAGGGGACATAACAATAGACACTGAAGAAATCCAGAGAATCATCAGGTCATATTTTGAAAACCTGTATTCCTCAAAATTTGAAAATCTAAAGGAAATGGACAATTTACTGGATAGATATCACTTAACAAAATTAAATCAAGAACAGATAAGCAATTTAAATAGACCTATAACCCCTAATGAAATAGAAGTAGTTATTAAAAATCTCTCAACCAAAAAAGCCCAGGGTCAGATGGGTTCAGTGCAGAATTCTACCAGAAATTCAAGGAACAGCTAATACCAATTCTCCTCAAAGTATTCCACATGATAGAAGCAGAAGGGTAATTGCCAAACTCTTTTTATGAGGCTTCAATAACCTGTACCCAAGACACAACTAAGAAAGAGAACTACAGACCAATAACCCTCATGAACATCAATGCAAAAATAGTCAAAAAAGTGCTGGCAAATTGAATCCAAGAAGACATCAAAGAAATCATCCACCATGATCAAGTAGGCTTCATCCCAGGGATGCAAGGATGATTCAACATACGAAAATCCACCAATGCAATCCACCTTATAAACAGACTGAGAAAGAAAAACCACATGATCATCTCACTAGACACTGAAAAAGCCTTTGACAAAATACAACACCCATTCATGATAAAGGTCTTGGAGAGATCAGGGATAACAGGAACATACCTCAACACAATAAAGGCAATATACAGTAAACCAACAGCCAACAGCAAACTAAACTAATCATATTGAGAGAAACTCAATATGATTCCCCTAAAATCAAGAACAAGACAAGGCTGTCCACTCTCTCCATACCTCTTCAATATTGTCCTTGAAGTTCTAGCTAGAGCAATAAGACAACAAAAGGAGATCAAGGGGATACAAATTGGAAAGGAAAAAGCCAAACTTTCACTATTTGCAGATGATATGATAGTTTACGTAAGTGACCCAAAAAACTCTACCAGGGAACTCCTACAGCTGATAAACACCTTCAGCAAAGTGGCAGGATGCAAGATTAACTAAAAAAATCAGTAGCCCTACTATATACAGATGATAAATGTGCTGAGAAAAAAATCAGAGAAATAACACCCTTCACAATTGCCAAAAACAACATAAAATACCTTGGGATAACACTAACCAAAAAGGTGAAAGACCTGTATCATAAGAATTTTGAGTCTTTAAAGAAAGAAATTAAAGAAGATACCAGAAAATGGGAGGATCTCCCATGGAGATCCATGAAGGATCTCCATGGATAGGTAGGATCAACATAGTAAAAATGGCAATCTTGCCAAAAGCAATCTACAGATTCAATGCAATCCCCATCAAAATCCCAGAACAATTCTTCACAGACATTGAAAAAGCAATTCTCAACTTTATATGGAAAAACAAAAGACCCAAGAGAGCCAAAACAACCCTGTACAATAAAGGAACTTCCACAGGCATCACCATCCCTGACTTCAAGCTCTATTATAGAGCTATAGACCTGAAAACAGCTTGGTATTGGCACAAAAATAGACAGGAAGACCAATGGAATTGAGTTGAAAACTCTGATATTAACCCACATACCTGATTTTTGACCAAGAAGCTAAAATTATACAATGGGAAAAAGAAAGCATCTTCAACAAATAGTGCTGGCATAACTGGATGTTGGCATGTAGAAGACTGTAGATAGATCCATAACTATTGCTATGTGGAAAACTTAAGTCCAAATGGATCAAAGACCTCAACATAAATCCAGCCACACTGAACCTCTTAGAAGAGAAAGTGGGAAATACCCTTGAAGGAATTAGTACAAGAGACTGCTTCCTGAACATAACACCAGTAGCACAGACACTGAGATTGACCGCTTGAAACTGAGAAGCTTCTGTAAGTCAAAGGACAAAGTCGACAAGACAAAATGGCAGTCCACAGAATGGGAAAAGATTTTCACCAAACCCATATCTGACAGAGGGCTGATCTCCAAAATTTACAAAGATCTCAAGAAGCTAGTCTCCAAATCACCAAATAATTCAATTAAAAAGTGGGGTACAGAACTAAATAGACAATTCTCAATAGAGGAATCTAAAATGGCTAAGAGACACATAAGAAAGTGCTCAACTTCCTTAGACATGAGGGAAATGCAAATCAAAACAACTCTAAGATACAATCTTACTCTTGTCAGAATGGCTAAAATCAAAAACACCAATGACAGTTTGTGCTGGAGAGGATGTGGTGAAAGGGGAACACTTCTACCTGCTGGTGGGAGTGCCAGTTCGTACAGCCACTTTGGAAATCAGTATGGAGACTCCTCAGGGAATTAGTCTACCACAAGATCCAGCAATTCCACTCTTAGGCATATACCCAAAAGAAGCACATTCATACAACAAGGACATCTGTTCAACTATGTTCATAGCAGCATTATTTGTAATAACCAGAACCTGGAAGAAGCCTAGATGCCCCTGGACTGAAGAATGGATAGAGGAAATGTGGTGCATTTACACAATGGATTGCTACTCAGCGGTGGGGGGGGGGCAACAATAATGGAATCTTGAAATTCACAGGCAAATGGATGGAACTAGAAGAATCCATTCTGAGTGAGGTAACCAGTCACAAAAATCAAACAGGGTATATACCCACTCATATATGGATTTTAGACATAGAGCAAAGGATTACCAGCCCACAATACACACTGCCAGAGAAGCTAGGAAACAAGGAGGACTCTAAGAGTGACATACATAGTCCCTCAGAGAAGGGGAAAGGACAAGATCTCTGAGCAAATTGGGAGCATGAGGGGAAGGAAGAGGGAGCTAGGAAAATGAGAAGGGAAGAAGAGGAGGGGAGAGAAGGACATGAGGGAACAGGAAGTTTGAGTTGGGGGAAGAATAGACGAGAGCAACATAAGAGATACCATCAGAGAGGGAGCCAATATAGGTTTAAAGAGAAATCAGGCACTAGGAAAATTTCTGTAGAACCACAACAATGACACCAACTAACAATCTAAGCAACAGAGGAGAGGCTACCTTAAATGCCCTCCCCTGATAATGAGATTGATGACTAACTTATATGCCATCCTATGGCCTTCACCCAGCAGCTGGTGGAAGTGAAAGCAGACACCCACAGCTAAACACTGAACTAAACTGGAATCCAGTTGCAGAGAAGGAGTGATGAATAAATGGGTCAAGACCAGGCTGGTGAAACCCACAGAAACAGCTGAACTGAACAAGGGGGAACTCCAGGTTTCTAGACTGATAGCTGGGAAACCAGCATGGGAGTGATCCACCCCATTAACGTGGGTGTCAGTAAGGAGACCTCAGAAATCTATGGGGCCTTTTGTAGTAGTTCAGTACTTATCCCTAGCATAGGAATAGACTTTGGGAGCCCATTCCACATAGAGGGATACTCCCTGACCTTGGACACAAAGGGTTGGCCTAGGCCCTATCCCAAAGGATATGACAGACTCTGAAGACCCCCTACTGAAGGCCTCACCCTCCCTGGGGAGCAGAAAGGGCATGGGAGAGGTAGGGTGTTAGTTGGGGGGGAGGGGCAGGGGAGGAGCGGGAGCAGAGGGAACTGGGATTGACATGTAAAATAATCTTGTTTCTAATTTAAATAAAAATGCAAGAGAAAGAAAAAATAAAATAAAACTCCACTAATATATATATATATATTCATATATAGATATAGCTATAGATATGTAGCTATATCTATTAAGGCTATAACTTACAGAGGCAAAGAAGCACATAGAGAAGTTTTGGTGAAGTCTTAGAGGACAACTGTCCCTGGAGGAGAATTCAGCCAAGACCTGCAAGCAAGATAAACAAAACAAATAAACACCATTTAGTCAAGAGTTTCACATTAAAGAAATATAATAGCCATTATTTTAAAATATGTTAAAAAGTCACAACCTTGAGAAGAAAGCAACCCAAGGTACTATGGCTTGAATTTGAAACACCTCCCACAGGATCATTTTAACCTGTTTTTCCTACCCTTGTGGTACTGTTTGGAAACATTAAGCCCACTCTGTGTGTGTGTGTGTGTGTGTGTGTGTGTGTGTGTGTGTGTGTGTGCGCGTGTGTGCGTGTGTGCGCGCGCGCACAGGAGGTGGTGATGGTGGTGATGGTGGTGATGGCTGATCATACTTGCTCTTGGTTCTGGTCTGACTTCTGTATGTCTCACCTGTCACCGTGGGAAGCTGTCATGTGCTTCTGCTGCATCATTGCTTGTCTTCTCAGTGCAATGAACTGTGACTCTCTGAAACCAGAAGCCCAAGTAAATCTTTCCTCTCTTAAGTTCTTTCAAGTATTTTTTTATAGCAACATTCAACTTACAGCAAATATTGATGCAGGAAATGAGGTTATGGCTTTCATAAACTTGGCCATGTGTTCCTTGGGCTTTCAGAATAAAATCTGTGGGAGGAATTTGGAAAAATTAGAACCTGTGGGCTACAGACACCCTAGAATGCTGTAGGTACAGTTATTTGTGATTCTGATTAAGAGTCCAGAAAGCCTAAATGCTGATAGGCTTGTGTACTGTGAAGGCCCAGTATGTGAGATTAGGTTAGATGTCATTCATGTTAGATTCTTCCAGTGACACTTGCTACATTCTGCTCATGTCTTGAAAATTGGAGAGAGGTTAGATTAAAAAAATTATGGATTATTTTTTGGCAGGAGGTTTCAATATAATATATTATATGCAACAATTTAATAATATAATAACCATCCAGCCTATGGTTATTTCTTTCTTCTTCTAGCTATGTTTATATTTAGAACAGGGAGCAAAAAGAGGCAGACGAGAATGATTTGAAAAGTATGCATATGAGTGAGTACATACCATGTTTGTCTTTTTGCGATTGGGTTACCTCGCTCAGAATGGTTTCTTCTAGATCCATCCATTTTCCTGCAAATTTCAAGATTCCATTGTTTTTTTTCCGCTGAGTAGTACTGCATTGTGTAAATGTACCACATTTTCTCTATCCATTCTTCGGTTGAGGGCCATCTAGGCTGCTTCCAGTTTCTGGCTATTACAAATAGTGCTACTGGTCCAGACCAGGCTAGTGAAACCCACAGAAACAGCTGTGGGTTTTTTTGGGAACTTTTGCTCCCCAGTCTGATAGCTGGAATAACAGCTTGGGAGTGATCCAGACCCCAGGAACATGGGTTTCTGTGAGGAAACCTCAGAAATCTATGGGATCTCCTGTAGAAGCCCAGTATTTATCCCTAGCATAGGTGTGGACTTTGGGAGCCCATTCCATATAGAGGAATACTCCCTGAGCCAAGACACACGGGGTGGGCCTAGGCCCTATTCCAAAGAATACGAAAGACTCTGATGACACCCTATGGAAGGCCTCACCATCCAGGGGGAGCAGAAAAGATATGTGACAGATAAGGTTTGTCTTATTTGGGGGGGGTGCTAAGGGAGGATGGGTGGGAGAAGGGAACTGGGATTGTCATGTAAAACAATCCTGTTTCTAATGCAAATACAAAAAAGTTGGAAAAAAAAAAAAAAGAAGAATGTCTACAGTGGATGCCACCCCAGGAGAGAACTGGTGGAGCTTCGTCATGTGGGGATGTGTTTTTCTTGGTTTGAATACGTAGGCCTTCACAGGCTGTTGCAGCTGAAGTCAAGTTGCAGAATGCTGGAATACTTCTCAAACTGACTGTAGATCCTAGCATCGTCCGTGTGGTGCTGGTTTTGCAGACATGCACCTGAAAAGTTGGGCAGTGCATGGCAGGGAGCCCTGAGTGCACTGGGCATGAAGCTTGAGGATGACATCTAAGTTTCAGCAGAAATCCCAGGATGTTAGAAATACTGGAAATGTGGAAGATCTGCCCAGGAAGGCTGCAGGCAGTAAGTACAGTCAGACCAAGAGAGAATCCATGGTTGTGCAAATGACACAGATATAGAGAGGCTTTCCAAGCCCGTGAAAGCTTAGATGATGGACACTACATGCTTGAAATGCCGGAAGTGGAGCTATGGCTTTGGGATTTGTAGTGCTGGTTTTGAAATGTTCCCTTGCAGGCTCACATTCTGAATGCTTGGTCCTCAGCTTAAAATGTGAATCACGTGGGAACTTCCAAGGTAGAGCCCCGAGGAAGGAGGTCACTGCGGTGGACTTCCGAAAGCTAATCTTCATCCTGGATCTGATGTGACTCTCGGAGTCCTCTCTGCTGTCATGTGAAAAGCCACTTCCACACGCTTCAGCTAGTCTGCTTCACTTTCCCACCACAAGGGACAGAAACCTCTGGAACAGTGAGCCAAAGCAACCCCTCCCTGTGTTCTTTCTGTTAGACATCACTACAGAGCAAAGCTAACTGATATGTATTCAGAGTGGAGGAGGAGACAGAGAGAGAGAGAGAGAGAGAGAGAGAGAGAGAGAGAGAGAGAGAGACAGAGAGAGACAGAGACAGAGAGAGACAGAGAGAGACAGAGAGACAGAGAGAGAGACAGAGAGAGACAGAGAGACAGAGACAGAGACAGACAGAGACAGAGACAGGTAGAGAGACATACATACACAAGAGACATAAGGGAGATGAAAATTTTACCACTCATTGTCAGCTGAAATTCAAGATAACCTAGCAACATTTATTCACATTATAAAATCATATTGTGCTATACACAAATCACATGGAATCTAAGATTTCTAAATTGGAAATCACCAGCGTCTCCATTTAAAGTGCTAAATTTCCACACATCTTAATGTCAGTGAGACATAGAGTCACAGCGCTGCTCCTTGCACTTTCTTCTGTGATGATATAGTTGTTAGATCTTTTGGGATCTGCATGAAATAGTTTCAAAAGCAGTTATTCTCATAGCCCTCCCCAGAACCCAGGGACTCAGGATGTCTACTGTAATCATTGGCCTGGCTTCCAGCTCCCTTTCTTCTGCTCTGAGCTTTCCTACAATAGTATCTTTCTGTGTCTAAGTCCTGTATCACTCCAAACCAATCAATGACTGTAACATGCTCTCATATTCTGGGCACAGCCATATTCTGACATGCTTCTACATAGACACAAAAACCTGTACTGCATTTTTAATGCTATAGTTACTGAAGTATTTTAAAAGCAGAGACGTAATGGAACCAGCCATTTGTAGATATTAGAGTGCCACTTAAATAAAAAAATAAACAGCAATTTTGATTTTAAACATTTTAATTTTCATATGAAATATTTCAAACATGCAGAAAATCAATGGGAATAATACAACAGACATCTAGGTTCTGACCACCCACACTCAACAGATGTTAACTTTTAAAAAAAAATTGGCTTCAGGGATCTTTTTTATGTTTTAAAAGAAAGAGAAGAGATACAATGAAAACTGGGCTTCCATCCACAACTCCCTCCTCCCTCCCTGAAGGCCAAAGTTTTGTATATCATTAATGTACATAAATTTGAGCTGCTTTGTATATTTATATCCGTAAGTGATTTATACTATTACTCTGCTTAAATTTTTGCTTCAGTTGTTTCATACAATCTTTACCCTTTGTTGCTTTGCTCTTTATAGTGAACGTAAGTTTATACATGTTGACATAGTTAATTTAATCACTCTTCTTATGGAATTCTGAAATTGGAATAAACCAGCTTATTTATACATTCTCCCAGTTGATGGTTAATCATTTGTTTCAATTATCTCATAATTTCTTTGTTGGAAGTACTTCCTTTTGTGGGGGGAGAGTTTTAGAGAGAAGTTTATTGTAGATTGATAGGAAGGAGAGAGACAGAGACAGACATACAGAAAGACTCTTGCATAGCAGAGGTGTCTGAGGAAATAGGCTACTAACAAGCTGCTAGTATGGATTCCATCTGAAGGGCCAATGTTTTAGGTGAAGATCTCATTTTATTCCCAACAGTTATGTGCTGCATGACTTTATCACATCCAGTGAAAGACCAGCAATTTTATGTTTTCTTATAGACACGGTTTTGCATTTGATCCAACAAAATAATCTCAGATTGCAGAAGCAACCCTGATGGGGGAGGTCCTTCTGTGTATATCATTGTCTTATTGGTTGATAAATAAACTACTGTTGGCCAACAGTAAAACAAAATAGGTGGGACCAGGCGTCAAGGAGGATTCTGGGAAAGGTAGCAGAAAGTGCAGAGTCACCATGTGAGCCCAGGAAGACAGGATGCTTGCCGCTGGTGTCCGATAAGTCATATAAAATGTATAGATTTATGATACTTAAGACTGAGCTAGCAGATGAGAAATCCTAGTCATTGGCCAAGCAGCATTTGTACCTAATATAAGTCTCTGTGTGTTACTTGGGACCTTAACGTGGCGGCTGGCGGAAAGTGCACATGTGGCAGCAGGGCTTGGGTGACTTGGCAGAAAGACTTACTGTTACATAACCCTAACATGTACATTTGTGCTTCGTGTGTCTTCTGTAGGCACACATTATATTTTATGGTGGAAGTATCTGAATCACAAGCAAGTTGACAGTATTTAATAACTGCACAAAGCCGTGTCTGACTTTAAATGGAGTATTGACTGCATTGTTTCAGGTTAACATATCATTCATCATAGGAGGAGGATCTGCCAATTCACATTAATTCCTTCCCTCTGCCTTTTGCTAGGATCATTTATAGACATCAGCTAATCTAGGCACAACTTACATTGAAGAGTGTCTGGATGGATACTTCAGATCTCCTTCCACCAGCAGCTTAAAATCAGGTGCAAGCATAGCAAGTCATACTAGGGCATGGACTTTAGCCTAACTGTAAAGCCTCTTAGCCAGCTTTGTGTCCTAGATATGCTCACTGTGAACAGTGGAATTCCCTGAGAGCACCTGAAAGTTTTGTGTCTCTTACACAAGAAAACTTGAATGCATGCAATCAGGGAGACATTATTACAGTTCATATTTGAGCAGAGATGTTTATTGCTCCCTGAATATCCATTTACTCCCCACATTTACCTGTACTTTCTTGGCTATGAGTGATTGTGTGACCAGTTCTAGAAAATGGGCTGAGTGATGAGAACTTCATTGGCTGTGAGCACAGCATTGGAGAGTCCCTGTCTGACACCTTGCTGCTGCTCCACTCCTCGGGTGTCACATGCTGCAGACAGCACCAGCAGTGAGCACAGAGCTGGACCCCCGAGCCACAGGACAGGTCCCTGGAAGGATCCCACCAATGCAATGGAACTCCCAAGGCCACAGTGTTCTTTGTGCTCAACACTCACATCGAAGAGGTTGTTCACTTAGTGAAGAGCATCACACACATGTCCAGGATCATGCAAATCTTACTAGGCTGATACAAATATGGAGGTGTGGGTGGGAATTTCATAAAGTCCTGATGATTAAGTGCTTGTATCACCTAAAGAAACTCAGCGCACATTCTGGTTGCACCATTTGGACCTCTCTTTTCAATACATAGCCAGCTGATGTCATCTCACTTGGGTGGGGGTATGTCCAGACCTATGAATTTGAATTTTAACTAGACACCTAGGGAGTTTTTGCATACACTGAAGACTTAAGGGATGCCCAACCTTTTGATGTAGTAACATGATCTTGTCACCTGCCAAGTTATTGCTTGATAATCACCAAATTTATCAAAATCTCCCGAGACCCTACAAAAATGCTCATAACATTTCCAAGAAGCTTTCAATTTTAGCTATCCTGGGGTACATGTGAGACATGGGACAATCTGTTACTGCAACATTACCATCTCTAGTCACCATTCAGGATCTGCATTTCTTCTGTTATTGCTGCTCAGAAACACACACACACACACACACACACACACACAGAGAGAGAGAGAGAGAGAGAGAGAGAGGGAGAGGGAGAGAGGAAAGCTAGATACATAGACAGAGAGAGCTAGACAGAGAGAGAGACAGAGACACACAGAGAGAACAACCAGAGAAAAGATTTTACCCATCTTAGTTGAGTAAAACTCAATAGCTAAACCATGACCTCAAGAAACCTGCTCAAAATGCCAACACTGGCTTAACTTCTGCATTCACATTTCAGTGCCATTGTTAATAAGTTTCTCTGGTTGTATCATCTCTTTTTCCCTCTGTTTATAAGTTAAAAAGGATTTTGGAGATATCTAGTAGATGTAAGAGAAATAGATTTTAGATATTATTTGGTACTTTAATTTTATAATCAAAATGATTCTCGACTGTATTCATTTCTTAGGGATGTTGTAAGAAGTCTCACACATAGGTGACCCAACACGAAATTAATTTATTCTTTTGTGGCTATGGACATCCAAGTTTCAGTCAGTGTATCTGGGTAAAGCCATATGTCTCTGAGACACAACTCCTGCCTCTTTCAATTTCTGCTGGCTATGTGTCCTTGACCTGTGAGGAAGCTTCAGTTCTTTTTTTGGCTTCATTGCATCTTCTTAAAGTGTGTGTCTAGTCTCCCTCTCTATCCTTCCTCTGAGGCATCTGTGTTTGGACCCTGTCCAGATGATCTATGATCATCTCCCTGTCTCAAACCCCTCAACATCATCACATATCCAGGCTACCTTTGCCATTTCTGTCATTTAGGGTAATATCTATAGGTTCTAGAACTCAAGTCATGTATATTCCTGGGATTAGCAAGTGCAGTTTTCAAACCACTATAGTAATTTTACAAAGAAGAATAGGGCAAACACTTAAAAAAATGTATCATTTGTCAGTTGACGTTGGTTTTTACTTTCCTGCATCTTAGCTTTTAACTTGTCCTTGTAGGTCCATTTTCTTTAGTGAATTACATGGATTCTTCTCCATCACTTCATCTTCCCACCCTTGTGGATACCAGGGTTTCCATGCAGGTAAACGCATCAGAAGCAGTTTAAACCAAAGTGCACCAATCCAGTTAGCAGGAAAGGGAAGGAGTAGAGAAGCCAGAATAAATTGAAGATTTAAGCATCAGAGTTGGAAAGGAGACTAGATTTCTACAGACACGGTATACTCTTGATGCATGCAAGGGAAATCCAAGAGCCCAACACCATTCAGAGTGACTGTTGCACACTGCATAAGCATTCTCCTCATGGTCTCATGGGAAGAGTTTTATGCTGGTGATGGACATTTCAAAGGGGTCTCAGGCCTGGAACAGTGCCTGGCGTGCATTCACTTTTGGATTTTTAATTTGTTCATGTCTCCGACCTAGGTATTTAGAGGACAAGTATTTGTGGATTTTCATAAAACAAGAACTAATCTTCCCTTTGCTTTTATATCTACAACTACAAAGATTGAAGTGCTTGGCACACAGTAGGTGCTCATAAAAACATTCTCATCGCTGCTGGAAGAAAAGATTTAAGCAAAAACACCAAGAGAAAGTGTGACAGGAAGGGGGGAGTAGGAAGAGAGGAAGGGGGAGTGGGGGAGAAGAGGAGGAGGTGAGGAAGAGGAGGAGGAGGGAAAAGAGGAAGAGAGGAGGAAGTGGAAAGGAAGAGGGGCAGGAAGAGGAAGGAGGAGGAAGAGGAAGAAGAAAGCTCAATATGAAACTCAACTAACTATATGGTCTAGAGGCCAAGATAAAATATGTTTTCTTTTCATGGCAGTCATTTATGTGTTTTGGCCAAGGTCAAAGACAAGCACTTCAGCCATTTAGAGACATTTATTTCAGGTGTGTGGTGTCTCTATCGAATATGCCACAAACGATTGAAATTGCTCTCTTATTTACCATGTGAGGTTTTGCTGTCACAGACTTTGTTTGGGGTAGAATATTACCCTATGGAAATTTATTCGAGAGAAAACAAGGTGCCTCCTCAATGTACTACAGAAATTTAAAAATTAAAACAAGGCTAAAAGCACTTTGTCTAGTGCATTGGCTCCAGGTGCCATCTATGATTTTACTTTTGAAGGTGCTTTCAAAATTTGTGGTCCCTTAACAAAAATATTCATGGCTCAACCCAAGCTCTTTTCTGACCACTGAAGGGGAGTAGAGTCCATAGCTCAGTATGATTCTGTTGGCTCTCACAGAAAATGATGTGATCAGTGTTCATTTGATGTTGTTTTATCATACATCACACGCTTCATAGACAGAAAATGACTCGAACCTCAAATACTTGCTGAATTTTTGCCCAAGAGCACTTAACACAGATGCCACACAAAAATATCTTCTTTAGAGGGTTTGCCACAGCAGCCAGGCACATGGAAGGGAGGGCAATTGTTGGAAGAGAGAGTAGTCCTTATGGGGACGCTTGTCTGTTGGTTTACCAGGATGAGGATCTGGATCCAGATACCTTCAAACAGTTCAAGATTTGTTTTGTTTTTCTTACAGTTCTTCAGGCTAGACAGATGCCCACATCAAGGTGTGGGAGGGCTTGCTTCCTCCCAAGGGCTTGCTTCCTCCCAAGGACTTTGGGAGTTATCCTTCCTTGTTGCTTTCAAGCTTCTGCTCATGATCAATGCTCAATCCTTAACATTCTTGCACACTCACTATCTATGAGTGTCCTTTCTGTGTCTTTGCTATCACAGGACTCTCTTAGGTTTCAGTTACCCTTGTCACATTCAGGAGTCGTCTTAAGCTAATCAAATGGATCTCTGGTGACTCTATATTGAACTAAGGACACTCTTTGGAGCATGGGTTTCCAACACCAAATATACCTTTTTGGTTAAAAGGTACTCTTAGCAGTTTCTGGTAGAGGTTTCCATTTCTAGAAATATCTGTTCTGAAAGTTGAAGCATTGTTGTTCATGAGAAATTTTTGATAAATGTTGTTACTGGAAATGAAAGACAGATTTACCCATGAGTTAAAGAAAATGGAATAAGACCTCCAGGATGGACTCCCAGGAAAATTCCAAGCATGGTGGTTTATTCCTTGTTATTTAAAATGATAAATGTCAACACTAAGATGAGCTGTTTGCACACAGTTCCCCCCTCCTACCCTATATTTTCATGTTCATTTTTCCAAAAAACCCTGTTTATTCAAGGGTATTCATATATGCTCATGTATGTACATTATTTATATATGCATAGGTATGTGCATATATTTATACACATGCACACAGAAATGTTTGTGTTTATAAATGGAGCTAAATATAATTTGTAAAATGTATCTTCTTCATAAGGCTTGCTACTCAAAGGTGTGGAATAGCAGTTTTCAAAATGAGCTTTGCACAGCCCTGGGCTCTGCACAGGTGTTTCCAAGGCTATGCAAATTAAATATTTATTTTTTCGAAGAAATTAAAATGCATACTGCCAGAGGATCTCTTTTTATCAGTTTTATCTATTTTTTATATTTGAGGGTTTCTTAATAAATTTTTTGCTTAAAATTAGAAAGGCTTTATTACAAAGAGAGGTGAGGTAGCAAAAGATAAACAGAATTGTTGAGAAGGTTTTTGTCTATTTTAATCTTCTCATCACATTGCCCAGGAGCTAGAGGCCCAGTGAAGGGAACTGGAGAGCTATTAGGGTCCATGAGTGGGCTCTGCTTTCCACAGCATCCCACATAGATGGTGTCTGGTGGATGTCCGATGGCATGTTAGTGAAACCTTATTTTATTTTGTTCTCCTGAAGCCTGGTGAATACTTGATTCTATGATTGTGGTTTCAAGGTTCTGTAGAAAATGTCAGAGCCTTGTTAGAGGGGACATCTAGGTGAAAGTGAGACCATCTCTCAACTTGTCAAATGTGGACATTTCCATGACTTAGATATGGATAGATTGTACTAGAGACATGGTGTCTGATGTGGAGAGGTGGATCCCACTGGAAGGTCATTGATGTGGTGACACTGGCAGAAGGGATTAGCATAGCTTTCTTTCGTGGGCTCCTGTCTGGTTATCACGGGTACAATTTGAGAAGGAAAGAATAAGGGTGAATTCAGAAGCTCCATGGCAGACAAGCCTCTTTTCTTTACACACAGCTCAGCTTTCTTTGTTTTATTATAGCAACAGAAAACGTATTAATACACAGACTAAGCTAAACTGTGGAGGAGTCAAGTGGAGGAGTCAAGTCAAGAAGGTACTAAGGGGCAAAGAAACAATGACAACTGAAGAGAAGGGAAGCTAGGAGAAGTCAGAGTGGGTGCAAAGGCTAAAAATTTGGAAGTTGGAGGCCTGCAGGTGAGACGCTGAAGTTGAAAATCTGATGAACAGAAGTAGTCTTAGATAATGACAGTATCTAAGCTTTGGTCATGGTGGTCAGGAATGGATGGGAAGGGGTGGATTTGGAGTCCTCATCAGTGCATGTGTAAGGGGAACCACTGATGCTGGGAGACTGTGAGATATAGATCAACGTAGCCACCTTATGATGAGATAACCAAGGGGGTGGGGCTTTGTAGATGACACTGACCATGTGAGGGAGGTAGTGTTCAGACAGTACAGAAATATAAATGGTACAGGGTTAGTTAGTAAAGACAAAGAAAAGATTCTAGAAAGTACTTAGCACATCAGTTGATTTCTTGTTGCGGGGGCTTTGGAGCAAAGTCCTAAGGATGACTATGAGCATCTGATTTCAAGACGGGAAGAGAGAGTCAAGAGGAAGAACACACAGACAAGCGAATTCCAGAAGACACAGAGAGAACCTGGAGAATGGGGGATGACTCAGAGATGACGATGTCATCAGTGAGAAAGCTGAAGACTAGGAAGTGACCGCCTAGCAGGAAGAGAGACCTACACCCAGTGAGGCTTGTGCCCTAGGTCTCGGGATGTGTGTGAAGTAAGTTGGTCTCCAGGTTCCCGAGAGAATGTGTGTGTAGAGATTTACCACATAGCTGGCTCAGTTTGTTGCATCCAAGCCCAGAGTAAGAAGAAGCCATGTTCTAAGGCACATGTCCCTGCCAGCATGTGGTAAGTACCAAAAAAGGGGGTTTCTCAGGACTTTGAAGGGGGTGCATCTGATGTGAGGGTGTGGAGGTAAATAAGAAGTTAAAGATGTCAAGTCAAAGTGTAAGCATGTCACAGGGGTGTGTAGAGCAGTTTTTGTCATTGTTGTTTATTTTTGTTTTTAATATGGCCAGCCCTTCTGGAAGGTTTTTTTTTTTATAAACACAGCATGATACTAGTGAGCTTGGAAGGAGGGATGGATGGGTGAAGATGATGTTGAGGTAGAGGGAGGGAGCAGGACATTTAGGGCACTTGAGTGGCCTGGAAAAAGACTGGCAGGTGCCAGGGTCATAGGTAGTGGGGCACTTAAAAGCAGGCTGCAGTTTGGGGCCAACCTTCCAGTCTTGGGCCCTTGAGAAGTGGGATGAGCCCTCTGAAGTGTTTTGGCAGGAGTCAAGTAGTAATGAGGTCCTGACACCCTGTGTAGGAGACTGTCTTGATTGAACACAACTGCTCTGTGTATACCCACCGAGAAACGGGAGCAGAGCCTTACCCATAAGTCTTCAGTACTGCACCCGGTTCAGCTGGGCAGGGTATCTACCATTCGGTTCACACAGCTGAGAGAGTCTCCAGGAGAAGATCAGAGCCGCATCATCTCCCCTTTATCTGAGAATTCCACAGACTGCTGCAGAGATGGTGGATGGGATCAGGGACAGACTTTTACCCTAGGCTGTGTGTGTGTGTGTGTGTGTGTGTGTGTGTGTGTGTGTGTGTGTATGAGTGTGCGTGTGTGTGTTCGTGTGCCTGTGTGTGTGTGTGTGTGTATGCCTCTGTGTGTGTGTGCATGTGTGTCTGTGTGTGACTGTGTTGTGTGTGCCTGTGTGTATGTGTATGTGTATGTATGCCTCTGTGTGTGTGTGTGTGTGTGTGTGTGTGTGTGTGTGTGTGTGTTTTCTCACAGTTCTACCCACTATCTTCAGCATGTGGGAGACCTCCCATTATGTTTTATGGTGAAGTGACGTGTTGAAGATGTGGCTTTTGATGAAAAGTGCCCTCTTAGTAGATCAAAGAAGATGCCAATCACTTCTGCCCCCAGTAACCGGTGAGGATCAGGGCTCCTTGGTGGGCCACTCCAACTGTGGTCTGTGATGGGCTGGTTGATAAGAATCAGATAAGGGGAGACACAGAGACAGTCTGGGTGTGATTTCAGGCTTTTGATCAGGGGCAACTCCTGGCAACTGATCTGCAGGCGTCTTTGAGTTAAACAGTGCTTCTGCCCAGGCTGCGTAACCATCTAGTGCATAACCTGTTAGCATGAAGATACTGAATCAGCCTTCTGTGGCCATTGAGGCTAAAATGGGTATGCTTGCTGTAAATGTTCTGGAACAGAGGTACATAATTTAAAACAACCCTAAAGAATTAGAAAAAAAATGCACCATGGAACATCAAGGTGCCAAAAGAGACAATTTCGTATTTATAGATTTATTTTGCATTGGTTGGCCTTATTTCTTACACTTGAATGATGTTCATAACGCTGAATCTTTTTAATGTTTTCCCAAACACTGCAATATTTATTTTTTTCATTTTCTGGAAGTGATATTAAATAACCTTGCCACACGGTTAATATGACAGAGTTTAGTTTTCCCCCAAAGCTGGCCTCTCAGTTTTTTCTTTTTCTTTTCCTCCAAACATCTGTGGTGAAAAGGTAGGATCTTAAATTCCAAAGTCTTGCCAAAACCATGCAAATGAAGTGGCATACCTGGAAGACAGAAGCAAAAGAAAGGAATACAAAACCCAAGTGTCTTAAAAAAAATACAAAACAATTACTGCATTCAACAGACTTTACATCCCTCTGTCAGGCCTGTTCTTAACATTTCTAAGTGACAACCCAGTTACAGGTCTTGTCTAGGGGAGGAAGGGGAGAGCTCTGCGGGAGCAGCATAAACTCCCCAGTAGGAGTCAAAGTCCTTCCCTTCCCCAGTGCCTGAGCCAGGTCCCCCCAACCTGCCAGTCTGGGGCTGAGTTTCTGATCCATGGCACTACCTGCTTCCCCCCACAGTCTGAGGCTGAGTTTCTGGGCACTAGCTACCTCAACCTGATGTAACTTAGCTGGAAGCCTCTGTCTCATTCATTGATTATTTTTAACATCAAATGATGAATCTGGTAGAAACAAATAAACAAACAAAAAACCAAAGCCTTCTCCCCTCCACCATTCTTCTCCTTCTAGAACAATTGTTGTGTAGCCATCATCACACGTTTTTTGTTTGAACTTTAGTCTGGTTTTTCAAAGTGTATGCTTGGGAATTGTGTTAGTCAGTGTCCTTTCCATGGGCTCTGTTCTATATTCCCACAGGCTGCCGAACTCTATTCTATCCATTATCTCAGAGCTATTTTGAATTCTAATATTGTTGCTAAAAGAGATAATTGTACCTCTTAGATTATTGTTCAATTAGCAAATGAAAAATCTACATGGTAGAGTTAGATGTACGAACTGGCCTTTGGTCTCAAGTAGACCTCTCACAAAATCCTACTGGAGTAGGCTACAAAAAAAATCTAAATATAAGTACAAATTGATTAGTGTTTTTGTGAAACACTGCCACAATGCCTGTGCCCCATGACTTTATTATGACCTCCCGTCCTAGCTCAGGGTGATTCAGATTACATGAGAATGTTACAAGGGACAATAAACTTTATTGGTGAAGAAGTATGATGGCATTTCTGCCCTCTAATTTACCAGGCTATCATGATTGCAGGGAGAAATTATAAAGCCCTGACAGCCCTTCTCCTCACCACAGCCCCTGAGTTATTACACAGTCGGATGTGTTCTCCTCAGAGCTTGCAAATTGATTTTTGGATGATTTGTTCCCGTTTTTCCAGGTAAGGAAAATAGTGGGCACCCGGAGTTCCAGGGTCATCGTTCCTCCCAATTTTAAATATAGACACATTTGCCCTTTCAAAGTCCTCTGGAACCTCCTTAGTGTCCTCCAGGAGTTCTTAAAAATAATATCTGGTAGTCTGGTGAGTATTATAGCTGTGTCCTCAAAGCGTGGCATATGAAGTTGTTACTTCCCTGAACTCCAACACATTTATTTACTTGTTAAAATTGTGACTCTTTCCCCTAATCAAAGGTAGCCAGCTGAACACACAGGGTAAAGACAACCTTAGTTGTGGCTTATCTGGTTCTGAAGAGAGCACAAGCCAAGCACTGTTGTAAACTCCCAAAGATGCCATTCCTGCTGTTCTTGTATAAGCAGAATTTTTGTACCACATCATGCTATGATGACCTTGTGCCCCTGTGATGATAACTGCAAAGGTAAACTAGCTTTTATCATTCTCATCAAAACTTATCTCAGATTGCAGATCCTGCAACCAGGAGAAGCCCAGGCAGGCTCTAGGCAGACACTGTCTCTGTGAACAAGAGGCTAAGCTCGAATTCAGATCAGAAAGGGTTGTAAGAACAGAGACTGTGTTGGAGGGCTACAGTCTAGGTCATCAGGGGAACACTGGATGGCTCAGCTTGGAAAGTCATTGCTGGCCTCGGTGGCCCAGGCAACCATATGTATAACCTGTTTGCAAGAGCTGCAGGATTTTTGGAACACTGGGGTATCACAGGAAGCTCCTCCAGGAACCAGCTCTGTAGCTATCTATCCTTGTAGTGGGCAAAGCAGACTAGGCAGTCAGTTCACGACTCAGTATACATTTCCATTGATCTATGGGGACCAACCTAGTGAGGGGCTTGGGCTTTCGGAGACCCTGGTGTGTTCATGCAACTTCAAGGAATTTGTAATCCCTACAACAGTAAGAGCCTGAGGAACCAGGGCCCCAAGACTTAGTTCCATTTCACTGTATTTTCTGGAACCTATTCCTGAAAGATGTTGAACCAGTCATTTGGCAAGCTCTGTTTATGGGTTAATTTGCTTATAAAATATTTAGGGAAAGAATATCTGTTTCCTGAAGCATATAGACATTACCATACATAAATCTGGCTGCTTGGAGCAGATGCTGTCGCAAGAGTCTTCCTAGCTCTGTGTGTCTGGGAGACACAGCATGAGCACTTTCTAGGTTTTCAAGCCATCTGGAGTCTGAGGGAGTGAGAGTGCTGAGTTTCCCCAGTGAAGTTCTAAAGCCCTTTCCTGAGCCCAGCCTTTCCCCCACACCCCATCCTCCTGTAGCAAAAGCAGTTTGCAGGTGCAAACACAGCAAATGCCCCTTCTACAGTGTCCTCATTGCCAGTGAGTGCACCACCCGCAACCCATTCCAGTCAGATCCAAAAGGAGGGCATCAGCCCCGCAAATCAGAGCAGGCCCACACAGGTGCTTCCTGCCCAGCCACAGAGCAGCCACCCATTCGGCACAAATGGGTCACAGCTCTGGCGGGGACCGCTGAGGGAGCTGAGATCTGGGGGCTCACAGGTTTCTGCTTTCATCTGTTACCTGGTTCCACATTTCTTTCCTTCTGAAAGAGGGAGGCCTTGTGGTCACACCATCCATTTTGTTTCATTTGGTACCATATGAGAAACATGGACTAACTTCCATCCCCGCCTTTAAATCCGAGTACCGTTGGTTAAAATACCACAGATGCATTTCCTCCCCAAACCTTTATGTACAGAAAATACATGATTATAACCTGGTACTGCTTTTATTGGGAGTATAATCATAGCTGTGGGAAGGCATGTAGGCATCAGTTTTGTGTTACCATGGGAATCAGAAGAAATAAAAGAATAATGGCAAAGGTAAAATGAGAGAGATGGAGGGAGGGGGACAGAGAGGGACACAAAGGAAGGAAGAAAGGGAAGGAGGGAGACATGTTTTTTATCTTTTATCTATTTGCATTGGGGAAAAAATGGACATTTGACGTGCCTTGAACTGAGGGTGACCTGCCAAGCCAGCATCGAGTGTTTTGTTCTATCATTTAATGATCCCCAAATACTTCTAGCAAGGTGTCTGAGGCACTTTTCCTCGTTCATAGAAATCTCATGGCAACCTTTGCTCCCCAGTGGTTTAAATCACGTTCTTAAGGGATTAAACTGTTATGACAAAAGAAGAATGTTTAGATACCGCGCTTTGCAGCTCAAAATTTGTCAGATTAGAAACTGTGTGCTTTATAATCTTCAGATCAAAGAAGCTCTCCATCAAAGCTTTGTGTCCACTACAATATTTTCCCAACCTTTGCTGAACCTGAATTGTTTTGGATTATCTCACATTGGGTTCACTGAGTCTGCCTAGACTAACTCGAAGAGAAAAGCTTTCTTCCAGGTATTTTAAACACTTCGCATGCACAGGACTCGGGTGCTAAGCCCCAGGAATTACTTTGCAGACCCGTGTAGCCTGCCTTGACAGTCTTTTTAACTCTAGTTTTATACGAGATGCTTTCTGAGATTAGAATGACAGATACAACCCTATAGGGCAAGCATTTATCTTCCATTAAGAACACTGCTTACTTTCCCTAACTGGCTGGCTGGGAGCTCAGTAAAGGGGCCTTTTTATAGAGTTTTTACATCCCAATGGATTAAGTATCATTACCCCGTTGGAAAAAGAACAGTTCAATTTCCTCAGAAGAATGGCTCGTCAGGGTACAGCTGTTTGTCTCCAGCCATCTCTAAATCCAGCAATCATGTTTCTCAAGCAAGCACAAAGCAGTGACCACTCAAAGTTGAAATTGCCAATGAATTTAGAATCTGCTTCCCAAATTCCTTTATTATCAGACTGCCTTGAATCCAGTGAGGAGAACACAAGGCCAAGTGGATGGGATTGATGATAAATATCTGTATGCAAAAGAAAAGCAACCAATGTGATCTTTCTTTCAGTGGAAGACAGGTTAAGAATCATAACTGCTACAGACGAAAGAATTTAAGGAAAGCCCAATTTAATATTCTGTGCCTTAAATCCCATTATTTTGATATAATTCAAGGGCATAGTCTAACACATAGAAAATATGATTCAGTGGAATTTATTTCTATACCTTCAGCCTTTCACTTTCATATGCAATTATTGAATACTCAGAACTGAGAGGTGAATGAATGTTCACCTATTCCAGAAAAGCAGGAATTACAAACAAGAATAGTTTCCCCTGTGGTCAGTCCTCTGCACTGTGACATGCAAATGCATTTCTCAGAGCATCAGTAAGGACCAGTGTTAAAAGGATCCTGTCTATCCATGCTTTCTGTTATGGGTAGAATTACGTCTACCATGTGGCACTCACAGAATGTCTCTCTGTTTTTTGTTTGTTTGTTTGTTTGTTTGTTTTATCAGAATGGTTGTTACTGATTTTAAGCAACTGTTTTGCTTGTAACCCAGTAACACTGTGAGTCCTTCCCCACCAGCTCCTTCTACCTACTCCCTGAGCATTTCCAGTTAGGCTTGGGCTAAAGTTTTAGCAGGTAGAGGAATGTCTGACGCAAGCTCAGTCATCTTTCACTTCAGTCCAGACTTGATTTTGCTTTTCATCCTTCCACATTCCACTTATGTTCTTTCCTTCTTATTTGATGTTCTGAAGACGAATTCTTTTCATTACCCAGGCTGTATTAGTAGAGTATAATAATACTGCATGCATCTTTGGCAATGGATATGCAGTTGAGAACAAAGGAAAGGGTGGGTAAAAAATTATTTTCATGTGGATTATCATATGAAGTAAAAGGTAAAAACAGACCAGGCCAAATCAAGGGCTGGAGAGATGGCTCAGTGGTTAAGCGTGTTTGTTTCTCTTCCAGGGGACCCAAATGTGGTCTCCAGCACCCATGCCAGACAGCTACGTGACTCTAGTTCTAGGGGATCCGATGCCATCTTCTAGCCTCTGTCTACACAGATAGAAATGAACTAATCAGAGTTTGGATGAGGCACCTTATACTTACCTGAAAAACAAAACAAAACAAACAAACAAACAAAAAACAACTAAAAAAACAAAACCAAAAAAAAAAAAAAAGAAACCACTGAGACCACTGAGGGCAAAAGAACTGGGGTATTGTTGTGTGAAATGTGGGAATGCTAATTAGAGGTCAGGGAGAATATGAGAAACTTCAGGACACCTGACATGCCTGAATGACATTGCCAGGCTTAGCACACCTGGGCTTTGTGGGAGCCATTGAAAAGTAAAGCTGATTCAGTTTGGGAATCAAAAAAAAAAAAAAAAAAAAAAAAAGAAAGAAAGAAAAAAGAAAAAAAAGACAAAAGAAACCCTCAACACTACTATGGAAGATTTCTAAAATTACAGACCGTGGAAAGATCCACTTGCTAATTTGAAAACTAATGCCTGTAGCAACTACTATTTATTGACACTTTCTCTGTACTGCGGTTTCCATTTCATAGTTACTGTTGTATGTAATTATTAGCCCTGCCGTGAGAATAAGCTAAGGGTGCTTTATTTATAGATGAGGAGACAGATATGCAGTCACTATGCTCCTCGGCGTTCTCAGGAGAGACTGAAGAAGTAGGATGGATGTATAGACATGCTATGGGACAGCTGCTCACATAATTATGGAGGCTGAGAAGCCACACAGTATACTCTTGGCAAGCTGGAGCACCAGAAAAGATTATGTTGTAGTTTGGAGACTCAAGAGTGGAAGAACTGGGGGTTGCAGGGTCCTGACTGAGTCCAAGATCCAGAGGGGATGGAGGCAGTGACTTGTGTAATTGGACAGAGATTCTCGGTGTGTTGGTTCTATTCAGAACCCATGTGGATTGGATGCTGCCACAGGACAGGGTGTGAGAGCCCTTGCCATGCTCAGGATGTGGTTGGAAAGCTCATACCCTCCTCTTTATTTCACTGCACTAAGAATGATTGTTGAACATTCCAAAAGTAATTCTTAGATGTCTCTTAATAAAAAATGATAGGCAGAAGAAGTGATGGATATGCTAATTAGCATGATTTAATCATTCTACGTGGCATTTTTATTAGTTGCTTTTCTTGTGACTATGACTGAGTATCTGGCAGGAAGAAGCTGAGGGGGGAAGGATTTATTTGGGTTCACCGTGGTGCCGGTGGTGGGACCTCTGCAGCCCAGCTTGCTCTCCTCTCAGTACACCAGGGAGCAGAAGGACTGGGCTGGAACCAGCTAGACTACAACCCACAAGGAACACCCTCAGATCCCCCTCTTCTGCCATCTCCACTTCATCTTCTCAAGGTCCCACAGCCTCCCCAAACAGGACCATCATCTGCTGGTCAAGTGCAAGACTCAAACCCGGCTCTGTTTGCACAGCCTCATATTGACATATTAAAAGATGACTGACATCACTAAATGATCTGCACCTTCCTGGTATTTTTAAAGAATGAAAGTTAATTGAATTTGCTTGCTCTGCATATTTCTCATAAATTATGTGACAGGTGGTGTTTGATAGTTGAACTCTTTCATGAGGTGGATTCTCAGTATTTGTCTACCAAGTATCATGTATCAATTTTTGGTTTCATTTTCAAATTAAATTCATTTTAGCCACGATAAGAAATCACACATTTGTGGGATTTCTCTTACTGGGAGAGCATGGGTTTTCAGTGTGTACATGTCTTTGGGATTTTCAGATGAGAGGGAACATATGTGTCTCCTTAAATATTGATCAATTCTTCCTGGTGGAGGAACACGTTCTAAATCCTCTCCCCTAGCTTTGATGAGCACAGGATAGCATAACCAACAACAGAGCAGAACCTCCTATTCTTACTGCTGTAACTTAGACCCACCTGGCATCCTTTCCCCGTCTCTCCTTCATCATCTCCTGCTTCGATCTCAAGCATATGGTAATCACCTCCCTCCCATTCATAACTCTGAGACACCATTTAAAAATTCTGCATATGTCTCTCTGTGCCTGGCTTACTTCACTTGACATCAGGATGTCTAGTTTCATCTGAATTGTCATAAGTAACAGGGTTTCATTATCTTTCATGTTGTATAGTAGTCAGTTATATGTGCATGGCATTTCCTGTATCCATTTGTCAGTTGGAGGACAGTTAGGCACTCCTGACATCATCATATTAAAACACTATACCAAGTATCTCCAACTGGGCTATTTAACATACCAATGATGCACATTCAAGTTATTCCTAGTTTTTTTTGTAATTATAAATAATTCTAGTGTAGGTGTCTAAGTTTACAAACTTTCTCCTGATTATAAAATTAGGAATGGAAATGGTAGGGTTAGCATTTTAATAAACTGTAAGATTGTTTCTAGGTATCTTCAGAAGTGGTTGTTAGAATAATTTTGTCTTGGCTACCTTTCTGTTGCCTCATGTGTCGTCTTTGTAGAATGTCTAATATTTTGCCTGCTTTTATTTGGATTGTTTGTATTTTGTTCTTTTAATGAGATATGTATTTCATACTGCAATTATCTACACTACATATGCTTATATGTAAGTCATGTGCCCTAAGTTTTATCTGATATATGGTTAACTCATAGTCTTTCCCATCCTTCCTAATGTATTTCACTGTGTAAATAAGGATTGGCTTTCTCCTTTGCAGATGAGGCTTTTATTTGATGGCATCCTACTTGTCTACCTTTGCATCAGTTGTCTATGCTTGTGATGTCACCTAGAGCAAGAGGCCTTTCTATCTGGTTTCTTCTAGGACTTTGAATGCTTTTTTTTTATAGTGTGCAATACAAGGGTCTGTCTTCATTCCCTTACATGTGGACAGCTAGGTATCCCAGCATCACTTGCTGAAGATATCCTTTCCCTGTTACTCAGTCTTGGTATTTTTGTCAAAGGCCATGTGACCACTGGCATTTGATTTTGTTCACCTATTTATCTAATTTATGTCAGGGACCATGCAATTTTGTTATAGTAGCTTTGTCATATGTTTTTTAATTTTTTTCTTTTTTGCTATAGATTCCTGACTCTTTGTTTTTGTTGTTTTGGGTTTTTTTGTGTGTTTCCATGTACATTTCAGATCCCTCCCACATTTCTCTAATGTTACTCATCAGAGGATACACAAAGCCTTGGGTGGTTTCTTTGTAATGTCAGTGTTCCCCTCATCCCAGAAAACTTTTTGTGGTTTTCTAAGCTGTCTGTCTTTGCTGGTATCACACAAAGATTCTAGCAATGAGATTTATAGTGTATTGTGGTGTGTATGTGTGTGTGTGTGTGTGTGTGTGTGTGTGTGTGTGTGTGTGTGTGTGTGTGTGCAGACAACTGATGCAAAGGTAGACAAGTAGGATGCCATCAAAATGTTTGCACCAGTAGTCTGGCTCCAGAGTCTCATCCAATTTGAGGCTCTTATCAGGGAAGCCCTTTGAAACAATCTTTCAGGCATATTGCATCTCCTCTTGTCTATTGCCCTCTATGGTTATCTCAGGTGAAGCAGTTGGCCTATGGCTTTGCTCCCTCTGCGATGCCACCTTCTTCTAATTAGCCCCCCTAAAAATATTGATTTCCTCTGTCAGTGTTTTTAGACATTACACCCTTCTGGCTCTACTCCCTTTCAAGACCAGCCAGTGCTCTTGGGAAAAGAGCAGAAGGGCTCCGCCTAAAGTGACTTGTAAGGGGTTATAAGCAGTAACTCCTCTTCCAACATAATCAAGGATGAACTTCCAAACACATCTTAGTATTTCATTATCAGATTTGCCAGTACTCCATGTAGTTCACTAAGTGAAAATTGCATGTATCATTGATTCCCAAAGTTATCTTTATGATATAGGGCACATCGATATTAAACTGCTAAGTGGCCCCTTTGTGGTACTGGTTCTAATGTGTGTCTGGTCACCTTTTTCTGTATGTATAAGGAACTCAATGTATTTATGAAAAGAGTTAACAAATTCTTATTGCCAAACTTAATAGCTGCTTCTTATGTTAAGATATTTATTAAATTTTATATCACTTTTATATGAATATGTCTGCATCATATTTATATTCAAGCATTCCCCCAACATATTGGTCTTATGTTTTCTATAGCTTACTGACTTAATTGCTGTCTGGGACTCTCTCTAGAAAAGTTACACTATGAATGCATGTGTGTGTATATACATCAGTGCGCACACACACACACACACACACACACACACACACACACACACACACACACACCACTTGTCCCTGCTTTCCCTTTTTCTTTCTTGGTGTAGTGGTGGGTGTGTTCATCATTTGTGGAAAACTCTAGGAAGGAAAACCTGAGATCTCTTCTGGTTCACTATTGTTGGCATTTCCTCAGCTCTCTTTTCTGAGGACATCCCAGAGCTGTGAGACAATAAAAATTAACTTCACCATCACAGAGAGATGAAACATAGTTAACTACTCTGCAGCCCAATGAAAGCTCTGAGACTTGAATTCATGCTTGCGATAAATTACAAAGACTGGTGACTTTTGTTGAGTTGGAGCTGAAGTGCTAATAAAATATGTTGGATATCAGGTGCAGAAAGGCCTTGAATGCCAGTCTTGGAATTGGGTCTTTAATTTTTTAAGTTTGAATAAAGAGAAACATTCCTGTAGGAGTGGATAATGTCATCTTAGCTACATTAATTGCAGACAACACTAATGTAGAGCAAGTAACATGGAGCAGAGATGGATAGCAGGTCAGAATGGCAGAAACCTGAAGGATGAGAAAAGTTAGCCATTGCATATGTAAAACAGATAATCGAGGTCCCAGTGCTTAAGCAGAAACAGCAGAAATAGAGGTCAAGCACATGAACATGCGTGCACATGCACACACATAGATTTCCTGTCCTTTGGAAATGAAACTTCACTTCCAATTTTGAATGAAGAAAGGGACCAGAAGAGATTCAGAAGGCTCTAGAAATCACCAAGAAGGATTCTCTTCAAATCCAATCCTGCACCACCCAACGTCTCCACGGGACGCAGGTGGGCTGTGGTCTCATATAGTATGTGGCCTTTGAGGCATAGTAACTCACATATGTAATCCCAGAATTTGAGAGGCTGAGACAGGAGGATTGCTGCAAATTGGAGGACATCCTTGGCTAAAAGTGAGATCTAGTCTAAATTTGTGTTGTGATTTTATGGTAATGGTGTTTGTGACCAGAAAGAGACAATTCTACTCACCTGGAAGCCGAAGAATTATGAAAAGTCTTCCCTGAAGCTATTTCTCTATGATGTTGCATTGTGTCCTCTTGAATGAAACTTATAAGAAGAATAGCCCATTAAATAATGCCATGTTTTATGTCTATAAATGCATATGCCACTGACGGATAGGTCGGAAGATTATTTTATAATTGTCAAAAGTAATAATGCCTCAGAAAGATTTCCTCACACTCCAACATGCTAAACAAGTACATCTTATTATCATGATTTTTGTCTTTTATTCTTTTATTAGTATACACACATACACACACACATACATACATACATATATATAATGGGTTTTATCATGATAGTTTCATACATATATAAAATGCATTTTGATCATTTTCGCCTCCTGTTTTCCCTGACTTGTTTTCTCTCTGCTGCTACTGCAGCCCTACCTTTTCCCAACTAGTCCCCATTCTACGTTCATGTCAGTTTTTTATTTTTGTTTTTTATCTTTTTTAGTGACCCAACAACTGTCAGGGTTGCTAATGATATTTAATGAATATTCCACTTTTATGCATAGTATATCTGTTTCTGTCCCCACTTAATGACTTTATATCTGTAATGCAAATGTAAAGAGGGAACATTTGAATACTTAGGCACTGAAGAAATGGTCTATGCATTTATCAGCAATGACAGTACCCAGGAATTGTCGGAAACACAGATTCTCATCTTGACCCTGGTTGAACACATGTATTTCAAGTCTCTCAGGTTATTGTACCTCTAGGAAGCTTGAGTGTAACAGCTACTAATGATTCCAGAGTTGGTGCCCAGCCAGGTGGGGACGGCACAAGTATTTCAATCAGATTCACTCAGGGACCTGATGTTGGGCTTTTCACCATATGAATAGGTTCTAGTTAAGAAGCTAGCTATCCCATGTAAGACTAGCTAATTCTTTGATATAGCTGGCAGGTACCTCCAACCAGCCAAACTGGCTTAAAAGGGAATAAAACATGGAGAGAGTGGGAACTTGTTTTCACTCAGGCCTCACGTGTTGGTGACCATCTGCTTGATGCTCTCCAGTGTCCCCACCCCTCCCCAGGCCTCCACTCCTCCAGACACTCTACTCATGAGTGATTAGATGCAGTTTCCTCTCTGTGGCTCTTCCTATCACCCACACTGAGAGCAGGTGGCCTCTAATTAATTTTTCTGTTTTTTCCACACACATGCCCAGAGTTCTCAGACCTGATTTTGTCTTTCTTATGTTCTTCATCTTGAGCCTTCAAGGAGATTAGAACTGACTCAGTTTCTGGAACTGTGAACCTGGTTCCACTCAGCAGGGCCAGGGTGCTGGGAACCACTTGGCCTCCTGCTACTGTCCATGTGTAGGTACTCTCTTCTTTGTATACGGATACACTTGCTGTTTTCCAACATATTTCATTGAAAGCCTGGGATGAGATGATTTCGTATCTTAATTTTAGCATTTTATGCACAGTTTATGACGTGACATTTGGTGTTTTGCCTTGGTTTTCAGATTCAAACTCTTCTCTCTTGAATAAATAAATAAAAAAACAAAACAAAACAAAACAAAAAACATTCTCTACCCAGGATGCACATATAGGATGGAATGCAAGGGATTCAGTCACATGAGCATTTTAAATCAGACTATCCCAGTAGTCTGTGAACAGTTACTATGAAAATAAGGCTATAGAAACATGCATAAACTCTACCGTCAAAGCAATGCTCTGTGCAGCTACCAGGTGAACTTAACAAAATAAATGATGGCAACCCACACCAGCAGGAGAGTCCAGAGAAGAACATCCTTCAGATGTCAGGGCCCATACCAGCACAATCTCATTTCTTTGCTCACTGGTAGCAATTTTAGCTCCAAGTTCTTAGTAAATGTTAGAATATTTCATAAAACAGTGATCCTTTGCTTCCATGTGATAAACAAAGTCTTATGTTGACTCATAGGTTTGTAAAGTTGTTAATACAACATGTCAAGCAGATGAGATCTAGTGGACTCAAAATGAGCTATCCAGTGAAGACAAGACTTGCGCCTTCCAAATGTTCTCTCTGTTTGGGAAGAGGTGTGTACTCATGATTAGAAATTAATTGGGAAATCTGCAAAGGAAGTTAGAGGCTTCTTAATACATTATCGGGTATTTAATTTTTGAGTGAGAAAAAGAAATTCCCAAATAGCCATTGCTACCTGAATGATAAAATTGGGAAACCGTTTCTCAGAGAGTTATTTTCCTATATAAATTTAAGTCAGTGCACATCTCAAATACTTTATTTTTCTTTGTTTTAAGATTTACCCTTTAGATTTAAAGGTGTAATTATCCATGTTTGTGCATAGGTGTGCAGATGCAAAGGGTGAGAGAGCCATCGGGTACCCTGGAACTGGTGTTACAGACTGTTCTGAATTGCCTGACACGTGCTGGGGGCTGAACACGGGACCTTTGTAACAGCAGCACATACCGCTGAGCCATCTTTCCAGTCCCTTCTCCTCTCTATTTTCTCTTTTTTTATCTAAGGGGGAAAGCTTATGTGCAGTACACACGTCAGAGCATTCTCACCAGCACTTACAAGAAACCCTTTCCTGCAAATGCATCAGAACCTGGCTGCCTTCATGAGAGGCTGTGCTTGATTGACAGTCACCTTTTGCATATCTGCTTCAAAACCTCACCAAACATTCACACCTTTAGAGGACTTAGTTATTCATATTTACCTGTGCTTGTGTCTCCCTGAGTATCTGTCAGGTGTGTGTAGGTGCCCATGGAGGCCATAAGAGGGAGTTGGATCCTCTGGAGCTGGAGTTACAGGCAGTCATGAGCCACCTAAAGTGGGTACTGAGAATTGAACTGGAGTCCTCTGTAAGAGCAGCTCTGACTCCTGACCACCAAATCATCTCTACAGTCCTGAACATTTGCACTTTTAAGAGCCAGACAATCTTTACTGGGTTTTGGCTAAAACTGGGTTTGCCCTAGAGAAGCAAAGTTGTCTCAGGAGGATTGACTCTGTTGGGATTTTGTACATAATCTCTGGTCGTGGATACATACCATGTCCTTGGGATGTTATTCATATATATATATGTATATATATATATATATATATATATATATATATATATATATATAGTATTAGTTACTGCATTGAGCTATGATGAGGGTTATTGTGTCTTTCTGTCTTTAGAAGAAGGCTTTGTTGTATTTTCCTTGCTCATTCTCCTGGTATCATGTAGGGTGTTTGCATCCATTATCACACACATCCCCTCTCTTGAGCCTGTCAGTGTTGCTAGCCAGAGTGTTGACAGAGAGGCTCTATCTGGCAATTGTATATGCTTGCTACATAGTACTATATCACCACTGAGATGATTAGAATCTCAGTGTTGACAGATGTAATATATATTCAATATATATGTTTATGCACACGTATTATAAATACAGATATACACATCTGTATTTATGTCTTTTTATGCCTTTTAAAATTATAAATATTTAATGAAACATTTAATCAGACCTCTTTGAAAGCAGATATAATGTCATACCAGAAGGGGTGACAATAATATCCCATGTAAACAGTAATTTTTTTTTAATTTGGAACCTAAGAGAGAAATCTCAAAAAGGAAGGGGTGCCCAAGGTTAATAGCATCAAGGCTCATGCATGATGATTGCTTTGTTTAAGAAACAAAGAAAACATAGTCATTTGATCAAAGGCTTTTAACTGAGCCAGAATTCAGAGCAAAGAACACAAATCATTGATCCTAGCTGGATGGGCATGTTCTGTGATAAGTTAGTACAACCCCAATTTCCTATTATTGAAAGGCATGAAACACATACCCAGCTCTTATCATTCCGTGAGTGACAGACAGACACAGCCTAGGACGGTGACTTACTGACAGCTTGACCCTTCAGATGCTCCTTGCTATAACATCTTCATGTTTAGTATCTTGGATCCTGACGTTTATGTAAAGTGCAGCAGCACTCCAGCAAGCATTTCACTTAGCAGCTTCAAAATGCTCCTTGCCTGATATCACCTAGGAGCCACTACCAAGGTTGTTTAGATAAGGTGGCCCCATTGCCTGCAAGCTTGACCTTTAGCTGGGCTGATATGATTAAAGGGCTTTAGCCTATAGTCAATAAATAATCTTGGTGCTGAGGAAACTGTCTTAGGCCAGCCTTGGATGAAGAGCTGGACAAAGTGGGACATCAACACCTTGTTCTATCTATAATTCACCTTCTTGTCCTCGTTCCCAGACCCTCAGTCTTCGATTAGGACAGATAAGCTATCTGTGTTTATAACTGCACAACAGGCAACAGCAACGGAGCTATGCTTACTTTGCTGAATTTCTGCCCCCCCCCCATTTAATTCTCTTGTTGACTATAACAATATCTTTGCTAGTAAATCTGAAACCTTAAATACCTACCAAAACTGGGATAGCAGGAGAGTATGGTTGAAACCACAGTTTTCTGGGTCTCATCCCTAGAGTTTCTGATTCAGTAGATCGGCTTGGGACCTAAGACTCTGTGTCTCTTGACAGTGTTCAGGTGGTTTCAACGCTTTGGATCCCTGGAGAACACTGGTCCTGAGGAGGGCTGTGCTGATCACTGGTCCAAGGGATGGTTGTTAGTATATTTCAAAAGGAGGTAGGACTTGTTTTTCCCCACCTTCCTCAGAAACCAATCACAGAATGTTCTTGATGTTTTTGTGTACGTTGCCACTCCATTCTGTAGTAACAAAAAAGGGACAATACAGTTTTAAGTAAAATTTCAAGATGAACATCAAATAGTTTTTTAAATTGTATCTCATGGCTTGCTATATTTTGAAACCCTACTGAATCATAGAGAGTGAATTCCATTCTGTTAGTTTTGTCCAATAAAAGTATAAATAACCTCGTCAATGCCACTATTTGCAGATCTACATCTTCAGTCTGGTGCTGTCTGTTTCCCTGATCTCTGCAAACTGTAAGACAAGATTCTGGCAGTTTTGGAATTGGAATACTAATATGAATTTCAGACAATCTCTTTGAGTTCATCATAAGGTCTAACTTTAGTCTTTAAAAATCTTTACCAAACGGCTCTCCCTAGGTTTAAGCCTACATTTCAGTGCTACAGACTGAAACCAGTGTGTTGTCTTAGCTTTTCTTACAAGTTGTGACCACTGAGAAACTTGTCAGAATGGAAGAATGTGGAACACCCCAGCTGCACCTCTGTGGTAGTCAGCAGCCTCTGAGGGGCCTGAGGAATCCACGGTGTCTATTTTCTAACGGGTAGGGTGGGCTTCAGGAGAACAATACTGCACATTTGGTAAATATTAGACTTCAGAAACTCAATGCTGAATTGGTGCTCCTTGATCATAGCTGAGTTGATGGATGACAATCCAGGTTACAAAGGTGTTGCCATGTGGACTTGAAATGATGATTGAGTAGAAGGTTCCATTTCCTATTGATGTGTAACTTCTAATAATATTGGTGGGAGTTTCAGAAGTTAGCTTACAATAGGTCCATGGTTTCTGGAGTGAATCACAATCCCGTTGCAGAACTGTGTTGTCACACAGCCTTGTGTATTCCATCCATGAAACAGAAAGGACTACTATTAGAAAGCTTGCACACTTGTGTGTGTGTGTGTGTGTGTGTGTGTGTGTGTGTGTGTGTGTGTGTGAAACATGTGTTCTTCACTACTTCAATAGCTTTCCTCCACGGATTACCTTTCTATTTACACTTTTACAGTCCTAAGTATAGTATATTCATGTTGACATAAATGCTAAGAATCGATCACGGTTTCTACTAGTTTAAAAATGTCTTCCAACTCTTTGTCCTAAAACTATTGAGGGTGATACCTTTTGTTTTCTCAGATTACAAATTTGAGTGCCTCTGGGTTCCAGACGTTTTCCATGACAAGCTGTGGGGAGTCAGGCAAATGATGCCGGTTTGATTCTTTGGTATTTGCACTCAAGAAAATGCTTTGAGATTATTCCTTGTAAAATAAAGATGCTAGCTTTCTCGGATTGTTTAGTAATCATCTCTCCCCTGAAATTCACAAGAAAGCAAATTCTCCAGCCTTTGGGGCTGTAGGTCAGGTGGTGTTATTTTGAGTATCCCTGTGTAAGGAACTTTGCCACAAGAACCTCTGGAAATGAGACAGCAGTTGTTAAGCTATTCTTGTCATTTTGTCATACTTGGGCTACATGTGTGTCCCTTATTTTCCAACCATTTGTTTTTATAAAAAGAAAAGCTCTGTTGCCAAGCTACTTAGTGCAAAGAATGTGAAGAAGGGCAGCCATGATATTTAAAAGCCAGCTTTGTCTTTCTCCTTTCTCCTGGATTTCCTGCCACACCCTTCCATCAGTTGTGGTTGTGGACCAGGCCACCAAATGTATCACTGTGACTGTGGCCTGGTGAATTACCTGTTTCCACACTGATCCTCTATCAGCAGACAGGGCATTCGGCTTTACTCTTCTCTCTGCCGTTGATTCTGAGGGCACCTTCCCAAACAGCCTGTTTCCTTCCATCCCCTCTTTCCTAGGCTTCTCTGCAGGTTCCTGTCTTCCAAACCTCTCCTATTGTCAGGGTGTACACTCATGTCTTCATTGTTTCCTACCCGGGTCATTGTGTCCAGACCAAAGACTTCCCCAGATCTACTTCTCTAATACAGGTTTTTCCAGGCCTCATAGCCAATCAGCTTCTGGAGACTCTGTTTGAAAGTTTCTGATGGGTCCTGCCTCTTGACCTGGCCCTCAGCCCAGGTCTCTCAGGGACTTTCCATCACTCTAAGTTGTCATTCTCAAGTGATCATTTTTCAACCCCTGTCCATTCTGCCTAGCATGACTCTCAGTCTTCATCCTGATGTTCTGTGTTTGCATTTAGTGTGTAGGTTCACCCGGTGTGCTGTGCTGCTCCTTTTTGTCTGTCTTCTTCCCTACATGAAAATGAACTCCACCAGAGCAGAGCCTTGCTTCTGCTGTTCATTCCTGACCCTAAGGCCAGGGACAGATTCTCAGGAGTAGCCACAACATGTTTGTTAAATAAACAGGTGAAAGGGCAGTAAAACACACCACAGGGCACCTTATTAACTGGAAGTAAAACTCTACAGCTAGTTAAACAAACACCAGAGAAGCAGAATAGTGGTCCCTCGCCATCCCAGGTATCACCTTGGATGCTGGTATTGAACAAGTGAGCCATCAAAGTTATGACAGGAAGCCACTGTCATGAGCAAAAGACATAACAGTGGCTAGGGAATCTGTCCCCCAAACACTCCACCAAGGACCTGATCTTCTCTGTTGAATTCAGGACCCTTTAGTCATTGCCTCTTTTTAGCTGATGTTTTTACAGAAGACATTAATATTGAAGCAGAGTGGTTTTACTGCCACTTCAAGGACACACAGAATTAGAAGCAATTAGGAGAAAGTGCTGAAACCACAGAAATATGGCAGATGATGGCTATGTCATTTAGTGACATATTTGAGATAGAGCAATGATGAGTACACTGTACAAGGAACATAGCCACCTTGATTAAGGGATTTGACCCCATCATAGGAGTGCTGAGAAGTAATTCCAGGACCCAAACAAGGGAAGACATTCTTCAGACTGAGGGCCCCATCCAAGATGGACATTTCCTACACCATGTTTCCCATTTTGAATTCTGTAGCTCATTGCTTACCAGATCTGTCACAGGTCCCAATTTTCCTATCACGTAGATGCTCTTAGTGAGCCTCCCCTGAACTGAGTGCATGTAATATGCTGCCAGTTTCCTCAGGAGGAAGGTGAGGAACTTTCCTACAGAATATCAAACAAAAGATCTCTTATTTAGAGGAACTGCTCCTCCATGAATAGATCATGGTGGTTTGACTGCTCAGATAAAAACCATGGGCATGCTTAATGAGAAGCAGATAATGAGATTTATTGCTCATTGCTGATCTTGACCAACAGTTAGCCACACAGTAGGCCTTGGAGCGACAGGCAGATGTGTACAGTGTGAGCCAGTGCAGGGAGAGCATGAAGGTGGAGTTTCTTGCCACAAGGGAGTGTGAAAGACACTCGCCTTAGCTTGTGCTGAGAGTATGTCCAGAATCAAGGAGGATGTGTTTGGAAAGGAAGGCATTGCATGGCTCTGGCGCTTCTCTGCCTCCTCTGAGATTGTCTGAGTTCCTGTTGTGCTTAAATTCCCAGGATGTGCTTTGGTGAAAGTTTTCTTTCCAGCACCATAGATCCCAGCACCATTCTCCCATTGGGGAGAATGGTTGTTGGGGTTTGGAAGTACAGAAATAGAGACTGCTGAACAGGGAAGGAGCACTGTGTCTGTGAAGGGAGGACCTAGGTGGGAGATCTACCAACCCTTAGAGTCATCAAAGACTATCACACAATAAGGTCTACACATCTGCATGCATTTAACTGTTTTATGAGAGAGCATCTTAGGCCCAAGTGTCCCTGTGTGTGGGATAGTCCTCAGTCATGTGACTATTTGATTGACTCTAAAACAGTAATACTGTTGGGCTAGTTTTCCTAATGGTTGCATACATTTACTACCGGTGAAACTTAGCAGGCATGGTTTACTTAGCCTCATCCTTGTATCTTCTTTACTATTCATCAAATGCCATTTTGTCTTGAAGACTTAAAGGTATCTTAGCAGAATCATTTCCCCATCTTCCCTGAATAAGCCCCTCAGCTACAGCTGACAGAATGTTCAACATCAAGGGATGTAGAGATGGCTTGGTGATTAAGAACATTTGCCGCTCCAGAGGACTGGAGTTCAATCTCAGCACCCACACGCAGCAGCTCACAACTATTTGCAACTCCAGCCCCAGGAGATCTGATGTCTGATGTCCTCTTCTTGCCTCCATGGGCACTTGCACACATGTGGCCTGCACACACAGCGACACACACACATAGATAAAAGAGTAAAAATAAATCTTATAAAAATATGCTAAGCATTGAAAGAGTTGACTCTAAGATTATCTGTCATTTTAGATTGACTTTGTAAAGCAGATTTCTGCTTCTCTTCCTGCCTTTTCCCTCCTGCCACCCCTGCCCCACCATATTGTATTGTGCAGTGCTTTGCAGACTGAAGCCACCCGACCTGTGTTTTCATCGCACATTTTAAAGCATTTGTGAGGTCTGCTGTTGCTGTTTTTGCTGCCAATAGAAGGAAAAATGAGTAGTCTATTTTACAGTAACTTGGTGCAATTGCAAAGCTCAGGGATATATTTTTTTCTGTAGAAATATTTCTAAATTAATATGTGGCACTTTGCTGAATATCACTTTGAACACAGTGATAACTTCTGAGTGAAATAAATCACTGACTCGGACGGTGTTTATTAGCTGTGTGCTGTCATTTCCTAAAGCACCACTACCCTGTGCGATGGAACTGGCAGCCGGAGGAGATGAAGGACACATGAAAGTGCTATATCCACGGGTCCCAAAGAGTCAGACACGCCATGAGTGCTACATGAAAATGTCGGTTTGTTAATTTCACCTAGCAGCCTTAGAAAACATGATTTCAGGAACATCCCTCATCTTTTCTCTACCTCTTTTTAATTAAGACATTTTTACAATTAAGTTATTAAGAAAATCACCATTTGCTCATTTACCCCACTTCCCTTCAACAACTAGCTCCTAGCGTTTGCAAAACACACAGTAGTTTCTTATCTGGTTTCCACTCTGTGTTCTGCAATAATTATTCACAGTGGGAACAGTACTGTCTCTTCAGTCATGGTGGTGTATCTCAGGTATACGATGTTTTTTGTTACAGCTTGGGGCAAAAGAAGGACCCTTCAAATACCAAGAGGCTGTGGCTGATGAGTTGCAGACAGCAAGAACATACAGCAAGGGGAAGGACACTGTGCTGTTTGACACCCTCTCCCCACACACAGAGGTTCAGTAATGTCACCCTCTTCTTAATCTATAAATTTTAGCTTCTTGTAACACTTGTTGTATTCGGAAGCTCAATGGGTGTATAACTCAGCAAGCAAGTCTCAAGAGCACAGGTGGCCCCGAGTGTTCTTGTCTGCTCACCCTTTTGCAGCTGCCTCAGCATCTCAGTTTGCCTGCATGCCTTGGTAGCACCTCAGATCTGTCCCCATCTTTCAGTCAGCTGTTCTCCTTCCTGCCTTTTCTCTTTGTCTCATGGGATTGCAGGATCACCACAGCACAAGAATCACACACTACAAGGAATGTGTTTGGATGAGAATGGGTGCACGGATGAGAGTAACAAGGAGTTCCCACATGCAGTGAGTGGTAAGAGGCCACTCCACATTCAAAGTTAGATGACACATTGACCTTAACAGAAACATATTCCTTAGCATCAAAAGCATGGATCTCGGAGGCATCTGGCTATGCTAACTGGTGGTATGTCTCTGATACTTTCTCAGAACCTAGTGGTTCATGACACTGGGGAAAGTTGTCAGGTCATCACCCTTCCCCGGGTCACAAACCATCCAGATAAGACTTACTCTCATTGTACCCTCTGTATTTTGAAAAACACAGACAGTTTTCTGGATTTCAGTCAAATTCACAGCTCTTTGTTCTGTTTTAGAATATTTCCATAAATAGTGCTTTCTTTTGTCAGAAGCAAACTAGTTAAGGTGGGTCTTGCTGTCCTGAGCCTTCCTGAGATGCAAGCAAGATGCCGTTGATTTCTTGGCTGAGTCTGCTTGTGCTCATGTTGGCTGCTGGCAGCACCCACAGCAGTGAACACATTTACAAACCTCATAGCATGTGTAGGGACTGGGATCTCTCCCATCGTATGCTACTCACAGCTTGCCATCTCGAGTGTTTCTTACCATCTCATAACCTTTTCCAAATGCAACCTCATATTCACAATTGGACCTCATTTGTAGGCAGCCTGCTGTGTCACAAGAAGATGCTGTCTGGAGAAGCTTCTGTTGTTGGATGGAGCTGGAGTGGAGATGACTTAGTGGCGGGATGGGCAAACAGCAACATTCCTATCCTTCCCTTTGCGTAGCAGCTGGGAGGAATCAGTTCATTCTCTAAGCACAGGCTGCTGCTGGCCAGCTGGCAAGGAGGCTGCCGAGCAAGAGTGCCAGATACTTAACAGCTGCATTACTGCTGATCCGTCTGCAGAGCACACCATATGCCAAGCCCCAGAGTGTGTGCTTGTATGTGGGTTCCTTTAAAAAGATGTTTTCAGAGCCACGTACAAAAAGGCATTTTCTCGTGTTGTGCCCAGGCTTTGAGCCCATGCTCAGACCCCCTTTGCCCTCTGTCCCCAGGCTGGTGACCATACACCCATTAGAGCTGGCTCAATATAGCGATGGGATGGGTTGTTGGGCTGCCTTCAGGACATCATTTTTCTTTCAGGTAACCTATAAGGAAACCTAATACTTGTATCCAGTTTTTAAACTTTTTAAAAATAAAAATCATGTAATCTTTTAATTCAGAAAAGCTTCTTTTGAAGCTTAAAAATCATGGTGTCTTAAATGTCCTCATACTGTCATAGCTTGAACTTTGAACAGAACCCTTCAAGTACCTTTGGGAAATGTTCTAGTTTTCTAAATCTTAGTAATTTTAGAAGTTAGTAATCCACAGTGAAGGAACACCATATCCCTGAAAGATCTTCTAAGTAGCAGTCCTTCCTTTCCAAGGTCACAGGAGATCATGAGAATTGAACTTGTGTGACAAATTGACCAGATATCTTATTTTGTAAAGATATGCCCCTTTGAGTAAATGTGAATTCCAATATGAAGTCTTTTCAGTCAGTACTCATTAGATTATTTCCTCCTGGAGAGGAGAAGAAAATGCTTTCCCACTCTAAGAACATCCAAAATACTGATGGCAAGTGGCCAATGTTCATGAGAATGGGGACGGGCATGCAGTAGTCACCTTGAGAGGACAGTGTCACTGTGGGACTCAGAACCACGTCCTTGTGTGGTGCTGGTGGAGGTTTGGATGGAAGCACAGTGGCCGCCTGTCATGGCCTTTGACACTGTAGCTATGGTGGAGGGAGGGCACCAGTGTCCTCACTGCAGTTCTTTCCTTTCCTTTCCTTTCCTTTCCTTTCCTTTCCTTTCCTTTCCTTTCCTTTCCTTTCCTTTCCTTTCTTTCTTTCTTTCTTTCTTTCTTTCTTTCTTTCTTTCTTTCTTTCTTTCTTTTTCTTTCTTTTTTATGAGACAGAGTTTCTCTGTATAGTCTGAGCTATCCTGGCACTCCCTCTATAGACCAGGTTGGCCTCAAATTCACAGAGATCTATCTGCCCCTGTCCCCCAAGTGCTGGGATTAAAGGTTTGCATCATCACTGCCTGCTAGTCATTGCACTTTTTATTTTTACTTTTTACTTCGAATTCTGAGTTTCCTGTCTCTATTAACAGGAATATTTAGTATTTGTAGCCTATGTACATATATATGTATAGATGCAAACGAATGCACCCACTTCTTTCAATTTAAGCATAAATTCACATATGAAAATGAATGAATATAAGTGTAACAACACGTTATTTATATTAGGATGCTAGAATTGCAAGCAGTTTGTTTAATTTTTATTTTCATTTATTGTCCCAAACTCTCCAATAGGTATGCTGAGAACATACTCCATAGGACAGGTCTTCATGTAGCAGAAGCCAAAGTCATTATCACAGTCACAAATTGCCAGACGTAAGGATAGCTGTAGGAATATATCAATAGGCCAATACATCTAGTGAGGCCCCAAATGGAGATGTCACCAACCACATGTCTAGAGAAGTGTGCAGAAAGCCAGAGGCATTGATCTCTTCCATGGGCGTATTTTGGTCTGCTGGGACTACCATAATTCCGTGCTCTAGCAGGTGGGCAAACAAACAAAATTTGTTTTCAGGTAGTACTGAGGAATCCCAGAACAGGGTCAGTTTCTGAAAGGTGGTCACCTTGTTATTGTGCCCTCAAATTATGGGAGTGGACACAGTGGAGAACAGAAAGAGACAGACAGACAGACAGACAGACAGACAGACAGACAGACAGACACACACACACACACACACACACACACACACACACACACACACACACACACAGAGCATCCTGTGAATCCACACTGATGTTTCTTCACTTATTTCTGTCAGATCCAAGCCCCATATACTCCACTACATATAATGTCAGTTACTTCCCAAGATTCTCATCTACAAATACTATCTCTTTGGGGTTCAGATTTCAGCATATGAGTTTGGGAAGGTGCACAATTAGTTGTGACAGACACGTCAATAGTTCTACTTAGTAGCTTTTGTAGGTCACTCAAGGTTCTGGTTCAGTAACAAGTGTAGGACTGTGGGGCATTTTTGCTGGTGGTGTCCAGTGACCAAAGAGCAACATAAACAATATGGAAATAACACGAATATCCTTTCAGAGCCTCCTGGGGTGATAGGTAGTGTTCTTCTAGAAATAGCAAGGGACCCTTCAACTCAGTACATTATTTTCAATTCAGTGCAGATGATAGAAAAAAAAAAGAGCCACATATACAAATTAAAAGAAAAAACAAATTCAAAACAGATGTCAGGAAATACTTCTTTCCCTAGAGGAGAAGAATATAGATGAGAAAACTATTTACACAAAGCAATTTACTGAGTTAAGAAATTGGGGTCATCATTTAGAAATGGAGGCTGTCTGCTGGGCTGGGAGCGAGGTAGGCAGGCACTGAAGTTAGAGGGCGAGGCGTGACCTCCACAGAGAGAAATGCAGCCAGTGCGAGTCGGTCCTATTTATTATACCACTTGCCCATTGCTGAGGTCTCCTTGGGCGTTTGAAAGGTATACTTAAAGTGTGTTTATGAGGCAGGAAATGCAGGTTTTAGCAGGAAATAAATCTGTCCCTGCAGACACAGATGGCTGTGTCTTTCATTAGTCCAGAGCCATTGTGGCCCTTTCACCCTTGTTTCCACTTCAGCTTCTACCGCGTTGACTGAGTTTTCCAGACGACAGTCTCATGGCTGATTTTCTGAATGACTCCAGGTCAAGTTTACAGACCAAAATTTCCTGAGTGATTATCATGGGTAAAGTCCTCATGCGGCTCCGTGTTTAACACAGTCTCCTGTTTCAAGTGTGAGAGTAGTGTGGGTTGAAGGGGAGGGGAAGTTTGGGGACTGAAAGAATGTTCATTTATTACAGAAAAGCTTGTTCAAGGAGACCAAACATTGTGAAGTGCCCCAGACACAGCACTATGGGTATCATGAAGTCATGCCTCTAAGTGACACAAGGAATCAGGTTGCTTATTGATGATGCATGAAGAGTGAGTGTATCCTGCTAAAAATGGAAGGTTTTCATGAACTCTGCATCAAATGGAAAACAATGCAATGCCAAAATACAACATGATTCAAAACCAATAAAGCACCTGCACCCTGCAATTGCAGATCCTGTAAAACCCCACATGCAACACGATTTCACTCACAGGCTTCCTCTCAGTGTCTAGGACAAAACCTGAGGTGTAATGGGGCTCTGTACCTTGCATCGAAGGAATAAAGATTCTACAGAACTCAATATGTGTTCAGATCACTTCTGTGTGTTCTGTTTTCCATGCAACATGCTACTATTTGTTATTTCCAGTGTCCGTAAAATACATTTTTTTGGAAGTAAGTAGTCCCATGCTCCTACTGCTCCTACTTTGCAAAGGATTTATTGTTCTCTCCTTCTGAGCTCTCATAAGCCACTAGGTATGATCTGTCACAGCCATTATACTATTTTGTGTGATAATTTGTGAATCTATCTTCCTCCTACAAAACAAGTTTGGGATGGGAGCATGTTCCAGAGTGCAGATTATCTGTGAATTCTGATATTCTACTGTAGACAGATTTTTTTCTTTGGGCCACCATCTCACAAAAAATGACATGGAAATTTATTTTTAATTATGAAAGCTCTGCCTATAGCTTAGGATTGTCCCACTAGCTTATAACTTAAAGTAACTCATTTATGTTAATGTATGTTTGGACTCATGCCTTTTTACCTCTCTTCTATCTTGCACCTCTTGTTTTTTCTCCATGCCCTCTGACCTCTCTCTCACACTTCTATACATCTCCCCTTCTCTCTTTCACTCTGCTGAGAAGTCTCACCTAATCTCTTCCTGTGTATCTATTGGCCATTCAGTTCTTTATGAAGCCAACAAGAAGGGTGTCTTGGCAAAGACACAATTGGACAGTGTGTATAAAGATTATTCCACAACATTCTACTATAAAGTCAATGGCCAAAAGAACTCATTCTCTGAAATAATGATTTATGAAATTATCTTAGTTTGAGTGCATCTAAAGAAGAGAGGCCAAGATAAGGCCTTGGGTACAAGTGACTTTGTGACAAAGCTCACTATATGGTAAGTCAATAGGGGAGGAGAAGAGCCAATAAAACAAGCTTTGCAAAGTCTGCTATGGTCACCAACTGGGATTTAAGTCCTGTGGGAACCCACAGAAAAGTTACAAAGCTCAGATCAGAACTCTTTTCCCAGGGAGGAGAGATTACAGGAATCTTACCATTTCTTTGGCATGTTAGTAATGGTAGTTTGCCTTTCTTGGATGCTCTGCATGGCCAGTTTCCAAGACTTCAATAGAAAACCAAGTTGGCAAAGCTAAGAGTCACACTAGACCACTTAGGATGGGAAGCTGTCATCAATTAGGTGCAGCCCATCCCATCTGCTTTTGAGGGTAGTGGGAGGATGAGGGTAAAATAGTGTCTGGCCAATCTTTAGTGTGCAGTTTCTAAGTTGGCAATTGGAGAATAAATGAAAGGTATGGAGACTATCAGATAGGATGTATCTGTCATGTCCAACTAGTGTGGTGTGATGACCACTGAATGATAGACCTTGTATAGATGTGGCTAGAAGCAATCTTGTAAGAAGGTAGGAGCTTTAAACAATAAGAACAACTGGTCATAATGCAGATGTGCATGCATGCACACACAAACACACACACACACACACACACACACACACACACAGAGAGAGAGAGACAGAGAGAGAGAGACAGAGAGAGATAGAGAGAGAGAGAGAGAGAGAGAGAGAGAGAGAGAGAGAGAGAGAGAGAGAGAAGATAAAAAGGGGCATACTTGTGTGTCTCACAAGTTCACAAACATCAACTTAGTTCCAAGTTCATCACCCTCAGGCCTCTGATACCTCATGTTAAGTTGTAGAACATTAAAGTCTGTGTCACACTTTGTCTAGTATTTTTGAAAACTTACTGACCCAGTCATGTCTTCTCACAGACACTTCCATAGGACATCTGGGGTGGGAAACACTTGATTTGCAAATAGAAGATGCATAATACCATCATGAGAGAAGCACTTCTAATTCTGCTGCTTTCCACCAGAGTCATCAAGGACACTAAGACAACAAGCAAATCTCTTCAAGTCACAGAGAAGGATCTTGCTGAAAAGAATTAGTGAAAATTTCCCCAATGGTGGACCCATGTAAGTTTTTGGTTTCTGCTCGTGTTAGACTTTCACCAGCTATTTTATTTGTAGAATATCCCTCAACACCACCACCACTGAAATCATGCTTGACTTTGGAAGCTTGATATTTTACTTGGTAGAGAATTAATCTGACTTAGAATTTAAAGGTTGGGATTATATGAAAAAACGAGGGTGATATTTTAAAAGAGAGGATTTCAAAGATTTGGAGAGCCGTCTAAATTAGAGTTGAAATGCTGCCTTAAAAAACAAATGAGCCATGTCTTTTCTCCAAAAGATGTTCAGAATAATATTATGTATTACCATGTTCAGATTGAATCAGAAACAAATAAAATATTATATTAATAATTAGAATATGTCATGGATACCATGCAATTGAGACCCAGGAATGCTATGACATCCGGTTTCCTTGGGATCACACTGCAAAAAACCTAAAAAGCCTAGAAAAATTTGAACAAGAAGACACAATTTATGAATGGCCTAACTCAAGAAAAAAGGAACATTTGCCAAGAGTTAATCTTAGAAATTTTCAAATTTTCTTTCGGGGGTCTTCTCAAGGCAGCTGTATCAAGACAGTGTTATTGATGGGAAATTTCAACCCAGTCTAATCACATTCTGAGTGGTGACCTTCTCATGGGTAAAATCGGGCTCTACAAATAATTACAGACTAGGTAATAGAGATTAAGGCTATTTAGAAGAGATAAATTCTGGGCTAGCAGAACAGAATGGCCAATAATTTACTCCGCATATCTGCAGGAGCTAAGCAGGGTGAATATTTGCCCTGGTCTTAAGAGAATGAGATAGTGAGAGCCCACCTGGGTTTTGCAAAAGGGTTCTGAGTTACTGATGCACATATTAAGTCTAAGTACAAAGTACATGTGTAGGCCATCTTCTATAAGATTCAGGGAGCCCCTTCTCCTACACTCTTTCAGTCCTGCCCTTAATTAGGGCACAGAGAGAGGAAAAATGATCATCTGAAGGAATTTAGTCTTCTCTGGGTTGCAAAATGCACTGACTTTCAAGTTTAATTGCTCATATGAGCTTCAGGGCTTCTCTATGACAAGTCTCAGTGGTCTTGCTGGAGGTTCTATGTTATTTCAGAATTCTCTATTATTCAGTAATGTATCACATGCATTTTAAGATAGTTTATCTTTTTATTGGGACACATGAGTTCTCTGAGAGTTTAAAGTTTCTTAAGCATTTCCCACTATGTGACACTCCAGAAGTGAACTTATTATTTAGAGCATTAAAATCATCGTATTATAAATTATACAACTCTTAATGCAGTGGCAACAAATTTGCCATGGTTTGGCAGCTGTTCACATCACACTGTTAATTTATAAAAAGCTTAAACCACTTATGGTCCCATAAGGCTCTCTTACACCTGCCCCACTGAGCCATGAGTTTTCTACTGTCTTTTCGCAGATGTTTTGAAAATCAAAGATTATCTTGTAATATTGAATCTGTATAGTTTCACTACTTACAATCAAGTTGTCCTGTGTCAGTCTGTCTCTGAGCATGATAGCCTAGTCCTAGAAGATGTGTCTGGTATTAGAAACATGACACAATCCACTTCTTGATGTGTTTACCTTTATGACAAACATCAGACTTGCATGTATTTGAATCACCGATTTTGTCCCCAGGATGCATTTGACAATGTCTGGAGATTTTTTGGTTGTCAAATTCTCGAAGGTTGGGATACTACTGGTATCTAGAGAAAAGGGTCGAGGGACACAACAGAGCACACTGAAGTGGACAAGTTAGCCCACCACAGAGTTACATGGCCTTAGATGAAAAGACTTGCAAGATTAGAGCCCCTGATGTCGATCATTAGTATTATGATCTATAATATTAGTCAGGTATGTTGACTCATGCCTATCATGTCCCAGAACTTGGAAAATCTAAGAAGGATGGTCACTATGTGTTTGAGAGCAGCTTTGGCTTCACACTGAGTCCTAAGCAAGCCTGGACTATGAAGTAAGAATGTGTCTTAAGAAATCAAAAGTACCTTGTTGTATGAATGTGCTTCTTTTGGGCATATGCCTAGGAGTGGAATTGCTGCATCTTGTGGTAGACTCATTCCCATTTTCCTGAGGAATCTCCATACTGATTTCCAAAGTGGCTGTACAAGTTGGCACTCCCACCAGCAGTGGAGAAGTGTTCCCCTTTTTCCACATCCTCTCCAGCATAAACTGTCATTGGTGTTTTTGATTTTAGTCATTCTGACAGGAGTAAGATGGTATCTCAGAATTGTTTTGATTTTCATTTCCCTGGTGGCTAAGGATGTTGAACACTTTCTTATGTGTCTTTCAACCATTTTAGATTCCTCTATTGAGAATTGTCTATTTAGTTCTGTACCCCACCTTTTAATTGGATTGTTTGTTGTCAACGATGTTCATAGCAGCATTATTTGTAATAGCCACAAACTGAAAGCAGCCTAGATGCCCCTCAACCAAAGAATGGATAGAGAAAATGTGGTACATTTACACAATGGAGTACTACTCAGCAGAAAAAACAAACAAACAAACAAAAAAAAAAACAATGGAATCTTGAAATTTGCAGGAAAATGGATAGAACTCGAAGAAACCATTCTGAGCGAGGTAACCCAATCACAAAAAGACAAACATGATACGTACTCACTCATATAATGTGGGAAATTACCAATACGGAGCCAGATAAAAATACAAGGGACATTAATAGGGAAAAGCCTTACTTACAGAGTGACCTAGCCAGCCGGAGCCACAGGAGTCCATACAGCCAGGAGAAAGTGAAACCAAAAGCAGAAACCCGCCACCTGAATGTCCCTCACTCTACATCACCCTGACCATGCCCTAGCAGGCGTGGTCAGGCACATCTGTAGCCAGCCCCTAAGCAGGTGTGGCTACAGCATCCCCTACACTCATACGTGGATTTTAGACATAGAGCAAAGGATTACCAGCCTACAATCCACACTGCCAGAGAAACTAGTAAACAAGGAGGACCCTAAAAGAGACAAATTTTGTCCCCTTGAGAAGGGGAAAGGGTCAGGATCCCCTGATCAAATTGAGAGCATGGGAAGAGGGGGGAGCTACAAGAATGAGAAGGGAAGAGGAAGGATGCAGAGGTCATGAGGGAGCAGAAAGGTTGAGTCAGGTGTAGATTAGAAGAAAGGATATGTGATAGGTAGGGTTTTAGTTGGGGGGTGGTAGGGGAGGAAGGGAGGGAGAAGGGAACTGGGATGTCATGTAATTCAATCTTGTTTGTAATTCAAATAAAAATGATAAAAAAGAAATCAAAAATACAAAACAAAACAAAATGAGGGCCCAATATTTATCGGTGTCCCCCTGTAAACTTTACTGCCCATGGAAGGCTAGAATTAGTACTGTCAAGACATTTGCACTCCATAGCAGCCACTCCTGAGCTGTAGCATGGAGGTGGCTGCAGTGAGAAGCATCACAAGAAGGCACAAAGACATGCTGAACACCGCATTCCACACTGACACATTGGGGAAAAAAACCTGACAACTTATTCTGAGAGTGTAGGTGTTAGATGTTCCTGATGTTAGACTCACAATTTCAACCCACAGAATACAAGAATGTAATCCCACATGTGACTCTGGAGTGCTAGCTACAGTGTGAAATTCAGGTGTTCAAACTTAATTATTTAGACTGATCCAAGCTACATTCACTTATGTAGGTAATGCCAATTGGAAACCTAGGAAGTAAGACTTGTCCACAAATTGTGTTTGAACATATATATTATATATATATATATATATATATATATATATATAATCAATCTTGGATTCTAGACTATGTAGCCTCTTTTTTTTTCAGGCTTCCTGTTTAGGTGGGCCTAGAGAAATTATGCTTCTTATGCAAACAGTAATTATTTTATGCTGGGATAAGAGCATGCTAGAGGATTTGTAGAGATCCGAGATGGCAGAGGGTGAGTCTTCTAAGTGAAACCTTTTTGCATTGTAATGTTCTTTGAAATGTGACCATGTGAAGTATTGTGGAAATTTTTCCATAGCAATTCTGGCTGATGGGAATAGGAGGGATGCACTGAGGACAGGGACCTTGGAAGATGCTTCCTCCTGGTCTCACTTAAGCTGTCACCCACGCAGTGTTACTCCTTGGACATCAACAGGAAGATCAGGAGTTCAGCTCTGGGATATTCTCAACAGAAGCTTCTGTGACCTAGAGTGAAAGGTTTCAGCCATAGAGCTGGGTCTAGAGCTTAGCAGAGAAATGTGGGAAGCGTGGGTAGAGGCCTTGAATGAGAAGTCAGGGGATAGCACAGAACATCTGCTGGAAACATAGAAACAGAGGAGGGAAGCCACCAAGGCAGAGAGGCAGAGATGGGGACACTAAGGAGGGTATTGAAACTAGGGGGTAAGAGGGGGAGAGAGCAGGGTGTTTTAGGTTTAAGCCATTTCCTGTGTCACTTCCCTTTGTTCTCCTGTACGGGATTCGACTCAAGGCCCTGGAAGGACTCAGAAATGTGGTTGTCTTTATTCAGTACTGTCTCAAAGAGGATACAGCCTGAATTCCTGAGCTTCAGCCTCCGCCACACTAAGATCAGCCCTAGTTCCCTTCTATTCTATAGTCATATGAAAAGAGATGGTTATATTTTTAGATGGAAGAAAAATGTTAATCACACTTCTGCTATGCCAAATATAGTAAATATATAAACATGGTAAAAATTAAGTTCTAACCAGTGGATTCCTTTCTAATGTTTTCAGAAAATCAAAGTAAAACAGCCCCAGTATATCCTGTAAATATCGATGCACTAATTGTTACTTTCATGGCATGACGTTTATCTAAGTAGTCATGTACCCAGTGTTGTGGTCTGAATATATGTTTCTCATAGGCTCATTGAGAAACCTAGGCCCCTGCTGGAGTCACTGTTTGGGAAGGTTGTGGCGCCTTTAGGAGACAGAGCCACACTGGAAGAAGTGGGTCACTGTGGGGTGGGCATTGCAGTTTTAGTCAGATCACACTTCCGGTTCATTCTCTCATTCCTCACTTTCTTGCTACCTGCCACCTCCTGCTGCCAGGCCTTCTCCTCCTGCTGCTGTGTCTTCCTCACTGTGGTGAACTATGTCTCCTTGAATCCTAAACCAGAATCATTATTTCTGCTTTTATATTTCCCAGTGTCCGTTACATGCAGCAGCCTGAGACTGCACATATGTCCAGAGGAGCTGAAGTCAGAGTGTTGAAGAGAGCTCATGCTTACTGTACCAGGATCCACAACAGCTAAGACATGGAGCCTACAAAGTCTCTAGCTACAGATGGATCGATGAGAGGATTTAAACCTCAAGTTGTTGGCCATGTCAGATTCCTCCTGTGTTCTGTGTAAGCCTCTCCTGAGTATGGCAACTTGGACCCAGAAGATGTATGGTATACTATGCCTGGTGCTGGAAATAAGAAGGGATCCACTCTTTGCTGTGCATACAGTAGGTTGTTATCCAAGTACAAAGAAGAATAAAATCCTGTCATTTGCAACAACTACAGGGCAGCATGTTCAGTGAGATAAGCCAGGATATGTGTACCACATATCCTCATATATTAATGGAAGCCAAAGTGCTGGTTTTCAGTAGAGAACAGCATAGTGGCTACCACCAACAGTCTGGAGGAAGAACTGGAGAGGGATGGGTGAAGAGAGCAGTAAGTGGGCACAGGACTGCATTGAGGGAGGATGGGTTTCATGGTGATGTTGTATGGTAGGAGAGCTACAGCTGATGACATCTAATTGAACTGTCTAAGGTAACTTGTAGAGACAATTTCCAAGACCCCTAACACCAAGGATGAATGATGACAGAAGCCACAGGTGTGTCAGTTATCCTGATCAGTATATGGTGCATGTTTGTATATAAATAACACAGTGCAGCCCTCAGCTATGAGTGGTTTCTGTGCTGATTTAAATATACATGTTTATCTTAGTAAGATCCCACAAGAAAGGTGATAATGGTCCTTCAGAGTTTCACACAAGGGTGGTCCTGGTTTCTGTTGATCCTCTTTAGCTTGTCATGAGTGCGATACTGGGATTCTGACTAGTTTATAGAGTGAACTAATGTTCTGGTCAGCAGCAACATCTTGGAGAATAGTGATGTACCCTGTGTTTTCAAAGGAATTTCCTTAGAAGTTAGTCTCTGTGGTCATCTGCTTACAGAGGACATTTCCCAGTGAATTAAAAGCTTACCTACACAATTTGTTGGGTAGAAACAACATTTATTATTAGAAGCTTTCAGAACATGAGGAGTAGTTGTTTCTTGGAGGTATTTTGGTCAACTGATGGTTAAATAGCCCACTGTCTTTCACTTGAGGGCAGGGAGTTTGAAAAAAAGCTTTGTTTTGCTTCCTGCTTTGGAGATCTTACCTTCTTTTGCATCAACGATTTGCAATTAACAGACTAAATGATGTTTCTGTTTTTGTTTTGACTGAGGTCAAATCATTAATGGCAAATGGGCTTCAGGGAGTCCTCCAGCCAGACATTCTGTGATTTGTAACTTTCTATGATTAATTTAGGAAAAAAGCCCGTATACAGAGAATTGAAAAGGAGTTGGTAATTTCCCAGTGAAACAATGAAAAGAATAGGGATTTAAGGGGGATGATTGAAATTTGAAATCCTGTCAAATTGGAAATGGGAGCATGCCATGTTTCCAGGGGAGTGTTGTTTCCCAGTTCAATGGATGCCCTTAAATGATCACTAGGTATAGCAGAGTTAGGGAGAATGCAGTCTGAAGCACTAAATTATATATTCTGCACATGGACGCCCCTTTTACCATCTCTGTTGATTCCTCATTGGTCAATTCTCCAATTCTCTTTGAAAACTATTCTAGCTCTTGTCCAGGCTTCTGCCTTTGCCCTGAGATCATGATGGACCATGACTCAAGTGACCTTTTAATTATCTGGACACCTGAAGGTACCCTCTTGCTCATTTCCTATGAGCCTCTATTATAAACTCAAGGAGAAGGTAAGGACTCTAAAGGGGTATGGTTATGCAGTTCTGCTCTTTCTGACCCCACTGTGGATCTACCGGCCACACTGCCTCTTTCCGTCCTTACTCTCTGAGTATATTCTCAACCTCAGGGCTTTGTTTCTTGCTGTTACTTCTGTGCTGACCCATGAACTGTTACAGCTGTATGCTATACTTCTTTTGGAGAGGACAGGGTGTCTCCTCTCACGAGATACCCCAAAGATGGGGACTTCCTCTATTTAGAGTTTCATCCACACATACATATGTATACACATGTACAGTGCATTGTATGTGTCAGATGTACAAGGCCTTTATTTCATCATGGATCCTCAGAATGTACATTGCACAAAGTCAGAGAAATTAAAAGTGTCTGAATCTCTTGCCCTGACAGTACACAGAGCAGGCACACAAATGCAACAATAAAAGCACACCCAAGGTGACTGATCCCTAACATGTAAGTGTAAAATACACTCTCAGAGCTTTGCTGTGTCTGCCTTCTGCCCTCAATGGTTGACTTAGTGACACTGCTTAAGGTCTTCTGCCACCCTGTGTGCACTGGTCAGTTTTGTTTCTCCATCTCTAACCAACCAAATCGTTTTCCCGACTCTCTCAAGCCAGCTGATGCTGAGCACAGGATATTCTGACCTTGGACATCATCATTTTCACTTGAATATGTGTTAATTTCCCCCAGAATTAGAGCATATCTACATGTCGCCTACTCATGTTATTATCAATATTTATTCAGTGAGCATTTGCTGACCCACCAAAGGGAGATAGGACTAAAGAGACACAAAGGAGTGGCTGGCTATGTAGCTTTAGACTAGTATTTGGAGTGTGGAATCTGGAAAGAATTTATCCTTGGGCATATTAGAAATATCCCCCAAACACATTGATGGATTAGGCGGCTGATACCTTTTAATCATACACATCTTGAGTGCTTTTTCATCTGATTGAACTTCTTTTGGAAGAGATTATCTATTGAAGACTTACATTATCAAAGTTAAGAGCCACATTTCAAAGATGAGACTTCCTCTTCTCCCGGCCCCAGTAATGAGTCCTTTTTATCCAATTGAAAGTTAACTTTTCTTGTTATCATTAACTATCTTCAGCTTAAGTACATTATATATGAAGCAGTTCTAAAAAGAGCAGAGCCATATAACAAATCCGTGAAAAGAAAAGACTTTGCATAATAACTCAGGTGTAACTTAGAAATTTTATTTTTGTGAAATAAAACAATGGGGATTTTCATAGTCTTCAGTTGGCTGTTCTGGGATAGGATAGAATATTTGCAGGAGTTATTGCACATATACTGACTTCACACACACTGATGGCTCTTTAAAAGAGTGGACACTTGCATTTGTACACTTTAGTTGTGTGCCTGAGAAAGACTCTCTGTTTACTAATATAGGGATCTCTGTTTAAATGACACCTCTGTGTGTTGTTACTTGCCAGAGAAATGTCTAGAACTTTTCTGTGTTAGAAGGTGTTTCCACCTTGAAATTGAATGAGCATTTTTAAAATAATAATAACAATAATATTTAGCAAGTATCTCTGTGATGGGATGAAGTCTTTTGCTAGTTTGTTCAGGAGAAATGTAGCTGGATCATGTGGTAGATTTAGTTCTGGCTTTCTGAGAAACCTCCACGCTGGTCTCTATAGCAGCTGCATCAGTTTGGACTCCTACCAACAGTGAATAAATGTTCCCTTTTCCCCAAAGCATTTGCTGTCTTTTTAAAAAATATTATCTTATATGAGTAGGATAAAGTGAAATCTCAAAGTAGTTTTAGTTTAAGTTTCCTTGATGACCAAGGACATTTGAAGGGCATATGAGCCAGATAAAGATGGTGCTGAAGGGAAGTCAGGAGGGGAAGTCCTGAGATGTTTGGGTGATTGGTTGCCAAGATTGAACCAGATGAGGTCACTGCATAGGGCACCTAGGCACATGATAGGCTGACCTTTAAAACCATTGGCTGGCTGTCTCCACCCCGCCCCCGTGGTTTTTTGCTTTAAAAGATGCTTGCTATGGGGCAATAAAGGAGTTCTTGCTTGACTAGACTCCCTCCTGTGTCTGATTGTCTCTGGGATCCTGGGAGGCTGAGGAATGGGCAAGTAGTACACTTACTCTTCCTTGGGCTAAGCCCTTACAGATGTTGAATTAAAAAAAAAATCTTAACCTTTTCTCTTTCTTGTTTAGAGAACTCTTGTGCAGTTGGATTGTTGGTTTTCTTGGTTTTATTTTATTTTTTTTAGTTCTTTGTATATTATACATATAATTCTCTGTTAGATACATAGCTCATAAAGATTTTTTCCTATTTTGTAGGCTGCATTTTTACTCTTATGATGGTATTCTTTGCTGGAGAGATTTTTAGTTTCATGGGTCAGTTGTTAGTCTAAATGTCTGTGCTACCGGGCCCTGTTCAGAAAGACCTTTCCTGTGTCTGTAAGTTCAAGCACCTTTCCTATGTTCTCATCTGTCAGATTCACAGAACAAGATCTTACATCGAGGTCCTAAATCTGTTTGGAGATTTTTGCAATATGATCAGCAAGGGTCTAGTTTCATCTTTCTGCACACATCTATCTACTTTGACTAGCATCCTTTGCTGAAGATGCTATCTTTTCTCTAGTTTGCCTTAAATGGAACATCCATACCATATTTCCTTTCTTCAAGGATCAAGGATCATCACAGAAGAGGGGCTGGGAAGGTTTGCAAGAGCCAGAGGGAATAGATGTCTGTAGCTAAACAGTATTTGCTAGGCACGGCAGGACAGTTACACAATGAATTCACAACAACTGGGACTGCATGTATAAGACTTAAACAATATCAAGTTAGCTAAAACTCACATGGATGACAAGTGTTCATGATGCCCCACTCCTGTCTAAAGAACCATTGGCATTTGGCAATTGGTGGCTTCTGGAGGTAACTGAGTCATTGTTCTCAGGAATTTGGGCTCTGAGATATTATTCAGGCTCCAGGAGATATTCATGTACATACATGTAGCACTAAATGGATTTGATGAGTGTACACACACACACACACTCTCTCTCTCTCTCTTTCTCTCTCTCTCTCTCTCATATATACATGGGAGAGAGAGAAGAGAGCATGGAATGAGGTTGGGAGGAGAAAGGGCTAAAAGAGAAAGGGGAGAAATTGGATGGGAGTGAATGGGAAGTGGCTTTGATCCAAACACATTATATGAATATATTAATGTTAGATAGCATACAAAAAATGAACAAGTAAATAAATATTGAAAATAAGTACTTAAGAAGTCATTTAGTTGTATTCTTAAGAAACATCTGCGAGTTCCAAGTTAAATCATTATATATATGTGTGTGTGTGTGTGTGTGTGTGTGTGTGTGTGTGTGTTTATATAAATTATATATGTATGTTAACTAGCATGGATACTGCTATGTTAAGCCAAGACCACACAATGATTACATTCTCGTATATTATTTATGTGTATTATTATTTTTCTCTTCTTGAGTTATGCCTCCTAGATGAGGGCTTGCATCTTTGTTACAAGTACCATTTGATGCTCAAACCTAATGCACATCTTTGTCTTTTATTTCTAAAACAAGAAGTAATTGATCTCAGACATTTCCTTGATTTTTTTTTCCAGAACACACTTAATTTCTTTACTTACCAAACCAACCAACAATGAAACATTTGTTCTCCACACTGTAGTTCTGTTACTTCAAATCTTTTTAGAGTACATTTTTGGTCAAGTGTAGCCAGGGAAATACAATAATCTTCTGTTCATATAACTTTACTATTCCCATTTTTAGATTAAAATGATTTAAAGCAAAGGATTTAATTATTTGCTTTGCTGCTGACTACAATTATTTGAAAATTTCTCTTTTATGAAATCAATATTTTTAATCTACTTTAAACATATTCACAAGTATTGGTTTTTTTAAGCTTTAAGATGTACAGTATGCCTCACCGCTTTGAAGAGATCCTGTTGAAAAATGGGTGCTTCAGATGTCCACTAAGATGTATTTGTTGTGTAACCATATGGCAGAGAGGGACAAGTTCAACTCCTGAACTTTGTGGCTGGCCTTCCTGTTCACCTTCCCCACTAGGAAGAGGCATGGTGCTCAGAGTTGCACACTGCACTGTGGTCTAGTGGGGGAGGGGATACAGGTGTTTGCCCACCTGGCCTGCAGCTGCGTATGCTCTTGCCTAAGTAGAATGGGCTTGTCAGCCATCTTGAAGTAATCACAAGTTTATCTTCTTGGAAGATCCTCCTTAGCTGGGATCTATACTTGACCCTGGAACAAGTTCACCTCATGGCTGTGGTGTGTGGACAGTGGTGGCTATGTCAAGACTGCCTAATGAGGATGAACTTCACTATCTACCTCTTGCATCATGGGAACACATACGCCTTGCTAAGGCCTCTAAGAACTGTACTTAACAGTATTAGCAACTGGCTTTCATATAGCTCAGTGTGTGAATTAGTAATAATGTATAACTATTTTCTGATTGTGTGTGTCTGTTTGTGCGTGGTATGGTGTATGTGTATGTGGTGTGTGTGTGTGTGTGTGTGTGTGTGAGAGAGAGAGAGAGAGAGAGAGAGAGAGAGAGAGAGAGAGAGAGAGAGAGTATGACAGAATTGCTTGGGCTGTATTAACTGTAGAGTGTCATCTGGAACCTTCTATTGTCCAATATTAGCACATTCTGAGTGTCCTTGGGAGAAACAGTAAGGTGACACTTGTCACCATTCCAGGCATGGAGGTCTGTGCTAGTTTGTGTACTAGTTAATAAATGGCCAGAAAGAACTCAGCCATTTTATAGTTTTAATGCTCTTTTATCATATCCTCATAACTTGCAAAGCAATAAAAGACAATAAAGTCATTGTAATCTCAGTTCCAGTAAGTTCAGAAGCAACAAACTTCACTAGACAACAGTGTCTGAAAAGAGATGCTCATTTGTTCCCGTCTCTCAGGGTCTTGAAACTTGGGTCTTGAATGTATGACCAAGGTACAATGTACAGAAAGAACTCCACTGTAGCTGGGACACTAACTGCAGCAGATGTACACAATACACTCTGCAGTGGAGATGTGCCTTGCATTTTAAATCATGAGATTTTATGGACAGAGTTAAGTCCACTGGGACATGAATTCTTGCAGGCAAAATAAATTTGTTCTGCAAAGGCTTCAAAGTAGATAGTAACAGGTCAAAACAAATGTAGCTATCCCAGCAAGCTTATTTATGCAGACAGTTTAAGCTATGTGCTTATGCATTTATTTTGTCAAAAATGTGCACTCTCATATCAAACCTCAGGAAATATATCTTTCAGTATATGTTATGCTATTACATAGAATTCTGTAATTAGATATAAAAATCAGATATAGAAAGCATAAAGTGAGGAACAATAATTTAAAATAAATAGTTTGCTATAGATTTGAGGACATATACTCTTGAAATTGGGAATGTAGGGTGCATTCATGTACAATGTGATTTGTATGTATGTAGAAATAGTATATATAAATATACACATACACAAAACTGGACACTATAACAAGTACCGCAGAAACTCAATTATTAATAAATGATATTTTTTATTAATATTAATAATATTAATAAATTATAAATTATAAATAAAATTAATAAAACTCAAGTATTAATAAATGATATTTTTCTCTGAATTACTCATATTTTTGGCCAGCCTTATTCTCAGAACAGATTAGGAGTACTGAATAAATATTTAATTTTAAGTTAATTGAACTGGCTGAGTGACTTGTGAAAAGTCGTTTTTTGATAGCTCTCAGGGGTCTACCATTCAAAAAAGCAGAGTCATGTGGCTGCTTTGGATGGATGTGCCTGTTCATATTGTCAGCCTCTCCGACTGCTGGTTTTTACTAAGATCGTTCTCATTCAGAATGACAACAGTGTCTTTAGAGAGCGACAGGAACTCTTTACTTTCTTAATAACTGAAGGAGAATGAATCATGTGACCAAACCTGTGGTAAAGTTAACATGGAAAGAGGAGGAATTATAGGTATTCTTAGTACTGTTGTGAGTGAATTTCCATATTTGGCTTATGTTTTCTCTTGTGAGGGATTTTGCACAAACTATATTTCTCTCTCAATATGATCTTAAATTTCTTCTTCTTAAGCAGCCCATACCGAGAGCTAGTGTTGAACCCATACTGAGAGCTGTTGTTGAGCCCATACTGAGAGCTAGTGTTGAGTCCAATCAGGTAGGCAGTCAGAGGCCATGATTCTCAGCCTCCAATCACAGCATGTTTCCTGTGGTGCGGGCACAGCATGTGAATTGAGCCAAGATCGGCTCCCAAAGGATGTAGAAGTGCAGAAGTGTGATAGGACTCCTTGAGCAAAACCTTCTGAAGCCCTAATCTAAAGTAAATAGTGTCTCCCCGTTCTCAGTTCTCAGGTAGAGCTTGCATTCCTAACAGCTTTCCAGGGCAAGGAAAAGGTAAGCAAACATTACCTGAATAAAAGAGAAAGCTGATAAGACTACCTCACAACCAACAAGACCAAAGCAGCAAGGATGATAGGTGGGAAAAACGCTGGGTCAACTCCTCAACCTTGAGAGTAAGGAAGGTTATGGTGGGGAAAATGATGGGTCAACTCAGCCTTGAAAGCAAGGATGGTTCGGGTGGGGAAATGTTGGGTCAATTCCCCAGCCTTGGAAAGAAGTGGGGGCCTCTGAAGTCTACTGGTCTATAGAGACAAAGTATCGAACAAGCAGGCAATTCGCTTGACAATCTTCAAACACTGGCACACTAATTGGTAACTGATTTGAAAGATAACAATGGATAATTTAAATAATATCTTTGATGGGAAAAATACTATTTGACTACATGATCTCCAGCAGAACAGGCTGATTCCAGGAGGAAGTTCGTTCTGTGTTTCAGGGAATTGTACAACAGGAGGATGAAGAAAAAATGCAAACCCAGATGCATACATGTGACCCCCCATATAAAACTGTGAGGGATACATATGTATGACCCCCATATAAAACTGTGAGGGGTACATGAGGCTTTTCCCTTCATTTGCCACTGGCCATAAAATATCAAAACTACAGCATAGTTTGCTCTGCCTGGGTTCTGTGTGCGAATCTTCATTTTCAAACAGGGTGGTGGGGACTGCTCTTGGGATAATCGGATGGTGTGGACAACAGGAAAATCATTTTCATGAAGGCTAGTGGGTTTCTGTTTTCACTTTGATTTGGTGACTAAAGACAATGGTGGAGCTAACCTGACACTAGGACCACTGCCTTCCCACCATTAGGTTAGCTGACTTGAGAACTATTTCAGTGCCCACCAGGCTGCAAGAATGCTTCCTCCACCCTCAATGTCTCTAACCTACTTGGAGTTTATTCTGTGTTCTGAATTTGTATGGAGCTATCAATTTGAGGAAAAACCAAAACTGAAAAGATTCCTCTTTGCTTCTTTGTTTTAAATTATCATCTGCCATCTTCTTGACCCGAATTCTGACAACACAATTGCTATGAAATATCGGTTTGAACTCAAAACCAGAAATCCTGACTGCAGCTCTTTGCCAAATAGGTGCTAGTTAGAACCAGCTGCCCACAGCGGAACTGCTGAAGGCTTCAAGGCTGCCTGTGATCTGAGAAAACCCTGGCTCAGCCTTTTCAAAGGGGGCGATTGCCATTTTGCAAAATTCTCCAGGATGGATGATGTCATCTACGATAAATCAATGTGTTGTCTCTTTCCTTGTTGAATTCATCACGGTGAATGTCTTAGATGGAAGGAGAATCAATCAGGGTTTAGGTGGGCATGTGTGTGTACCTTTCATGTGTGTGCATGTATGTATACATTCATGAGTGCATGCCTGCTTGTGTCTGAACACATATGTGTGTGCTTGTATTTATGTATGGTATATTTGCATATGTGGACATGGTTGTGTATGTGTCTTGGAGGTGAAATGGAAGAGATGGGATCTCTGATAAGTTTGCATTACCTGAGCCCAGAGCCTTTACTGGCATTCTAGGAGCAATGCAGTCTCACCTCTGTGTGTCCCCTCTGAGCTACAGGTGGCCCCATTCCATCCACATTTCCTGAATTTTACTAATAAAATAAACATTCTCAGAAGGGCGACACTGGCTATGGCCATCTCATTAAGCACAGAGTTCTGTTTTCAACATAATTAGTCATCTAATTACTCATCCAAAATTAGTTAGTGCATTCATATGCCTAATTAATTAAAATTTCATTCAAAGTACCCTGTTGGTAATGCTTTTGTTCTCTGTTCTGACAAATCGAATTACTGAGGGACAGATTTGATTTAGAAATTGGTTTAGGTTGAGTCTCATCATAGGCCTATTAAAATATTAATGAATAAAAACAGTGAGAATATTAATTTCCATAATTAAGATGTAACCCCCCCCCAGATGTTAATGATTTCTAAGGAACACTGCTTTCAATCTCAGGAAACATAAATCCCCTAGTATTTCAGACTGAGTCCTGAGGTTGAAGAGTAAGATCTGAGTTCAACATTTCCGTTCATTCCTAGAAATGGAGTCATGGGCTTAGGGGATGGAAAGCCCATGGTGGATAAACTGGTGTGTGTGTCAAGGCTGATGGCTCAATATCATATGTTCATGGTCCATGGATACCTACCGGAGGGAGGAGACATTCCTGGAAGAAAGGATGCCTGGTGCCTCATTCAAGGTCAGCCCACAGGTAAAGTGGATGGCACTGGAGAAGGAAACATGACAGTTTCAGGAAACATAAAATAATTTTTAAGGCCATCTTCTTTGAGATAAACATCAATTTTAATAGGAGCTTAGAAGACAAAGCAAGGAAGGTAATACTGACTGCTTCCATAGTGGCTCCGAGAATGACAGGAGAGATGAAATGTGCCTGAGGTTTCTTGCCAAGAATCTGTTACCAACCACTCACTTCAGGATATTCACAACATCCAGAAACCCTGGGACAGCATCTCGAGGCCCAGGACTTGCCTTGAGTCACTGTCTCTACTTTCTCTAATTGCACTGACTGGCTTTAGCTAGCCACGTCCAACATGGGTTCTATCAGTTGGAAGGTCTGATTTCTGCTATTAAATATGTCTTCTAGTTAGTCGAGTGTTCTTGGGCTGGGCTTGATGTCTCTGAACCTCTATCCCCATTTGTAAGATAAAGGTATGTGCCATTATAGATCTAAAGCTGAGTTTTCTAAGTGATTTCATGATGACTAATGAGCTCCAGTCCTTAAATCCAATAGAAATAAGAACATAACAGTAAGCACACTTCACACTAGAGGTTGGTGAGTATAATAAGCACTGAGTTATATCTTTTGATAATATAAAATGACTCTACAAATATCACTCAGATGTCATATATTATAATCTGTGTTTACCTTTTCTCCCTTCCTTCCGAGTCAGAGCTAAGTGCATTCCCAGGACAGTTTACTCATAGAGAAGGCCTTGGCATAAATCGGAGCTATTTCCTTTACAGCTCTACTGTAAACTATATTTAAAAAAATCTAGTTTTGAAAAAAATGAGCCACTGGCTCATCTCTGTATTAGAGTCATAAAAGGAAAAATTTAAAAGCAAGGGAAGGAGACAGTGATAGATCCCAATTTCCCAGCCACACAAACACCAGCTGCAGAGCAATGGGTACTGTCATGAATCTCCTCTCCTCTGGCGGCCTTTTTGGACCCCTGGTTTGCTATTTTCTCTTAAGGTAGCCTTCTCAGTACAACTTTAGAGGGGATACAGTCGTTTCCTTCTCTTAGCTCCATCTCTTGAATTGAGCAGGAAAAGCGAATGCCTTAATTTTAATTTCTCCCAAATATTTTTCCCCTTTACTGAATTGTTTTTAGGAAAGAAAAGGGTGAAGATGAAATTTCATAGTAGGCTCAAGGAATTCTTAAACAGGCAATGGGGGTGGAAGAATGGAAGGGAAGGAGAGAGAGAGAAGAAGATGGAGTGGGAGGCTGGAGTGACAAGAAGGGTACAGACTGCCTTTCTCCATTTTCAGCGTCCCACACCCTACTTCCATCTTTCAACCTTCTGTTTCTGATTCTGCCTTCCAGAACGCCACGGAATGAACAAGAACAGCTCTGATCCTTCTATCCCTCATTCTCTGGGAATGAGGAAGCTGCAGAATGTCCATGCATAATTGCTCTGGGCGGTTCAAAGCTCATTTTCTTGAAGGGAGCGAATTCCCCGCTGCAGATATTACTGTGTGTACAATGTGCCTCCATTGTGAATCATTTCATCACTATTTTGTAAGTGTCCAGGGTCTGCATTGGAATGGAGACACTTTAATTATTAAATTAACACAATTTAATGGTCGATATGTTCCATTCCTCACTAGACTTTATATTTTTAAAATTAACCATTGCTTTCTTCCTAATGATATAGAGAATGTCTTAGTGATATAGAGTATAATGTCTTCGCTTCATATTGAGGAATACTGGGTGTTTCCTTAAATCTCCAAAACTGACGTGTTGCTGGAAAACATCCACACATGAGGCCTTTCCTATGCTTTTTTTTCTTTATTGGCTTTTGTTCTATCCATGTCATTTTATCACATTTCGATACTTTAATGAACTATCATACCACAAATCTTACACACAGTGCTTATCATGCTAGTAGACACACAGGCATTCTTATATAAGTGTAATATTTATCCAGTTGCCTCTTTCTTCATTTACTTGATATCTTAAATTTTGTTTCATACAAAGAAATGGGTTCCATTGCCAATTTTTCTTATATATCACAATTCTTTGTTCTTATTCACCCCCATGTACTGTCACCCACCATCTTTCTTCCCACTTTGGGATCCCCTTCCCCATCCTACCCCCATCCTACCCCAGCTTTCATGACTCATATATTTCCCATTTATTAATAGGGCTGGGGGCTTCCACTCAGTTGGAAATAGCAACATCTCCTAACATTTTCCGCAGCAAAACTGCTTGAAAGTGTACAGAGAGAAAGAGACAAAAAAAAAACAAAAAACAAAAAACAAAAAAAACAACAACTCTGTGTTCACATAAAGGGGTGCCAGGCCTTTCCCTGCTGTTAAGTAATGAAGAGAGGTAGGGAGTTGTTTGTTTCTAGGTTGTCAAGCAGAGGTGGTAGTTGGTCAAAGTGGCAGTAATTACAATGGCTGGAAGTTTCTGGGGTTCTCTCAGTGCAAAGAGCTTTATGGTTTCTGCCATGTGTTGGGGAGCGTGTGCATCTGCTGACTACCTGCTGTGAGATGTAGAGCTGTGGAGCGGACTGGGACACCATATGTGGAGTAACTATGGTATGCATAGGTTCTATTAGAAGATGCCAATTGGCAGAATTTGGTGACCCACACTGCCATGTTGGTAAACATCACTTTTAGAACAGCTTTATTGATGTGTAATTTGCATTGTGCAAAAGTCATTAAGGGTGAAATTGAATGGATTTTGGTAAATCGATTACATAATATAGATTTAAGACATCTCACCATTCTAATGATCCTCTGGATTCATTTCCAGTGACCAAATTCCATCTCTGACCAGGCCTCACTAACCAGCTTTCTTCTTGTTAGGTTTGTCTTTCCAGATGTTTTATGTAAATGCAGTCATAACCTCTTTGGTATCTTGAGGGCTCTGTTTAGCATAGTGATTTTGAGGTTCACCCTATGTATGCATAGTAAGATTTTCTAAAACAAACCTGAGTTTTACCATTGAACATGTTCTTGGTTCAAATTATCTCTTTTGTCGTTTTTACCAACATGCCTACATAGCTTATCTCATGTAGGATCAATAAAAAATTGCATAAATGAGAGAAAATAATGTTATTTAATGACCAAAAGAACATTATCAAAAATTTGATGAATGAGATGCAGGAATAGTAAACTATAAAAAACAGCACGTTTATATGAAATACAAGGAAGAGATGTGAGCAGTTCTCCATGTAATAATACTTGCTCAGGAAATGGGCAGTGTTCATTTATCTGAGACTCAGACATCTCCCAGGCCCAGCACACTCTAGTATCCTCTTAGGCTTTATGAAAACAGTGAGCACATATGGAAATTCAAGGGGAGAGTACTTACGGATAGGCCATCCCTAGTTGCAAGAATTGTGGAACAGCCGTTGTCTCTGACACCCATGTTGGAGCTCAAGACTAAGGAGAAATGAGTGCTTTTATTATTTTTAAACTAGACTTTATTTTCAAAACAATTTTAGAATTATAAGAAGATTGCAAATAGAGTACAGTGTTCCCATGACCTCCTTACCCAACCTCCTCTTACAGTGATGAAGTTATTTTAATCAATGAACTAATGCTGATGTTAACTGAAGTATGTAGATTGCTCAGTTTTCCTTAGTTTTTATCTGCTGCTATTTTTCTATTACAAAATCCTGTCAGGAGTTAGGAGTTTCACTCAGTTGTCACCTTTCTCGAGGCTACTCTTAGCTATGACATCATCTTGGACTTTAATTTAGCTGTTTTTTTTTTTTTTTTTTTTTTTTTGAGTTTTGAGGAAGACTAAGGCACAGGTTTTGAGGCGCCTCTCCCTGCTTGGGGTTTTGTTCTTGGTGACACTGGCATGAAATGTATGAGGGGAGAATCACAAAAGTAAAATGTCATCCTCATCCTGTAGTGTGGGAGGAATGTGTTCCCAGAATGAACTTATCACTGCAGATGTTGTCTTCCAGCACCTGGCTTTGGTGGTGTTCACCAGGTGTCTCAACTGCAAACTCCCTGTCCTCCACATTGGTGGTAGGAAGTCACTATTTCCATATCACAATAGATAGACCGTGCCCCACTTCCTTGAAGGCAGAATAAGCACATAAATTACTTGAGTTTCTGCTGAGAGGTTAGTCATCCTCTTTCTTATGTCACTGGGCATTCAAGCATCTTTGCACTCTGTTTAATTCTGTAGGTTATTCATTTATCATTTTATGTTATTACTTTATGTTGTTGTTGTTGTTGCTCAAACCATATCACTCCCAGCCTTTGAGAGTGGCTTTGTTTATGTCTGTGTCCCCTGGAACATAATGTCTATGTCAGGATGCTGCTGGTGGTGGCGATTTTCCTTTGTTTACTCCCCTGGAAGATGTGGTGGTCTCATTGTGTGTATTTCCTCTTCCTGTCATCGACTGCCCAACCTGGATCAAGCCAACCAGAGAATCCTGGTTCCCCCTGGTAGAGAATCATTTCAGAAATACTGGATGTTAGTTGTACTTTTCCACTTCTGGGATTTTTTAAAAGGTAATTTGAGAAGACAAAGGAAAGAAAATATGTATGATGATATTTTGAGATTATGAAAACTATTTTATATGGGTTGAGATAGCTTATAAATCCCAAATTATTACCTTTTACTAAAACATTGACTATTTAAAACTAAACATTTTCCTTTTAGTCCTGTCAAAGACCTTTCATTCAACAAACATTTTCATAAGGTTCTTTTGAAAGCTTTTAGAGGAATAGATTTAGGTGCTGAAAATTCATAGACCCTTTAAATTTATTCTAATTTGGTACAAAATAAATGAATTAAATTGAGCATAATATTCTAACAAATAATATTTATACAAAACCGGTTTCGTTTGTGTACTGCTTAATGATCAGGATACAGAATTTGGTGTTAGGAAGTATTGCTGTTGCTAATATTTTAGACTGTAGATTATATAGTCTAAGGATTATGATAGTTCCTGATAATATGAACTTATTAGAGAGTACTGAATCTGACCCACTAGACAAAGAGGAAAGAGGTCAGTATGACCTAAGGAAGCCACCAACGGGTCTATAGCTATGCCTTGACTAATGTGTGGGTGGACAGAACATCACTACTACAATTTTGGCTTCTCACCAGTAAATTCGTTCATTTTTTCACTTTCTAAGGAAATATAATAGCATCTAATTAAGAAATTTTGCTTTAAATAATTATAACTTGCTAGAAGTGCCACAGGCTAACAATTCTGAGGTCTCTTCATATTAAATAACGTGAGCAAAGAGTTTTTTTCCATTGTTTGGTTGTAGAATGATTCTGGTATTCTCTAAAGGCTTGTTTATCACAACATATTAGGGATGATGGAGAGCAGAAAGCCCAGGTTGTTGCTGAGATAATCTTTGTTTATTACACACTTTCTGTAGCTATGAATTACATGCATGGCACAACCAGACCTCTGGTTTCCTCTTTTGGTGAAAACTTTGTTCAGCCATAATAATGTACTTAGCAAAATGTATACATGATTGTATCAGTAGAAGTAAGGATATAGACCAACGCATATGGGTTTACCTTCAAAGCTAAACTTATAATTGGGTTTTGTAGCAATATCTACAATAACACATCACCTTGCTAGAGTTCCTCTGATTTCTCTGATTCAGTGAGTAGGATTTAAAAGCAGTCATTGTGGGAGTTAGGGTCTTTCCCTGGAAGAATCTCCTGGAATTAACAGCTCAGGACATAGGTACAGATTACTTTTCTTACTTTAGATGCACAGGAAAACTTATAATGCATATGTGAGTGAGAGAGGTTTAAATCTGTGGTTCTCAACCTGTGGGTCATGACCCTGTTTGGGGTCAAACAACCCTTTCACAGGGGTCACCTAAGATCATCTGGAAACACAGATATTTACATTACTATTCACAGCAGTAAGCAAACTCACAGTCACGATGTAACAATTAAAAGAGTGTCATGGTTGGGGGTCACCATAACATGAAGAACAGTGTCAAGAGGTTGCAGCATCAGGAAGGTTGAGAACCACCCTTTTAAATGGAACCTGCTGGTTTACATGAAGCATCATTTCACTGGATTATTGGACCTTTGGTGAATCCAAGGAATAAGTTGCAATCATCTGTTGCCCCTGGGAAGCTGCATCCATTTACAGAGTCCAGCTCAGTAGAAACAAGAAAAGAAAAAGAAAACAGATTTTTTAAAAGAGACGTATAGTTGCCAAAGATGTTTTCAAAATTGAGAGGCACCACAAATTCTATAGCATGCTATAGGATGGGGGAATGCCTCTCTGTTTCCTTGTGACTCCTCAGAAACTCTTTTCTAGAATTTTCTCAGGCAGCTCATAACCCATGCCTGTTACCCTGCAGTGCAGGACTTCCTGACTGTCTGGATATGACTGACCACTCTTCAAAGGGGGCAGATGAAAGCAGCCACATCAAATACATCCTCAGGTCTCTTACACTCTGCAGACCAGAGGATTCACTGACCCAGTGAGGGTTGAACCATTTTCCCATGGGTAGCCATGTGTTCTCCTTAAAGGAAAACTGTCACAGTGGACAGTTGCTTATGTGTGCTTCAGGCACTGGGAAGAAGGTCCATTGGAATTGAGGACCACTAGAGAAACATAATTTTTTTCAAACATGATATGTAATACTGTGAGTGAGTGGTCCACAGCTCTTACCAGTTTCTCAATGAGGATAAATGTATGGTTGGAAAGATGGCTCAGTGAGTAAAATACTTGCCACATAAGCCTTTTGACCAGAGGTCCAGCCCTGGAATCCATGGTGGAAGAAAACAATGAACTCTTGAAAGTGTTCTCTCTCCATACACACCATGATATCACAAGCATATGCACACATATGTACACACACACACACACACACACACACACACACACACACACAAAGAAATAGAACAACTGTCATTAACAACAATGATTTAAAGCAGTAAAAGTTGAATATTTAAAATTTTAATTTATATTTACTGTATGAGTATGGCATGTATGTGTGCATCTATGTTCATGTGTGTATGTTGGGGTACAGGCGTAGGGGATAGAGGGCAGTTTACTTTACTTTTGAGACCAGTTCTAAAACTCACCAAGCAGGCTAAGCTGCCTGACCAGTGCCTCTGTCTTTCCAGTACTGGGATTGCAAGCATGTACCAACACACAGGGCTCTTTTTACACAAGTTCTGGGGGCTAGACTTCATCTTTTGATGCTAGTAAGGCAAACACTTTATGACTGAGCCAACTCTCCAGCCCAAAAGCTGAACTTTGACATCATTTGATATTGACAGACTATAGTGTAAAGAATTCATTAACAGACATGAGTCTTGGTGCAGTGAGCCTGTCCATTCTTCTGTTCTCATCCTAGCGATCACCAACAAGGAACTTGACACACACTAGAGCCTTCTTAAAAGAAGATCCTTAGCCCATTTATCATCTGTATATAGTAGGGCTACTGATTTATTTATTTTTTTTAGTTAATTTTGTATCCTGCCACTTTGCTGAAGGTGTTTATCAGCTGTAGGTATTCCCTGGTAGATTTTTTCCAGTCACTTATGTAAACTGCAAACATATCATCTGCAAACAGTGAAAGTGTGACTTCTTTTCCAATTTATATCCCCTTGATCTCCTTTTGTTGTCTTACTTCTCTATTTAGAACTTCAAGTATAATCATGAAGAGATATGGGGAGAGTGGACAGCCTTGTCTTGTTCCTGATTTTAGAGGAATCACATTGTGTTTCTCTCCATTTAGTTTGATGTTGGCTGTTGGTTTATTGTATATTGCTTTTATTAGGTTTAGGTATGTTCCTGACCTGAACAAGGGGGAGCTCATGGACCCCAGACTGATAGCTGGGTAACAATCATAGGACTGATCCAGACCCCCTGGATGTGGGTATCAGTCAGGAAGCCTGGGCAATCTATGGGGACCTCTGGTAGTGGATCGGTATTTATCCCTAATATACAAATGGACTTTGAGAACCCATTCCACATAGAGGGATACTCTCTCAGCCTAGAAAATGGGGGAGGGCCTAGGCCCTGCTCCAAATGATACGGCAGACTTTGAAGATCCCCCATGGAAGGCCTCACCCTCCCTGGGGAGCAGAAAGGGGATGGAATAGGGAGTCAGTGTGGGGTGGGGAAGAGGGGAGGGAGAGGGAATTGGGATTGACATGTAAAACAAGCTTGTTTCTAATTTAAATAAAAATCACCATAATTCAAAAATAACAACAACAAAAAGAACAAAAACAAAAAAAGAAGATCCTCAACTGATAAAGCACCTCTATCAGGTTGGCCTGGAGGCAAGACTATGGGAGCATTTGCTTGATTAATGATTGATGTGGAAAGGCCCAGCCCACCATTGGCAGTGCCATTCCCAAACAGGTCCTGGGGTATATAAGAAACCAAACTGAGAAAGCCATGGAGAGCAAACCAATAAGCAGAGTTCCTCCAAGGTCTCTGCTTCAGTTTCTGCCTCCTCGTTTGTTTCTTAAGTTCCTGTCCTGACTTCCCCCAGAGATAGACTATGACCTGGGATGTGGAAGCCAAAGAAACCCTTTACTCCCAAGTTGTTTTTGTCATAGTGTTTATCATAGCAACAGAAAAACAGACTAGAACATGATCTAAACACAGCTTAGTAAAGAAGATGGCTTTAATTTTAGCAACCAGTAAAGGCTTCCATATAGAGTGGGGCTGGTTCTGGGACATGGGATTCCTAGGCTCTCTCTTACCAGTTTCACTCCCACTGGGCCATGCAGACCATCAAGAGATATACCCTTTGGGGTAATGAGCAACATAGCCTCTTTCCATTTTTTGTTTGTTTTTTGTTTTGTTTTGTTTTTCGAGACAGGGTTTCTCTGTGTAGCTTTGGAGACTATCTTGGCACTCGCTCTGGAGACCAGGCTGGTCTTTCCATGTTTAAAACACATTTATGAACACATACCCCATATCAGAGCTTAAAATTGCTGCCAACATGAGAGAAATGCATTGTAAATCATTGTAAATCAGAGACATACTCATTGATATCTTTATTCTTTGAAATATGCATTAGTTAAACATTTGTGATAGTTTTCTTAGAAATAGGTACAACTTTAAAATTTGAGATTCCAAAGTAGATGTAAGTAACTTCAGCATCACAGAGTGAAGACAAGGAACTCAGTGGCCAGATAGCCTAGCTGAAGTGGCGAACTTCCAGTTCAGTGAGAGACCCTGTCTCAAGGGAATAAAGTGGAGAGTGACAGGAAAACATCCATTCTTCTATGGGCTCTACATGTGCATATCAAGGAACTGGCCTTAAGGAAGTCTGGATGCCATGTGGAAGTCCACTGAAGCTAGGGCGTGGGTCTCTGTATTGACTACTATACCTGGGGATCAAATGATGCTGAGGGCAGTGGAAGCTCCAAAGAAAATAGAGACACCCAGCTGGAAAACTGAAGATGCTTTAGTGATTAGATGTGTTTGGAGTAGCCGATCCCATGTTTGGGTCTGAAGCCTGGGCCATTTATCATTGTATATGTTTTTAGTTCTAAGAGAGGACACAACACGTTACACAAAATACCTATGCTTTCAATGAATGAATGAATGAATACAAGGGTGACATTGCAACTCCATTACTCTGACTTCCAGCACCTGGAAAACATAATCTCTCACTTAAAAGAAAAGAAATGCTAGGCACAGGCTGGTTTGACTGTAAATAAAATGAATTAGATTCAAAAGCACTAAGTTGGAAGTAAAGGTATTTACCAAGAGAGTGTTCATCAAGCACTGTAGCTCAAGGGAGAATCCAGGGCTATTGCAAAAGGGTTTGGTGATGTATTTACATAAAGACAATCCAGCCTGGGTATAGATCCACAGAAGACTAGAAACACAAAATCTAGATTCTAGGGTGGAGGCAAGACATCCTCCTCCAAAGTTCATGTCAACATGCACTATCTCTTTTCATCTTGGAGACAGATCCTGAGAGATAAATCAAAACTTACAGAGAGTCAGGAGGAAGCTGGGGCTGGGAGAGGTGGGGATAGTTTTGAGTTTAATCTCCATTCTTCAGGCCCTTCTCCTTGAAGAATCCTCTCTCTTCTACCACTCCCATGGAGTATTTGTAGTCAGTGGCAGAGAGATATTGTTTCAGCTAGAACATGAGTTCTTAAGGTGACCAATGAAGGAGAATGTAAATATTTTCCCAGCAAGAGATTTTATTTTTTCCCTGGAAAATAGTTGAGGACTTACTCATGGCTTTGGATCCTTCTTCTCTGGTGTGTACTTTTGGATGACCCTAAGCAAGAGATATCAGAGGCAAGATGTTCTTCCACTTACACAGAAGAAAAGAAAAAGTACCAAGTCACATTTGAGGTTAACCACACCTTGGCTGTCTGGGGTCTTCTACTCATCACTATTTTTAGCAACAACACCGTGAGAAAAATTCCAGTCTAACATTAGAGATGCCTGCACATTGAGAAGTGGTGAGTTTGCTGAAGGATAGAATTCTTCCAAGCATAACACATCACCAAGAGGAGGAATCCATAACTACTGCTGACTAAATCCCCCATAGTCGCAGAGGTTTGAAATCAAAGCATAATTTGTAGGGTGACCTGTCTGCTTGATCTGATCTTAAACGGGCACAGAACTTGTCCACCCACAGGGCATAATCTCTTCCTGTCATTTGGAAACATTATCTCAACAGCATTTCAAAATTGTTCTTTGCATACTACTCTAACTCAAATGGGGAAACCGAGGCTTGGCAGTAAAATTGACTTTTCTGAGTAATTAATTTCTCTGCATCTATGTCTTTTCCAGATCATAAGCATACTTATGACAGAAATCTACATAGTAAGAACTTCAATATAAATTATGCTCAGAGGACTCAAAAGGCAAGGTTGAGGTATGGGAATGTTACACTATATGTTGTTAATCTCATTTACCATCTGTTCACCCTAACGTTTACCTTTCAAACACCACCTTGTTCACATGGTCTGTGGACTCTCTTGCCTTTAACTCACACAAAACAACAACAACAACGAGAAAAACAGCAAAGTAAGTCAAAAGATAGAATTACCATGTGCAATAGAATAAAACAACAAAAACTCAGTAAGACAGCAACAAAAAGATTGTGTAAGAGAGAGAATATATTAAAGTGAAAATTATAGGGTCTAGAAAAGTTTAATTCCTGGGCATGGTTAAATAAATGTTCCAAATAGCAGAAATGGATCAAACAGTGAGACAATAGCATTTACTCCATGAACTGCAGTTTTTTTTTTCTCTCTCTTCCATTGTACTATAATGGACAGTGGCTATCCGTGTGATGTTTCTCAAACTGTGACTGAGACACATGGTGGTTGACTATATAACTTTATGGCTTGGAATAATATGGAAATTGAGTAAAAGGGCATAGTAGGCAAGTGAAGAGACAGAACTTGGGGTTCACTTATGAATCTATAAATGAGTAGTCCTTGACCACCTGACTATGGATATATATATATATATATATATATATATATATATATATATATATATATCTACAGCAAATAATCAGGAGATTCCTAGGTATAGATAAAATGTTTTATGGGTGATCAGTCAGTTAATCTATACTTAATCCTGACAAAGTACTCCCAAATTAACAACTTTATACGATACACACACACCTTCCCTGTGTAGAAAATATCATCTTTCCTTAGTCTTTATTTGTCTATTTATTTGAAATTCTGTAAACCATCACTATGGGGAAGGCAGAAGATCCGCTAAGTTCACATTACAAGTAGAGGACCATCCTTACATCCTCACCCACATGCTTCTCAGCTGACAGGAAAAGGCTTGGAGCACCTGCTAAGTGCCTCACTGAATAACTTAGAGCAACTGTGAAGCCCACACTCATTGTCTGAATGCAAATCGTGAGCATAATGGCTCAGGGAGAACCGACCTTCCTCGAAAAAATAGCTCATTAATTTCTTAGGAGACCTATTTTCAGACAGCTCTCTACTAAATAAACGATGCCTGCCTTTCTGTTATGATTTCTTGTTATCTATATTAATAGCACTTAGGCACTTTCTGTACATATGCAGTGTTGGCTCATTTACATTCATTGCAGTTTGATCATATTCCAGGCCATGAGTCAGGATGCCTGGCGATGAGGAGAGATGGAGGTTTTACCTTTAGTAAGGATAAACAAAGAAGCCATGGCCACACACTGGGATTGATTTCATGATTCAGGGGCCAGGGTAGTGTTGAGGAAGAACAAAGTTATCATATCAAGCACCAGAGAAAGAGAATGTCGGATCTGATCTGAAGACTGGAGAAAGATGAGGAGGGCAGAGATAGAGGGTGGAAGTGCAGAGGAAGGACTTTGAGTGATAGCTGAAATGTCTGCAGCACACCACACCTGACAGGCAACCCCCATGCCACAGGTTGCCACAGTTTCTAGCTAGTATTCTTGATGACACCTCTACAATGTGTTCTATACCCCATGGGCAGCTGAAGATTCCCAGGCCTTTGTTATCATCTCATCATTTACCCCACTGTATGAGATGTGCATGAGACTGAAGTTCAGCTGCCCATTAGGGCTGCATCTCTCCCCACCTCTTCTCAGTCAAGTTGCCCTGCTGGCTGGCTTATTGCTGGTCTTCACTTACTTCCAATTAATTTCATAAGAACCTGCACTAGAGAAAACAGAGCTCATTAAACTCATCAGCAACCTCACTTCTTACCAGGTAAAGTTTTGGCCATTTTTGCATCAGACTCCTGGTAGTTCTGGGGAAGAACATTCTCTCTCCCATCTTCCTGCCCTGACTGAATGGGTGATCTGTAGAGAGTCAGCTCTCTCTTTTAAGGTGTTATTTCTCTAGATAAGCATATTCCCACAGGGAATGGCAGATCCAGGAAATAATTTAAAATTTTATAATGCATATTATCTCAAAAGAAGAAAAAAACCAGCACAGATCAAAGAGATAAAAATTGAAGTCATTGATTATAATATATATACACACACATCATGAAGTTTGAAGACTAGTAAAAATACTTGACAGACAGAGCATCTGTTTGATAGAATATTGAATACTCCAAGTTCTCATGGAAGCAAGGATCAATAATGATTAAAATCGTTAATCAAGACAACTTACCTTTCTATCCTCAGTATTATTTTTTAATAAAATATTTTTCTTTAATGTTTTCTGAAGCTTAGCTTCTTTTTTTCTTTTTGGAAACCTGTTATCTGTGATGACACAATGAAGGATCACTACATAATTTATTTCTTTTTCCCTAAAAATGAGAGCTAACTGCTAACACAGCTCCCGCAATGAGGCAGACAGCAGAGGCTCTAAATGTCAGAAACAGCAGAAATATAAGAACGTGGTTATTCCTGAATAACCACTGAGGTCAGAGGACAGCCTGTAAGAATAACTGCTGAAGGTCAGCCCAGGGGGCTGGCTTTTTATTCTTGTGAACATATATAGCTGTTTCCTGATCTTGTGAACTCTCTCACGGGGTCAGAGGGAAAAAAGGGTCTTACCCAGTGTTATGGATGAATCAAATCAAAATGCCTCTAAAGTACTTGTCCTAAAAGAGAAAATCAACAGGAAGAAGACAAAAATGCTAAGTGCTGCAGTTGAGAAACTCTTCCAGATCCGAATCTACGTATGGAAAAATTCCTGGGTATTTTCTGACCCCAATGAGAGGATATCGTTTCTCATACTCCACCCCCCAAGGTGACAGATTCAAAAAAATGTAGTAGCTAAATATAAAAATTTTATCAGTATTTGCATTATCTTTGGTCCCAAAGAAAAAAAAAATTACTCAAATTCCCTAACTTTTTATGTTCTTCCAGACATTACTTCCAGAACATTCCAGACATGTCATGGCTGAACCTGGGGTTTGTGTTCCTTGGATTTCATTCAACATCTGCTCCTTCATCCCTACTTTCATCACTCTGGATTGAGACTAGAATCTTTGGGTGACTTGTATTCTTATACATTTGCCCTGAAATCTGCAGGCCTCAGCTGCTGAAGGCAGGCAGCACTGGGTGCTCGAGAGAGACTTGATGCCACTAACCTCCCCACCCCCACCCCTCCGACTGTCAGTAATGACTTTCAGTGTAAACCTAGTGGGTGACTCTCGATGGGTCTGCTTTTGGAACTGAGTTATCCCCAGATAAGAGGGTTTATGCTTCCTGGCCCCCGACCATTTCAGAGTTACAGCCGCCTTGATTTTTCCACGCAGGGTTTCATTCTGGCTGTGTGAATGCCACACTATCAAGTTGAAGTGTGCTTTAAGAGAAGAAAGTGAGATTTTTTTTTTTTCTGGGAAGAAGTTTTTCAGTCTTTGTAAAGAAATAAGTACATTCAGATACAGACGACTAACAAATAATAGGCTTTCAGTGTGTTGGAAGAAGTAGTCTGGGGTCAAATACTGAAAGAAAAGTGAAAATTGCCAGAGCAGGAACCACACATAAAAGGTGGGATATGTTGCATGGAAACCTGACTTTCTAAACATGTCAAACATCAAATTAAATATGAGGTACAAGTCCAAGCTCTCTCAGCTTCTGAGTTTCCTTTCAACAGTCATTTTAAATGCTTGAGAATGACCTCCTATGCAAATGCCTACCTCTTGGTAACAATTCTATGCCCAATATCTGTGTTCCCTAAAGAAGGAAGGTGTGAGCTTTCAAAAACAACTGCTCAGTGTAGCCCTTGTGCCTCAGCACAGACTGCTCTTCCCATCTGATTCACATGGGCCTCTGGGTAATTTTAACAAACATCTACTCTTCTGCATTTAAAGGTAGTCAGTTCCTCCATACTGATGATCCAGTCAAGCCATTATCCCCCATTTCCTCTCAGCTAGTTGTGATTGCCTCTTGCTATCTCTCATCCTTTGTCCTAAGCAGAGTCTTCCCCCTGACTGGGAAAAATACAAAGCAGATTTTTTAGTGGTATCTCTTCTGTACTGTGTTCATGTTGATGCAGCCGAAGGTGATCTTAACTGTGGAGTACGGCCGAGAAAGAATTTGAGAAGCTCACACCAACTATACGATGATAATAACTTAGTTAGTAACAGCAGGAACTATTGACGGTGAATTCATCAAAGTTAAAATCATGGCTGATGTTTATCCAGATGGACAGGGTCAGGAGAGCCTGGGGAATTTGCTACAAGTCAGCTAGTCATTGACTGAGCTCAGAATCAATCCCAGGATAGTATCTTTATAAAAAGTCAGTATCACAAATACCCTGATCACCTGACAGTAGTTGAAAAGAGGTTACACAGCAGATTAGTTACCTAACCTCCAGAACCAACAGCCTATATGTGTATATGTGATGTTCTAAATATGCATACACATATACAAAGATATATTAATGAGTAATGCAATGTGGTACAATGGCTTAAACTGATTGTCATATATATATTCCTAATATACATGTTATCTTGTATCACATATATATGGAGAGAGAGAGAGAGAGAGAGAGAGAGAGAGAGAGAGAGAGAGAGAGAGCTAGAGCTAGTACAGCTGACTCAAAGGTTGTAGGGTTTGCAGTGCAGCATCTATTGAACAGGGTGGAAAGGCCAGAAGAGCAAAAGCTGCCATCTTGTGTCTCAAAGCTGTTTGGAAAGAGGAGAATCCCCTCTTTTTCATGGGAAGTCAACTTTCTAGGACTTGCCCATGCTTGAATGCAGCCCATCACATTATAGAGGGTAACCTAATTTACCCAGTGTTTTATTCATCAACCCGTAAGAGAAACATATATTAACAGCATACAGAAAGACATCCCTCATCACACACATACATGCACACATGTGCACACACAAGCACATTCACACACATGCATGCATGCACACACACACATGCAAAGACTAAAATCAAAAAGGTGAAGCTCACAAGTGCCTTTCTTGCTGACATAAAACTATGGGTGTTCGGTAGTGGTTTTCTGCCTTGACCCCTTCTCTGAGCTGCAGTGTTCGGAAGGGGCCTTGTATTAGTCAGTGTGACTGAGAGAGAACTGTGAATGTTATCTCACCCCCTGTCTTTTTCCTGCTGTCCTAATTTGGGTCTCTATTTTTTTCAGCCTAGTGCATTTAGGGTAAATGAGTGATTCTGGGCATGAAACCAAGTTTTGTGTATTACTTTGCCTTGGACTTCTGGTGGACTTGTAGAACTACTTATGTATCCCTGGCCACGGATGACCTTCTGTTTTAGATGGGGTGCTATAATTTCGTCTTATGTTTCAAAAACAAAAACTATGGAATGAGGAAAGAAGTCACTACTCAAGGAAGGTTATCTGCACCTCCCCTCTTGAAATTGAGCATGCAGACGAATGACCTTCACCCTCGCAGTCCAACCTTGGTATTTGTTCTATTGAAAATGATATGGCTTAGTGTCGTGGATCCGTTGATGACCCCTAAACTTGGGAGTGATGTTGTATAGACTTTAGATGTTCAGATAGTTTACAGCTAATATGACTAAGCATGGTCTCCAACTCTTGCCTGCCCCAGAGTTATTCTTCCAGGAAATGGCAGTTAAGTCTGAAAAATAAATGATCCCCTTGTACTCCTAATCAGATTTACTGTACCACCTGCTTTATGGCTCCTTCATCTTGTTAAAGGGCTCAAATATGGACCTGAAGGAGAGTGGCACATTTATATTACAAAGGGTGTTTTCTTAATGAACAGTTGTTCTATTTACTTCTAGAATGAATAAGTTCTGGGCACGGTGGTGCCCACCTTTAGTCCCAGCACTTGGAAGACAAAGGTAAGTGGATCTCTGTGAATTCCAGGCCAGCCAAGATCACATGGTGAGATTCTGTCTCCAAAAGCCAAAAAGAAAAATAAAATAAATGTCTAAGTAAAATAACATGAATTAGTCCCTAGAATGAAGCCACACTTTGAAACAAAAGTCCACCCTCACCACCTTTGACTTTCTAATGTAAAGATAAGTTTTTTTTAAACCAAGTCACTTAAGAATCTGAACAGAAACTTCACACCTGCAGATCATCTTAGAAATGTGCAAAATGCAGACACATTCTTAACAAATATAGAAATAACATCCACACATTGGAAATAGCAACTGAGAATCATGGAATCTTACTAACTTGCAATAAACTTTTGAAATGAGAAAAAATTAAATACCCCCCAAAACAACAGATCAGTGACTTTGAACCATTCTAATGCTGAGATGTGAAGACATTTACCACCATTTCTAACACATCAGTTTTTTATCTGAAGACATTTGAAAAACTACTTGATTGAAAATATAAAAGTAAAAATAGGAATGGTTTTCCTTGGGAGCTAATCCTTGCTATTGCAAGCTTGCACTGAACCTAAGGGGTAAAATTAATTGCACGTATCTCATTACATCACATCAACATGTCACCTTGTGTGGTGGTAGGAAATAAAGCGGCCCCCAAAGAGAGTGGCACTGTTAGAAGGTGTGGCCTTATTGGAGTAGATGTGGTCATGTTGGAGGAAGTATGCCACTGTGGAGGCAGGCTTCGACATCTCATATGTGTTCAAGTCACTCCCAGTGCCTCAGACCACTGCCTGTTGCCTGTACATCAAGATATGAGAACTCTTGGCTACCTTTCTAGAACGAGGTCTGCCTGCATGTCACCATGTTCAATGCCATGATGATAATGGACTAAACCTCTGAGCTGTAAGCCACCATATGAATTATGTCTTCCTTTATAAGAGTAGCTGTGGTCATGATGTCTCTTCACAGCAATAGAGACCCTAACTAAGATATTTTGATGACCTTGACTCATTGCTCCATGTGGAATAAGACTCATCCACATGAATCAGGAAGCATTGCATGGTGAGGATACAGAAGTATATACAGCAGATAGCTAGGTGAAGATGAGACCCAGTGATCAGCAGAGGAGCCCATGGTGAATCAGTTTGATCACCCAGGGGCTGACCCATTAGTGTGCATCCATCTACCATCAGCCTTACTGTCCTGGGGCTTTTGAGTTAGTAACAAGTAAATAAAAAAAACCACATCTCAGAACGTCATTCATATCCTGAGTTTTGCTTACCTAAGAATGGACACTACCATCAATCAAATGGAATTCAAAGTAGGTAGGATGAGTGATTTTAGCAATTCTGTTGTAAGTCACAAAATTTATAGAAAAAAGATATCTGAAAAGTTCAGATCAACTTTATGATATCATTTATCCTGCTCCTTAATTTTCTGCATATTGTCTTCATGGTAACTCATGCCAAGTCTGACTCATCACACAAGACCTTAGGTTCTGTAACAAAAGGCCTGGGCACTTGTCAGGCTACCATCCTTTCTGGGTATCTTGCTTCTGTTTATCTGATCACACCCTTCCTGTTTTTTCATATTGCAATTGATGTGCTAAACTGACCCAATCATTATTATGGGAAAGTGCAAATCTGACCTATCATCCCCCTGTTCTAATCCTGTTATTCATCCTCCTTTCATTTATTCTTCCCTTAAAAGGCTACATCAAGCTATGGGATAAGCCTAGATGTCCATCTACAGAAGGGATAACGTTACAGTATTGCACTGTGAAGATTTATTTAGTCAGAAAAAATAAAATTATGTTGTTAACCAGAAAATAGATTTTACTGAAGATCATATTAAGTAAAATGATTCAGACCCAAGAAGAAAGACAATTATCATGTTTTCTGTCATTTGTGTGTTCTAGATTTTGCACAGATTCACAAAATCATGCATAGATATGCCATGAAAGCAGAAGGGGACAAGGCTAAGGAAGACAACTAGATGGGAGACAAGGGAAGGTGTGGAGGTGAATATGACCAAAATACACGATATACTTGACAGCAGTTGTCCTTATGAAACCCAGCTCTAGGAGTAATGGAATATTCAAAACTCTACAGTGCTTCCATATATTTACAGCCTTTAGAAGAGTTATTGAATTTGTCACAATAATAAGCAGGCAGAGTTTTTCGTTGCGACTGTCAGTCTGCTCTGTCCTGCTAGCTGCTTCCAAATAACCACTCTCAGACTTAATATTAATTGTAAGTGCTCAGCCAGTAGCTTGTTACTAACTAGCTATTACAACTTAACCCATATTTCTTATTTGTGTTCTGCCACATGTCAGTACATTTTTTTTTTCAGCCCACTGTGTTCATCTTGCTTCTCTCCATGTCTCCCTGACAACTCCCATCTCTGCCCTTCTTCCCAGCATCCTGTCAGTGTGGCTCTCCCACCTAACCAATTCCTGCAAAGCTATTGGGCATCCAGCTCTTTATTAACAATGAGAGCACCATATCGTCACAGTACACAAAAGGATTATTCCATAGCAGTAACACGTGGGTCTCTTGCCATAGATTTTAAACTTTATTTCAACATTTAATTAGTACATACCGGAAATTCCTGCATATCCAAGAACACTGAACCCTCCTTGGTAAAGCCACCTCCCACTTCTCTGAATTTTCAGCTGCCCCTTAGTGTGAATATTATTCTCTCACAATGACTGCTTCCTCCAGCTCTTTGTGCCGTTCCTGTCAGCTTGTGCGTGCACCATCATCCCAGCTTACTTCCTTCTTTTTGTCATTCAAGATCCACTGGAATGTCTACATTCAGTTCCAGGCTGTGGAAGGCATGGGTCCTATGGATGCCAAGTACTAAGGACAGTGCCCATCATACAGCAAGCACTTGCTAAGTGCACCAAGAATGAATGAATAATGAGTGAGTGAATGAATGAATGAATGAATGAATGAATGAATCAGTGAATGGGAAAACCAGCATTGCTTTCCTCTGAGAAACACTGGGAGTCCCTAAAAAGTGAGCAAGTGTGTGAGTAGGTACTTCCTACTCAGGATAGAATATAATGGCTCCATAAGGTTTTTCTGGGGACCAATTCCTGAGTGATGAGGAAGCAGTGATGAGAAGCAGTGATGAGGAAGCAGTGATGGAGTTACAGTGAGGGAGAAGCAGTGAGGGAGAAGCAGTGATGAGGAAGCAGTGATGGAGAAACATTGTTGAGGAAGCAGTGATGGAGAAGCAGTGAGGGAGAAGCAGTGGTGGAGAAGCAGTGATGGAGGAGCAGTGATGGAGAAAGAGTGATAAGGAAGCAGTGATGGAGAAGCAGTGAGGGAGAAGCAGTGATGGAGAAGCAGTGATGGAGAAGCAGTGATAAGGAAGCAGTGATGGAGAAGCAGTGATGGAGAAGCAGTGATGGAGAAGCAGTGAGGGAGAAGCAGTGAGGGAGAAGCATTGTTTGAGGAGGAAGCAGTGATGGAGAAGCAGTGAGGGAGAAGCATTGTTTGAGGAGGAAGCAGTGATGGAGAAGCAGTGATGGAGAAGCAGTGATGGAGAAGCAGTGAGGGAGGAGCAGTGATGGAGAAGCAGTGATGGAGAAGCAGTGAGGGAGAAGCAGTGATAGAGAAGCAGTGAGGGAGAAGCAGTGAGGGAGGAGCAGTGAGGGAGAAGCAGTGATGGAGAAGCATTGTTTGAGGAGGAAGCAGTGATGGAGAAGCAGTGAGGGAGAAGCATTGTTTGAGGAGGAAGCAGTGATGGAGAAGCATTGTTTGAAGAGGAAGCAGTGATGGAGAAGCAGTGAGGGAGGAGCAGTGAGGGAGGAGCAGTGAGGGAGGAGCAGTGATGGAGAAGCAGTGATGGAGAAGCAGTGATGGAGAAGCAGTGATGGAGAAGCAGTGATGAGGAAGCAGTGATGGAGAAGCAGTGATGGAGAAGCAGTGATGGAGAAGCAGTGAGGGAGAAGCAGTGATGGAGAAGCAGGCCACTAAGAATTCACCCATGTGGTCTTCAGATGAACCAATCTAAACACCCTGAGCTTCTGACTCTGTCCACTTTTTCCACTCATCTGTGATTCAAGTTGAGATGGCTTGCACTAAGCATTTTCCCCCTCTGTGTAGAGTGTGTGTATGCAACATTAAGTGAAAACATGAGGGAAGGGCTGACAGACCTGTAAGAACGATGCTAGAAAAGCCTTAGATCCATGACAAATGAAGTTTTAGGAAATGCTGGAAAAAATGGACCTTTGAAAAACCGAAGCGTAGGATTTTGGATAATGTGATATAATGCTGGTCAAAGGCAATTTGTGCCATTTCCGTCTGATGTTAAGGCCTTTAACCCAGATAATTGTTCTAAACTGTAAAGGGCAAGGCAAATTTAATGGAAAAACCCCAAATTCAAACTAACTTCAAAGGCCATTTGAAACAGAGAAGGCCCTGTTGAAATAAATCTAGCTCTCTGCATGCACGCCTATCACATCAGCACGTGCTAAATGAATACGAGCTAAGAGACTTTATTCAAGTATTTAACAGTGTGTGAATTATATACAGGTTTATTTTACTTTCAACTAGACAATGGTAAACATCTCAAGTATTCTCGAATTCTGAGAAACTGGAGACTGTTCTAAGTTTTGTCATAATAATTTAATTGACTCATGGCAGGGGTGTCTATAATTAACTTTTTCAGGGGGATTATTTTTTGAGAATTTAGAAACCAACCCAATAATTCTGGATTTTATTAGGATATGCCATGCTCAGCCTGGGAAATGACAACATTTCCATCAGCTTTAGGAGGTATAAGCAGCTGAAAATTAGCCATGTGCTTGAATTGATGAAGGGATGGAAGATGCTGGGACTAGTACAGTGGACTCCGACATCTGCATTCCACCTGCTATTTATTGCCAATGAAGGATCTCATAGTGCAGCATGTCCCGTCCTTCTTTCCATTTTTACCAAGACATCTATCAGTACCTTCAGGGAAGCATGAAAGACAGGCATCCCTATTTTAAATTGACAAGTTATTTGATGCATTACTTATATACTAAACTAAAGAGCACAGTGAGACTTATCATTCATTTCAAAGCCCTGGTGTATGATAAAGGCATATTTTAGAAAGAATGTCCAATTAATCCTATTAAATGACATGCAATCTTTAAATATTCTGAAAATTGTAGAACACTTTTATTATTAAATAGCCACTTAGGTCTTAGTAAGTTGTACTTACATAATGATATTTTATAAGCTAATATACTAATGAAAGACCATGGCTTAAAACACGGCTGTCTTTATCAGACCATTGGATTTTTCTCATCTCTGTCTCTGTCTCTGTCTCTGTCTCTGTCTCTCTCTCTCTCTCTCATCTTCTCTCTCTACAAACTTCTTTTGAGTAGACATATGTTTTGTCCTGTCCTGTTTTCTGAGTCAGCACCATGGAATGAGGTTACAGCAATTTGATGAAGAAGCTGACAATGACAGAGCAATAGTAAAAATAATTAGTGGAAATGAGTTTCTAGCATTCTCTTCCTTTTGGGGATGACATATGGTAAGATTCAAAAGGAAATTGAGAGGGCGGGACAACAAGCATCTTTACTGCTAACCCATCTAATAACTCAGCCCCAAAGACGTTTATCTAACTGTTCCACACTGGTGCTAAATGTTCACAATTATGAAGAGTGAGCCTGGAGAGGTGGGGGGTTAGTGTAGAATGACCAACATGTCCCCAAGAGACAGGATGCTGTGCACAATAGAATCACTTTCCCCCAAGTGGAGTTTGGGGCATGAGGTTTCTCACGTGAAAATGAACAAGGAGAAGCAGTCTAAAGTCATCCAAAAGTCTGCACAGGGCACTGAGGGGTCAGAACAAATCCAAATGTGTTACCCAGATTCTCCAATTCCTGTGGAATCTGAACAACTGTTGGGAGCTCTGGAGAGGTGTAAAGCGATCCTCAGGTAACAGAGGGATCTCCTCACCGCGGATGGAAAAGGCAGCGCCTTTTTCCTTTGATGCTGAGTCACTCAGGGCCTTCTCAGAAACAGCACTCAGTTAGAAGCTGCAGAGGCAAAAGCGCTGAGTGAACGACTGGCTCCTAGCTTCCAAATTATACACGTCCTCAGCAGTGTCGGTGCCTAAACTGATCCATCCTACAATCGTTTCACCTTTACTTCACATCACATTTATTTATGTTTATTTTATTTTAAAACTTATTCTTTGAAAATGTCATACATATTGTCTTAGATATTGCTGTGATCAAACACCATGACCAGAAAGGACTTGGGGAAGGAAGGGTGTGTTTGGCTTCATGTCCTTGCCACAGCCCATTAGATATACAACATATCTTAATCACATTCACCCCTGCTCTACTATCTAACTCCCATCTCACCATCTCCCTCTCAAATTCATATATTCTCTCTCTTTTTACAAATAATCACTGAGTTCAGTTAGTGATGCTGATGTGCACATAGGTGTAATCCCATCCTCCAGAGCAGTGGTTCTCAACTTTCCTAATACCCATGATCCTTTAATATAATATAAAATAGATCCTTTTATATAATATAATATATATAATCCTTTAATATAGTTCCTCATGTTGTGCTAACCCCAAAACATAAGACTATTTTTGTTTCTACTTCATAACTATAATTTTGCTACTGTTATGAATCATAATGAAAACATCTGGGATTTCGGATGGTTTTAGGCAACCCCTGTGAAACTGTCATTTGACCCTAAAAGGGATTGTGACCTACAAGTTGAGAACCATTGCTCTAGGGCAGGGACAGCTTACCAGTGGCAAACTCCATTAAAGAAAAGTGACTCTCCCTCTCCCAGTAGCCACCAACTGCCAAAAGCTCCTTGGCTAGGGGTGGGGCCTTAAGACACATTTATTTACTTTTTTATCTTAGAAGCAATCTTATAGAAAAGTTGCAAATAAAATAGATTTATCCTGGTACCCTGTAAGCATGCTGTGCTGTGAACATGAACCCCGAATTCTTCAGTGTGCATTTTGAATATAAACAAGGTTATTCTTCCATCAAACCAAAATGAAAACGTCAGGTCGAAAACAGGAAGATAATATTCACACTGTTTCCATAAAGCCCTTAGAGGCTGCCAAACTCCTGTTCAGTTGTTTTGTAAACACCGTTACAGCAAAGCATTGTGCTCCTGAGTCTTATACTGCCTTTGGTTTCCAGGAGCAGTGAACTCATGGAATCTGTATCATTTGCAGATCTACCTCAGTTGGGGTCTGTCCAAGGGCTACTTTGGCTGAGAACCTCGTTCTGCATTTCTCAGGAGCCAATCTGCAATGATTAATCTCATCCTGCCTGATGGGACACTTCAACTTGCCCTTTCATTTATTGCTCTCACTGTGAGAATCAGATGAAGTTATTGTCTGCCAGGTGTCTCCACTCTGAAGCCATTCTTCTCCTTTGCAATTGATGATGATGTGGGCATGCAGTGGAGGGCACAGTGTGCTTTGAAATTACATAAAAATCTTATTTCCCATCAAACTTCCAGCATGTTCCTGTGTGTGTGTAATCCGTAGGCGTCTGTGGATACCTAGAGTGTTTAAGCAGCAGCAAGCCGATACACTCCTTTCTGACTTTAGTGGCCACAGTGACCTAGATTTATCCAGTGCAAGGCCTATTCAGATGGTTTCTGTGTCCTTTTGGCCTATATCCACGACTTTTAAGTAACACATATTTACTCAGTGGCACATGACGTTTGAAGCTCATTATGTACTTTCACTTCTCCAGCTTTGGGGTCAGCCAGTCCTTCCAGGGTCTTGTTCCTGGGTGGAGAAGAGAATGTACAAAAAGAAATTGTCAACCACACTTTTTCTTGGGCTCCTCATTTGGGGAATTCTAACTCAGCTTGCTCATGGATGGAGTTAAGGATTATATCAGGCAAGGAAAGTCAATTAAGAATTACACAGCATGGTTCCCTCACCATTGGGAGAAAGGAATTACAGAATGTAAACACAAATTAGTGTGCATCTATATGTATACACTGAACACCATGAGGTTACTCAGTGCCTCATTGCCAGTCTAATTGCATAGAATTCTTTCTAGACTTTTCTCATCTCATATTAGCCCTCTTCTCACCTGGCATCAAGAAACATGGAATTCTATACCTAGAGTGTTAAATCCTCTTTTGGTGGTTTCCATCCTTTCCCACGCAGATGTGCTGTCTCTTGCTCACCCAGGCTGGACCCTTTCCTCTTATGAACACAGTCCTGATTCCATAAGGGTGCAGACTCTGTGGGTAGGGTTGCGACAGGTGCAGATGATTTCTTACTTCTTGAGGACCACACTCGTCACTGGGCTAACAGCTCCTCACCTACTGTGTAGATGCCTCCTTGGATCTGATGCTCCTTCAGGCTTTTAATTTGTAGATGCCTCCTTGGATCTGATGCTCATTCAGGCTTTTAATTTTTCTCTATTGTATTTTATTTGACACCAAATTCAAGGGATGAAAGGCAATATTTTGATTCCTATTTATAAGGAATAGTAGTTAAGTTAGGGTACTCAACAGTTTTGTCTTCTTGAAGGCTGTAAACACCTTGGAAAATTCACCTCAATTAGACATAGTTATGGGCTGCAGTTTGGTATTGGAATATGTGTATCATTTCAATAAGGGCTGCCTTCCATTGTCTGGAACTTAAAATGACATGGGATGTCAAAGGCATTAGCCAATACTATCATCAAGTATCATATCAATAAAAGGTTGGACCACCAAATGTTCAAGAAGTTTCTTTTTATACAAAGTGATAATCACACAAAACTAATCTGACCTCACTGTCGATCAAAAAGGCCTTTTCATAAAAATGTCCAGGTCAGTGATGGTGGCAGCAGGCACTTTCATTCTGTGACTTCTAGTGAACAGCTGAGCATCTGATTTTTTAAAAAAATGAATCTTCTTCCTCTGGTTTCTGTGTTTGTATTTCAGGAATTTTGTCACTAGGCAGTAATGCCTCAGTCGTGTGGCAATTCTCTTAAATTATATACAAAATCACTCTCCGATAAGTGCAAATATTGTATAGTGGATTTGCATTTAAAAGAAATTCTTTAAAGGGCAATTTTACTTGAAATAAAATTCTTTTTCACATACTGAAGGAGTTTTATCTATTATTGAAATGGATGTGCTTGCTATGCTCACCCTTCTAGTCAGCCTTGTGTGGAGCCTCATCTTGTAATTCAGCCTCCACCCAACACCGCCTCCCACACTCTCTCCTCACCCCTGTGGTGATCTGTAGCTCTGTAGTAATCAAAGGCTCCTTAGTGAGGAAAATGCACACAGGTTCCCTCAATTATTTTCCACTCAACATGCTAAATTTTGTTACTTTAAGAATATAACTTTTAGGGGAAATCTTGAGCTCCAATGAGAGGGATGTCTCACAGCCTGGTCCTTTTTAGGGGGAAGAAATGTCTGTAACCCACATGCCACTTGGGTTCCTACTTGTAATTTAACAGCAATATAACTCACTGTGACCACAATCCTTGGGGATGGGGGTTGGATGGCCTATTGTTTACTTAAAAGGGAACATTAAGCTAGCTTCACTACAAGTAATGTTGCCATGCTTTGAAAACACAAAGTCAATGTTATTGTGCTTGCTTATATTTTATGGCCAACAAGTCTGACAAAAATTCCATCACAAGCCAGTGATTTTCCATCGGATTGAAATGAAACAGAAGCGGCATCAGGGTACTGGCAAGAAACGGATGTTCTGCGTCACATTGGGGCACCCCAGCTCTCAGATCACTGTTCAGTTAAGAAGTTGCCCCGTTTCCACACATTCTTCTATTTTGTCTCTTTCCAAGTGTGTAATTTAAAGGGAATGTTCATAAGTGGGTACCACATAATCCAGATTTCACATGACAAAGGCCATGAAGGAAGTCAGTGTTTGGCTGCAGCTCACTTGCCTAGCACCTACAGTTCCAAGCATTCTTTCAGGCAATAAACCATATTCTCTTTGTTGTTGGCTCAACCTTTCTTTTTTATGGGCCATTAACCAATGGTAGATTAAAATCAAATTTAAATAAATTGTGTGTGTGTGTGTGTGTGTGTGTGTGTGTGTGTGTGTGTGTGTGTGTTTACAAATGAGTTAGTCGTCTGGGTAGCCAGGCATTGAGATGCCAAGATAAGGTCATGAATCAAGTAAAAAGCAGATTTACAATGTGCTGTGCTTAAAGCACATTCATTTTCAAACTTAAGGCTGAAATTGGGAGAAAGATTATTAAAGCACATGCAACTTACAAACCTTCCATCCACTTACAAATGTGGACACATGAATGGGTGAGACATGTTCAGTGCTGGCGTAGGACAGAGTCAGCAGAGTGTGCCTGGTTTCTCTGGCTATCTTCTCCTGGCCTTTACAAGAGTCTGCTCTTTCTGGAGTCTTTTCTCTGCTTCTTGGTACTAATGTTTACAGGACACAGTGAATGGTCATTTTGGGAATCTGATGACCATCATGGAAAGATGAGGATGAGATAGCAGTCTAAGGGATCATCCTGTGACCTTAACAAGAGGTTTTGAGTTCAGTAAGTCACTAATATAAAGGTCCTATTCTGATGTTCTTTCTCAAATATAAATCCTTTATTTATCTATTTTAGAAGGGTCTTTATGCAGCCTAGACTGGCCTTGATACTATACCAGTTGCTATTGCTTTGAAATTCTAATCTTACTTCCTCCACTTCCCAAATACTGAGATTACAGGCATGTACCTCCACTTAGGGTTTATACAGTGCTGTGGATCAGATCCCCATCATAAATGCTTGACAAGCATTCTGCCAATGGAACCACCACATGCCCCGCCCAATTTCTCTCCCTTTGAGAGAAAGACTTCAGCTAATTGCTTTGCTTCAAGTAAAGGTGAACTTCTGTGTCGCACCTATCTCGACCAGCAAGAAGGACACAACCACGACTCTTCTTCAAGCAGTTTATTCAGGAATCTTGTACATCAGCTTCTCCTTCTACTTCTACCTCAGCTTCTCTCTCTGCTGCTTCTCTCTCTCCCAGCCCCCTGGCAAGCCCTTAAAAGCAAGCTCATTACCCACTTAGCTCACGCCACCTGGCGATCCTGGATAGGTCACAGCTGGAGGAGGCACACCAGATCCACTAGGCGCTTCCAAATAAGGCTTGTTTACAGCTAAGCTCCGTCTCCCTGGCATCCAGCCAGGCGCCTCTTGGGGCTGTGGCTCCCCACACTTCTGAACTTCTGAGTTCCAACAGGGCCATGTGGTCAATCACAGAGATCCCGCCTCATTCCCCAGTCATGGTCATAGGACCACTACGGGGAGGTTATTATAGTCATGTGACATGTGGTTCCTATGTTGGGGTAGTGGCATGACATCTCTGTTAAAACTGGGGCATGTAGCCTCTGCTTTTCCCTTCACTGAAATGTCACTTTTCTGTGTGATTCTGCAAGATTTTTTTTTATTTTCCTTATTTTTTTATTAGTTCAAATTATGAACAAGCTTACTTCACATGTCAATCCCTTCTCCCTCTCCCTCCCCTCCCCCCACACCCCACAACTCCCCACATACTCCCCACCCCATCCACCCTCCACTCCCCAGGCAGGGTAGGACTCCCAATGGGGGCTCCCCAAAGTCCACCACATCATCTTGGGCTGGGCCTAGGCCCTCGCCATGTGTCCAGGCCAAGAGTACATCCCTTCATGTGGGATGGGCTCTCAAATTCCCTTCTTACACCAGGGAAAAATACTAATCCACTACCAGGGTCCCCCTAGAGTACAGAGGCCTCTGAATTCACATCCATGTTCAAGGGTCTGGATCAGTCCTGTGCTGGCCTCCCAGACAGCAGTCTGGGGTTCATGTGCTCCCCCTTGTTCAGGCCAGTTGTTTCTGTGGGTTTCACCAGCCTGGTACCTACCCCTTTGATCTTCATTCCTCCCTCTCTACAACTAGGTTCCAGAGTACAGTTCATTGTATATCTGTGGGTGTCTGCCTCTGCTTCCATCAGCCACTGGATGAGGGCTCTAGGATGGCATAAAAAGTAGTCATCAGTCTCATTATAGGGGAAGGGTATTTAGGTTATCCTCTCAACCATTGCCTAGATTGTCAGTTCGTGTCATCCTTGTAGATCTCTGGAAATCTCACTAGTGTCAGATCTCTCCTCAGACCCATGATAGCTCCTTCTTATATGGTATCTCTCATCCTGCTCTTCTCTATTCTTCCCCCAACTCAACATTTCTGCTCCTCCATTTCCTCCTCTCCCCTCCTCTTCTCCTCCTCTCATTCTGACAGCTCCCTCTCCCCTATCCTCATGCTCCCAATTAGCTCAGGAATTCCTGACCCTTCTCATTCTCTGGGGTCCATGCATTTTTCCCTTAGAGTCCTTCTTGTTTCCTAGTTTCTATGGTGAAGAGGATTGTAGGCTGATAATTCTTTGCTCTATGTCTAAATTCATATATGATTGGGTACATACCATGTTTGTCTTTTTGTGACTGGGTTACCTCACTCAGGATGGTTTCCATCAGTTTGCCTGCGAATTTCAAGATTCCATTGCTTTTTTCTGCTAAGTAGTACTCCATTGTATAAATGTACCAAATTTTCTCTATCCATTCTTCTGTTGAGGGGCATCTAGTTTGCTTCCAGGTTCTGGCTATTACAAACAATGCTGCTATGAACATGGTTGAACATATGTCCTTGTTGTATGAATGTGCATTATTTGGGTATATGCCCAAGAGGGGAATTCTGGATCTTGAGGTAGACTGATTCCCATTTTTCTAAGCAACCACCATACTGATTTCCAAAGTGGTCTTACAAGGTTGCACTCCCACCAGCAATGGAAGAGTGTTCCTTTTTCTACACATCCTTTCCAGCATAGATTGTCATTGGTGTTTTTGATTTTAGCCATTCTGGCTGGTGTAAGATGGTATCCCAGAGTTGTTTTGAGTTGCATTTCTCTGATGGCCAAGGATTTTGAGCACATTCTTAAGTGTCTTTCGGCCATTTCAGATTCCTTTGTTGAGAATTCTCTATTTAGTTCTGCACCCCACTTTTAAATTCCATTGTTTGGTGTTTTGGTGGCTAGCTTCTTGAGTTCATTGTATATTTTGGAAATCAGCCCTCTGTCAGATGTGGGTTTGGTGAAGGTCTTTTCCCATTCTGTGGGCTGTTGTTTTGTATTGCTGTGTCCTTTGCCTTACAGAAACTTCTCAGTTTCAGGAGGTTCCATTTATTAATTGCAGACCTCAATGTCTGTGTTACTGGTATAATGTTTAGGAAGTGGTCTCCTGTGCCAATTCGTTGAAGGGAATCTCCCAATTTCTCTTCTAGAAGATTCAGTGTGGCTGGATTTATGTTGAGATCTTTGATCCATTTGTACTTAAGTTTTGTGCATGATGACAGATACGGATCTATCTGCAATTTTCTGCATGTCCAAATCCAGTTGTGCCAGCACCACTTGTTGAAGGTGCTATCTTTTTTCCATTGCATAGATTTAGCATCTTTGTCAAAAATAAGGTGTCCGTAGGTGTGTGGGTTAATACCAGGGTTTTCAATTCAATTCCATTGGTCTATCTGTCTATTTTTGTGCCCATACAAAACTGTTTTCAGACCTATGACTCTATAATAGAGCTTGAAGTTAGGGATGGTGATGCCTCCAGAAGATCCTTTATTATACAGAGTTGTTTTGGCTATCCTGTGTTTTTTGTTTTTCCATATAAAGTTGAGTATTGTTCTTTCAAGGTCTGAGAAGAAGTGTGTCGGGATTTTGATGGGGATTGCATTGAATTTGTAGATTACTTTTGGCAAGATTGCCATTTTTACTATGTTGATTTGACCTATCCAAGTGCATGGGAGATCTTTCCATTTTCTGATATCTTCTTTAATTTCATTCTTTAAAGACTCAAAGTTCTTACTGTACAGGTCTTTCACCTTTTTGGTTAGTGTTACCCCAAGATACTTTATGTTGCTTGTGGATATTGTAAAGGGTGATTTTTCTCTGATTTCTTTCTCATTGCATTTAACATCTGTATATAGTAGGGCTACTGATTTTTTTGAGTTAATTTTGTATCCTGCTATTTTGCTGAAGGTGTTTATCAGCTGTAGAAGTACCCTGGTAGAATTTTTCGGGTCACTTATGTAGACTATCATATCATCTGCAAATAGTGAAAGTTTGACTTCTTCCTTTCCAATTTGTATCCCTTTGATCTCCTTTTAATGTTTTATTGCTCTAGCTAGAACTTCAAGTACAATATTGAAAAGATATGGGCAGAGTGGACAGCCTTGTCTTGTTCCTGATTTTAGAGGAATCGCTCTGAGTTTCTCTCCATTTAGTTTGATGTTGGCTGTTGGTTTGGTGTATATTGCTTTTATCATGTTTAGATATGTTCCTATTATTCCTGTTCTCTCTAAGATCTTTATCATGAATCATGTTAGATTTTGTCAAAGGCTTTTTCAGCATCTAGTGAGATTATCATGTGGTTTTTCTTTTTCAGTTTGTTTATATGAAAGATTACATTGATGGATTTTCATATGTTGAACCATCCTTGCATCCCTGGGATGAAGCCTACTTGATCATAGTGGGTGATTTTTCTGATGTGTTCTTGGATTTGATTCACCAATATTTTGTTGAGCATCAATGTTCATGAGGGATATTGATCTGTAGTTGTCTGTTTAGTTGTATCTTTGTGTGGCTTGGGTATCAAAGTAATTGTAGCCTTGTAAATAGAGTTTGGCAATGTCCCTCATGTTTCTATTGTGTGGAACAGTTTGAGGAATACTGGTGTTAGCTCTTGTTTGAATTTCTGGTAGAATTCTGCAGTGAAGCCATCTGACTCTGGTTTTTTTTTTTTTTTTTTTTGCTTGGGAGGCCTTTGATGACTGCTTCTATTTCATTAGGGGTTATAGATTTAAACAGCTTATCTGTTCTTGATTTAATTTTGGTAAGTGATATCTATCCAAAAAATTGTCCATTTCCTTTAGAGTTTTGAATTTTGTGGAGTACAGGTCTTCAAAGTATGACCTGATGATTCTCTGGATTTCCTTAGTGTCCATTGTTACATCCCCCTTTTCGTTTCTACTTTTGTTAATTAGCATGCTCTCTCCCTGCCTTTTGGTCACTTTGGATAGAGGTTTGTCTATCTTGTTGATCTTCTTAAAGAACCAACTCTTTGTTTCATTGATTCTTTGTAATGTTATCCTAGTTTCTACTTTATTGATTTCAGCACTCAGTTTGATTATTTCCTGACATCTACTCCTCTGTGGTGGGTTTGCTTCTTTTTGCTCTAAAGCTTTCAGTTGTTCTGGCAATTATCTAGTTTCTCCGGTTTCTTCATGTGGGCACTGGATGCTATTTACTTTCCTCTTAGCACTGCTTTCAGAGTGTCCCATAGGTTTGGGTATGTTGTGTCTACATTAAATTCTAGGAAGTCTTTAATTTCTTTTTTATTTCTTCCTCAACCCAGGAATGGTGCAATTGGGTGTTATTCAATTTCCATGAATATGTAGGTTTTCTGCAATTCATATTGCTGTTAAATTCTAACTTTAAAGCATGGTGATCTGATAAGATACAGGGGGTTATTTCAATTCTTTTGTATCTGTGGAGGTTTGCTTTGTTGCCAACTATGTGGTCAATTTTAATGAAGGTGCCATGTGGCGCTGAGAAGAAGGTATATTATTCTTTTGTGTTTGGAAGGAATGTTCTATAGATATCTTTTAAACCCAATTGGGTCATAACTTCTGTTAGATCCTTTGTTTCTTTGTTAAGTTTCTGTCTGGTGGTCCTGTCTAGTGGTGAAAGGGGGGCTGTTGAAGTCTCCTACTATATGTGTGTGTGGTTTTATGTGTGGTTTGAGCTTTATTAATGCTTCTTTTACAAATGTCGCTGCCTTCCTATTTGGGGCATAGATGTTCAGGATTGAGACTTCATTTTGATGGACTCTTCCTGTGATGAGTATGAAATGCCCTTCTTCATCTCTTTTGATTGATTTTAGTTTGAAGTCTAATTTTTTAGGTATTAGGATTGCTACACCAGCTTGTTTCTTAGGCCCATTTGTTTGGAAAATCTTTTCCCAACCCTTTACTCTGAGATAATGCCTGTCTTTGAAGTTGAGGTATGTTTCTTGTATACAGCAGACAGATGGATTCTGTCTCGGTATCCATTCTGTTAGCCTGTATCTTTTTATGGGCAGGTTAAGACCGTTGACATTGAGAGATATTGATGTCCATTGATTGTTGGTTCTTGTTTGTTTTGGATTTATTGTTGGTGGTGTTATTGTGTGTGTATATCACCCACCTGTTTCTTTTTGTGTTTGGTAAAATTGGATTATCTATTGCCTATGTTTTTGTGAGTGTAGTTATCTTCGTTGTGTTGGAGTTTTCCTTCCAGAACTTTCTGTAGTCCTGGATTTGTGGATATGCATTGTTTAAATCTTGTTTTGCCTGGGATATCTTGTTTTCTCCATCTATAGTGATTGAAAGTTTTGATGGGTTCAGTAGTCTGGGTTGGCATCCTTGCTTCCTTAGTGTTTGTAAGATATCTATCCAGGACCTTCTGGCTTTCAAAGTTTCAATTGAGAAGTCTGGTGCGATTCTGATAGGTCTGCCTTTATATGTTACTTGGCTTTTTTTCGTTTGCTGCTCTTAATATTTTCTCTTTATTCTGTAGGTTTGGTGTTTTGATTATTATGTGTCAAAGGGACTTCTTTTTGTGGTCCAGTCTGTTTGGTGTTCTGTAAGCTTCTTGTACTTTCATAGGCATATCCTTGTGTAGGTTGGGGAAGTTGTCTTCTATGATTTTGTTGAATATTTTTTTCTGTTCCATTGAGCAGTATTTCTTCATCTTTTTCTATACCTATTATTCTTAGGTTTGGCCTTTTCATGGTGTCCTATATTTCCTGGATATTTTGTGTTAGGGATTTGTTGGACTTGAGATTTTCTTTGGTCGATGACTGTATATCCTCTAGCGAGTCTACAAATACTGAGATTTTCTCTTCCATCTCTCGAATTCTATTGGTTATACTCACATCTTTAGTTCCTGATCATTTATCCAGCCTTTCTATTTCCAGCATCCCCTCATTCTGTGTTTTCTTTATTGTGTCTATTTCAGGTTTCATGCCTTGAACTGTTTCGAGTGCTTCCTTCACTTGTTTGGTTGTTTTTTCTTGGCTTTCTTTAGATACTTTAAGAAATTTGTTTATTTCTTGAATTTTTGGTTTGTCTTTTCCTCCATTTCATGTACTTCTTTGCTTATTTTTTCTTCTATTTCTTTGAGGGATTTTCTTGTTTCCTCTTTAAAGGTCTCTATCATCTTCCTAAGATAATTTTTGAGGTCTATCTCTTCTTCATCCTCTGTGTTGGGCTTTTCAGATCTTGCTGGTGTGGAGTCCCTAGATTCTAGTGGTGTATGTTGAATGTCTTCTTATTCTGTCTTCTTTGCATCTCTTCTTCCAGTGGGTGCAGGTGGGGTCTCTCTATCTCCTCTTGTGACCAGGTAGTGTGTATTGGCCAAGATTTCAATGTCCGAAGCTCTGGATGGTCTTGCCTCTCCTGATAGTCTCCTCACTTGGTAGGGGTTGGGCCTCAGTAGGGGTCAGGCCAGTGAAGACAAGCTTTTTTTTTTTTTTTTACAAGAAAACATTTATCAGGCTAAGAAACTATGCCCTGAAATGAGAGGGGTTTGTGAGATGGCAAGGTAGGTCCTTTGGATCAGGTAACTTTTCTTGGTTTGAAGAACTCTTCTTAAATATGGAAATGATGTGTTAGAAAGGGAATATTCAATTAAAGAAAACCTGTCTGTCACCTTATGCCTGACCACAGCAGAGGCTCAAGGAGAGAAAGCATTGCCAACAAAATAAAGACTAGCACGAGGGCACAAGGAGTGAATTCTCATGTGGGCTGCCCAGATGTGTTGCTCTTCTCTGATCCTCTTACAAAATTAATTCAATGACAGAAACAGAAGGGCAGAAGCTGCAGACCTCACAGCTCAGATGAGGGCTCTCTTTGCAAACTATCAGCGGTCTGTGGTGCTCCATTCATCATCTTGAAATGAAGTGTGCACATCAAATTACATAGACTTGATCTAAAATATCCAAATTATACAGGAGATATACGTGCAGAGTAACTTAAAATACAAGAGTATAATTACTAATAGTCAGAAAATACTCAGCTGAGCCACACTTCTCTAAAGGAAACAGCAGACAGATATTGACTCCTCATTGTGGTACAAATGTTCCTCTCCCAAACCCATAAGCACAAATTTAATCCCCAAGCCATTGGCATTAATCCACAGGCCCTTGGGAGGTGACTAGACCCTTAGTGTGGAGCTTTTATGAGTGAGATTAGTTCTAGAAGAGACCCTGAGCAGCTTGTGTATCCCTTTCATGATATAAAGACACAGTCACAGGTACCATCTAGGAGAAAAGGCCCCTCAGGACCCAAAATGTACTGGAATCTTGACCATGGATATTTCAGACTGCAGAATTTTAACGAAATGGTTTCTGTTGTTTACAAATTACCCAGTCTAAGCATTTTGTTATAGCATCGGATATTCCTTTATGTAGAATATTTATAAATGTATAGGTGTAAACACAGACTGATTCAGGTGCTTTTGTGATAGTGATGTAAACTTCAGGAAATTTTCTTCAACAGTAATTCCTGGGTGTCCTAGTTTCATTTCTGTTGGTATGATGAAATCCTCTGACAAACGGTGTTGATTGTAGCTTACAATTCTCCATTTCAATCAGACATTTCAAAAATCCAGGACAACAGGAACTTGAAACAACAGCTGGTCACATCTCATTCATATTCAAGAGCAGAGAGAAATGAATTCATGAACAACACTCAGCCCCACTCTTTTCCAGTTCAGGACCAAAACCTAGAGCATGATGCCACTTGCAGTGGGCAGAGACTTCCTACATCTATTCACGTGATCAAGATAACCCACAGATACCCACAGGTTACTCTGTATTGTGTACCAGTGACACAATTACATTAGGGAAAAATTAGGGGAAATTCTTTTTTTGTGTTTTGCTTTGTTTACATTTAGAAGCAGCTTGAGGAGCAAATATTTGTCCATTTGATTTTGTACATATGAATGTCCTGTGGATCTTAGGGGAACATAAAGTCCTCGGGATTGTACATTAGTATGCTAAGCTGTTTTTTTACTTGTCCAAGGTGACCTTGAAAATGCCTGTTCAAGGGCTAGGGGAATGAACTACTAGACAACTGAAAGAAAAAGGACCAGAAGTTTTCAAAGGCTCCCCCTGGGCTTTCATGGCTGGGTGGAGAGTCCTGGAGGTAGTCACCAGGCACATGGGAGAGATGCCATGGTTGGATTTGAAAAGTCCTTCATTGCTTCATATGTATCTGAACAACACTCTGTCTCCAAATGGTGACACTGTTCGGGGAGGTGGTGAATTTTGGGGAATTCTTTCAGCCCTTGATAGCAGAAGTGAATCAGAGAGAGAATATGAAGGTTGTTTGGTCTGGGCTTGAGCCCTCGGGTTCCCACCCACTGAACTCCATCATGGGCTCCAGCCACTGGAAGCTCTATCATAATTTTTTAATCAGGAGGGACTGAATCATAAAAAATTTCCCCTTAACTTGTTCTTTCATGATATCAAAGAGAAAAGTAACTAATACAGTGGAGAATATTGGTAGAGAAAATTACGGAAAATAGCAAGACACCAAGATAGGCAGTTACCTGAGTACAGGAACCATCCCAGGCCCCAGAACTGTGAACTGAAACCGATGAGAAGCCTTGAGCTGGCTTTCCACAGCCACTGCCTTAGTCTGTTTGGGCAGTTATACCAGAATATGGTAAACTTGGCAGTTTATAACAAAAATCAGTTAATTTCTCGCCATTCTTCAGGCTGGGAAGTCTAAGGCTCCAGGGAGATTTGGAGGCATTCCGGTAAGGGCCTTCCTGATTCAAATACAACAACTCTTTCACTGTAACCTCAGGAGGCAAAAGTAGAAGTCAAGGAAGAATGAGCCACCTTGTGCCTTTCAAAGGGACCCAGTCTCTTTCAGGAAAATTCTGGGACATATATGTAATAGGAGAGACCAAATGAACCCAATCTAGTCTAAGCAAGTAGCTCCAAGTAGGATATGTTCACAAGAGGCAATGACCATTACCGGGCAGCAGAGACAGCTGTATGAAGGGACAGAGAAAAGGGGCCCTTTGCTTTCCTACTCTGGAAAGTGTGGCTGGAAATCTGCCAAATCCTTTGTGCAGGGTCTTCTTTAGCTGACCTGCAACAAGAATTATTTCAATGCCAACAGCAGAATCCCAGCATCCACAGAGCCTGGAGGCAGAAAGAAACTCCATCTCTAGCTCATCCACCTTCTGATGTGTCCACCTAGGGGATGTAAAAGGACAGCAAGAAGCTTTTGTCTTCGATCTAAAGAATCTTTGATTTCCTTTCTTTTGATAGTATTCCATTAACTCATCCCCTTAATGGCCAATTAGGAGACACAAAGGTCACAGTTGTTCATATAAATATTTTAGCATGACAAGCAGCATGACTGTAGTATTTATTTATTTTACAAAAATGAATCAAAAGATATTGTCTAAGTTCCTGCTTTCTGGCATGTACATCTAAATATTAACTATTAGGTCTCACAGAAATGGTTTCAAAAATGGGAATATTGGAAATACCAGTTCACATCCTAGTAAAAGAAGCCTTTATATCATGTTATAAATTAGGAGACCGAACCCTTCATCTATCCTGACTTACGGGCATGTACTGACTGGAGCTCCTGCCCTGGCAGGCCTGACTTCTCACATGCACATTGTCATACTGTGGTTCATTTACTCTGGACAACACGTGTCTGTATCCTGCACGCAGGATATCAGGGAGATGTGTGGAAGGCACTGTGACCTGCTGGCACATCAGCCTTGGGAATTTTCTTCTCCTTGGGTACCATGATGATAGAGAACTTGGCTATCTTGCCCATTCCTGTACCCACAGCCTCTAAAACAGTTACAGTCACAGTAGTGGATTGGGCTCCTATAACCAGCTATTAAGCAAATTAATGACAACAACTAATGTTTCTAAATGTTCAAACTTCCAAGACCATCTATTTAGAAATTTTAAGCAGCTTTATTGGGTATAAATCACATAACACAGGATCCATGCACTTAAGCTGTAGAGCTGGGTGATTTGTAGCACACCCACTGCTAGGCAAGTATAACAATCCATTTGAGAACATGCTCTTCACTTCAAAGAAACTTTGTATCCAGTAATGGAAACTCTGTGCACCTTTCCATTTTCCCATAATCCTCTGCCCACTCTGGACAACCTTGTATTTGTGTTTTGAACAAAGGTTCTATATAATGCAATCACACTGCTTGTCATGCTAAAACATTTATATGAACATCTGGGACCTCTGTGTTTTCAGTTCTCTTGTGTATATATACAGAGTAGAATTTGCAGAGCAATATAAGTTAATGTTTTGAGAAACTGCCAAGTGTTTTGCAAGTACCTGTTGTTTTAAATTCATGTGGCTTCTCCACTTCTCACCAACAATTCCTAGTGTCCACTTTGTTATTATTAATATCACCTGAGAGGGTCGAAGTGGCCCCTCACTGTGGCTAACTGATGTACGTTATTAATGACATGGTTATTATTTATTATTTTCATGTGCTTATTATTCGTATACCTTCTCTGAAGACATACTTACCAAAACCTTTTGCTAATGTTTAAATTGTGCCTTTAATTCCATTGTTTTGAGATCATAACTCATGTAGTCAGGGCTTGGAGTCCTGAAGCTCTTGCCTCTGCTTCTGAAGTAGATTATCAGCATCTCCCACTGTACCTAGTTGTGAGCTTTCTTTATACTGCTGAATTGTCTGCCAGAAGTTTGAACTTATTCTGGACATTAAGGCCTGGTCATATCTATGTTTTGAGATATTTCCTGTTCTGTGGACTTTTTTTAGCTTCTTGGTAGTGACCTTTGCAACAAAAAATATTTCTAATATTGCTGAAGTCCAGTACTTTTTCTCTAGTTTCTCCTGTTTAGATGTCTTGTCTAAGAAACTTGCTGAATCCAAGAGAACAAGGATGTATACACACATTCCTCTTACTACTTTTATATTATAGTGCTACTCTTGGGTCTTTAATCCATTTTGAGTTAGATTAAAAACATCAGAAGTCAAACAGTCTCATTTTTCTGGGTGTGGAAATCTACTTGTGCCAGCCCCATTTGTTGAAGTTTTTCCACTGGACTTTCTTGAGACCTTTGTCAAAAATCAGTTGAGCACAAGGCATGGGTTTCTTTCTGGGATCTGGATCACATCCTGCTGAAGTGTTTCCCTGCTTATACCAGTCCCCATTGTCTATTCCTGATGCTCTCTTGGAAAAGATGAGTACTTCAGCTTCTCCCCTCATCTTGAAATTGCTTTGGCTGCTATTCATCATTTAAAGTTCAATATGAAGTTAAGAATGTTCTCATTAATGCCTTCAACTCTGACCCCAGCACTTTGATAAGAATTGTGTGGAATCTGTAAATGGGAAAATTTTGCTATATGAACATTGGTAAGTCTTTTTGTCTGTAAGCAATAAATGCCTTTCTACTTGCATGCTTCCTAAGCATCTTTCAGTAATGTTTTTCATTTTTCAGTATACAAATGTGGCATTTCCTTTGTTAAATCCACTCTAAAGCTGCATTCTCTTCCCTACCCCGTGCTAGGGATTGAACCCAGACCTTGCAAGGTAATCTGAACCAAGCTCTGTGTCTGCATTCCATTCATTGGCGAAATTGTAAAAGGAACTGGAGTCCTCATTTCAGGTTTGGGTCACATATGGCCAAATCAGCCATTCCTACTTTAAGTAGTTTTTCTCAGGTATTTGTCACAATGTCGGAAAACAGCATAATCTACCTACATCTGTCTGTCTATAAATTCCACCCTCACCCCCCCAACCCCGGCAATTCTTCTGGTTCCTTCTGTAAGTTCTGAAATGTAGTTTTTGTTTTAGTTTATTTTACAATTTCTTTGACTCTGTAGCTACTCAGGAGTGCATGCTGTAAATGTCTCAAATTTCTGTTAATCTTTTCTCACTCTGTTCCACCGTGTTTGGGAAAATATACTTTTTATAATAAAGATTTATTTATTTAATATATACTTGTCTGCATGTATACCTGCAAGTCAGATCCCATTGACAGTTGTGAGCCACCAGGTGGGTGCTGGGAATTGCAAGCAGGTCCTCTGGAAGAGCAGCCAGTGCTCTAAACCACTAAGCCACCTCTCCAGCCCAGAAAAATATACTTTTAACGATTTAAAAAGGCATTGAGAGACTTGTTTATGCCCTGACAGATGTGCGGTCCTTGGGATGCGACGATACCTTAGGAAGGGATTTCCACCCCATTACTACTGTTGCTGGAATATTATTCTACAGCTTCCAGGTAGATGTATTAAATGGATAGGGCTAATTGAGGCCTTTATTTCTGCAGGAGTCGCTGGGTGTTCTGTTCGCTCTTGACACTAGAGCACTTGGATATTTTCTGGCTTCGTTTCTGAAGCTGAGGTGAGAAGGTATTTAATTTACCTCGTAGTTCCAGGACACAGTCCATCATTTTAGAGATGTTAAAGCAGAAGTAACTTGAAGCCACTGGTCACATCACATCCACAGTAAGCATCAGAGAGAATTTCAAGTATGTATTCTCCTTGCTCAGTCACCTCCTACACTATTAAAAAGTTTAGGCCTCAAGTTCAAGAAATGGTGATAGCCGCTTTTTGGGCTGCTCTTTCCACATCAGTTAATGTCATCACCTCAGTCCCCACAGACTAGTCTAGGGGGCAGTCTGACCTAGATAGTCCATCATGGAGGCTCTCTTATCAGGTGACGCCACAGTGCTGTTCTCTGCTTTCCCTCCTTTAGTTCTGTCCATCTTCGCTTGTGCCCACATGATCACAACCATTCTGTTTCCACGTGGATGGACACTATCATTATCCAGTGCTTCTTGACTCAGACATGGCAATGGCATGTAACTCAGGATTCAAAGCTGAGGCAGGAAGATCAAGAGCTGAAACCAGCCACAGCTAAATAGCAAGACCCTGTCTTAAAAATAATAAAATAAAATAATATTTGTCAGTAGAAATAATTTTTATCAAATTTCTTTTGTCTGAAAAGCCACCATAGCTGTATTTTGGTTGTGGTTTGAATCTGAAGTCTCTCTCTCACTTTCTGTCTCTCTCTCCTACCTCTCCTTCTTCTCCTTCTCCCTCTTCCCCCCTCTATCTCTCTCTCATTTGTGGTGAACATGCAATTGTATATTCATATTTACTTGTTTATAGAGGCCAGGGGTTGATGTTGGGTATCTTACTACATTGCTACCCAGTTTCTTTAGATGGTTAGGGTCTTTTTGAATCCTGATAGATTTGTTCCTTTTCTATTGCTATGATGAGACAACGTGACAAAGACACCTTATGCAAGAAAAAGTTTATTGGAGCCTAAACAGTTCCAAAGAGTGAGTCTTTGGCTCTCATGATAGGGTGCATGGCATCAGGTATGCAGGGAGGCATAGCACTGAGCTGTAATTGAAAGCTTAGAGTTTGAGATATAATAACAAGGCACACACACACATACACACACACACACACACACACACACACACACACAGAGAGAGAGAGAGAGAGAGAGAGAGAGAGAGAGAGAGAGAGAGAGAGAGAGATAATAGGGAAAGGCAGAGGGTTTTTAAACCTCAATGTACACCCTCAGTGACACATCTCCTCCAAAGGCCACACCTCTTAATCCTTCCAAATAGTTCCATCAAGTGGAGCAAATGTTCTAATATATGAGCATATGGGGGCCTTGTCAGTCAAACCAAGACCCTTCCTTGACTTTATATCCTAAACATTGGGATTACAGGTGGGCTGCCACATACCCTTATCATTAATAGGCAGGCACTCAGACCTGGCTCTGTGGTCACAAGTTCACTAGGAACAAGTAAGAAGAACTTCAGACACTAGAGGTAAAAGTGGCACCAGCAGGCATCAATTTTTTGAGTCTTTAAAATATTAATTTAAACTTCTTTACTTGTTTATCATCCTGGGGATGGTTGACTCCAGAACCTGGTTTAGCGGTGAAGTGGAGATCAACTTTAAGAGGTCCTGGTCACCAAGATTAAAAAGTGAGAGAAATGGGAAACTAAAAATGTTAGACCTATTGCCCACTCTTATCATTTGGAGACTGGAAGGCTTGAAAGATGGTTCCCACTTCAAGTGTTGGCACAGGACAGAAGTTGGTTAGTGAGCCATGTGTTCATTATTTCTAAACAAGAGTAGGCTAAGTTAGAGACAGAACTTTGGAATGGATTCATTGAACATGGTAGACCTTCAGTACCAAGGTGAAGGACGATGGCTTGTGTCTGAGAATTAAAGGGAATCCATAGAGGACAGGGATATGCACTTCTAGCCTTGAACAGGGTGCTTCTGCAAGTTTCCAAAGAAAACAGGCTGATGGGAAGTAGCCTCATTTCTTCAATATCTGTGTTTGCAGCTCTCCAGTTTCACCCCAGTGTGAGAAATGGGATTCCATGCCCTCATGTTAAATTTTCTGTGCACTGAGTTGTAAAAGCAATTGCCAATAAGAATTATTTCATGTACACATAATCCCCTGTGCAGCATGCTGCAAATTTATTCATGATCTTCTCCAGCTAATACGAAGGAAGTCAGCTGCTGTGCCAAAGTGACAGGATGATTTATACGGAAAACTGAAATACACATTAAAATTCTTCATTTGATCTTCTGCTCTGGAATCTGAAGGGATGGTGGAAAAATAGATAACCCCTCCAAAGGTGAGATGGGCAGGGAGATGAGCAACATTGACACATGAAGTAGAATTTATGTGTTATAAACTGGATAAAGATGCCAAATGCATAGCACCGAAACTAATGGCTAGAACAAGTAAAAGTTATAGAATTTTAAAATCAAAAACCTGGAGACAAGTCATACTGCAAGCCCATTTTATTAAAGAAGTGATCGGGGCGTGCTGAAGTTTCATAGCACTTAGGGACAGGAGTGTGATTGGGTGTTCCTTAGATTGCCGTTTGCAGTGCAGGGTCTTCAGGCCTCCCATCTCACCATGGTGTGCTTTCAGCCCTGTTCCCTAGGCTATGCTCGTTAGTGCAGCTGCTAAGACTGAGCCTCTTGGTGATGCTGCCTGAGCTCACTCCCTGTGACCGTCTCCTGACCCTCGCTACTGCTCTTTTCATGCACCAATTTATGCCTAGCTTGCTGATGACCTGGATTTTGCCTTTGACTCTTCCGTTCATCTTCATTTCCTTTTACATTTCACAAATAGGCTTTGGTAAGATCATTCTAATGAGCCTGGGGGCTCTTAGATGTTTTCTGTTTTGTTATATCCCATAAACCACTGTCATATTTATATTTACAAAATGGATTTCATCCTTCTCTCTTGGGAGTAAAGCCTCATTGCCATCCGATGTCCTTCTGATTCAAATCCAACTTTTTTTATAACCATTCCTTCAGAAATGGTATTCCATAACTGAGCCCCAACTCATAACACACCTCCAGAGAAGCTTACTCTGAATATGGATGTACATAGCTGTACATACATGTGCATGCAAGTAATGTATACATGTGTAGATATTTATCACTTTATACATTTATATCTATTAAATATCATACCACTTTGTTTAGGGTACTATTGTTATGAAGCACCATGACAAAAAACAACTTGGAGAGGAAAGGGTTTATTTGGCTTACACTTCCACATTGCAGTCCATCATTGAAGGAAGTCAGGCATGAATTCAAGCATGGCAGGAACCTGGAAGCAGGAACTTATGCAGAGGCCATAGAGGTTGCTGCTTACTGGATTGCTTCTCATGGCTTGCTCAGCCTGCTTTCTTATAGAACCTAGGATCACCAGCCCAGGGATGGGACCACCCACAATGGGCTGGACCCTCCCACACCAATCATAAAATTAAGAAAATGCCCTACAGCCCAATCTCAATTGAGGCTCCCTCCTCCCCCAAAGACTCTAGCTTGGGTCAAGCTGACATAGGAACCAGCAGGTGCACCTCCCATGGCTTAACACGAACTCTTCCCAGAGGATTTGTGCTCCATATCAGATCTGACTCATTGTACCAATCTCCTTCCTTCTTATTTGTCATATTTCAGTGAGTAAGTGGAACTCCCCTTTGATTGCATGTGTCCATTCCAGAGGAATGAGCCCAGCCTCTGCCCTGGAGATACACATTGCATTATCCCTCAGTTGCACTCTTCCTATAAAATAAATAAATATTTATTTTCCCCTCGTTGACCTTTCTTACTGCAGCTCTCCTGGCACCAGAGAATCACAAGTCAAGGTAGTTGTGTGACCCCCAAACTCCATTCCCAATATTTGCTTTCATCTTGTGGATAGCAGGCAAACAACGAACCACTTGGCATTAAATTCCTGGATGTCTGATCCAAGCTGATGAGGTCAAAAGAAAAAAAAGTTCCTTTGGGTACTTTGCATTTGCTTTAGCTCTATAGTTATAGCCGAATGCTTGAGGTCGGTCATTTGCAAAGATGAAAGGTTTGAGTAGCTCATGATTCTAGAGGTCCAAGAATGCAGTGCCAACTTCCATTGGTCTCTTATGAAGTCATTATAGTGCACACCATTGTACAATAGTGTGTGCAGGAGAGGTTGCACTGTAAAGCAAGAAGCAGAAAGTAGGAAGCCATAGCGCAGTGGGGCACATGGGGGGGCACATAGGGGATTATTGCTGCTCATCTTTTATAACAACTTATTCTACTAAAAAGCCAGCATTAGTGCAATGACTTAATTTCCTCCTACTCAGTCCTGCTTTGTAGAAAGCACCCTTCCTCCCAGGGTCCATTTCTACAGTGGGAACCATGCTTTTAGCACATGGTCCTTTGAGACACAAATCACAGTACATCTTTTTTAAAATTATAGGCAATGAAATAAATCCAAAAACAAATGAGAGAAAGAAGACACCAATTTCAAAGAAGGTGTATCACACTCATGCTGACAAAAAACAGTATCAAGAAGGCTCTTATACTATGGGCAGAGAAATAAGGTCTCAAACTACAGGGGTAGCAGAATCTCAGGGTCACAGGAAGGTGTACCCCTCTTGTCAAGGAAAGAGAAGCCAGTTTTAAGTGAGGATAAAAGGGAGGTGAAAATAATGCATGATCCCTACCCACCATTTTTGCTAAATTGGTAGATTTTGGAGAGGAGCTCCAAACCCTTTGGAATAGCCAAATCAAACAGGAGGGCCAGGAGATTTTTAAGAGAGAAAAGCAGGACTGGCGGCTGTCCTCAACATGCCATGATGCTTTAGACTTATTTTAGCTACAAGCTATAACTATTTCCCCACAGTTTTATATTCTAAAAAGGGACTTTACACTCTGTATGTAATGATCTACCTTCTGAATATTTTAATAAAATTTTGTGACATTTATGATTTTATATATATGTGAGTGAGATAATATCTTCTAATTTTAGCATTTTTTCAATCTTACTAGCCACATTTTCAATACATTTATGTAAAATCAACAATATTGCTTAATTAAAATAAAATGTATTCGCTTTCTAATTTTTCAAACTATATAGCATAAGCCAATGCTAACCCATAGAACAAAAGTACTATACTAAGTAAGTACATGCATTAAAATAAGTTAAATAAATATGTTTAACACTTTAACATAGGTCTTGTAACCAGAAACAACTTTGAGCATAATGGGGATATGTGGCAGTTCCTCAGCCCATGCCATGGCTGCTTTCTTCCACGTTTTAAAATCTAAAATAAAATTTGAATTTGAATTTAGAGTTCCACTACTTCTGAGTAAATTAAATGATTGTTATTATTCATGTTTGCCAAAAAGCTATTTCTCTTTTGATTTTTAAGGAAAAATAAACCACAAGTTTAAAATTTTTATATCAAAGATTCAATAAAGAAAGAATTTGCTCCAAAGGCAATCTGCACTCCAAGCTCTTTATTCTACAGATTTAATGTAAAACATTCACATATAGCCTGGCTTATACACACTGTGTATCTGTTTCCTGCTGAGATGTTCCCCCATGGGAGGAGAGGGCTCATGGGGTTCATGAAAGCAGCAAAGGACTGAAAGACTCATGGGTCCACTTCAGTTGTCAATGATGAATAACTGCTGGGTGAGGAAGATGATTCAGTGTTGTAGATCTCTGTGGCTTGTGGGGGGACTTGAGGGATGACAATTTCCTGAGGATCACCCGTGCTGGGACTGGCTTTTCAGTTATCTCATTGCCCAAGTCACTTGTGCTCTCATCAGTAACCCTAATAAACTACTGACTTCACTAAGGTGTATTTGGACACATCATTTCTTTAATCTACCTATTCTCTCTACATCTGGGATGAAGAGAAATAGAGTCCCCAGTAGAAGTGATACACCATGTTAAACTCAGTCCAAAGTGTAGAAAGACAACAGGGTCTTGACTGGTCTGTGGTAAAGGGCAAATTGGCATGGTGGTCTGACCCTGCTCAACCTCAGCTGAGATGAAATGTGCTAAGAGTCATCAACCTGGAGAAGACAAGTGAGTGTGATGGAAGAGGGGCTGCAGAGTGGACCATGCCAACTGAGCTTAATGGAGCAAGGGCTGCAGAGTGGACCATGCCAACTGAGCTTGATGGAGCAAGGGCTGCAGAGTGGGCCATGTCAACTGAGCTTGGTGGAACAAGGGCTGCAGAGTGGGCCATGTCAACTGAGCTTGGTAGAGCAAGGGCTGCTTATCTGGCCATGCCAACTGAGCTTGATGGACCTGGAGCTGCAGAGTGGGCCATGCCAACTGAGGTTAATGGACCTGGAGCTGCAGAGTAGGCCATGCCAACTGAGTTTGATGGAGCCAGGGCTGCAGAGATGGCCATTTCTTGAGTTGTTAAGTTTATAAGAAGGGAATTTATATTGATGAGGTGCTTTTGTTTGCTATTTGTTTTGCTTTGTTTTTTTAAAATCAACTTAACATATTAGGGTCATCTGTGAAGAATAAACTCAACTGAGAAGATGCCCCCCCCATCAGATTGGTATGTAGGCAAGTCTGTGGGGGATTTTCTTGACTAGTTACTGACATGAGAGGGCTACAGTTCAGTCCATTGTGGGCACTGCCACTTCTGGGCAGCTGGTCCTGGGCTGTATATAAAAGCAGGCTGAGCAAGCCAGTAAGCAGTGTCCCTCCATAGTCTGCTTCAGTTTCTGTCTCTAGCTTCCTTCCTTGAGTTGCTTCCTGGAGGTCACTCACTGATGGACTGAAAACTGTAAGATGAAACAAGTCCTTCACTTCCCAAGTTGCTTTTGGCTGTGCTGTCTATCATGGTTGACTAGAACAGACTCGTAGAAAAGTGCCAGTGTGTAAGTGACAAATGGAAGCTTTGGAGTTAGAGATCCCCAGGATGAAATCCATCTTTGCAACTTCACAACAAAATATTTAACCTCTTTGATATATAGTTTTCTTGTCCTCAATATAGTAATCATTTTTTACTCAAATTCTCACCTCATAAACTTGATATGAGGCAAAACAAATGATTTTTGCAGAGCTGAAGCAGGAGGCAAATGCTTGAGTGTATCATGCATTAAATACGTTAAGGTCCCCATTCCTCCAGTAGCTATGGAAACCAGGGAGACCAGTAGCTATGGAAACCAGGAAGACTGGTCTGGAAGGAGCTTGGGGTAGCTGGCCATCCTGATACAGGTGGCATTATTCTCCCAGAGAATTGGCATTTTTGCAGAACAGGAATTTCAGAGTGACTGGATATTCAGGGAACACTTTTGACCTGATTGCAGAACTGAAATTTTCACAGGATAGTCATAAGTCATCTGTGGGCACAGAAACTTCCAACGAGGGGCTGGGGCTTGGTAAGACCCTGCATGCTTGGATTTACCCCTCATACACAAGATAGCAGTCTTGGGATACAGGAAATTGCCCTACTGGGGAAAGACTGGTTTTTTCAATGTCCACCAGGCTTTATCACACTCTATTCAAAAGTCTGTTGAGAAAAATTTGCAAGTAATGACCGTCAAATGTATGTTGGAACGACTGGTAATTCTTAAAAAGGTAGTCATTCTTAGATCCCATTTTTAAGATCATTATTTAATTCATTTAACATGTAGCCAGGATTGAAAACCAATGACACTAATATATTAGTGTCTACAGCCAAAAGGAGTTGAAGGATTAGTGATTACAAATGGACTCTTCAATGTATTTACATGCTCTCAACTCTGTTTCTGGAGATGATCGTTACCCTGGGTTCAATACTAACTTCTAATTTCGTTTAGTGAATATCAATGGAGCTTTCCCCCAGGAAATTCCCAATGGCATATTCTCTTGAATTCTATTTAGTGTGTGTGTGTGTGTGTGTGTGTGTGTGTGTGTGTACGCGCAGCAGCAGGTACCTATGAAAGCTAAATGAGAGTGTTAGATCCCCTGGAGCTGAAGTTATAGGCAGTTGTGAGCTGCTTGACATGGGTGCCAGGAACTGAATTTGAGTTGTCCGGAAGAGAAACAAATGTTCCTAACCACTGAGGCATCTGTCAGTCCTATAACATGCCCTCCTAAAACACTCTTTTAGGGTAATAGGGAATATTTGTGCAAAGGTATGAGGAAAACTAACATCTCATGAGCATGTGGACCTTGCATTAAGATTACATCACAATTCCATTTGATGAATGATGAATATATTTAAACTTTCTGTATTATAATCTCAAATCATCCACCTGACAATTTGCTGGTATACACAAGGGTCTCTAAGACTTTGTAAGCCTTGCTCACAGGAGTGTTTAGTTTTCAGTAAGGACACATTCAGTCTTCCCTGTGACATTTTTGGGGCCAATGCATGTGGCTTTCATGGAAGTGTGTTTCCAGATTTATCTGGACTCCATGCACACTCCCACACATTTGTTGTATTTTAAAAGTTATTTATTTGTGCGCTTATGTATTCAATTCAGCTTTGTGGTGAAGGTTAAGGCAAGATTCCTTGTGAGTCTCACCCATGAACCTCCTTCCCACGCTGTCCTCCGCAGCACACACCCAGAGCTCCAACCCCCAAGGTAGTGAGTAGCATGTTGGCTCACCTATGTAAGTACTGCATCAATGTGATGTGGCTGCGGTCTGTTCACTTATTATCAGTCCATATGGCCCATTGACAGCCGATAGCAACTTTAGCCATCATTACAGTTAGCTAGTTGACAGATGACAGATGTCGGCCTGAGATGGCTCCTTACATAAGGACAGCCAATCACCAGGCCCTCCCTAACATGGGGACAAGAACCCAGGCAACAGATGGCATGGCCTGCCTGGATTAGGCAATCATTAAAAATTCTGGCCAGAAACCTATTATTTTTAGGGTTTCTATTAAGAAGTTGTCACTCAGTCCCATATGTACTGGATTCCCTCATCCGCACATATTTTCTCACTGTCATTCAGGCTCTTGACAGAGCTTCACACAAGTGTGTTCTCATGGATAAATGAACTGCAGAAAATAGAAAGAAAAGGCTATCGTGTGTAATGCACCACAGAGAAACACCCTAGTTTCTGAGAGTGGCTTCCCAGAGTGAGAGGAGGTTGTTCACAAAAGATGTGTCACTTCCTTTCCAAAAGGAAGTTCTAAAGTAGTTCCATCTTCTCACAGCTTCCTTCTTGTGTCATTAGAGATGAGGCTTCCAGAAGGTTCTCTTTTCCTCAAGTTGGGCTATCTAGCTGATCCTCTGTGCACAGGCTGTTTCAGGTTGTGCACTGAGGGCTCCAGGCAGATCAAGGCTCCCAATGCAAGAGATGGCTCTGCTCAGAGGGAAAGAGGCAGCCTCCCTCAGAGAGACCTGCCCCATCACCCTTTCCAGACCAGGTTCGGAGGCCCTGTCCCATCAAGTCTTCCAGATCCAGGCTGGAGGTCTCTGCTTTCTGTTATTTATTTATTTATTTACTTCCTGTTTGTTCACATTCCATAGATACTTTTTCTCTTCCTTTTCACAACTGCATCTTTTGCTGCTTGGGCACTTCATACAGGTGTACAGTGTGTTCTGATTAAATCCACCCCAGTTCCCTCCAGTTCTACCCTGCCCATTACTTTCCCTCCCAATTTAATCTGTTTTTCCCAGTGAGTCCACTTTGTGCTGCCTGTATGTGCATGGATGCAGGGCAACCCACTGGAGCACAGGTATTCGTGCAGGAGCTGCCCCCCTGGAAGAGACATCTGTTTGCAGAGAGAGCAAAATACTGGGAGAAATGACTGAAATTGGGGGGCATTTCCAGGGTGAGGTGGAAACTTAGTGCAAGGGAAACTCCATGGAATCTAGGAGAGTAACCCTAGCAAAAACTCCTATTAACGGTGGACACGGAGCCTGAAACACCCATCTTCTGTGACCAGGCAAGGCCTCTAGTGGAGGGATTGGGACACCAATATAGCCACAGAACCTTTGACCTACAGTGTGTCCTGCCTACAGAGTGTTCTGGGATCAGAGCCTAGCAGAATTCTCATCACAGAGACCAGAGAGACTTCATCCAGCAACTGATGGGAGCAGATGCAGAGTCCCCCAGCCAAACATCAGGTGGTGCTCAGGGGGTCCTGCTGAGGAGGGGAGGAAAGATCTGCTGAACCAAAGGGATCAGGGTCACCATAAGAACATGGCCCACAGAATCAATTGACTGGAACTCATGGGGGCTTGCAGAGATCAGGGAGCCTGCAGGGGTCTCACCTAGGTCCTTTGCATATACGTTATGGCTGAGGAGCTTAGTGTCCTCGTGGGACTCCAAACAGTGGGAGCAGGGGAGGTCACTGACTTTTTTTGGGGGGGGGGTGTTTCGAGACAGGGTTTCTCTGTGTAGCTTTGGAGCCTATCCTGGCACTCACTCTGTAGACCAGGCCAGCCTCGAAGTCACAGAGATCCACCTGCCTCTGCCTCCCGAGTGCTGGGAATAAAGGCGTGCGCCACCAACGCCCCCGGCGGTCACTGACTCTTTTGCCTATTTATGGGACCCTTTTCCTCCTACTGGGTTGCCTCATTCAGCCTGATGTGACAGTATGTGCCTGTTCTTATAGTAGCATATTATGCTGTTTGTTTGATGTCCCTGGAAGGGCTGCTCTTTTCTGAAGGCAAAACTGTGGTTGGAATGTAATACATAAAAGAATAAAATTAAATAAACATGTGTAGAGGTTTTCCAAGGAAAAAGAATATCCTTTGGTTGAGAAGTCCAGAGAAAATATCTGTGAAACAAATGCATAAACTTGATAAGTTAAAAAAAACTGATATGTAATCATGATTATACATTTGTCATCAGTTCTTTTGGGTCACAGACCTTAATTCAGCTTAAGTATTTTCTTAAACAAAAGTAGAGTAGAAAGGATCGACAGAGGCCCTTTGAATAGGATGGCATGTTTGCTTTCGAATGGTGTTTTCTCTAGTGATTCATATCTGCAGCTGCCCACATTTAATTTGTCAGTGACATGTTGAGGGTCATAGCCTCCATAAGTCATTACCATGTGTGGTAACGGCGAGCACTCTGGCCCTGTCAACCCATGGGTCATAAACAGTGCAAGAGTCTCATACCTTCCCAAATCTACATCACAGAAGCCAATATACTCTACAGAGAGACCTGTTAACTTGGTGTGTTGTTGATGCAGTCATTTGCCACCAGGCTTCCCTTTCAGTTGCTCTCATCTGTAATAATTAAATGCACCAAGGACTCATCTTCAGGCTAGTACTGGAAGCCTTTGGGATTTATGCGGCTCACCGCACTCAGAGTATGTGTGACCCACATATGGGCAAAGGTTCTAATATCTACAGGAGGCTTCCATTCTCTTCCCCAGCAGGGCAGCAGACCTATGATCAACTATGTCTGAAGGTCACTGATACATGCCATTGATGAAACATTCACAAAAACTTATGTTCTTAGATACACAGAGCTGATTAAAAATTTAGATTCACTGGACCCTGAAAGAAAAGAGTAGGATAGGGTCCACTTGCTTTGCTGACCTAGAGAAAAGTGAACCATCAGATGAACTAGTTCCTTACCTGCCTGGGCGAAGACATCATGCAAGAGAGAATGCTTTGGGGAGAGTGAACACTGAATGGCTACTGCATGCCAACTCCCTACTTCCTGGGTCTGGCAGGAATCTCTGGTATACCAGGCAATTAGCACTGTTAAGCTTCTCAGCATACATGCCATTTCTTGCTCAGGGTGATCTCTGCTGATCACATCTAAGAGAAAGCATCTCCCATTGGCATTTCAGATCAAGAACAATGTAAATCCAATACTTTTGCCAGTTACCCTATAAATCAACTCTGTTTAACCTGGTGTATTGGAATCCACCATGTCTATAGAAGCTGTGGAAGGCAAGCTACATGTCTTTCTAGATAAAGGAGAGGCAGGAGCAGATCTGACCTTGTTAACTTCTGATTGACATTGGGTACATTTTGCTTAATACATCTGTACCATTTAAACCGCTGAAGGCATTTGTGGGACACTCTTCAGGATTAAGCTGGTTGATATATGAAAACAAGCATGTGGAAAACAATCACTGCATGCTGTGATTTGCACATTTGCTATTATTATCATCGTGTATGCATGCACCTGTGTGTCTATGTGGCAGACAATGGCCAACATCAGATGATGTTACCAAGGAGAAGTCTAAGTTGATGCTTTGAGACAGGGTCTCTCCATTGCCTGAGGTCTACTGATGTAATTAGCCTATCTGGCCGGGGAGCCCTTGGTTCTCCTGAATCCTCTGTCTCCACCTCTCCAATTCTGGGATGACAAGTGTTTAACCTCCATACTTTGCTTTTTGACACAGGTTATAGGGATCAAACACAGACCTCATGCTTATAGGACAAGTGCTTTGCTGGCTGAGTCATCGCTCCAGCCAGCTGTTGTTATACTGTCAAGATCATCAGACCTTCATGGTTGAAGCATGTGTGGCAGTCACTGACTTGGAGACACCAAACTCTGATAAAGTGGACCTGGCTTGCTTATGTGCTCTCTTCTCCCCTGCAGCTTCCCTTCCACGTTGTCATTTATATTAATGCCTCAAAGGTCATCCATCTTGCCTTTCCACATCTCTGGTCTGTCTGTCATTTGAATTCCTATCTTACATAGACTATACTGAACCAGTTAAAGGAAGCCCAGCATGCCATCAGAATTCCCAAATATTTTCATCTTTCCTCCTACGTAGGTGGATACACTCTGAGGGTCAAGGCTTTGTTTCTTGATTCAATGTTCTATTCACACCGAGCCTGGCAGAACATAAGATCCCATGCACAGAGAAGAAACACTCCAAGTCATGTTATACATGTCATTCTAGTATGGTCTACCCATGTTGTTAAGGTAGGATACTGTGGGTACCAACCAGAATTCCTGTCTCCAGTCAAATCTGAGCAGATAAATAATCAGTGGTAAAGCTTGTCATAAGTCTCTGCATTTGTGATGGGTACCAATATTGAGGAATTTTATGGTTAAAGGCATTTTAAGGCAGACTGGTAGCCTTTCTCAACAGTACCATTTCTGAAGTGTTAGTGTCCTTAACCTACAGTAGGCTCCGGGGCTGCGGTGTAATAACCGTAACTGTGGGGCTGGTTAATGGTACCTCGTTAGTGATGGGAGATAATGAGATGATAAGGGCAAGATTCATTGACCTTTCAAAGGCTTTTGATTTACTAAATGACACTGTTGGATAAGCTAATTAAATTTGGCTTTTCTCCTGCAGTGATAGCTGAGTTCTGATCTTATTTGATTAGCAAGAAAAATCCAGGGCTGTTTTAAGGCTATCAGCTTGATTTATTACTACTCATATCTGATAGTGCCTTGGGCCTCAGTAACTGATTGACTTTATTTTATTTATGCTAAAATGATCTTTCTATCGCTGAAGATAACACAGGGATTTGCTTATAGAGCAATGATAATACCACTTCAAATAATGTTCCTCTTTATGTCTCAGGGTGTTTTCATAGTCTCAATGTACTTTCTTTCTGATTCACGACACTTGCCACCAAGGGAGATTATGAAAGATAAGCTTGCTGGTGGTGAAGATCTAGCTTGGTGGCAAATGACCTGGACATACAGGGAGACAAACAAATCAAAATCTAAGAAAAGTGAAAAAGTAAACATGCTGCTGGTGGCTTAGTTAGCATGTTATCCAATAACGGTTTCCCAGGTAATTTTCTGCATGCACACCCATCTCTATTTCAATAGTATTTATCTAAGCTTTTAATATTCTCCTTTTTTGAACCAATTTACTTAGTCAAGAACTACATTGAAATACACAGTTCTCAGTACCAGGGAAGAATAGCTTTATCTACTTTTAGACTGAGGCATAGATTTAAAATATTTTACATCTGCAAAGAGCTTTTAATTCTATTTTAACATCAAAGTGAATTTTGTTTCATTATTTGTGGACTTTAGATAAATATAAAGAATATAAAGCATTATAGTTTTCACTTGAAAAGCTTGAGAGGAGATTTGCTTTCTTTAGATGTTGAAAGACACACCTGTAAATAGTCGTGAAAACGTTCTGCTGAACCCTAGGAATGAAATTAATCACAGAGACATAATCCCAGAGACAGAATTATAAAAGAACAGTAAATTGGGTTTCTGATCTTTCTATTACAGTATGAAGGAACAGCACTGAGTTAAGATATCACTAGCCACATCTGCTATCAGCCAGACAATGCCACACCTATCTCTTTACCCAAGTGACACAGAACCATGTTGCAATACAAAGGCTTGTATAGAAATATTCACAGTAATTTTATTTCTAGTAGATATGAACTAGAAAATGAAACTCTCCAATGCTCACATACAAGTAAATGGATTAACAGCAAATCTGGTATGAACATACCACATGAGTCAGAAGTCAAAGATGACATTATTTATTTAATGTTCTAAAAATATGATGTAATTTGTAGTGATGGAAAATAGACCACTGGTTGCTTAGGAAATAGGTACAAGGATAGATGGAGGCAAGGTGGGGAGTTGTTTATTGAGAACATAACTACCATGATGTGTGTTGGGGGGGTATTTATTCTACTGGCTTGGCTCACATGACTTGGGGTCCATGGGAACAAAATCCAGTGGACAGGCAACCAGATTGGGTCCCAGGGAAGAGTTCATGACAGTGTGCTAACAGTCTTCTGTAGGGGGTAATGCTGTCCATGCTCACTTGGGGGCTGGCATAGATGCCACTGACCAAAAGGGTGTAGTCAGAGTGACATGGCAAGGCTTTAAATATCAGAGATGCACGAATGTGGCCCTCTTTTCCCTCTCCAGCCTGGCTGAATGGACATGTGGTCAGTGGCACAGTGCCAGCGCCCAAATGGGTGTGGACAGCATTTCCCCCAACAGAATTCTTCTGTCTTAGAAGAGGTCACTCTTTGTTCTCTTAAACTTTCTACTAATTGGATGTTGTTCTCCCAGTGTATAAATGTTTTACTGAAAGCCTATTCATCTAAACATTCATTTCATTCAAGAAAATTACTTGTAGAGCAACACCCAGAATAATGTTGACCTTCTGGCCCAACCAAGATAGCAGGTAGAATTAGCCAATTCAAAGGGTTAAGAATCCTGGGGATCAGGTAAACAGTGATAATTGTTTCTCGATTTTCCTGTCCTGCCAAGTCCCACTGCCCTTCTCAGCCCTCCAAAACTGCACGGACATTATATCATTAAACCGTTGGCTGATGGCTAGGACTTCTTATTGGCTAGCTCTGTCTTAATTATTAACCCATTTCTATTAATCTATGTATTTCCACGTGGTCTTGGCTTACTGGAGAAGGGTTCAAACCTGTTACTCCTTTGTGGTCTACATTTTCTCCTTCTGCCTGCCTTTCCCAGAATTCTCCTCATCTCCTAGTCCTGCCTATCTTCCTGCCTCTATTGGCCAACAGTGTTTTATTCATCAACCAATAAGAGAAACATACATACAGAAGGATATCCCCCATCAGACAATATTAGTAGCATTGGTGATTTTACAGATGTATACATCAGTTCGGTTTAATCAAACTTTATACTGCACATATGCAGTTCATTTTATGCCAGCTATACTTCAACAAGTTTTGGAAACTGGTTTTAATGTCCCCATTATAAAATGATGAGTAATGATGGCCATCCTTCCTGAATGGAGTGAGCTATTCCTAGATTTATAATTCAATGTTTTTAATTGTAGATGATGGGAAATGGGGCCTGCCTTGAAGGAAGTAGATCATTGCTGTATGCCTTGAAGGGTATGTTGTCCCTGCCTGCTTCCTGTCCATCTTTTTATTCTCTGACTGCTGCCAGGTTCACAGCATCTGCCACCCACTCCCATGTCTACAATTTTATCCTTTATTCAGATCCAAAGAAATAGCTTTAACAACCTTGAAATGAACCCTCTAAACTTATAAACCCACACAGATGTTTTTCTTCCTTATAAATTGCTTTTGGAAATTATACTATGAAAAAAAAATCCATGATTTCTGACCTCCTTTCCAGTGCAACTGAAACTTCTAAATTTCAAGTATTTTCAATTTCTATAAATAATGTAGCATTTAGAAAGACTGCTTCTTTGGCACATGTCTGTGCAGTGGTAATCAAGGGGTGACAGGTGTATCATATCTGGCCACAAATTTATGCTGACAGGAGCACTGTGTGCTGTGGACAGTGACTTTGACAAGCTAATAACTCTGAAAAAAAGAAAACCTGCTTTCCCCTTCTTTCTGTATCCCACTTCTACCCCTACCAGCAATTGGTTGGTAATAATTTTAGCAGCAAAGAAAAGCTTCAAATTATGTTCTCTTTCTTGTGAATGGAAATGAATTAAATCTACTTCATGGTCATAAATGCTAATGAGAATCTGAACCATGTGCTAAACAGAAGTTCAAATGCTAAGTTAATATTTTGTAGGCCGGGTGGGTCTGGAGTTTCCGAAGGGGTGATTAGTGGATTTCACATCGAGGGGAGTCACACTGCTGAATTTTTAAATTTGTTTTTAGAGGCTGTTTTCTCATTTTCTGGGCCAGCATTGAGAGCAGACAGAGGCTACAGTGTCTATAAGCTGTTCTGGGTGCCTTCTTCAGTGGCGTTTATAGTCACCCCTGGGTGCCTGCCTACCTCAGCAGGGATCTCAGAGGCTCCTCAGGGCCAGCAAGTCACTAACCAAATGCCCCAATGTCATGAAGGACTGGGGAAAAATTACTGCCCACAGTTCAAGAACTCTCTGAGCCCACAGATGGAATCAGAGCTGCCAAGTTTAATGTACCAACAGGCTTCTTTACCCTCCATCTCCTAGCTGTGCCTTTGTACAGACATCGTTCACCCAAGGCCTGATCACAGAGTTTGAAAGGTTCATTTTGGAAGAACCTTTGCCTGGGAGATAACGTGGCATGGAACTACTCTGTGCAGAAAGTTTATGGTGTCCAGTTACTGGAAGGTGGCAGTGTGCCATAGCAGCCTGTCAATATTCTCCATGGGACAGCGGAGTCACTCACAGGGGGAACCCAAGCAGTAGGTTCAGATGGAGTGAAGGCTGGTTTAGGAAGAGGTAAGCGAGGAAGGCCTTGTGTTACAGACCGACCTGCTCCTCCTGGGAAGTCCAAATCCCTTATACTTCTCCACTACCACTCTCTGGTCTCCTATTATAGAAGAGCTTATCATAAATATCTGCCTTTCCCTTCCAACACCGTAACTGTGCTTGAGAGTAATGATGCCCCGAAGCTTTTCCCCAGAGTTAGTCCATTGATCGACTGCTGTTTTTCCTTCAGCACTAATGACCGCAGCGAGGCCCAGACCATCTTTGAAATCCGGGCTGAAACATTGTGTGTATTTCCAGGGAGCTGCAGCAACAGGATGGGGAGTCATTTGCTGGTGGGTCATTTATTCTTCATCACTCAGAGGCAGAGGGAGACTTTCTAAAATGCTTGTCCACTGTCCCCTGATTAAAACCCATGTCTCTGAACAAGCTTTTCCTTTCCCACCCAGAATGTGCCTCCTGTGACCGCTTCCCTCCCAGACTGGAGAAAATGACCCAAGTAATTACCAACTAGATTGGTACTCGTGGCTCTCCAGGCTGTGCTTCAAGTGCCCAGTTGTGGCAAGTGGTCCCACCACTCTCAGCAGCTCCAGCAATGAGGTAGTCCCAGGACGGGCACTGTGCCTGACTGCCATTACATCCATCACATGAAATCCTATTCCCTTGATTTCAAAGACCTAGGCAATGGGAAAGGGCAAGGGAGACACATTAGCAGCCTCTGGGGCACTTCACAATGGGGATTCTTTGTGTGAGGTGTGTGTTCCTGTGTGTTTTTGTGTGCAAACCCCATGTGTAAAATCAGCTAAAGAATAGCAAAAGACCTTTTGAGTGATCATGGCACCCAGGCCCCCTCATGTTGTAGGCAGAGAAGACAGGCATAAGACTTCCTACCAGGCTGATAATGAAATTGCTCATTGAAGCTAGGAATAAAAACAATGAAACCCATCAGATCACAGAAGTCTAAGGATTTTGAGTTGAAATTTCAGTTCTATCATGAAAGGTGATTCAGAATCCTAGGAGGTCAAATGACTTAACGAAGACCAATTACATATTTTCATTTATTTTCTTCCTCGAGGGCTTAGAGTAGTTTTGTCTTGGAGTTGGCTCTTGAATATGCTTGGTATGGAGGTGGACAAGGTGGGTGAAATGCTACCATTTATATCTCCACAGTTGGGCTTGCCAGGTGGCACACGATGTTTGAGAGATTTGGAGTGCTCCCTCTTGAAGCACTGTTCACTATGACTACTCTGATGTCACAGAGCAATCCATTTGAAAGGCATTTCATGGCTAATCCTCTCTTTATGTTTAAAACTGATTTTATTTTTCCCAATTCCCCTTTTATTGATTTAAAATATGTCAAATTAAGCTTTGCAGGATCATACATGGCTGTCTCTTTAAGCTCTTTGAAATCACTGTGTATTTATCTTGTTAAATTATATTATCTATACATTGTCTCTAATGCAGATCAAATCAGTTCATATAAGGAAGAAATATCAAAACATTGAAGCTTCTTCTTCCTGCTTCTCTTCCTGATTCAAAATCTGTTTTTAGAATATTATTCTTCTTCTAAAGCCATGAGGTCTGGATGATCCAATAGCAAAAACAACAAACTCAAAGAAACAAAACTTCATGTACATTTAAAATTTTTCCTTTTATTGAATATATATCCAACTTCTAAAGAATATTAGTACCATAGGGTGGAAAACCAAAACCAAAACAACAGTCTTGTTATGAATGTCTTAAAACAAACCGATGCAGTACTTAAGAATGACTAAGAGCTGAGGGTTAACTTTAGTCTCAATTTGTATTAATTGTAGGCTAATTAATGATCAAAATAAGAGACACTGGGAGGTTGTAAGCTGAATTGACAACTGAGCCTGTTGAAAAATGCCATCTTCTCTCCAATGATATCTGCACTGACTGAATTCTATGCAAATTGGCACTGTGACAGTTTATAAATGAAAACCCATGAGATAGGTTAGAGGCCAACAAGCACACAGGTTAAGTACTTTTGGAGATGTTTTGATACCTTTTATGATGATTTCAGCAGAATAGAAATTCACCCCCAAAAAAACCATCTCATCAAATGTGAGCTAAAGGTCTAAATTAAAATCTGTGCAAAAAGTATATATTTAGAAAAAGCAGAATTACATGATAAGGTTGAAATCACAGATTAAAATACATATCATGAGTGGGCAGTGGTGGTAGCACACATCTTTAATCCCAGAACTTGGGAGGCAGAGGCAGGTGGATATCTGTGAGTTCAAGGCCAGCCTGGTCTACAGAGCAAGTTCTAGGACACAGAGAAACCCTATCTCAAAAACTGAAAAGAAAAAAGAAAAAGAAAGTTCTTATTGAGATGTTTTGATAACTTTTATGATTTCAGAAGAATAAAAAACCCCTCTCATCAAATATGAGCTAAAGGTCAAAATCCAGAATCCATGTATTTTAGGAGAAGCAGAATTACATGACAAGGTTGCAATGCCCAGAATAAAATAAATAAATGCCATGCGGTAGACCTTGAAAATCTCTCACTCTTTGAGGAAATACCAGAGATGCCAGAGGTGGGTTTGTAATGAACAGAATCTATTGGATTGAAGTTTAGATATGATAAAAAAAATGGGATGAGCACACATTTCATAGAAACAGATGTATTTTTGTAATTAAACAGAGGCAGGCAAGTGAAGGAACAGTTCCTCCTACAATCTCATTTGCCTTGGGGTTAGGCAAACCCTCCTCTTGTAAAAATGCACTTGGCAGTCTAGCTCCGTCATCTTCATGCACTGTGCACATGCATCCCTCTTCAAGCAATGCACTCAGCATCCTTAGACTTTCCTTGACCCCCCCCCCCCACCTGCACTGGACTTGATGTCCCATCTTAGAACAGTAGCTTTCCTTGCCCCTAGTAACAATCCAATTTAGGCAGTTTTGACTCCAAGTGTGTTCCTAATGTGTCTAGGCATGAGGAATATGAGAACTGATCCAGTCTGAGCTGGTTTGGGCTGTATTTGCAGTGACGTAAACTGTGTCCTTCAAGATTTATTTATTTATTTATTTATTTATTTATTTATTTATTTATTTATTTAATGAAGAATCCCCTATTTACCATGTTATGCATATGCATAACTGCATGTGTGTGTGATTAAACTCTGGTGCATTATGGGAAGGGACACACGTGCAATAGGAAAAATAAATATGTGACTGAATCTATCAATAAAAATATAGAACCACCGAACCATGTCCTTTTTTAACCAGCCCTCCTCCTCATACACCATAAAAAGGACACCCTGAACAATAATCAGGGGACTTGAATATGTTTACTGATGTAGTCAACAGTCAGTCTTGACTCTACTATTGTTCTGCTCCAAACAAAATTGTCTTACTTCTTTTGAAGTTCCTTGTAAGCCCTTGTTTTCAACTCTTTCAGAAGGGGCCAAAAACTTGGAAATATCTGGCTCAGACCCAGACCACTGTTAACAAAATAACATAAGATATGGTGTAGATTTTATAAAAGAATGATAATTTAATATAATATGTACTGTTTTATATTTTTTTGCTGTTATGAGGTTAGATATGGCTAGAAGTGGGGACAGGGAATCTAGTTAACTATAAGCCATGTCTTCTATATTCAAGCATTACTAAGAGGAGGTTGGAGAGAAGCCTGCCAGCCAGCAGAGGGGGCAATTGGATACACAGTAACTTGTATCATAACACACTGACTAATGGTTGGTAACAATTAGATGCTGTAGTTAGCGCCATGTTGCTACTACAAAATACAAAAGGCAGCTAAGTTGTAAAGTAGAAAAGTTGATTTAGCTCACAGTTACAACACTTGAAATTCCATGGTGAGCTCCATCAACTTGGCCTCCAGTCAAGACAGCGGATGGCAGCAGGTCCTGGTGGCAGCATTTGTGGTATGTAAGAACTTGCATTTTATTTTAGTTTTCATAAGCACTTACATTTTCAAAAGGAGGCAGGACAAGCAGATGGATGTCTCCTTCTGAGGGTGTGGACTCTACCCAAGGGACTCCACTGCCTAAAGAACTCAACACCTTTTTTGATGTCACTATGCTGGAGGCCAGAGCACTTATCACAGTGGTACCTGGATGATACTCAAAACACACCCACACCCAGCGAGCATATATGGAAGATTCTGACTGTTCCCCACACAAGGAAATGCAGTGGTGGGCATAAAAATCATGTGACCTGTTGCTGCACCATGTGCCTGTGTTGTGACAAAACAATGTGCCCTTAAATATTTGAAGGTTGAGGAATGCCTTTAAAATGAGAGAGGGAGAAATATCTCACACAAGCTATGCAAAAGAAATGATGCACACTCTCTTGTGAACTAACACAAGGTGGCATTTGAGAACTGACACCAAGAACAACTTCAGATATGGGATAAGAAATGGATGGGAAAGCTTACTTAAGGCAGATTTGGGGAAAATAAGGGACAGTTTTGTGTGGGGACAATTTAAAAGATAAGTAATACAGAGAGGGGGGCTATTTTCATTTTATTTCATTCATTTCCTGGTTTCTTTATTTTCAATAAGCTGGTGGTTTGAATAAGAATGGACCCCATAGGCTCGTAAATTTGAATGTTTAGTCATCAGAAAGTGGCATTATGCAGATGGATTAGGAAGTAGTAGGTGTGGTCATGTTGAAGGAAGTGCGTCACTGGGGGGTGAGCTTTGAGGTTTCAGAAACTCAAACCAGGCTCGGTGCCTCTCTCTTTCTGGTGCCCAAGGATCTGTATGTAGAAATCCCAGCTACTTCTCTATAATCATGTCTGCCTGCATCTTGACATGGTCCCTACCATGCTAATGAGCTAAACCTCTGAAATTGTAAGCAAGCACCAAGTAAATGATTTCTTTTATAAGGATTGCCATGGTCATGGTGTCTCTTCACAGCCACAGAACACTAACTATGACAAATACATTTTCAATTAAAATATAATTATATCATTTAACCCCTTCCCTCCTCTTTCCAGCCCCTCCCAAGTCCCCTTCCTCCAGCTCCTTCAATATCCACTGTAGGGGAACCTGTAACCATGCCTGCTTAGGGGCTGGCTACAGGTCTGAGGGTGTGGTCAGGGTGACGTAGAGTAAGAGTTTCAGTTGGCTGGGTTTTGTTTTCAGTTTTCACCCTTTTGGCTTGCTGTACAGACTGCTGCCACGCCAGCTGGCTAGGTCGCTCTGTAAGTAAGGTTTTTCCCTATTAAATACCCGTTATATTTCTACCTGACTCCGTATTGGTAATTTCCCACTATAATCCACCTCCAAAACTGATGAGGCTACTACTTTTAGTTTTACCTCTTTCCTTTAAATATTTATTCATTTATATATTTTATCTATGTGAGAGTTTTATCTACATGTGAGTCTACACACCAGTAGATGGCATGGATTCCATTATATGCAATTGTGAGCCGATATGTCAGTGTTAGGAATTGAACTCGGGGCCTCTGAGGGAACAGCCAGTGCTCTAAACTGCTGAGCCATCTCTCCAGCCTCTTTTTACCTCTTTCTTTTCCAAAAAAATTTCTGTGCTTCCCTTCAGAGCCTAAGGCAAGTCTCCAGTCATTCTGCCTTATTTCCCAAAAGTATATGGGTGTGAGTTTGCAGTTACCTGCCCAGCTGACAATTCCTTTAAATGGAGACTAGCCTTCAGGCCTCTGCTTCCCTGAAAGAAGTCCTTGGCAGATATGTGGTAATAACAGAATCTGTGCCCCTACAATGATGCAGCAGTTATAATAATTGATTCAGCCACCTAGGGGCTGGTTAGCATTATACCTAGATGGAGTGGTGGAGCCTGTCAAGGCTGGTTGGCACCTAGGTAGAGTGGTGAGGCCTATCATACTCCCCCAACTACTTGGAAAATTTAAAGGGATATCCTAAAATCTCTTTGAAGATATGCCCCAAATAACTCAAGGACCTTCAATTATGGCCCAAGATTCCACTACTTCTCAACAGGGTGCCCTGTTATTTGAGAATATTTTAATGAAGATATGCCAGGTGGGTGATAATGTTCTCCAAAAGAATCACAGACAATCTAACAAAAACCCCAGTGCCAGTCATGAGAGACATCTTCTTTGAGTTGTTGGTGAGGAGCGTCCAAGAGACTTCCAAAACAATGTAGGCGATTGCTGTTGCCCTTGGCTGCCCCCCAGTACTTGCTAGAAGATAAGACATTATTGCTGGAAACATCACATTCTGGACACAGGGCTTGGAGGAATCGAGCTGGAACTGACATGGAAACCTCATTGTTGGGGACTATCTCTCTCAGTATTAGAAGTTGCTATGTAGGCAACAATCAATAGTCCTACCTAGCTGTGATGCATGCACATGAGCCACAACAATGACCTGCACAGCAAGGTATCACCAGAGGTGCAATGATGGCACTTATATATTGAGAATAAGCAACAGCTGTCTAGTGGACTTAAGGTCCACTCAGTAGGAGGGATTTCATGCCTGGTAATTTAAAGTTAGTCAACTACTGATGACTGGTGAGGTCCTAAACCCTACAGGAGAACTTACTTTTGCCACTTTCCTGAACCAGTGCCATTCCTGTCTGCATTCTAAATGCTTAGACACGTAGGCAAGTGTAGCTCTCAAACCTCATCAACAAGGTGTTTTTCTCTTTTGCAATTAGATGGAGACTACTTTAGAAATCCCAACTGGTCAATATGAATAGAACAATCAATTGTGCGGGTGCCTATCCCAGCTGATACATCTGTAACACAAACCCTATAATTAAGACTCATCTGAGACTCCTACACAGTAATTTCCAAGGAAGGACAGGTGAAGGGAGGGAAGATGTGATACTTGTGGGGAGAGGGGTGTCTGTGGAAAGTCTTCTATGAGGTGTACACTGTAGGTGCCCAAACAATGTCAAACATGTGCATACCATTTTTGTGAGAAATGTGAGACATTTTTCTGAATTTGGTCAAATGGGAAAATGTTGCTGTTTTAATCATTTAGGCATGCAGAAACCCTCCAATCTCAGCGAGCATTTCTCCAGACTGGCCCTCTCCTGGCAAAAATGGGTGCAGGGCCAACGCCTTCCCTGTGCATTTGCTTTTTAAAGCATGCAGGCAAACACAGAACATCTTCCTTTGTTGCCACTTGAAACACATACATTTGCAAATGCAATCAAGAAATGCAATTATAATACTGAGTATGACTTTCTAGTTATTCAATCTAGAGATTCAGAGAATCCTAACTGTGAATTTGATCCCCCACACACACCTCCCCTCTGCAGGCCCTAAAGGGCTGTTCAGAGATGATGGTGAGCATTGGGTTGGGAGTTGCCTTTCTTTTTGTGTCTTTTTCGTTGTAGGATATGTTCAGTAGGTCTTCCCAAGCTCAAATATTCCACTTTGAATCAGTGGCCAGCCATCAAGGATAGGGGAATCCAAGGCAAATAGGTACTTAAGCACTCAAGAAATAAACCACCAATGGAAAATTGGAATTTGTTAAGCAGAAGTCTTTTGTGGGCATATGAATATATGCTCTCTGTGTAATATTAATGACACACATCCATGCACGCATAAAGGGCCAAAATCTACATAGGATCCACTTGCATTATGGAAAATCACTCACCAGTGGGGAGAGGTTAATGAGACTCTCTGGGCTGAAGGGTAGGAGTTAAGGTTGAAATGAAAGAAAGGGTTGTTCAGGTCAACTTTGAGTCTGGTGCTGAGAGACCCATGTCCAGGTCCTCAGAACTTTATAGATAGTGAGAGAAAGGATGTGACTGTGGGAAATTCTCTGATTGGTTCCACAACACACACACACACACACACACACACACACACACACACACGCATGCACACATACTCATACACACACACATAGAGCACACACATGCACACACAAATATACACACAGAGCACACACAGAGAGAGAGAGAGAGCACACACAGAGCACCCACTGAGAGCACGTGCAAACACAGACACAGAAAACACACACAGAGCACACACACATATACACACATGCATGTACACACATACACACAGCACATTCACAGAACACATACACACACATATATACGCATACACACAGAGCGCACACACAGTGCACACACACATATACACACATACACACACAGAGCAGACACACACACACACACACACACACACACACACACACACACACACACCAGTGATTTATGCCCAGTGAACTGAAAGAATCAGAGCTGGAAGGCAGAGATTGCTGGCATGCTCTCTCCTAGTCTTTGTGGTCAGCAATGAGGGGGCTGGGAGAGGGGACCCGTGGGAGCAGCAATGTCCACATCAACATCAAGAGACTAACTTCCAGCATGCTTATGACAGGAAAGAACCGGCTGCCAAAGACCCCCCTGATTTCCACCCAGAGAGGACACTCCGTCACTGTGACAGAGAGAACCTCTTAAGAAATTACAGTGGACCCAAAAATCTCTGTCCAAGTCGGAAGAGGTCTGAGGGACTTGAGCCAGTTTCTGAATTCTCCAGATGGGCCTGAGCCAGGTCCTATTATCATTACTCCTGGAAAAGATGGGACATTCATATTCTTGGTCTAGGCCAAGATTTTTTAAATAAAAATTAATGTTTCTGGTGTCTCTAATTTCCTATGAAAAATAAACCATTCCTGTTTCCTTCAGCCGGGCCAGGAAAAGGCCCCCCAAGGGCTTGAAATCTAGCTCCACTGGTCACTAGCCATCTGGCTTTGGTCAAATGATTGAAACTTGCAGAAGCTCATTCCTTTCCTCTTGAAAATAGGATAAATAAAGCAATGGCTTGTTCATTAAATAAGATTCATAAACGATGCTCACCAAGGCAAGCAGAACTGAGGTCCTCTTCCGCTCTCAGATGCTTCCATTTGTGCCTACATCTCTTCATTCAACATCTTTGTTTCTTTACCTTTTTCTTTTCTCTTCTTTTCTTTTCTTTATCTTTTTAAAAATCTCACTCCTCTTGGGTAGATCCATACCTCATTCAGATGACCTCCTTCATCGTCTCCTGCTCCAACCATACTCCCTAGTTTGGTGCTGGAATATTTGCTGTCTATAGGTCACTAGAGATTTCAGTAGGAGAGAAGGCTTAGCGTGGACTAAACTCTTACCCAGTGCTATGTGGTGCTATGAAACTTGGCCTCTGTGTCTTAGCTCTTTCATTTGCTAACTGGAATAATGAAGTATCATTGTCATCAAGTAAATTAGCTAAAAGAAATGTTCCTCAAATTATAGTGGAGCTAAGATACATTAAAGCCATTGTAACTTCAAATTATTGTAAGTTAAAATGCATTTTAAGGCCAGTAAGAGCTTACTGCTAAGTCTGATGACCTGAGTTTGATTCTCAGGACTCATGTAGTAGAAGGAGAACACCAATTCTGACAGTATATGCACTCTTGATGTACATGGTCCCAGCCCCATGCTTGCCTCTGAAAAAAAATGTAGAAAAAAAAAAACAACTTAGATGCATGTTATCCTACCAAATCCTACAGCTTGGCCTAACCCGTTATATTCAGGCTCTCAATCCCAGGGACTGTCTGTATACATGAAATGCTTATAGCATGACGATTTTGCAGAAGGGATTTAGCACATTTCAAGCTCATGTCCACTGCAGTTCTGGTGCCCATTTCCAGGTTTAATGCATCAAAACACCTTCAGGATTCCTGCCGTGTTTGTGTCAGTTAGTCACCAGCAGACATTTATAGAAATGTTCTGTGATGGCTAGGGCCAGGGGAGTGAGTAGAACAGTTTTTTTAGCCAGGTATTGGTGGTGCACGCCTTTAATCCCAGCACTTGGGAGGCAGAGGCAGGTGGATCTCTGTGAGTTCCAGGCCAGCCTGGTCTCCAGAGCGAGTGCCAGGATAAAAAGAACAGTTTTTTTTTTATCACTTCAGTGCTGACATTCTTGGGAAAGGTCATCATCCACAGGAGAATTCTGTCCCTACATCTCCTACCAGCCTTATAGTCACACACTCAGCCTGGGCAAACGACTGACTTGCCATATTCATCATCACTTAGTCCCTTCTTTCACTCTGCTGTATCCAAATTGGCATTCTTTCTGGCTCTGGAGGAGGTTGGGAATTATGGAGAGTAGACATTTTTTTTTGTCTTTTCCTGGAATGTTCTTGTCTAAGATTTCATCATGGCTAGCACCTAGTCAGCATCTGCAGCTTAGTCCAAGCACCAATTCCTCAAGGAGCCTTCCCTGGCCTGCCCAATACACCAGAACCTGCCCTCAGCCACTCTTTATGTCTTCCTCAGGCTCTCATTTATTTTCTTCCTAAGCCTGTCTTTTCCTGAAGTCACTTATGCCCTGCATCATTATCAAAAGCCTCACAAAGATAGGGCATTGCCTGTCCCCTGTCAGGATCTAACCTTTGACACAGAGCAGGGCTTGGCCTTGAAACTACTCAACAGCAAGTATTCACAGAATAATGAGTGATTGCCTACGTGGTAATTCTTCCTCCCAGAGGAAGTCAACAAGATATATCCACATGGATCAGGTCAGAACTTAAAGAAGTATTCCAATTTAGACTCTCTGTGGATAATATACATAATTAGTTATAGCTTATGATCGCCTTGAGTAACCACTTGCCTGTTTTAAAGGAAAGTTTGAAACAGTAACTAAAAATTACATACTGCTCAGGCATGCCCTTCCCCTGTCATTGCCTTGGCCTTGCTTCAGACATCATCTTTAGTCTGGAGAAAGCCCATGCTCCTTTGAATCTGGCAAACTCTGATTCGGCTGTGTTCTTGTGGGGAAGTACAGATGTGTAGGGTTTTTCACATCACCAAAGACAGAGGAGAAAGGACTTCACAGCCCTCACAACAGACTGTGCCACCAGAGTCTGCAAGTGCAGCAGATCCTCAAAGAGAACAGTAGTCTCCCCAGCTCAGGAGATCACAAGAGCAGATATACCCTGGGCAGTCATGGTTTTGTGAGTACAGAGGTATAACTCCTCTCCTGAGGTCTCAAATGGGCTCTTGAGAAGTCTGTAACCCCTGTATACTTCTAAGCCACTGAGAGAACATGAAACTTGTGCATGGCCAATTTGTGACGATAGCAAGGCATTGATAGAACTCCAAACACCGTCTTGCAGGAGCCTCTATGGAGCAGGCCTGTTCCCAAGGTGGGTGGAGGAAAGGGAACAGAGTCACTGATCTTGAAGGAAGAGCCATGTTTCCAAACAGTAGAACAACTTACAGTAGTGAAGGCTTGGAACTCTTCTTCAGTGTTCTGAAGTCATGGCTCAGTTCTCCACTGGTGGGTTCCCCACGATGACAGCGACTGGTCAATGTCCTGTGGCAAGGCTTTGAGTCAGGCCCCTCAAGTTAGGCACCTCAGAGAATGCTCAACACTGAATCAGTGGGGGCTCAATGAATAACAATAAAATTAGGGCAAAATTACTCCTCTACACCTGGCCTTTCCAGACATAGTCCAACCAAGTTCATACCGAACATTCATAATAGTTACACAGTATTTAATATCCCATGGATCCATCCATTCTTCAGTTTGTCTTTTGATTATTAAAACTCCAAAGGATTTAGGCTATTCACTGGCACACTTCATGTATCAAATATTTGATGAATCAAGCTTAAGCCTGTTTCTGTAATTAGATTACAATGTTGATATCAATTAGAGAGCTCCATCTGTGAGATCATCTATAATTTGGCAGATTAAGGCTTGCCAGATGCATTTTCTATGAGTCTTTCCCCCATGTTCATGTGGATATCCATTTCCTGTGGATAACCTCTAAATTATCCAGTCTTTCCCCCATGTTCATGTGGATATCCATTTCCTGTGGATAACCTCTAAATTATCCAGAGCTCTACTATAATAGCTACCCACTGCCTGGTAACAAACTGCTACAAACTGAACACTTAAATGCCAAAATTTTCAGGGTCTAACATTAGTTGGGTTCCTTCTCAAGTTCCCAAGAAGGTGAAACTGAATGGGGTTGGCTCACCTGTGACATCTGAGGCTTGTTATCTCCTCCCAGATTCACTGTTTTGTTTTAGGGTTATCCTGTGCAATCATAGCACTGGGCCCCTCAGTTCTCAGGGGTTGCCTACCTGTGTCACTCTTCACATCCGGTACTTCACTTCCTCATTTGCTTTGAGGCTCACACCTTTTGACACTCTTTTAATGATCTTTGGATTGACTCAAGGTCAACAGAGTTAGGTGCTTATTGATATCTGTAAACCGGTCTCCTTTTGCTATATGATGCATATACATAATGGAAATGGCATTTCACCATATTTGCAGTCTTGCCTATGTTCAAAAGGAGCAGACTCTGCAGTGTGTGTAAACAGGGAAATAGGAATCTGGGTACATCTATAGAATAGACACACTCTGTGCTCTGCTTGAAATGGGTAGATTTATTATACTCATCTGAGAATGGGTGTTAGGAACTTGAATGGATAATAGGTAATGAAAGGCTCTACAGCACCCATCAACAGGGCCATGCTCAGCGTAAGCCATTAAACTAAAATCCCTAACTCTGCTGGGGACTCTACCTTTGCCTCCTGCTCTTGCTACACCAGGCCTTATGTTTTGTTCCCCAACCCCTACTCGTTCTCCAAGCACAGATCATGGAGGGAAGTCCCCAGCACACTTATGGGTAAAATGTGAGCATGAATGAATTGCCTGAGGCAAAGGAGAGAGAGAGAGAGAGAGAGAGAGAGAGAGAGAGAGAGAGAGAGAGAGAGAGAGAGAAACATTGAAAGAAATATTCCAAATATTAATGTCCAGCAAAGTACAGAAGATGCCTGAGAAAACGGCTGGGTTAATATGCAGAGCTGGACCTGAAACACCTTATGATATAAGAAGCAACTTCTTAATTTTAGTACAGTGGCAATACATGCCTTGGTCAAAGCATGTGGTCCAGGGTTGTAGACAGCTGTCACCTACCAAACTATTCAGATATTTGGATCTGTTATCAAAGGTATGCAAGGGATGCATACTGGCTGCCTATTGACCCTGTTTACAGCTTAAGAATATTTGCCATCTAGAAGCATGCCCAGGGGAAATATTCCACCAAGGGATTGTTAGTGAGTGCTAGGGATTAAACTACCAAATGCAGAGAAAGATTTGTTTATGTAAGTGCATTGATCTGGTCCAATCTGTATCTTCATGGTAGGGAAGCAGAAGAGACATTCAGAAAGCAAATGGGGACGTTCTGGGTCCACCCAGCCCACCTCTTACTTGCCTTTTCTTTTCTCAGAAATGTTGTTAAGATCTGCTACCTGCACTGGTTACATTGCTACAAAGCCTGGTGCTGCTCATGCATTTTACAAAGTTGTACCGAACTGACTTTATTAATTAGAGTGTCTGTCCATTGGAACGGCTTGCTTCCATTCATAATTCATTGACATTCTTGCTAAGTAAACATTAGGGGAATTCACTCATCCCAAGGAATTATTGAAAGAAGCCATATCCATCACAAGGATTCATAAACTGGGAGACTGGAGCATTAAAAAATTCTAATTGAAAGAAGACTGCTTTAGAGAGCAAATGTCTCCATTCTCATTCAAAGGCTTAAGTGCTTGCCTATACTGAAAGTGGCACATGGGCTAAGATGAAGCATGGAATACAGACAGCCAGCAGCTCACTGTGTGCAGATAGCATCATGGAATGCCAAGGAAGTGCCCTTTGCCCCACTGGCAGTGGGCAGGAGTTCCAGGCAATGGGGTTGGCAAGAAGAACCCTATGATGCCAGCCTTCTTCTCTACATTAAGGAGGGCTTCCTGGCACCATGATACACTCATACCATTTGGATGCATGCTAGCTGTGCTATGCTGCTTTTGATATTCAATGAAGGTCAGACAAGGAGCGATCCTGTGTCAGAGATCAAAGATGGAGCTGGCTTTCTTGAACTGACAGCCCCCAAATCATGACATGGAGACTTATTATTAATAATTAACAATGGTTGGCCTTAGGTTAGGCTAGGTTAGGTTAGGCTTGTTTCTAGTTAACTTAAAAAAAAACATAAATTAACCCATATGTATTACTCTATGTGCTGCTCCAAGACTTATCTCATCTATGTACTGTCCATCCTACTTTCCTGCCTCCTCCATGTCTGTCTGTTTGGCACTCAACTGGCTGGCTTGTTCTGCCCTTTTCTCTCTGCCCATCAGCCCCACCTATCCCTCCTCTGCCTAGATATTGGACATTCAGCTCTTTATTAGACCAATCAGGTGTCTTAGGCAAGCAAGATGAAAGAGCAACATACCTTTACATAATTAAAGAAATGCACCATAAAGAAATGCAACACATCTTTACATAGTTAAACAAATGCAGCATAAAGAAATGCAGCACATTTTTTACACAGTTAAACAAGTATTCTGCATCACAAACAAATGCAACCCATCTTTACATAGATAAACAAATATTCTATTTCATAACACAAGGTGTTCAGTCTGTCTTACACCCAACTCTCAGGTCCTCTAGAGAAATCTTAACAACAATGTATGTATGCCTCTACCAGATCTCTAATTTAACAGTCATAAGGATTTCCTGGCCTGCTGCATCAGCTCCTGAATTGAATAAGTCATGCATAGCAACAACAGCCTCTCCCTGCTTGACTCTGGTGACAGTGGGTCTCTCCGGGTTGGCAGGTGTGGGTCTGGTTCTTCTGGTGAACCCCTGATGACTTAATGTTCTCAAACCACTTTCTGCACTGTGGGAAATGGCCCCTGTCTTTCCCATGATTCTCAAAACTATTGCTGAACTCTGTTTGGCTGCACACAAATATCCTTGTCACAATGAGAGCCTCAAGAATTTCTCAAAACATCCCAGTGTTTCATTCATGTGTGGTCCTCTCTGGGTCTTCCATTTATTAACTGGATACAACGTACCTAAATTAACCTTGATACTTGAATGGCTCAGGGAGTTTACCCACATTACTCTAGACACTAATGGTGATGGGATGTGTGAAACCAGGAATCAGACATTCCTTTCAATTTCTTTCTTCCTTCCTTTCTTCTTTCTTTTATTTTCTTCTTTTGTTCTCTCTTTCTTTGTTCCTTCCTTCCTTTCTTCCTTTCTTATTTTTTTTGAGACAGGGTTTCTCTGTAGCTTTGGAGGCTGACCTAAAATTCACTTGGTAGACCAAGCTGGCCTGGAACTCACAGAGATCCACCTGTCTCTGCATCCCCAGTGCTGGGATTAAAGATGTGTGTGCCACCACCGCCTGGCTTACATTCCACTTTCAAAAAAAAAAAAAAAAAAAAAAACCACTATTAGCTAGGTACTGCAGTTCACACTTGTGAGCTTAGCCCTTGGATCTCGTACATAGGATGATCATTAGGAGGCTAACCTGGGCTGTAAAGCAAGAGCCTGTCTCAAAAACCAATCCAACCAACTAATCAAACAATCAAACAATCAGAAAGTGATGCCTAGATCCCAGGTGGCTCCCATCACTCTCTATCCTACCTGCCTCCAGCAGCAGCAGTTATCTGTTTGATTTCCTTGTCTTGAACAGCCAAGCAACTGTTGTCTGCCAGCTACTTCTAAAAATTAATGAAAAATACTTTCTTGGCACTTGGAGTGTGTGTGTGTGTGTGTGTGTGTGTGTGTGTGCGTGTGTAAATTCAGTCTTGAATGCTGAGTGTTTTATGTATTTTGTTTGTTTAGAAAGATGGACAATTGAAAATATCACTTCTGGGAAATTCTTCAGCTATTTCCCTTTACAGCAAATTGTCAGTTGCAATTAATATTAGTTAAGACTTGACAGTTGACTGTGTGGTGCTGTGTGGGGCAGGAGTGCTGCTCATCTGAGTGACACAACTGTGGGTTTCTGTTGTAAACTCGAAGCATTATACAGCTACTCCACCGTGAGAATGAGTTTGCATCCTCAGAAGGCTCTTCATATGGAAATGGAAGAACAAATCCGTCTGAAATCCCAATAGCTATCAGAACCTCACAAGACTTCTTCCAGAGCAAGTGGTAACATTGCCAACTCGTTCTGAGATGAAAGGGCTGTTCCTGTGCAAAACACGGTTTGCTCTTTTATAATGAATCACTGCAAGGTGTCAAGTATATGACTCAAAGAAATGTAAGCAATCTAAAGCCATTGTAATGATTTCTTTAGCTTATATGCATTTGTTCTGCGGGAAACTTACAATCACATAAATCTTATTTTGTTGTTAAAGCCCTGTTAGTGGGGTGTAGTATTTTGAAAGAGAAGTATAAAGAAATGTCTATATAATTCAAATGTTGATGTTGAGTTCAAGGTAGATTCACAGTTTTTCCTCTCTTAAAACTATTCTCTAACAAGAATTGTCTATAAAATATTAAGGGGGAAAAAGCAGCCAGTTTTCCCCTAAGCCTTTTTCTTTCCTTTTATTTTTCTTCAGTTTCATAAGTGCTTCTACTCATTTGTTCACTCATCCATTTATTTAGTCAGTGAACATTTATTAAGCACCTACTGAATGCTGTATCTTAGACTAGGTATTGGGGCTACTATAATAAATAGTAGAGGAAAATTTCACAGTGATTGAACTGTGTCTCTCTCCTGCCTCACCAACAAATGGATGGTGTACATATATTTATGTATTGTACTGTACATGCATATCCACAGTACAGGAGATAATAACAGTGACAGTGGAAAAGTAGTCATAAGCATGGAATCTGCTGGTCAGAGATAAGTAAATACACCCAACTTTAGCATTCGATGTGTTTTGAGGGACTTAGGACAATGATGTAGTCAGGCGCTAAGTCAGACAAAGGGTGAAGTTCCACAGTATGTTGAAATTAGAGAGGCACTGAACCGGCTGAGGGTAGAAGATGGTCTTTATTGACTATGGGTGGTGACGAACGCCTTTAATGCCAGCACTTGGGAGGCAGAGGAAGGCAGCTCTCCCTGAGTTCCAGTCCAGCCATTGCTGTACAGTGAGAGCTTGTCTCAAGAAAGGAGGAGGATGGGAGGAGGAGGAGGGAGGAGAGGAAGGCTTTCATGAGAGAACCTCCTGCAATAAAAGGCTGAACAGAAGGGATACTTTCTCATTGACTGTCTTTAAGCTTAGGGCACTAATCAGTCTGAGGCTTCAGACTCAGACATGGGCTGTGGCTGCAACTCATGCTATCAGCTCTTATCCCTTGGACTTAGCCTCCACAATTGCAGGGGTCAATAACATGTGTGTTATATATATCTATATGTAATCTAGAGATCTACACATATTACCTGGGTGTTGTATATTCCATATTCATTCTGTTCTTTGGAGAAGAACAATGCCCATAGAACTTTATACACACCTTCTAATGAAGTTCATCAATGACCTACAGACATTATTTCAAGGACTGTGAAACATTTCCTCTCCATTTCATTGACTGAGAGGCCATTGAGAAACCTCTTGGATGTGACTATGTAACTCACAGAAGCACAGCCCCTTAAGAGGTTGATCATGGGGTACAGCTCTGATGTCCTTTGTTGCCTTTAGGGTCTGGTGGAAAGAGTAAGTCTCTTATTTTATATGGCAAATTAATCTCAGGGGAACAAGGGCTACTTATCTTGAGTTGGTTTTCAAGGTTACTACACTGGAGTAACTTTCAGGGCATTTAAAGTTAAAATTAAAAGAAAAAAATAAGTTTGATAGAGGAGAAGTGGTGGGGAGACAAGTTCTCATTGCAAACATCAGAATGGCTCAAAATATCCACACTATAATTACTTTTGTCAAACTACATTTTTTAGATTTGTTGAGTTCAAGAAAGGATGGTTAAAGACATGAAAAATTGAGAATATATTTTCATTTCTGCAATGATGAAGTGACATTGCATTTTTTCAATGCTCTGCTCTTAGCCAGTTTTTCAAAATTTATTGGCGTGATTTCCCAGTCAGTCCTAGAGTCAATCAATTTTATTAAATATTTATTTTCTGCCAAGGAAAAAAAATTGAAAGTGAGGTATACCAATATTCAAGATCATGAATGACTAGCAGAAGAAGCAATATTCAAATGTCTAGTATCAAACACACCACTTTTCATTTCAACAAGGGAATGGTATTTCTAGATTTTCCCACACAGTGTCTTTCCTCATAGATATAGTTTCTATTAGAAAACTGAAAATGCATTTTTATTTATTAGAGTTAGGCATTAGGGCATTCACATGTCTTTGAGTTACTGAGTGATTTAAGTGTCAAATTTAACAATATGTCATCAAATAAAGAGAAGACGGATGTGAATCTGGTAAGAGAAGAGACTAAATCACATAATTTAGCCGCAGTAGGTGAATAAGCTTTAGGAAAGAATAAAGTCCAATTTCTTAGGATCAATGAAGGTTTTATTTACCTAAAATTATCACCAGCAGCATTGACTTTCAGAAAGTCAGTGAACTGAAAGAGGTTATTCTATGCTATTCTTGGTAGCATAAGAGATTAATATATTTAATTAACAACAACAACAAACCAGTATGCTGTCTTATCTCCTGTAAAATTCCCTAATTGGTGCTATTAATAGAGCCATACTCCTTCAGTTGGTTTTGTGCTTTGTGTTGCTTTTTGAATTGATGTTTATCTCCTCGTTGGTGCTTGGGAGCATTTGTGTGTTCATGAAAATTTGATTTTCATGGGAATGGATTTTGCACAAGCTTTCAGACTTGTACATTGGGTCTCTGGGCATAACTTTATTGTGAAAACCCCCATGTAGACTTGTGCATTGCTTCTGGGATGTCTGTGTGGTCTTTGCTCATTTGACCATCTGGCCATTTAGAGACACATGTTAGAAATTAGGCGAGTTTAACAATACATTGAAAGAAAACCAAATAATTGCCCAATAGCAACAGCTGTGAACAAGTCCAGAATGGATGGAATTAGGTAAATATCCTTACTTTCTCCACCTCTTGCTCTGCTTACCCCTAACCTGCCCTCCCTGATCTGAGACCTGTGGTGGAAGCTAATTGATGAGATCACCGAGTAGATCTTGTTAGGGATCGAGTCTCTGCATTAGGTATGCATAGCTTTCGGAAATATTTTTCAAAGCTTGTGGTTATGGAAAAGAAATCAAATAATGTTCTAATGATTGAGGGTCATTCCTTGATTCAGAAATCTGTGTTAAGAAGCCCTTTGGCTGCCATGTCTGATCTGAAATTCTCAATATTTGTATCATGCCCATCAGTGGGGAAATCCAGTCATTCAGAAGTATTAAACCCCATTAAAATGCGCATGCTTGTTCAGTGGATATCAAATAGGAGAAAATTTTTGGGAATTTTTAGTACATAAATTTTTAACAATTAGTTAATTGTATGAGAAGAAGAGTTACATGATATGATGTTTAGTGTTTGGGAGACTGTGGAAAGAACAGTGCTCATAGGTTTCCCTCTACAGGCAAAGAGCACATTGCTCAAGTTTTCCAGTGGTTGGCACTATTCTAGACCCCACAGAGAGCAGGAGTCCCCTGAGAAGGTAGTCTACCCTGCTTACGTTCATGCATGGGGCCCATAGCATTATGACACTACATAACTCAGTTAAGTCAAATCTTCAGAAACCAACCATTAAAAGATAACTTAGGGTGAGTAATATCTAAGTCCTGGTGACATTTTAGGGAGAGAGTATGTCAATTACAAATGAGAAAAGCAGAGGGTGGAGATATGAAATCAGACGATTATGAATTTCCAAAGATACAACCAGAATATTAATTTATAGGAAGAAATTCTTTGAGCCAAAGATGAAAGGTCTGTGGTACTCTCAGGATCATGGGCTGGAGAGATGGCTCAGGACCTAAGAGTCCTGCTGATCTGTCATGCGGCGGACTGGAGTTTGGATCTCAGCACACACTGAAGAAGCTGGGCATCCAAAGACAGGAGTATTGCTGGGGGCTTCCTTGCTTCCAACCTAGTTGAGAAAAATATGAATCTCTGGTTGAGGAGTCACTACCTTAAAAGAAATAAGCCAAGGTCTTATAAGATGGCTCATCAGGCAAAGGAACTTGCTGTCAGAGTTCACACCACAGATCCCACAAGGTGGAAGAGGAGAACCAACTCCTGAAGATTGTGCTCTGACCTCCATAATGCCCTGAGACACACACACACACACACACACACACACACACACACGCAGGAGTATGCCAGATACCCTCTTCTGGCTTACACACATACATGGGTACCCAATCCCACACACAGGTGTTTTCACAGACATACACACAGTAATATCTACACATGTATGTAAATCAACCAATCAATAAAGTATTTAAAAACATACAAATCAGGAAATGGCAGTGTATGCAGTCAGTCTTCCACTAAGAGAAACCACATACTTAGCCACAAGTAAATAACTCAACTTGAGGACTTGGGGATTTGCTACCTTTGTGACTTGGGAAAATTAATTATTTATGCTCTTGAAATTTTGCTTTGATTCCTGTTTCTAGGGTTCCTAAGACTTGTGGAGGTGGATTGCATATAGAAACTATATGCATTTTGATCCCAGGAAAGCATGCCTCTCTCTTACAAGAACTTGGATAACAACTTATTCCCTGGTATCCCATTGATCAGTGATCTGGTCCTTCCAACACCTACTTCTAAGTAGATTGATAAACACCCCACTTCTAGGCAGGAAATCTACAGACCTGGAATTTTCTCATGCCTCTCCCTCAAAATCTCTCCGAGGTAGCTGCAGGTTAGTGAACAGCCATGCAGTATCCTTTCCACTCTATCTGTGCCCTGAGATCATGATGACCAACTCATAGGCACCTGTGCTGTGTATTTCTAGAACCAGGATGATTAATGAAGCTGAATGTGCATACCTGTGAATCTTCTACATGCTCTGTAGGGTTGTTTCGGCATTTTACTTGATGCCCTGTCATGGCAAAGATCAGCTAGTCTCCTCTGCACCCTCTCCATGAAGACTGTGCAGGATGAAGAGTGCTTCTCTTGGGAATCCTTCCTTTGGGCAAGCTTTAGAAGGATCCCTGTTGGCACAACTGCTGGAAGTTAGCCCTGGGCAGTGAGTCTGCCCCTATAGACCTATCAGGTTTGCAGCTGTACCAATTACACTTCATTGGCATAACAGTGGGGTTATTTAACTGCAAGAAGCCATTGTTCACACCTACCCTCTGGGCAACACCATGCCCTGTTGGAATTACTGGAGTTACCATTGTGTGAGACAGTGTCATCTCTGACTAAGGTCCACTCAGAAGCCACAGGTGAGGGTGTTAGAACTGGAATGGAGCTAGAACGGACTAGAGAGGGTTTGTAAGTGGGTTGGTACATCTGACAACACAGCCACTGAGTCTGTACTAGGACAAGCTCTGAGGCTGAGTCTGGCATCCATGGTGGCTCCCTGTGGCCTGGCTGTGTATCCTGTGTGCAAAGCGGCTCCAAAGTCACCTTTCCAGTCTCATTCATTCACCTCACCGTAAAGTAAGAGATCTGAGATTGAAGGATTGAAGAGCCTCTATGATGAACTTTACACCCAGAGTGAAGGAAGACAAAGGATCAGCGAGATTCCATTCTCAGCCTTATGGAGAACTGGTGCTGTGTTGGCTTTCTCACGACGACTAATGAAGCCTCCCTCCTTTAGGGAGTTACATCTGAAAGCCCGGTGTCTCTGGTTTGGATATAGAATACTTGAAAAAGCCTGAAGCTGAAGCTTGGATCTGGTTCTTCATGAACATTTAGAAGAATAAAGATTTAATGTCTAATAAATTGCTAAAAGTATTTGATTCGGGTCCTATGCTTAACCGTAGCTGCCAAGGGATGATATGTAATGATGATGCCAGGGACAAATTTTGAAGGACTGTGTGGTACAGAGGATGTGTGTTTGATGAGAGACTCTGAAAGCCAAGGGGGGATTTGGAATCAGCAACATAAACAAGTTTCTCTGCCATGGCGCTATTGGGATGTGGGACCAGAGAATGAAGTGGGGGTGCTACTCCAGATGTTCTGGATATTCATAAATGAATATTCCCCCACCCATCCCCGAGGTGACTGACATCAGAACTACCTCCAGAGAGTGCCAAGTAACCCTTTGGGAACAAAATAATCCCCATTGAGAACCACCCATCTAATGATGGCACTAGTGAGAAGCCTGTGGGGGAATCATTACAAAAGCCAGGCTACCATGGGAATTTTCAGGAAAATTAATCTGTCACCTGCGGCAGGGCGGATTATTTATTTACACTCCATGAGCCAGCTGTGTGATCAGAAAGCGTTTTAAATGGACCCTTTGAAAGGAAGATAGTAGAGATGTCATGCAGGAGGTGGTTTTATTCTTTTTGTTGTGTTGTTTATTGAAAAACACTTACTGACAGCTCAATAAGTGGCAGACATGAGCAAGAGTGGAACGATGGAGTTCTTACAGATGCAGAATTCTGTCTGCCTGGGAAGTCGTGAGACAAGCAACCTCAATGAAGCAGTGTTCTCAAGAGTAGCCAGGAGCCCAGCCCTGCTGGATTTCTTAAGCCAGGTGGCTGAGTGGTACTTGCATATCTACTAATTTTTTGGATTTGGGGTGGGGAGCAGATGGCACTCAGGGACCACTTTGGGAATAGTGACAACAGAGAAGACAAGGAAGAGGTCATTAGCAGGTACATAGTACATGTCAACTGCATGCAGATGTGTGGTGTTCGTTTAGATGAGGGGACGGGAGCCTCAGGCCAAGGGAAGATGGTATCTGGTGGAGCCCTAGAGCTGAGAACCAATTAATAACAAAGGTTTTTCCTGGCTGGGATAGTTAGAAGGCAGGGACACTTGCTGTACATGCTTGGGATTCTGAGTGTAGATGCTACTATCCCTGTAAAAATGTTAGGCATTAGCCACATGTGCCTGAAATCCTAGCACTTGGGCTGGGGACATTGAAGATTAAGAGTAGCACTGGAATTGATGGTCAGCCAGCTAGCTGAAGAATGGTGACTATTTAGCTCTGGTCTCTCCTGATCTCTTGCTCATGCAATCTTCCTATCCCCTCTTCCTCATTGGTGACTGATTCTTGGAGATGGGTACAATTAAATGGGTACAATACAGATGTCCCATTTGTGGCTGACACTCTGCAGTCCCTTTCTGCACTTTGAGAAGTTCTGAATTTCTGCTTTGATCTTTGTCTGCTCCATGAAGAATCCTCTCTGATGAGCAGATACCCATTACATCCTATCACATTCTGTCAGCTTATTTGCATGCCCTTTCAGCTAACCTAAGATCATGCCAGATTAATTCTTTTATTTTCCCAAACTCAAGTTTAATACCTGTCCAGCTATGGGGTCATCCCATCTGGACAGCACTAGACATACCTTGGTCATTTTTTTAAACAGTTTATTTTCTAGTGTCCATGCCCACTACCTTAAAATCAGTTTACAATGCTGCTGTAGCTGGCACAGTCCTGGCTACCTAAGAGCACACTTTTCACTCCTCCATCTGCTGTAATTTCGGGTTCTTACCTTCCCTCTCCTTTGTTGAATGTCACATGATGGCCCAGACTGCAGGAATACCCAGATTCAATGTGCAGTCTTTAGGACTGCCTTTGGTGATGGTTTCATCTAATAACCTCTCCATGGTAGATGTCAAGCAATCTAATGAGTCATTATCATGTGACGAATTGTACAATCTAAAAGAAGCCTAGGATACAATTCTGGTACCGTGAGGGTCAACTTGGTTATATTTGGTGAGATAGTGTATAATATGATAACCTCTTTTTTAGTGGCAGTTAACTCCTAAAAATAAAATTCCATGGCTTTGATCATCTCCATAAACTCCTAGTCAGCGTTGGATCTATCCTAAAAGTATTCTAAAACAAATCCATCTTGCTCTCCCTCTAGCCGGACACTTCTCTTCGTGTTCAGTTAGGTGCTTCTGACCCCAAGAGAGTACAGAAAAAAAAAATCCTCCATTCTCTGAAATGTCTTGGGGGGGCGGGGCTTTAATTGTGGTAACACTTATTATTCTGTTCCTACCTCAGATACAACATCTTGCTCCATGGACCTCCTGCTTGTTAAGAGTTAGTTCCTCACTGCTCCTGTAAATATTTCTTCCAGGTGCTCAGACTTTGGGCATGTTGTTTGGTAACCTGTTCTTAGACGAGAACACTGAGGGGCATTTCAATCCATCCTGTAGATGAGCAGGCAGCTCATTGGATCCACATAGGGAAGCCTCTGGGAGCCTCTTCCCCACTGGCATTCTGCTCCTGCAACTGAAGCACTTCCAGTGAATCTCTCTCTCTCTCTTTCTCTCTCTCTCTCTCTCTCTCTCTCTCTCTCTCTCTCTCTCTCTCTCTCTCTCTCTCTCTCCTCCCGTGTGTGTGTGTGTGTGTGTGTGTGTGTGTGTTTATGAGAATACTGAAATCCCACGTTTTGAAAAATGGGAGGGTTGTTTCCTAACATCTCATCACTTCCCAAGCTTTCGGGGGAGTGGGGGGGTGGGGGGGGATTCAACAATCGAAACCTTTCCCCCACATCTTTGATTATATTGTTCTCCTGAGCCTCCTGTAACTCCTTAAATGCACTTATTTCAGATAAATCCCCCAGAAGTGCCTTATCAGGTGCGTTGTAAAACGGTGTGGAAAAGGCGACAAGAGAACAAAGGCCCTTTCTAGCTCAGTGCTTCATTAAGCAGATGAAGGGCAAGGCCTCCAGTGGTCAGGTTATCACAATGAAAGCTGCAACCTCAGGAACCACTGCAGCAAAAGACCCTCAGTGCCTGTGTGAGGATGATAAAAAAAGAACAAACACTGTGGCCCAGTCAGAGAGGGAACCTTGACCCTGCCAGGTTTGGCCAGAAGCAGAACTGATAAAGGGGTACCAGCATGGGTCGTTTACTCCCTTGTTACTGCACCTCGTGGAGTGGCACTGGGGTCAGATGTGGATCTGTGATCTTTGCAGAATGGACCCAGCCCTATGCCACCGCCGTGCAGACAGCAAGCAGCTCTCAGGAAGGATGCAGAGTCTTTGAAGACGTGGGCCGTGTGTTATTAATAAAATAGACTGCAAGGTGACCAAATGACAGAATAATATCTAGTGGTAATAAATCCCTCTCAATAAATTCACTCTGACAAATGTTATAAGAAATCTACCGTGCCAAGCAACCCCATGAAAGAAAGACCAGGGAAAAAAATTACCATTCACCTTTACAGGGAGACAGTTAACTAGCTCTTTGCTAAGTTAACATAAATCACAAAATCTTTTGATCTCCTCTCAAGAATATAGAAAGAGTGGATTAAAAATATGTGCACAGAGCCTGAGGTTCCAGGCAGGAAGACTGTGAAATATTAGACTCACATAGCAGTAAATAGCAATGCCCAGCAATCATTTGAGAGATTGCTGCATGGCTCAGCTTTCCCAGGCTCTCCAGCAAGCAGACAGATGCCAGGAAAGTGGTTTAAATATATGATAAAAATATAATAAGTAATGATTTTCTTGCTGTTTATCATCAACTTGACAACTGAAAAGTTAAATCTTTCCTGGCTTCGTTTACATGTTGAGCAGGGCATTGATGCTGGGCTTCATCACTGGAAGTATAGGCAGGAACCAGCTCAGGCCTGGGCTCTGCTGCCTTCGGTGACACTCGCTCTCGGACACAGAACACTGAATTTGAAAACCCTATTCATTTAAAAGAAAGTGATAGTTGAGTCCACAACAATAAAATTGAATTTTCTTTTTCGGATGGGAAAGGTGTTGCAGTGTAGATGATATTCAGATTGAAATCTAAGAGAATAAAAGTCTTACCTGTTTTTTTGCATAAAGTATAAATAGCATTGCCAATGCGTCCAGTGAATGCTAAGCCACAGCACACCCTCCCAAATGCACCCAATTCCCTTATTTCTGAAGCTCCGGTCCCTCCAGATTGTCTCTCTTCAGATGCTGCATAAAGCTGAGAGCAAATTGAACTAAAATGGAAATCTTAGGAGGCATAATTTTCTCCATCTTCACAAAGGAGTATTCTCAGGCAGAATCTGATAAATGGATCTCACGGCTCCAGCAGCAGCTTGATAAGCTTAGGACTGATCCCCACCCCCACCCCCACAGCCGGAAGGGGTGGGGCTTCGGGAAAGTCCAGCCTCAGCCTGTACCAGAACACACATCCCTCTGTACAGGCACTTCTGCCTCCTCCAGGGCAACACCAATTTGGGCAAATAGAGGTCTTACAGTAAACTTGCATCGTCACTGTCACCGGCCCCCATGGCTGGCACTGGTCCTTTGCAATCTTTCACTGACCAGAACATCTTCGGGATGCTCAAGTGAGCAAGAACACTGCCACCAGACTACTGAAACCTATGGAGACTACGTGTGCTGACCTTCTAACATTTTGTATTAGCACATCTTCGACCGTGGATGCTCAGGAATCCACAGGACTGAAGCTCATCCAGGCCATGGCTTCCCCAGGGATCTACCAAGTGGGACACTTTCTGCATACCTGCCATTCTGTATAGAGTTGGGGCAGTAATGGTGTATGTAATGCTGACAGCCTAAGCACAAAGATAATGAGGTTACAATGAGGCTACCGGCCAGTTCTGTGCTTGATTCAGGACTGGAGAAAAAGAAGTAACTGCTATTGTTGGGGGGATAGGTTGCCATTTTGAAACTTCCTTTGGCTTGCAGCTGTGTGGGTCTCCTAGAGAAGGGCTATTATCCGATCTCTTTTCCTCTCCCCCCACCCCCCAACGTGTGTTGTTACTGAAACCATCAACCCCAATGCATTTAATTCGGTTTACTGTTCTCAGTGACAAGAGTCAATCAATCACTCCACACATGATTTATGTCCTACTCCAACAAAAAAAAAAATCTAATCGAAATAAGATAGGGAATCCACACAGGGCTTCTCTCGTGGACTTTTACTTCCACCCCACCCCCAAATGGGCTCAGTATCTGGTTATCCATCAATTGTACCCTGAGCTATTTGAAGCTCAAAGCATGCAAGACTACTAGTTGCTTCGAAGTTTCACTGCAATGCATGCAATTTTTTATATTTCATTAACAAAATGGCAGTAAAACTAACACGCACATTGTGCAGCCAGACGGAGAGTGTGTCGGATGTTTAATTGCTCTGTGTCAGCTGAATACAATATGACATTTGATAGAATCCACCTTACTGTCTAAGGCACTCAGATCCGCTGCTACTTTCCTCGCCACTAAAGCATGATCCATGCGCGCATGTTCTTCACCACTGAGATGAAGCCCTGAGCAAACTCTCTTCACAACATATCTAGGCCTTTCACCTCATTAGTGATTTTTATGGCATGGAGGAGTGACTGGTAATGACTGTTCTGTATGGATCATGATGAGATGATAAACAGTTATCTGCTGGTGTTGCACACTTGCAGATCCCTGCCTCGTCATGTTATGTGCAGACAAAGGTAAGAAAATTCAGAAATGGGTTTGCCAGGACTCACACAGAAAATGGTTTGATACCACCAAACAGCACCTGCTATTTGCAAACCATAAAGGCTACATACCTTCCCTTTACCCCCTCAGGACTATCTCCGAGTGGCATACACTGTGTCTTTCCTCACCCCCTGTGACTATATCACATACTGTTTGTAAAATACATTCATTCGGGCACAAAACATTTGCATGTAGTTGAACTGTTCTACTGCCCAGGTCTCTCATGGGTTTACCAATGTTTCACAAGCCCCTGCTTCTACCCTAAGAAACATTTCCTTCTCCCAGAAGTCACCCAGCTCCTTCAAGTCCAGTTGCATGCTTTTTCTTGTAAATTCCTCATTTGAGTAGGATATACTGTAGAAGCTGCTGGGGATTGGCTCATTGTGGAATAGTAATTACTAGGCAAAGATGTGTTTCATTTGTTTATGTTGTGGGATATTACATTAATTATTAATTAATGTGAAGGTGTGTTATTTTCTTTCAGATGTCTTTGTTAAGGATGCAAAGATGTGCTACGTTTGTTTGAGCTGCATTTGTTTAATTATATAAAGGTGTGTTACATTTGTTTCACCTTGCCTGCCTATGGTAACTGATGGGTGTAATAGAAAGCCTAAGACTAATGGCTAGGCAGGAGAGGGGTAGGTGGGGGTGTTGGACAGAAAGAATAAATAGGAGGAGCAATCTAGGCTCAAGAGAGGGGAGAGGAATAAGTAAGAAGAGAACAAGGGAGAAAGAAAGGGATATGCTTGGGGCCATAAGCCAGGCAGCCATTAGCCATACACAGAGCCAGCAATGAAAGTAGAACAGAAAGAAAGAAAGGAAGGAAGGAAGGAAGGAAGAAAGAAAGAAAGAAAGGTAAAAAAAGCCCCAAGGCAAAATGTAGATGAAGAGAAAGAGATTAATTTAAGCTCTAAGATTAGTGGGACAAGCATAAGATAAGGCTAGGCATTCATAACTAATACTAAGTCATGATTTGGGAGCTACTTGGTAGCCCAAAAGAAAGCCTGGTATAGTGGATGAAATATAATGGAGAATGATATTATAAAGAAACAATATCTGTGGCTTTCTGGGTTTTAAACTCTCTGAAGTGTGCAACTCCTTAGCTAGCTGCTGGAGAGAGGTCTGGGAGTCCTTTACTCACTGAAGAGACAAAGGTCGGGTCCTTGGAGCAGGTGCCACTGCATCCCTACGTATGATGCATGAGGCATGGCGCTGGTGCTCGATGGCTGTTTTTTGATTCTGACTTACATCCCCTGTGCTCTGTCCAGTCAGCAGGAATCCCCCGAGTTCTACCTGACACTGAAGCATTGTGAATCCTGTGGCAATGGCAAACTGGAAATGTCTCCAAGCCAGGACATCCTGCTCAGTCTTAAGGGCACCTGTAGTCATTTGGTCTTCTTCCAGAAGGGGACAACACAAGTTCTAATGAACATGTGTACTTAATATGTGTTACAATGCACATATATTATATATTTTCTCCAAAGGCTAATGCATATTGTCTTAGTGTTACTATTGCTATGATAAAGCACAATGACTGAAAGCAACTTGGGGGAGTTATTTGGTTTACATTTCCATATCACTGTTCATCGTTGAAGGAAGTCAGGACAGGAAAGCAAGCAGGGCAGGAACCTGGAGGCCGGATCTGATGCAAAGGCTATGGAAGGGTGCTGCTTACTGCCTTGCTCTCCATGGCTTGCTCAGCCTGCTTTCTTATAGAACCCAGCACCCAGGAGTGGCTCCACCCACAATGGGCTGGGCTATACACCTTGAGCCACTAATTAAGAAAATGCCCTACAGCTGGATCTGATGCAGGTGTTTTCTCTGTTGAAGTTCCCTCCTTTCTGGAGACTCTAGCTAGTGTGAAGTTGTCACAAAATTACCTGGGCTGTTATTTATATAAAGTTCAAACACACTTAACTTTTGAGCACTTGCTGACATTTCTGTAGGAACTCCAGGCAGGCTGGTTAGGAGGGAACCAGAATCTCAAATTTCCCAGAAATGTCAGTAAAATGTGGAGGGCTTTAGACCTAGATAGTACAGAAATCACACAGGTGTTAGTGTTCTGATACATCAGTTAAACATTCCCTCTTGTGAACTCTTTTTCCTAAATAGAGAAATGCTTTGCCATGATGTGTTTTAGATTCTGAGGATATGTAATGGTGCAGAAATGGGCAGCTTCTGCTTGGAAAGTGGCCAACTTCAGACAGCATTTACCGCTCTTTTCTACTTAAGTTGTTAAAGCTGAGGACACTTGTTGAGTCAACAAAATGGTTTTTTCTTCATTTGTTGGAAGATATAATTGACTTGGACTCCTTTAATAATACACATGATAATTTAACTTTAGGAGAGACAAACGCATCAAAATTTTTGTAAGTAAAGCTAATTAAGAATGGTTACTAAACTTGACCACTTTGAATATAGCATATGGCAATTGTCTTTTAACAGCTGAACACAGTCCGTGTTGGCTCAGTGCCACCCAGTTCCCCACACTCATCTACAGGGGTTGGCGCTGAGGGTAACCTTTCCATTCATGGCTTCTCTAGCCATGGGCTATGTGTTTATCAAGCTGTAACTTTCCCATTTTCTCTGTCGTCTTCATTTAGTCTGCCATGAGTGTCTGCACTGGCTTCCTGTCTTGTGCTGTTGTTTCCCTCTGAGACTGGAACTCTGCCCTGGACTCCAGTGGACTCTGGTGTGGCTTGATGGTCTTGTCTCAAAAGCTGGACATTTGCCTGTGTCCCCAGCCACTCGCTGCTTGGAGATAACATGGTGTGTCTGGAAGAAAAGTCCTGTGGGAGGGTGCCATGGTTCATCACTGTATTTCCCAAGCCTAATACTTCATCTAGTACTGTGTAGTTGATAGTTATCAAGCCAATGGATGTAAGGGTATATTAGATCCTTTTCCTGTCAAACAAGGAGCCTGACAGCACTGTGCCCTTCTTCATAATCAACATCATGAAAACTCTACCTCACGAACTACTTCTACATTGCAAGAATTCATCAGCTTCCTCAGAGGTGTCCAGTGTCTCCTTAGGCTTCAAGCTTCTTCCATTGTACCATATTCTGGGATTTTATTGTTGCGTATAAAAGAAAATGCAGCATGGAACCAAGAACTTGTGACTTGGCTGCCTAGTCACCTTGGCCCTCTGTTCTGTAGTCAGAACTCAACCCAAATAACAGTCCTCAATCTTAGGACATCTCTAGTTAATCTCAGGTATCCCTAAAGTAAATATGGTGTGCAAGCCAGAATTTCCATTGTTTATTGTGTTTCAGAAGGTTTTCTTGGAGAAGTAGAAGCCAAAAGAAACAGTAGAGCTAAGGATGGACAAAAAAACCCCAAAACCTTGAGTTCTTTCTATTAATAGCATTTAGGGTCACTTCCTTCTTCTGAAATATAGGTATCATGAAGTTAATCTTAATAAACCCCATATAGTACCACAAGAAAAATGTAAAGTGTTATTCAAATTAGGCTCAAATTATCAAATATCTACTAAAGCCTCCTGTGAAGAATTCTACAAAACCCATTCTTATGATGAGAAATTATGTTAAATATGAGACTCAAAGTATTCTCACAAAGATCTTCAAATACTTTTTCTGTCTGTTAAAATGATCTTAGGATAAATGAAATAATTTTAGCTATCAATTATCCTAGATTTTAAGAATATAATTTAAGTACTCAGTGTTTAGGAAGTTCACAAGTGTGTGTGTGTGTGTGTGTGTGTGTGTGTGTGTGTGTGTGTGTGTGTGTTATATACATGCATAGACCCATATAGAATCCTCCAGATCTAATACTCTTTCTGCAACATTCTCTGAACCTGGGTGGTGGTGGAGTTAACATTGATTTCAATTCAGGTTGACTACCCAGTATCTTATCCTCTGCATGTGACCAGTTAGTTCTACATCTCTAAGTGACTGCTACCCATTGACCAAGGTTGAGAATAACCCAGGTCTATGTTATATGGGTATATAAACATAAATAATTAGAAGGTAATCTAATAGCATGACTACCTAGCAAATCAACAAAAGCAGGTTCTTCCCTATGCATCCCCAGCTATGTGCTTTCGACCAGGGCTACAGTAGCAGGCTCCTATGGAGCAAGCCTAAAAGCCACTGAGAAAGTGCTTAGTCACCCTATAATAGTCATGCCACTATGGTTCCAGTAAGGACAGTTTGGGTGTCAGCATGGCAGCACATAATGTCTAGATCTGGTAAGTCCAGTGGCATCTTTTCTCCCCAGAAGCCTGTATTAAAGCTTGCCAGCAGGGGAGTTTCCTAGTTGGTTTGGGATTGGTATCTCTAGTCCTGCAGCCAATGCAAGTATTTTCTTCCATCATGTAGTTTTGGTGAGTAACCAAGGTCAATGGTTGTTGTTGTTTTGGAGACCTTTTCCCTAAGGCCTTTTCATAGGTCCTTAGCTTTAGTGCAACATGGTTCACCCCTCCCCATAACCACCCCAACCTGCACAATCCAATAACTTCAAGATTTCCAACTCTTCTTTGACTTCACTGTATTCTTCTATCCCTCTTCTACTTTTTGAAATTGTTAAGAGACAGTGGGTTCCATTTGGCTTTGCATATCCCATTCCTTTAGATTAGTTTCCCTTCACCCACCGGTTCCCCCCACATCCCATGCCCTTCCTGATTAAGCTCCTTATTGCTAGTGTTTCATTCCTTTACTTTCATTTAACATATAATCTATATCCCCCTCCCTTAATGTGCTCCCTTTCTACTTCTGTGACTTCCACTGGTACAGGGAAAAAGATTGGAGGCTGGAATGTGCATATGAGAGAGAATATATAGCCTTTGTCATCCCACTCAGTTCTATACGCTTACCTGCAAATTTCATTATTTTTGACAGCTAGGTATTATTCCACAGTGTATATGTACCACATTTTTCTTGATTGACTGGTTCCATTCCTTAGCTACAGTGGAGCAGAAAAGAACATGGTAGCAAGTGTCTGCAGTGGATTATAAGGCCCAGGGTGGTGTATGTAGTTGGGTCATGCACGGTTCCATTTTTAGTTTGGTTTTGGTTTTTGTTTGTTTTGTTTCTTTGTTTTTGAGAGGCCTTCTGAATGATTTCTTAAGTAGCTACACTGTTTCCCGTCCCTACTAGCAGTGTAGAGGGGCCCTTTCCCCACATCCACACCAGCATTTTTCTTTCTGATGATGGCCATTCTGATTAAAGTGAGCTAAAGTCTTCGTTTTAATTTGCATCTCCACAATGCCAAAATGTTGAACATCTTAAAGAGTACTTCTTAGCAGTGTGCATTTCTTTTTGCGAGAATTGTTTCAGTTCTGTAGATTCTTTTAATTGGATTATTTATTTCCTCAGTGTTTAGGGATTCCTCACCCCTCCCATTCTTTGTATATATGAGATACCAACCCTCTACCTGATGACTGGCTGGCAAAGATTTCCTCCCATGCTGTAGGCTGTCTGTTCACTCATTTTAGTTTCCTTTGCTGTATAGAAACTTCTTAGTCTCATGAGATCCCACTTGTATTTTTTTCTTTGCTGTGCTACTACAGTCTTGCTCGGTAAGTCCCTACCTGTGCCTAAAAGTTGAAGTGTAACCCTCCACTTTTTTTTTCTCCAGCTGATTCAGGGAAAGGGTTTTGTGTTGAGGTGCTTGATCCATTTGGAGCACTGTAGAATGACAGGATCTAGTGACATTTTCTGCATGTCAACATCCATTTTTCCTAGGACAATTTGCTAAAGATTCTTTTATTTAGCAATGCATATTTTTGACATCCATATGAAAAATTGGATGACAGCTCTTGATCACAATTACATCTGAGGCCCCATTTCTAGCCAATAGGTCTACATGTCTGCTTTTGTGCCAGTACCATGCTATTTTTAGTATGATGACTCTTGGAGTTTGAAACCAGGTATGGTCAAATCTCCCACAGTATTATTTTTGTTCAGGGTTCTTTTAAGTCTTTTAGGTCTCCATATTAATTTTTGGATTATTTATATTCTCTCTGTGTGTTTAAAAATAGCATTGTTATTTTAGTTGGGATGAAATTGACTCTGTCTATTGCTTATAGCAGTGTGGTCAATTTTCATAACATTAATTCTTTTAATCCTTGTTCATGAATGAATTTTTTTTTTTTACATTTTCTGGTTTCTTTAATGATTTCTTCAGTGCCTTAACATTTTCACTGGAAAGTCCTTTTGTCACCTTGGTTAAGTTTCTCTCTCTCTCTCTCTCTCTCTCTCTCTCTCTCTCTCTCTCTCTTTCTCTGTGTGTGTGTGTGATATGATTATGTAATTTCTATATTTGAATGTATTTTGTGATAGACAGTATTCATTGAAATATGTATATAGGATCATCCATGCATCTCTGAGATGAAGCTATTTGCCTATGATGAATGATCTCTTTGTTGTGGCTTTGAATGTGATTAGCCAGCATCCTGAGGTTTTTGAACCCTTCTTCATGAGATCTCCAAGTCTCCTCTTTGTTGATGAACTTTCCTTCATTTTCTGTCCCACAGAATATTTGAGTGGAATTAGTGTTAATTCTTCCCTGAAGTTCTGGTAGAATTCTACTGTGAACCCAATTCTACTGCTGGGAATGTTTTAGTTTGAGGCATTTATTACTTCTTCAACGTTGTTGCTCATTAGAGATCTTCTTCAATTACTCATTTAGCCTTGCCTTAATTTTGCTGTGTGGTGTAAATCTAAAAATCCATCCATTTGCTTTTGAATTTCCAATTTTGTGAACTACAACTTTTAAAAGTTTGTCCTCAGTTTTCTGAATCTCATTGCTATCTGTTGCAATATCTCCCTTCATTTCTAGTTTTATTAGTTTGTGTGTTCTCTCTCTTTCCTTTGGTTAATTTAACTAAGAGTTTGTCAATCCTGCTTATGAAGAACCAATTCTTGGTTTCACTAAAGACAGGATCCATCTTTTTGCTGATTTACACTTTGGAGTTGCTTGGTAGACACTACAGACTGTGAAATGTGCAATCCCTCAAAATTCAACCTTCTGAAAACCAGCAGGTCTTGCATACCATCGTGCTTAGTGGTCAGAAAATCTCCCTTCACTAGCCAATTCTGATCCTGCTGCTTGTTTTTATAAATAAAGTCTTGCTGGAACACAGCCATGACCATTCATTTGTGTTTTGTCTGTTTTTAACAGAGTTAAGTAGTGCCAACAGAGACAATATGGCTTCCAAAATGAAAATCTTCTGTCTGGCCTTTTACAATGACAACTTTACCATTCCAGATCTTAATCCTATTCCAAGCCTCTTTATTTTGAATGGCAGTCCCATCTCTGTTGTTTCTATTTCCTTAATATATACTCATAACACAACTCTTCACATGTCTTTCTTTAGTATTCTCACATTCAGCACTTCCCATATTCTAGATCTACGACACCATCCACATCATAATTCCAAAGCCGGGCAGCTACTCAGTTCCTGTGACTTAGTTTTCTTGCTCGTCCTGCCACTATCATCTTACCTTCAGAAGTCTGAGGGTGTCACTCATCAGAATAAGTCTGATATAAGTCTATATGTAATGCTATCAAATGGCATTTCATCTCTAAAAGATTTAGTAACCACTGAACTTTACAAACCATGCTGCTTACCATACAAAGAAGTCAGCTGAAAGAGAAGAAGATGTTAAATTATTTTAAATAATACAGTCTGGCCATGACAGATCTGCGTTATGACCTAACTCCCTAGGCTATAAAGCACCTTCTCCCAGTGAGCATTCCCTGACCTCTCTTTCCCTGTCTGACCTCAAAAAATCTCTGGAGTCTTCCTGATACCATCTTATAGAAACCACCTAGTTCTGAAACATTTCCATGTCTTACATTTGTGCTTTAATTCTCATTTTTGTTTCACACATCACACCTTCTACTTTTACCCCCACCTAGGCCACTTCTAAACATCTTTCTCCATAAAACTTCTACCAGTTTCATATGATTTTTGCTTCCTGTTTTATGAGATTTAATGTTTTTAACAGGACTACAAATATACCTTATTTACATTTTATTTATATCTTGATGTGTTTAATTATTTTGAACTATACAGTTGTACTTTCCTTGAGTAGGTAGTCTGTGGTTATGGTTGAATAGAATGTGTTGTGGGGCTTTCTGGAACCCAGGAAGTAAAGCCAGTAGTGTGGTGCAGGGGAAGAGGCCTGGAATAAATAAAATAGATTAGAAAGTAGGAAAAAGAAGAAGACTGACCACCAGAGGGATGATGGTCATTACTATGCTGGAATTTCTTTCTGTTGAATGTTCCCATGTATGAAGTTCCCATGTAAGTAGTATCTTGGTTGCAAGCATATGGAGTGTAAAATGAGACAGGGGGAGTGTTAAGTCATTCAGTTCTGCAGATAGCTCAAGGTCAAAATTACAGCATATGGAACCAGTGTGACACAGGGATAAGAATGAGCTTGGCTCAAGTACATGAAGTTAGCTCTTGAGGGCAAAAGAAAAGCTGAATGGAAAACAAAGCCACAGTCTAACCATACATAGTGAATGAGGGGATTGTGATGGGCAGCTGGCTTCCTAGTTCTCCTGATGCCAGCATGACTGACATATGACCTGTCTGGTATGAGGCATGAGCTGCCTTGATCAGTTTGGCTTGTGAACTGGTCAGAAACTATTTCTATGTTGCTGCTGGTACACCCAGGGATCCTGAGGACTTCCAGTCACCTGTGTCTACTTAGCAAAGAGTGACAGCTTGGAGGGCAGTGGAGACAGAAGAGTTGAGATTGAGCAAGAGATACAGGTGGGGCAAGAGATGTCAGTGTCTCCAACCCATTCCTGCAGCACTCCATTTTCTGCATTAAAAAATAGACATTATTGACAATGAACATGAGAAGCAGCAGAGGAGGATGCACAAGAGGCTGGATGAAAGAGCCTCGCCCTCAGGAGCAGAGAAGAGCATCTGGGAATATGTTGACCAAGAGAAACAGAAGAAAGTCCTTTATAATGGAAACAAGATTTTCCTGCCAACCTGCTTCTGTGTTTAGGGGACTATGACAAGGAAGCATAATATGTGTCTGTTGCTCAATGTTATTCTTGCTGGTTGGTTGTAGGTTTTAATTTGTGTACGCTCTTATCTTTCCTTTTCCTGGCATATACTTGACATTTGTTATTATTGTATATAGTTTTTGCATCAGGCATAAAACTTTCTTCTTTAGACTAAGAAGGGAATTGTAGTATCATCTCACCTTGCCAGTGAATTTGTGTTAGTGGCCACACCCCTTTGGGTGTGGCTTCAGGTTTGAAGGTAGAGAAGCAAGGGGCAGCTCTCTCTTGGGGGCAGAGCAAATTGGAAGGACGGAGACTGCATCTTCTGGAGCAGGAAAGTTGGGGCGATTCTTTACTATTATCTGTGTTAGCTGTTCCCCAATAAAACACCCATTTATAATTTATCTTTGGTCTAGTGAACTCATTAATACCCCGGCTTCAAGGAAGTATTCTTCCCTTGTATACACCACACGGAGTTCACATCCAGTGTCTCTCCAAAGATACTGTAGGTAGAAAAGACACCCAATCCCCTCTTCAAGTGAAGATGCTGTGTGAATAGATAAGTGGCATCAGCAGGAGCCTGGGTGGCCCTGATTATGGTCACCTAATGAGTCAAGTGGATTCAAGAACTTAACATCTTATTTTAGATCCCTGTTACTGTCTTTTATGCCTTCCCTGTAAGAGAAGCAAAGGGACCTAGGGTCAGACTAGAAAACAATATTCTTTTTTTAAATTTATTTATTTAATTTAGAAGCAATCTTATTTTACATATCAATCCCAGTTCCCTCTACCTCCCATCCTCCCATGTCCCTCCACCCCCTATCCCACCCCCCACTCCCCAAGGACAGTGAGGCCTTCCATGGAGGATCATCAAAGTCTGTCACATCATTTGGAATTAAAGCCTATGCCCTCCTCCATGTATCTGGGCTGAAAGAATATCCCTCCATGGGGAATGGGCTCCCAAGGTCCATTTGTGCACTAGGGATAACCACTGGCTCCACTGTGAGAGGTCCCATATCCTGCCCAGGCCTCCTAAATGGCACCCACATTCTGAGGACTTGGTTTGTTGCAATGCTGGTCCCCAGCTTTACCGCTGTGGTCCCTGTGCTCTCACTAGGTCAGGTCAGCTGTTTCTGTGGATTTCTGGAGCACGGTCTTGATCCCTTTGCTCATCCCTTCTCCCTCTCTACAACTGGATTCAAGGAATAATGCTCATTGCCTAGGTGTGGGTGCCTGCTTCGAAGAAAACAATATTTTTAAAGTAAAGAAGTGAGTGGTGACGGGGGTGGGGTGGGGGTGGGGGTGGCGGCGGCTTTCATGATAGCTCCTGCTTACCTAAAAGGTGAAAAATGTGGAAAAGTCCCTGCCTATACTACAAGGGAACCTAAACTTAAATTCTGCTAATACTAAAAATGTCAGGGAATCATTTGGGGTAAAATAGAACCCACAGCCAGCCCTCATGCACCTCCTGCTGGTTCTCCAAGTCTGGATCCCCATCCCCGACAAAGCATGTCAGTGTGTTTATTTGAACTGTGTTCTTTTATAATAACCTGGGATTTATCCTAACAGCTGCCAATGGAACACTTTAAAATACACAGACTGGTTTCCTGGAGCTTTGTGACGCTACCAGTTCTAAGGCGTATCCATGTTGTCACTGTGCTCTGCAGGCTTAATGCATGCAGCACTCGGGAGAGGGTTTCAGAAGAGTGTTTAATTGCATTTTCCACTTCTCCTAACAGCAAGGGATTAAGCTGAGATGGGACAGAATGTAGCCAGCTCCATCCTGTCACCTGTGTGTGTGTGTGGGGGGGATACCCATGGGCAAGCTCCTCACAGAACACGCTCATCGCATCTTCATTTCAGTGACTTTGTGAGTAATTGAGAACCCACAAATTAACTTTAACATTTCTGGTGACCAGTTCCCAGTGAAATTCATCAAAAGCAATTCACATTTATTAAAGGCAATTTCCATTTTTTGATAATGGAATCTTGATTTCAGAAATGCATATATTCTGATGGGTGTGGGACATGCAGCAGTGTTTATATTGCTTACATTGCATCAACCCACACACTACGTTGTGATGACTGTGGCATTAAAGTGAAGTAAATCCTATTTGTTGAACTTGACCTCCACCTGAGCCACTATGACCCCAGGAGAAACAATAAACAGCAAGATGATTTGGGAACTAATTTCAACATTCCTGTGAAGGATAAATCATTTTATGACTGTTCCCATTATTCATTTCCAGAGATCTTGGCCACATTGTCCTCTACAGTGTATACCCAATTGTCAAATCATAGTTTTGCATTTTCTTTTTTTTTTGAACTGTCTTAAATTATTTTAATTAATTTTTATTTGAATTAAAACTATCTTATTTTACATACCAATCCCAGTTCCCTCTCCCTCCCAGCCTCCCATTCCCCCCACCAACACTACATCCCACTCCTATCCACTCCTCAGGGAGGGTGAGGCCTCTCATGAGGGATCATCAAAGTCTCACATCATTTGGGACAGGAACTAGGCCCTCCCCCGTGTATCTAGGCTGAGAGAGTATCCCTCCATGGAAAATGGGCTCCCAAAGCACATTCATGCACTAGGGATAAATACTGATTCCACTGCCAGAGGCTCCATAGACTGTCCAGGCTTCCCAACTGACACCCACATTCAGAGGGCCAGGTTCAGTCCTAAGCACTGCATATTCTTGATGATTTATTTCATTTGTATTCATGTGATTGTGTCTGTGTGAGTGTATATGTATGTGAGTCCAGTTGCTTATGAGACCAGAAGAGGGCATCAGGTATCCTTGAACTGGATGTACAGGTTGTGAGATACTTGACTTGGGTGTTGGGAACAAACTTGAGTCCTCTGTAAGAACAGAAGGTGCTCATAGCTGCTGAGCTCTCTCTCCAGCCCTAACGTTCTTATATTTAGACACACAACATCTTGACTATTTAGATAACTGTTCTCATGACCTATCTGAGTCAGCACCATTTAAATGGCCAGCAGAGGTAAAACTTCAGGTCTCAAACTTTTGGAATTAAAGTCAGATTTTTTCCTGATGCCATTATTCTACACTCCAAACTTAAGGACTGGTATTCTACAAAAACACTCCAGGCCCTGTTATGTCTTATTCATCAGATTTCACTGGTCACCTAGAAATTACTGAAACAAAAGTTTCTAACTAGTCCCAGAGTCACAGGTTCTGAGATGTGATTCTCAAAGGGGGAACATTACAGATTTTCATGAGTTCATGCCACACAGCTGTGCAAGCCTTAGTTGTGTTCATAACAGTGACTTTTTCTTAGTACCAAACTGAATCCCAGTTTCTTTAGGGTGAGATTCCATGTTTGGAAGACTTTACAATCTTACAAAACAGAACCACTGGCCCAGGATCAAGTATTTAGAGGCTGTGGGATACCTTTTGCATTAAAAGAGCAAGGGAGCCCTAACTTACTTCCTTAACAGTGAAGTTTGACCATTAAGTGAGATATAAAATCCATAGTGCACCAGTGTGCTAGATGATGCACCCTAGATATTCAGGTTAAGTGAATTTCCCTGTTCCCATAGTTACCAAATAATAGTATTTTGAATAAAACCATATTATGGGGATTTTTTGTCTATATGTTGTCTTCTACTTTCTTAAAGGGTGGAAAACCCCTTTGATTCTTACATTTTAATACATTCCTAATGTCCCTGGTAAAATTACAGAACCGAAGTCTCTGGCATAAAAGTCTAGCACTGCCCCTCCTAACTGGCATTTAGTACCTCTGGGATTCGATTCTCAAATCCTACACTGGGGATGGATGGCCATAATCCCCACTCAGTGGGACTGTATAGCAATTATAAACCAGAAGCTCTCAGCAAAGTGTCTTGAAAATAACAGACAGTGGGTGCTAGTTCCTATCAGTTATAGGAGGATGTGAACAAGAGAAAACACGGCCAGCATGTTTTGGCTCAGCACCCAGCTCTAAACATTGCCGTGAATGCCCCACAGATCTGAGCAAGCACAACAGACAACTAACCAGAAGATTTGAAGTATTGGGGGGCATACACACAAATGGCATTTAAAACTTCACTGACAAAGCCATAAAGACTCCACGAGTGACTAATTACACTCTCTACTTTTTTTTAACTAGAAGGATTTTACATTAATTTTATCCTATTATAAAACTTAAATTCTATTTAGGAATTAATGATCCTGAGACCATGATGTGGAAGTTGAGCTGAGAATGATGTAGAAATCCTCTAAATTATCTATGAGTCACTAGTAGACAAATTTTAAACAGTGATGCCCAATAATGTCTTTAGAAAGCTAATTTGATCTATCATTCAGAACTAAAGTATAAATCCTGTCATCATTTGAATTAGAAAGATCAGACAAAAAGCATGTCGTATAATTGTCAGCAGGCAAATGTGGTTTAGTATCAGTAATTATTAATACTTCAAAGTGGACTTGGATTTCCTTAAGCCTAGTTAATGAGAAAACATTCCTTTAAAAAAAAAATTAAGCATTAACCAGGTAGTTCTCTCAACAATATGTTGGTAGAAATCACAATGTGGGCTTTTGTCCCCACAGAAGACTCTACAGGACTTACACACACACACACACACACACACACACACACACACACACACACACACACTTGCATATACAGTATACACACACATAGACATACATAAAACACATACCTGCACATGCTTACACACACACAAATATACACAGAAACACAAATACACCTGCACGCAATACACACATGCCTGCACATGTACACAAGTGTTTGTGTACACAAATACACTGGTACATGCTCATATACACATGTGTATGCACACACATATGTACACTCAAACACCACATATACATACACTCACATATATGTGCACACACACACACAGCCTAGACATAAAGCAATTGACTTGTTCTAGTGAAATATTTGGAGTTGAGGCTTAGGAAACAGTTGCTGCTTACATTTTCATCCTGAATGTAACCGAGGACAAGAATAAAGTTAAAGGGAAAATAGACATATTAATTGAAGACTTGTATCATTAATTAGAGATTATTGAAATATCTGAACTCTCCTTCCATAGGATGATCTCAGCCTTCAACCCAGGGGCTTCCAGTGTCCTTGTCCTTAAAGAAATAACAATGCTAAGCACAGACAATGAAAATCAGGAAATGCTGCCCAGCCATTTTCTTCCCCCACCTTAAGGGAACTGGTCAAATCTGAAATAGCAGGTTAGGCCAGGGCACTGCACTTGACCTGCCAGTTCTGATCCCTCAGGAGTAAATGGAGTACAGTAAGGTTCTTCTAGAGTGTCTTTGAGCCATTTCAGAGCAGCTCTGGCCTGAAGAAGCTAAAAGGGCAATCACAGGCTGATAAAGGCTGGGACCCCTGTGTCAGCCACAGTCTGCATGATAGCCCCACAAGACGTCCATGGTGCCTCACTTGCACCCATCCATTCAAATCTCTGCTCAAATTCCAAACTTTCTCTGCTCCCCAAAGCTGACTCTCACACAACTCATGTGCACATCTGTGTCCTGACCTGGTCTTGATCATGTCACATGATGTCAAGTCCAGTACACAGTTACCTTGCTTGTGTGTGACCTGCCCAGTGAATGCCTGGCCAAGTGCCCCTCACTCAGTGCAGCATTGAGGCTCCCTGGTTTGGATGCAAACTAGGTGGCTTCATGTTAAATAAAATGAGTGGATGCTGTAGCTTGAACAGGGGCACTTGTTCTTTTTTCCAGACTAATTCACACCAGTCACCATTTACCTTCCCGTTTGTATATATCTTTAAGCAGCCTGAACAGGACCAACTGTAAGTTGGCTTACAATGAAAGGCAAGGTTAAGGGGCTCAAGCAATCATTGCTTTGAAACTCAGTTGTTATAATTCTAGAGTTTTACTATGTCAACTCCAACATTAGAAATCTCACTGAGACTTTGTCTCCTCATTTGACACAGATTCCACAATGTGTGATTATCAGGGAGACCCAAAGGCATCAGAAGGATTATTTTATCTAAAATTATTATTTTCCACACTGTTGGAGTTACTATGGTAATTATGGCAATAATTATCATAGTATTATTTACTATTATACATATAATTATTTACTATTATTATACTCAAAAGACTTTTCTAGGTGTCAGCCTTTTCTCAGATCTCACAGTTGCTGCATCTAATCACTGTGGTCATTGTCTCCACTAATAAATGAAAATGTGCCTATCACACACTGTGTGGGGACAATGTTCCTTGAGTCCAGTCAATCTGGACTCTCAAATTTTTATGTGAGTCTGATACTTCCCTGCAACTATCTCAATGCAGCTAGCACCAGGCACCGTGTTAGGTCCAAAATCACAGCTAAGAAAACAGTCACCAACACACTCGACCAGAAATGACCTGATACTAATGGTAATTCTGATAGGAGGGGGCACAGATAAGAATGTCTTCCACAGCATGATGATCTTACATCATTACAAACTCTAGGAAATGAATAACATTTGATTGTACTTTTCTCATAGGGAACATGCTATTTCTCAATGGTGTTTCGTAGAACTGCACAAATAAGCAGGAAGAAGAGATAAATATCCAGTCACTGCCCTTCTGAACTTCATTGGTTCACTGGGATCAATCAAAATACTGATATGGATAAAAGTTGATTGTTTTTATGTCGCCTTCAACTGTATTAGTGAATGAGTCAAACAAAACAGTCTTATTTACTAACAGTTTTGGCTGATGAGCAAGCATATTAACATGCTATTTATTTATTTATTTATTTATTTGTAGCTAAACAAAATTTCTATAGAATGCTCTGGGCTGACCTACCAGGTTATATGCATTACACATTAATCGTCACACTCTTAGACAGATGAGGTGACGTGCAATAACTCTGTGAATGCCTGTCCTAGATGCCAATCTTTACCAAGTGAAGTGTGGCTGATGAAGACCCTCCAGGGCAGTGGGATGAACACAGGGAGGTGCCTGGGCACTGGCTGGAAAGAGAAGCAGCTTTGGTTAGCCCCGTGTGGGACAGGAGCAGTAGGATGAAGGCTGGCTGAGTCAACTCTTCGACTTTAGCGAGAAGCAACTGTGATGTAAAGGGACCTACATGAAATAAGACTACAGACTGAACACTTCAGCACTTCCTATGCAGGAAAGTGATGGGGTACATGGCAATGGATGAGGGCTTTCCATGGAATACTGTGTAAAGGGACTTGGCTGGTCAATATCCACTCAGTCTCTACTACACCAAGGTGGTCACACTCACCCGAGTACCTGCATTCAGTGGACATTCTGAGAAAGAAGTCAGCTCCTTCAAGCACACACAGCTGAATGTCACCATGGTGGAGTCTGGACCATAGGAAGTCCTTGGAGGTCAATGGGGACAGTGCGCTGGAAGTATGTGTTATCACAACCCGGCCATGCAAACGATGTGGAGATGCCTCATTGAACATAAGCAACGGCCTGTCTTGGCCCACTGAGCTAAGCTCTGTCTGAATCTCAGGAGCCCTCACAGAAAACTCCACCCCTTCCTGGGTGCTCTTGGCTACAAACCTTACTCTGTATTTATCTGAAATCTGCTCCTGTAGCTTCCGCCCACTGTTCCTGGTCCTGTTGAATTTGTTTTGAGTTGGGGTGTTGGTACCAGGTTGGATAGAGTGCTCCAAGTGTGCCGTCCATTTGAAGATTTTGCCTCAACCTCTGCTGTTCTTTGCAGTCTCAACAGTGTCAGCCTTTTCACACAATCTCCCCATACTCCACCTCATGTTCCAACACCTGTGTTGAATTTCTGACTCCAACCAAGGAGAGCACAGAGTGCCCAGGCCAAAGTGAGTATTTCTCTTCTGTGTACATGTTAAACTGAAAAAATACAGACCTGCTTACCCCTGGGAAAAAACCCTAATTTACTTCTTTATTTAATCTTTCATTCAAGCAGTTTTAATTGTCTCATGTACATTTTTAATCGTCTTGCTGTGTAACTTAGCAGGCCCCCAAGCCCACAGAACCCGGATAGGAAATGCTCTAAACCATGGAGATAGCTCATCAGCATCTCACGTTAAGCTGTGGTATATCAAATACAGCTTGTGAAGGGTACTTGTGTCTGTTTTTTTGTATTGTGTGTGAGAACTCATTCAGTCTAAAGATGAAAAGTAAAAGCCCAAAGAAACAAGCATTTCAGAGCATATAAGACTCATTTTACATGTAATTAGAGCTAACAATTTCTTTTCATTTATAAAACATACTCTGATGACCTTTGAGGTTGGTGGCGGGATAGGACATTAGCTTATAATTACGGTTTGATTTGCAATGAAATGTTGAAATAACCATTCCTGTGGAACTCAAGGAGCAGATTTAGGGGGAGTGATGAAGCACCAATGCCCCCTGCCGGCCTAAATTGTTATAACAATCTAGAAAAAATTTCAACAAGAAACAAAAAAGAAATAAAATTACTTTACAAGCTAGAAATGAACACTTTCCATTCAGAATTGCTATCTAAATTATTTATTTTTAATACATTTTTATTTAAATTAAAACAATCTTATTTTACATAACAATCCCTGTCCCCTCTCCCTTAATTTATTTTTAAAAAATAAACCCTTCCCCTATTTTTTTGAAAACTGTAGATGATATTTTAATGTTTAGAAATGCAGATACTAATTACCAATTGGGAAACTCCAAGGAAAGCCATGGTGTCCTTTGGTGTCATGCACTCACTGACCATTTTAAAGAACAATTGGTGTGCTTTCTTGCTGTTATATTTTCCGAGAAGGAGGGAGATCCCCACCTTCTTAGATTTTCTGTGGCTGCCCTTAAATGCTTTCTCAGCTCAAGCCATAGACATTTAATTTGCATGCCTTTGGGAGCCAGTGTGTGTTTTCCATTCCATAGCACCTGCAAGACAATGCCTAAAATTGTGTAAATAAACAATAAGCTGTCTTGGAATGAAACTGATATCCATATAGACACAGAAGGATGGTGACACACTTCCTAGGCTTCACTTAGGGTCTTCACCATGGGAAACTGCAATAAAAAGGTGAGATTGGGTCCCATTTTATTTAATTATGATTTAAGACCCACTTATGTGCTAATAGCTACTCCAAACACCAGTTTGTTTCTTACTATTTTGCATCCAGAAAGAAAATAGCTCTCTCTCTCTCTCTCTCTCTCTCTCTCTCTCTCTCTCTCTCTCTCTCATTAAGGATTTGAGTGACTTCAGGAAGACTTTTCTTCAACCTGGTTTGTATCTGTCACCGCTCAAAGAGCAATCCAGATGGGGACTATTTGCTTTGGATATACCCAAGGTATTTGCAGACTTTGTTTATGTTTACTTTTCCTTCTGTCTTCTGGAGACCACGTTTTTCAGGGTCTGCAACTACCATCCCTGCAGAAAGTACAGTTGGGCCATTTCACTAATACAGTTCACTTGGATGGCACAGTGACCTCACCTTAAAGCCTTCTCCTGATTACACTGCTCGCCAGAAACCCGCTTGCCTTTCATGGGCATTTTATGAAGCCCTAGAGTGTTATCTCCTGTTAAAGAGTTATTTGTTTTAAAGCTAATAGACAAGGGGTTCAGCTGACAGTCTTTTGCTTATTCGTAACCTCTGTCACTATTGTAGAAGGACTTACAGCAGGGTTTCCACTGATTCAGTTGTCTACACTACTGGTAGAGACTCGAGTGGAGGCAAATCAAAGAACTGTGATTTGAGTGTCAAACACCTTGTGCTGGTTTGTTTTCTGTTGCTGTCATAAGCTCCATGACCAAAAGTAACTCGAGGAGGGAAGGACCAAGGCAGGACCTCAAGGTCAATGTTGGAACCTGAAGTCAGGAACTGAAACACAGACCACACCACAGAGGAACTGCACTTACAGGTTTCTGTCCCTTGGCTTGCTCAGCTGCACCTACTTAAGAATGCCACACCCACAGTTGCCTGGGCCCTCCTATATCAATTAGCAATTAAGAAAATGCCTCACAGATTGGGCCACAGAGCATCCAATCTGGGCAAAGCTTCCGTTTCGGTTCCATCTTCTCATGCGACCCTGGGTTGTATTGACTTGACAGCTAGAGCTATGACACCTCCCAACCATAAAAAAAAAACAAAATTAATGTAAACTTGAAATAAGCTCTCATGCAGAAAGGAAGAGGATTCTCACTAGGAGGGAAATGACAGACATTTCTGCTTAAGGTTGTGGCTGTGACCGTGAACTCTTCAGATCTCACATGGACTGATTGGCAGACACACATGTATTATGTATTCCACAAAGAAAACATGTGGCCAATTAAACCGTGACCCCATGGTTTCCTTCAATTAGAATCTTTATACTCATCAGAAGCAATTATTCTAGATATATTTAGATACATCTTTTAAAATCAGGTATCACCTGTAGGTGAATGTGCAGTAGAAAATGTAAGCCAAATAATTTAACTCAAGTAATTACAAAACATTTTTTTTTCTGTTGAAAGTTCAGCGGGGACTGTGTGGAACAAGAAGAAGCTAAACAACCTGGCAGAGAGCGTAAAGAAAATGCTTGGCTTGTAGGAGAAATAGAACAATGGTTGCGGGGAACATGCAGCCAAGAGATGCATTGTGAGTAGTCTTGGCAATGGTGATGGGAATAACTCAGAAGAGTATAAAGAAATAGGTTTGAGCACTAGGTAGCAGAGGAGCTGTATTAGTTTGCTTACCCCTAGGAAGAAACACCCGAAAGAAGGAATTTCAGGGAAGAAAGGTTTATTTATTTTTTTTTATCTTATGGTTTCCACAGAGTTTTTGTTCATGGTGGCAGGAACACTCCTCCCAGGAGGCAAATGACCGAAATGTGACAGAGTTACCTTTCTTAATGAACTGATGATTGCTAGCAGAATTCAGGGAGAGTGTAGCATTCAGAGGCCTACATGACTTACTCATGAGAGCCAGGTTGCTTCGTACAAAGGTTCTGCGGCCTTCACAATAGAGCCACAAGTCAGAGATGAGGTTTTCGTTAGCTTGTATAGACACTCAGATGGGAATCATCACACTCCACCCTTGGTCCTCAGAGGCTCAGGGCCATCCCCTAATATACTATGAGTTTGGTTGACCTCCAAAAGTTCCTGAAGCCTCGATAGTCTCAAGACTTGAAAACTCCAAAGCTTTTACTGAGACTCAAGTCACCCTCTTATCTGTGAGTGTCTGTAAAAATCAAAGAGACTCACAAATTCCCGATATACAATGTGCACAATCAATATTCCCATTCTCATAGGGAGACATGAAGTCACAACAAGGAAAAACAAGGCCAAACTAAGATGAAAACCCTGAAGGGCCAACAAATTCTGTAGTTGTATGTCCAGCATTTCGGTCACATTGTGGAAGTCAGTAGATCTAGTTAGCTCATCTTTTGGCCCTCGCATATGCAGCACACATGGCTGTCTCTTGAGCTGTGTCCAGTAGGTATCTGTAAGTTATTCCACAGATGTCACACATTCCTGCTATGTCAAACACGCTGAGATCTCCTCAATAACTTAGGCTTCACTTTCAGAGCTTCATGAACAATCTTCTCAGAGGTTTCCAGCTGGGAGTATGACCTGCTATGTACTTCCTGGACATTCAACTCTCTATAGGAAACTTGGTGCAAGCATTGTGCACTTGACTAGCTCCATCTTCCATGATAAGTTATGCAATTAAGTTATATGATGAGCTATGCAGACATGCCTTTATCATATGCTTGTGCACATGAACCTTCATGCAATGTGCCATGGGGTCCTCACATGTATCATGACATCAGAGGAAGGTCACATACCAGCAAGTGGTGGGGATTTTAGGAAAATGCATCTATTCATAGGTTTGTAGTGAGTAACCATTTTTAAAGATCTGGAAAAACATACCCAAAGCAGAATATCCCTTTTTGTAACTGGACAATAATGATGGGCAGTTTCTTTCAGTCACTGTAAAATAAAGAACTGGTAGTGTAATGAAGAGGGTGGAACATCCCCCCTAATATCTGTCATTCTTCTAAGGAACCCTTCCTCATCTGTTCCCATCTGAAACCTCAGGAGCCCAGTCTTTAGTGTGTGTGAATCTACATTCACCCTGATCTCGCATTACAACGGCTGGAGGTCTCTTGTTCCTTAAAGTGACAATTCCTGCTTCCTGGTATCTTGACAACACTATTTTGAAGGTGTTCAATGGATTGTTCTGCTACACCCTGTATACATTGTTTCAGTAAAAAGACTCACCACTTTCTGTGCCTTGTTGATGGTTCTATGATTGCCACAGAATCTATTGCTGCACATGGAGACAATGTTTCTTTTGCATAGAGAAAAACCTATGACAAATTATTGTAGGGAGAAACCCTGAGGTACTGCTGGCCAGGCCAGCTTGGGCATGGTCAGAGAGATGTAACAAGGGTTTAAGGAGAGAGGCGAACAAGAGTTTCTGAACTATATCAAGAAGCCAATTGATGTAATACAGAATAAGAAAAAAATTGGGGACCATTTGTCTCTTCTCAGCTCTTTCTCTAAAAGTATAAATTCCCTCATAATTATTATTTTCCCTATTGTTGCCTTTCCCAGTACACATACAGATAAAAGTTAAAAATTTCTCTGCTACATCGAACCCAGATGCTGTCTGGGAGGCCAGTACAAGACTGATCCAGACCCCTGAACATTGATGTCAATAAGGAGGCCTCTGCACTTCAGGGAGCCTCTAGTAGTGGATTAGTATTTTTCCCTGGTGTAAGAGGGACTTTAAGAGCTCATCCCACGTGAAGGGATACACTCTGGCCTACATGGGGAAGGGCCCAGGCCCAGCACAGGAAGATTTGGTGGACTGTGCAGAGCCCCCGTTGAGTGCCCTAGCTTGCCTGGGGAGTGGATGGTTTATGGAGTGGGGGGTAGGTCAGGGGTGGGGGAGGAGGGATGGGGGTGAGGGGAGGGAGAGGGAGAAGGGACTTAAATGTGAAACAAGCTTGTTCCCTAACTTGAACTAATAAATAAATAAATAAATTGGAAACAAATTCTCTGCTAACATTAATGTCTAGGTTCCCCACAGCCAATGAAGAACTTCCTAACAGCAATCCTTGAACTCCCTGGAAAGAAAATGCCCCCCCCCCTCTCTGAGTCCACCTGATGCAACTTGATTTGTTTGAACTGACACTCAGGCCAGAGCTTCAGGTACTGACTTCAATCAACACAAGGACTTTCAAGATAAGGACTTCAACCAAGACCTTCAATCAAGCGTCTCCCACCAAACACGGACTGGACACATATGTTACAGATAATCCATTCAAGACTTTCACTACTCTAACATTTTCTTACTTTCTTCTAACAGGACCCCACGAGGCTATCGTTGTCTAGTTTCTGCAGGAATAACTTGGAGAATACTACACCCCTTTCCCCACTGTTGACACTAAGGATAATGTACACTTAGTTAGGGCTAGTTTCCTATTGTTTAGGGTTGGATTTGGAAGGAGGTGTCAGGGTTGAACATCTCTTTCAGATGAGTTTAGGGTTAAGAAGGAGAGAGGTGCACACGTGGCTCTCTTTCACTTGGCTGAGCTGACTAGGAAGCATTTTGTGGGTCCCTCCTGCTCAGGTGCAAACCTGGTCACTGTCTCCCTTGCATGAGTACTTTTCCCCATTAAACTACTGTTTATCAATCCATTTCTGACTCCACTTTGTAAACATCTATAAATCATAATCCATTTTTGTGTCTTTCTAGAACTTTCCTATGTATCTTAAACCATTCTACCAACTGCTGTATCCCTTAGTAACATGAGAAAATTATGGGCTGATTTTGAAGATGTAAAATTTGGGATATATTGATTCAGAAAATAGACTTAAAGAGATTTCAGGATTAATGTAAATTTGACATATCCCCTCCCCCTGCACCATAAGCACACACTAAACATTGTAAATTCTACTTTGATTGTTTCTTGGAAAGCTTAATTAGCTCTCAATCAAGTTTAGGTGTCTGAGAGCTCATATTGCTTCCCCGTGTTTTCTTCTTGGTGATAATGATGGTGATGGTGGTGATGGTGATGGTGATGAGGATGGTGATGATGGTGATGATGAGGATGATGATGATAAGGAGGATGGTGGTGATGGTAATGAGGGGACGATGACAGCAAAAGCAACTAACTTACCTAAGTCTTTTCACAAACATTTAGCACTCACTTATCCATCACAAACATTCCTGAAGCAGACAGCAATACATTGCCTATCTCCCAAAAAAGAAATAAAAGCACAGAAGCATGCAGTGATGATATGCCTTGTGCCACACAAGTAAGAAATGGCACCTCTAGGATGCAAATTGTGGCCCCAGTGAGTATGATTACAAACTACAAACAATTTTTACATAAAGTTGAGTAATTGTTACCCGACTGGAACATGAGCTTTGAAAATAAAACTGTGCATCATGTACAATGGAGCAGTCTTCTCTTCTGGGTCTTTTCAACCCTGCTTCTCTTGGTGCTCACATAGAGTCGCTTCTCAGGAAGTATATAGCCACCTCCCCCCCAAGAGTACTGCATGTATGTTCATGATCCTGTATGGTGTTGGCATGTCCTGCTTGTCTCCTCCTCTCGTCTACTTTCAGAACCCCAAAACTTACCAATCCTCGGGAATTCATCTTTTCTCTCTTCTTTGTGCAAGGCCAGATGAGCTGATCTAAGAGACATATCCCTACATTCATTTCTTCTCCATACTCCGGGCCTTACCCACAAACCAAAATGTCCTTTCCTCTCAGAAGCCTGGCCTTCCCTGATGAGTGAGTTTGTGGGTGGCTGTTCCCGGGTACTGCAGACTGGTGGCTTGTAGAGAGCAAAGGTTTCTTCCTAACCCTGGGGGCTGGAGATCCAAAATAAAGACTTTTGATTGGGGGTCTTTGAGGCCTTTCTCTGCAATTCATAGGCAGGGTTGCCCTTCCCCCACGTTTGCACAGGGGCTCTCTTTGTATCTGCTTCTCAGGACAGCGGTTGCATTGAAATAAGCCCTGTCCACATGACTTCACTTACATACAGCTCCATCTTTGAAGATCCAGTGAGTGCCAAATACCGTTACATTTTGAGATAATTGAAGTTGGGATTTCAGTGATACCCCATGTAGTCCTGCACTGACTGGCTTTCATTCTTGCTACATCAGTCTTTTCACAAGACTCTGTCAGACCCTTTTACCTCTGGGGCTTTAGTTTGTAGTTGGAAGGAAACGTAACAGCATCAGTGTGGATTTTCTGGCCATGCACACTGCCTAAACTTTTTAGAAGTGAGAAACCATGGTGCCTGCAAGCCCTCAGCAGTTGGAGTCCCACGGCCTCTGCTTCTTGGAGAAATGACTTTATCACTTGCAAGAAGAAACCGAGTAAGAGTTGATTCTCTTGGGCTCTGGATGACATGTGAGGGCACAGACACAGCTCAGCAGCATCCTTGGCTTTGGTAAGGAGTCAATAAATGTTAGCAGTCCACGGGTTTCATGCAATCACTCAACTTCTTCCTGGGAATGTGCATCAACTCCTAAAGCGCTCAACAATCTCTAAGCTGTTTCCATTTTTTATCTTCTTACATACTAGTCTTCTGAACTTATTTCTCTGTAACTTGATCTATCTCAAGATCTTCTTGGTGATAGCAATAGTTTGACATAAATGATTAGGTCTCTGCTCAGCAAATGAAAATGCTCCCAACCTTAAAACTACCTATCTATCTTTATCCCTCTACTCCTGCAAACTCACCTTCATCTGCTCACAGCTGTTCACACAGCCAGAACTTCCAGGACCTTCAAGTTTGCCTTAGGCTCTGTTAGGAGCCTATTCTCACTCAGGAACCTACAAGTTTTTCAAAACTTCTCCTTTCTAGGACTCTCCCAGCCTCTGGGCCCTTCACCTGGCAATAATCCCTGGGCACTATATGTGAACTTAGGGTACTCTGTTTCATTACACTGTAAAGACACGTAGTGTGGGAGAACTGGATTGTATGCTAGATCCATGGACATAAAACTCTATTCATTCCAGTGCCATCTCCATTATGCTATCATACGTCCTTGTGTAGCACTGTAGAAGATCAACAGTTCTCTGCCTCCCTCCTCCATTAAAAACAAAACAAAACAAAACAAAGAAAAGAAAACCACTGAAAAGTCAATTCTGAGCCCCAGATGTTCATGTCCAAATTCAGATAGACTTGTCCTACACCTGATGTGTTTCTTGTCCTTTGTCATGTTTGGGAAGACACAGCATGTTACCTCACCTCTCCCATTCCTTACTCATAATATCCCAACTAGGGATGTTTAGAGTTTCCATTTCTTACTTTTGTTACTCATAGTAGAGAATAATTTTGATTCAACTCCCATCCAATGTAAACAGAATCCCACGACTCCTCCCAGCACAAGAGAGAACAGCACTTCTTTCTTCTTGTTTATGTCACTTACACCCCATGTCACCTTCATGTACATGCTACAATTAAGAACACCGATATACGATTCTATAATTACAATTAAGTATTTTATAGCTTTTACCTTTGTTTAATCTATGCATTGAGGTTGAGCATCATTTGGCATTATCAGCTAAACAAGTCTCACTCATTATTAGCCATGCCATTTGATTGCATTTCCCTACTTGAACAAACTTCATTTCTGAAGGTTGTAATTGCTATTTTCTTATGCTGATTTCTTTTTAATATTTTCGTTAATTCATTGAGAATTTCATACATTATATTTTGATCATTTTCACCACCACCACTGCCACCCTCTCCTCCCAAATCTACCCCATTCCATACCCAGCCAGCTCTGTGTTCTTATTGTTTAAAACCCTTCGGGTCCAAATTGTCCTCAGGTCACACCGACTATTTTTAAAGCCATCTATCCTCTGAACTCCCTATCACCAAGACTCATTTTCCTAATACCTCTTCCATCCCAATGTGTTCATTGTGCAGATTCTCACTCCCTTGCCACCCTGCCCACACATACACCAGAGGATTCTCTCTAAGCTTTCAGCCCAGTAAACTCCACCTTCTACTCTGACAGTTATAGCCCCTTCATGGTCACCCTCACAGATAGTGGAAACACAGTGATTCTGTTTGAATGCAAAACAATCCCCCAAAAGCTCATATATTTGAACACCTGATAGTGGTACTATTTGGGTTGCTTGTAGAATGTGTGTGATGTGGAGCCTAGTTAGAGGAACTGAATCTATATGGACCGTGACAGAAGATTTAGAGTTCCGCCTATTTCCTATAAAATCTTTGTTTCCTGGTTTGTGGAGACATGAATAAACAGTCCTCTCATGACACCACAGATGCTGATGAGTTTCCCCCTATCCCTTCCCGCTGTCATCGTGTCTTCCCTGTCATGCTTCACTGTACCTCCAAACTGTGAACCAATCCAACCCATCTTCCTTTGTGTTGCTCCTCTTCAGGCATATGGTCAAACAATGAAGGAAGTGACGCCTGCTTATGGTGTTTTGCTGGCCAGCACCCATTCACTTGTTAAGGCCTGGGCTTTTCTTTGGGGAAAAAACCTTCCTATTCTAGTGCTATATGGTCTAATGTGACAGAGTGGAGGGTCTTGGAGAACCTGAGTGGTAGACTCAGGATTGGTTATCTTATCTACCCGTCTCATGTAGATAGATGCTCAGCAGTGAATATCCACAGACACAAATAGCTTTCCACTGTGCTCCTGACTAAGATGCCCTAGGAACCCCTGTCCCAGTCTCTCTAGTCCTGACCTTTATTATTATTTATTTCCTCAAAGCAGGCTCTTTAGCCATGGTTCATAAATCAGGCCAAGCTTTTGGGTTGTGCCTACTCTCCCTCCAAGGATTGCACCCAATGAGATTTATTGCTTTTCTTTATCATTCTCTTTCCTGATTGGACTATCATGCCTCAGAATTTCAGTCTCGCTGGTGGCAATAAACAGTGAGCTGTGTGGAATGTTTCCTTCCTCGGTCTGCTTGTCACAGAGAACGCCTCCTGAACACACAGGTGGAGCTGAATGACAAATGGTTAAAAGTAGAACAGGTGTCACAGTCATCTGAATCAATGATGACACAGATTGGGAAGGAAGGAGAATCTTGATGTGGTGTCTGTGTTTGCAGCACATAACACCTCATTGTTGAAGGCCAAGAAAATGTTGACCTTTGACTGGTCAAAGTAACAGTGGAGCACCAGACTTCTAAAGCGTGGGTTTCCTATGGGAAAGGCAATGACTTGAGGCCCCAATTCCACAGGCCTTTCTCATGTTTTGCCGACAGAAGCCGTTTGGGTTTTTCTGTGAGGTAGTTCAATTTTCCTCTGTTAGGATCAGTGTTGGATGGACTTGTTCTTTTCTTCTCCCCTTGTGTTTTCATTGGCCTCTCTGTCTTCAACATCCTTTGCTGTCTCCACCATTATCCTCTCCCAATTTTATGTTTTCCTTTTTGCCATAATTTAAGCTTCCTGAGTCCACTGAGTGAGGACAGTATGTGCATGAGTGTGGGACCATTTACTGGGGCATTGGTTGCCTCTAACAGCCTTCACCCTAAACAAACCCGACTCTCTCTGTTCCCCAGAGCCACCAATTGCTAATAGCTTCTTGGCTGGGTTTGGGATTTTATGCAAACCTTTGCTGAACGTGCTGGGGATTTGTCTTACTTGATCTTGTGCATGCAGTAATATCTCCTGTGAGTTCATATGTGTAATTGCTCTGTTGTATCCAAAAAAAAAAAAAAAAAAACTGTTTTGCTGCAGTTACCTACTAACTCTGGCTCTTAGAATCCTTCTGTCCCCTCTTCCTCACTGATCTCTGAGCCTTGAGAAGAGTGGCTGCTACATACAGGTCCCACTTAGAGATTAGCATCTCTCTTTCTCTGCACATTGACCAGTTGTGGGACTTTCTGTTAAGTGTTATGTATTGCTTCTCTGGTTGTTGTTGAGAAATACAATAATCTAGGGGTAAGTTAGAAATGTGTTCAATTCTACATCTATATAGCAGAATAATTGTAGAAGGCATGTGCCCATGACCTATGACCTACTTAGCCATGAGTTCTTGGCCCCTTTAATACTGTCAGGAGTGGATTCCATGTTATAGTCTGGTGGAACAGGCTTTAAATAACAAAGTAGTTGGTAACTCTTTTGACTATTCCACTATTGCACCAGTGAACCTATATTGCCAGGCCAGTCCTTGTATGTGATAGGGTTCACAACTGGATGCAACTATGGATGACTTTTATCCTCTTGTAGCAATAACATCATTTACAGCACTATAAAAGCTAGCCAGTAATGAAGAAGTTTCCAAGCTTGCACCAACTTGATTTTTCCATGTTCCATGACTCAAATATTGTAGTCTTCAGCTATAGTATCTTACCACCAAGTTCTAGAGAATAGGCATTACACTGTAATGTTTGGCAGTCTAGGGGACCCCCACTGATTAACAGCTCCAACAGAGGTAACTCATTTCTGGCACTGGGCCTTTGATTTGATAACCTATAACGTCTGGGAGAAGGTTTGTCCTCACATTATTCTTCCTATATATGTGCATATTTCAGGAAGCTTCTATAGTAGCAGTTTTCCATATGGCTTTTTCAAAGGTGTTTTGTGTCCTCATATTCCCTCTCCTACCATGCCTTCCCATCCCTCATGCCATTTCACACTCCTGATCCACCTGTGGTCTATTCCCTGTATTGAAAGAACCCCCTACCATGTTCTCTTACTGGTTTGCTGAATCATAATATAGTTCTTACACAGAAACCTGTAAAAAAATCTTTACATAGCCTTTTGTTGCTTCTCATGAAAAATATCAGTGTTTATGATCAAATTTAATTCTGTCAGTTAGGTGAGGGGACTTACAGTCTCATCTCAGGGATTCCCATGGACAACTGAGAGATTATATAGTTAAACAAATCAATTAACACTTTAATGAGCCACCCATCTATTTAGCCCATCCTGTCCAATTAATTACAGCTGCTCCTGCCATCCATTACTGTCACACCACGTTCATGTCTTTGTCAGTTATCTACTGACATATGCCTCTGTCACTGGGGATTATAGACACTGAAACCGTGGAACCCATTTTAATGAAGTAGTAGCCATGTCTTTGTCATTCCCAGCCAGACAGCATTCCTCTCTGAACATTGCAAGGGAGTAATGTTTCTCCCGCTTTCACATTTTTCCATTGTCTTAGTAAACAAAGTGTCTGGTTGGTCCAGCTGTTGTTGAAAGGCACTGGGGTAGATGAAACACTTGTAGTCATAGTATCACCTACTGCTCTTTGCTATCCTCTGCCAGTTTAAACTTCTGTCTGCACACCACGTTGGTTCTAGAACTGCAGTCACACTGATTCCGCCAAACCCCATGCCTACAATTACTTGAGCAAGCAAGCTGTCAATCCATTTCCTAGTTGAGGAAAGAACACATGATGTTCTCAGGAGAGAATATGTATGGACAGGTTGTCTCTTTCCAGATAAAACTTTGCTAACATCTGAAAAAAGAATCTTACCTGGAAAGAATAGAAGGGGGTTATATTTGTCAAAATGGAAGCAGTGCAGCTCATGTACACCTCTTGTTACTATCATCTCTCAGGATATTGAGATGTGTCCCTTCATACATTAAAACTCACTAAGGCATTTGAAATAAATATGAGTGAATGTATTCAAAACCTATATTCATATTAAGGTATATTTAATATAATTTCAATTACTTAACATTAAGCAAAGAACTAGTTTTTGAATGTTAATTTAAAAGTTATTAACTCCTCAGAGTTCAAGGCCTGCCTAGTCTACAGAGTGAGTTCCTAGACAGCCAGGGCTATACAGAGAAACCCTTTTCAAAAAAAAAAGCTACTGACTGTTTCACAATATTGTTTACACTGTGTGATGATGTGTCACTGAGATTTGTTTAATAAGGAATGGCCAATAGCTAAGCAGAAAGAATAGGCGGGACTTCTGGGCAGAGAAACTAGAGAAGAACCTGAGGTGCAGGGGATACGTTAGCAAGACGTGGACCAATTGGATATACAGAATGGAGAATAGGTTAAAAACAAAGCACATGACAGAATGTAGATTAAGAGAAGCATGTTAATTTAAGCTAAAAGAGCTAGTTGGAGACAAACCTAAGCTAAAGGCCAAGCTCTTATAAGTAATAAGAAGTCTCCATGTCATTATTTGTGAGCTGGAGGTCCCAAAAGAAAGTCAAACTATAATTAACTCTAAGTGTTATAAACATTTTTTTAGTTCAAAATTTCTTAGAACTTGTATATGCTGAAGTCATATATCTACAACCAACTATATCCCCAGGCAAGCTGACTGTGTTCCCCAGAACACGCTTCTAAAATGCTGCTCTAGGCCCTATACCGCCTGTCTTTGCATCTTCATTAAATGCTTGCGATTCATTTCTATATTAATTTTACATTGCTGAGTAACAAGATTACCACGAACAGAGAGGCTTAAACAGTCCACATCTACAGAGTCATTTGTGTTGGAAGACCTGGGGCCTTAGCTGGGCCCACTGTTTCAATTCTCCTAAGGCCATCCCTACTGTTGGCTGGGGTTGTGGTGCCATCTGCGAGCCAAGTGGCACAGGATCTGCTTCTGTTGGCAGAATTTGGTGCTTGGAATGTAGAACAGAAGTCCTCAAACTGCTACTGATTGCCCCTGGCCCCCGAGTTCCTGGGGACTAATGCAAATTTGTCACCCCATGTGGAGGCTTCCCATGTGAGGAGAAACACACAAAAAAGGGCTACCAGGGTCAGTTACAGAAAACGTAATCGTTTGTATTAACCATACATGTCTCTCACCTTGTCTCTGTGCTATGGTTAGAGCAAAGTCACAGTCGTCCCCCAGCCCCCCCCCCGTGTCCCCCCCACCCGCTCTCAACACGTGCTTACTCTAGAAGTGCATTTCCTAGAGCAGTGCACTTCAGAGAATGGAACTGGAGTCTGTCTGCCTCATTTCCCTTTTGTGAATGGCCTTTTGTTTCTCCTATTCCTCCCTTGTTGATTACCTCACTCAGGTTTGTGGGTGTTGCACAAGGCAGTACCTGGCTTCTTCAAGGAAGAATAAAAACAGATGATGTTGTATCACAGCCGGTTCAATAGACGAGCTTAGTTTTAATTTCTCTCTTGCAATGTCCCATTACCTACTTTTTATTGCCCAGAATCTGTTGCTTTGGCTCTGGATGCAAAAATCTACTGAGAAGGTGTGAATGTAAAATTGGAATGGGGCTATGTCATGGGGGAGTTAGGGAAATGTGAAAATCTGCAGTACTGAGCACAAACAAAAGAACTTTCCAGAAATCCTCCTAAGGTTTCCTCTATGGCTCAGTTTGTGCTTTCTATGGGGCAAAGGATGGCAGCTATCAATAGTCTAATTTGGTTTTCAACATTACTAGGCAGCGTGTACCTGACACAATCCAACACATTTTTTAAAGTCAAGGGTTGCCTCTCCCTGTGGATTCTGTTTCTAAATGGCTCTACCATGTTGTGGTTCATCAGAGACCATGAGCACCATTTTCAGTAGTGAGCAAACACGACTGCCCAGGTGAATTAGGTGCCCAAAGCATCGACTGCACACCAAAGCCCAGAGTGCATGCGTTGACATTATCCATGCTTTTTTGATGTCTTGGCTTCTTCACTTCCCCATTAGCGTGGACAGTTATCAGCTATTAGAATTTGTAGGCAGCTGCTGAGTTAAAAAAAAAAAATCAGCTCATAACATCCAATAGCTTCATACTTTACAAACACTCCCCTAACTACTTTGCTTCACGATTATTCCAAGATGTGTCCCTTCCGGTCCGATTTGCACAACCTGGAACAAAGTGTCCCATTTGGCTCCATCTCGTCTTTCTTTTGGCTCTCAGACTCATCGCACAACATACAACTGACTCTACACTTGGAGGAGAGAAATCGTGCCACCAACTTCTGCTAATAACGCTATCTCTCTTTGCCGCTGACTGCTAATTATCCTCCAGACAGAACCAGGGAAGTGCAGAGATGCTCAACACTTTTATAAACATTTTTTTAAGCTAGTGCTTTTTTTCTTAATAACAAAATTAAGCTTTTGGGAAAGAGATTGGTTTTGATCCAAAAGTTGATATTAAAATCCTTTGCCTGGAAAAGTCACAGGATAAGAGTTTGTTTCCCTTCTATCTCGCCAATCTTCCATTTCCCCCTGGTGTCTGTTTCGACTACTTCAGAATATTCCAGTTTTGTTTCCTGTGCTGCTGTGGCAGGCACAGCTTAGGAGAGAAAGGGCTTATTTCAGCTCACAGTACCAGATCAGAGTTTATCGTGTAGCTTGAACATCAACACAGGAAATTCCCTGGGGACCAGAGTGACAGCTGTAGTGGTGCAGCTTATGACATCTTTTCTCTGGAGAGATAAAGGGCCATTGCAGTCCAGTACCTTGCTTGGTCTTCACCCCTCTTTACTCTGCACGCACACATGCTGGTCCATGTTTCTCCTCTGTCCCTGGCACAGTCCTGTCCTCTTCATGACGGTGCCTCTTTCTGGGACCAGGAGGGAGCTTCTTTAGGGCTGTCATCACAAGAGGGATGTGGGCCTCTGATATGATGAGTCCTGTGTACTGTTTTGCTTGCATCTGCATCTCTCTCTCTCTCTCTGTCTCTCTCTCTCTGTCTCTCTCTCTCTGTCTCTCTCTCTCTCTCTCTCTCTCTCTCTCTCTCTCTCTCTCTTTGTCTCTCTCTCTCTCTCTCTCCATAGTAAACTGAATGGCAGATTAAAACCTTTAATGTTTGTCTTAGCGAAAGCTGGGAGGACCAAACTATCCATTCTCGTATCCAATTAAACCCAGAGTCTTTGTCATGGTTATGAATGATCCCACATACTGGAAAAAAAATCATAGAACAGGGGCTCCAGAAGCCCCCCCCAGAAAAGCAACTCTGAACATGCTTCCACCAGGTATGCATAGGATACCAGCAACGTCTATGTAAAATGCTCCTACTGGGTACATGGAAGACACCAGCATCATGTGTGTAACATTTCCCACTGGGTACATGGAGGACACCAGCATCATCTGTGTAACATGTTTCCAGAGGGATACACAGATGACAACAACAACATAGAGAACATTCATTTATTAAAAGCACATTTTGAGAAATTGCCATAATTTTATTTTAAAATTACCCCTCAGAAAACATTAACTTTAACTAAAGAGCCAAACACTTTCTAACATGTTATTTTAGTTACATAAATGCTTTCCATGCTTCAGGAACAGCTCAGGGCAGCTTTGCTGAGTTATTCATTCCTCTGCTCAAGGGTTTGTTCTAGATTGGCCCCATTTCACATTCACAAACAAGTCTTCCTGACGGAACAATGTGTTTATGTACTTTCTTCTCACACCCCATTTCCCTGTGGTTCTTTTCTGAGTTGTCAGTTGCTGTGTGAATCTGTTTTGTTTCACTTCCTGTTTGCTGCTGGAGACAGCCTGTACTGCTCACTGGGACTGAAGCTTCCTTTAAAAAACAAATTTCATTGTACTAGGTTGAGCTGAGGACCTGGGGACTGGGAACAACTCAAAAAGTGGGGGGCAGGTGAAGGACAGTAGGAGCCAGAGGTGTCAAGGATGCCACAGGAACACCCTCAGAATCAGCTAAGCAGGGCTCACAGGGGATCAGAGACTGAAGCTGCAAGAAGTACAGGTCTGAGCTAGGTCCTCTGCATATGTGCTGTGGTTACTTGGCTTGGTGTTCTTGTGGGACTCCTCACAGTGGGTGTGGGCATGTCTCTGACTCTTTTGCCTGCTCTTGGGAGCCTTTTCCTCCTACTGGGTTGACTAGTCCAGTAGGCCTTGATCTAAGGGTTTGTGTTTAGTCTTATTGTAACTCATTATGCCATGTTTGGTTGATATCCCTGGAAGTCCTGATCTTTTCTGAAGGGAAACAGGAAGAGTGGATCTTGGGGAGAGGGGAGTGATAGGTTTTCTGTAACTTGATGGTAGGTTTCTCTGAAGATGCAGTAAGACAAATTAAGCCAAATTGAAAGAACAAAAGAACAGGTATTTCTGAGCAAACAACTCTTGGGTGGGTTAGGGTTCTCTAGTCCCAGAGATCTGGTCAGAGAAGTCATGTATTCAAACTAAAGCAGGGAGGCTATCTACCCTGTAGGTGAGAGGAGATGATGTATTCTCCACAAGCTGGGTTTGTGCCAAAGTATAGCTTTCGGCAGGGTCTTGGGCTACTGGCAACTTCAGGGGAGGAGCTGCCATAGATACCAAGAATTCAGAATTGGGCTTTTGGGTACTTTTTTCTTTGTTGGAGATTCTCTGAGAGGGTGGGGTTTGGAGAGAGAAGAATGGATCAAGCAGGGGTGAGCTAGAGATTCCAGCCAAGCAGGGAGGGGTGGAAGGGGGACTGGGAGGAGTGAAAGGAGGAGAAACTGAGGTTGGGATATGGTGTATGAGAGAAGAATATAAAACAATCCTCTTGAGATCTTTGATGACTTAAATTTCATCTGCACCTAAATGTTTATATAAAAACCAGTATTTATTGGCATAAATATGAATTTCATGGGCCAGTCTTTGAAAATAGCCCAAACTTGATAAGACTGTCTGAGGTTTTGGGTAGATAGATTGACGGCAGTTCTTCAAGGCTCAAGACAGTGTTGACGTATTTTGGAAATGAACTCCACTGCAGAACAAACTAGTCCAGACAACTCTAGTTTTTTAAAATTTTTTAAATAGATTCCTTGTGGATTTCATGTCATTCATCCAGATAGATCCCACTCATCTTCCATCCCCTCATATTCACCTTCTGCCCTTACAGCCTCTCCCCTCCCCAAAACAAAACAAAATTTAAAAGAAAAACCAAAACACCAACCAACCAACCACCACCACCAACAAAAAGTTCTCAGCATGGAAGCTTTAATGTGGCCCAGTGAGTCACACAGTGTACCCTTTATAGTTTGTACATCTTTACTTGTAAGTGTTTATTGCTATGAGTTGAAGACTCTAGTTTTATAATGGGTTTCATAGCCATTGTTTGAGAACAAAGATCTAAAATATTGAGGCGGCACACCCAAGTCAGTGGGTGCTTCCATCTGTATCATTCCTTCACCTAAAGGAAAACAAAAGCAACGCAAAGCTAGACATGTTTCAAATATTTCAAGAACATTGCCCCACATATCCATTTATCATTCTCCTTGCTTTATTTATCTAACCCAGCCATAGCTATGGGCTGAGTGATTTTAATTAGGAGGCAGCCCTGATTCCTTGGATAGTCTTCCTAGCTCTGGTGTTCATGTGAGAGAAGAATTTATACTTTAGTTCTTAAACACCTCCAAAGGAAACACCTTCAAAACAACTTCAAATAAACTGTTTACCAATAAATAAATTCCATCTTATTAGTATGAGTACTGTGCTATCTATATTAATAAATAAAGCCTCACTACCACCGTGTATATATTCTTTTTTAAATGAATGTTTTTATTCTTATATTCCTTCTAGAAGCTTGCTTGCAAAAATAAACCAAGAAGAGACATTAGGAGCTATAACATTTCTTCCCTTCAACAAGTGTGGGTTCATGTTGCCTTTAATGGGTTAAAAAGCAGTCTAGGCTGTAGACCTCCGTCAGTGACAAATTTAATTCTCAGGGAATTTGGTTGTCATGAGGGAAAGAAAGATGAGCTCTGCGACATCTGGTAGGTGGAAGTGGGGACATTTAGCTCACACCCTGTGACAGACAGAGTACCCCTCAAAGGAGACATGAATCCAGAGTACCAACACTGCCAAAGTTGAGAAACAGCAAATGAAGACTTTGTCTGAGGAAAGGGAATGGAGAAAGAGTTTTTAACTTTCACATGGTGTGGCATCCTGAGGCTAGGTGATGGGTAAAATCCCCAGGGAGGACTTCTAATCCCAAGTTAGAAAGAAAATATCAGAACTCTAAATATATAGAGCGAGCTCATTTTAAGTTCAACTGGGGCACAAGGGAAAGGATCAGCAGCTAAGCATATTTTCTGGGAAGTCAGGTACTGATCTGGTGACAGAACAATGGGCTGAGAGTCCAGAGGGACCCTCAAGCAGGTGAGATCAGCAGGACCAGTTGCTGCTGTTGACAGAACCAATGACAGATATGTGAAGCATTAATAAGTTGCCATTCTTGCTTGTCAACTTGACATAGCTGGGAAGAGGAAACCCAAATTGCCTCTGTCAGACTGGCCTATGGGCAGATCTGTGAGGTGTTCTCTTGACTGCAGGTTGCAGGAGAAGGTCCTAGTCCACTGTTGTCAGTGCAACCCCTGGGCAGGTGTCTCAGGTTCTACAAGGATTCCAGCTGAGCCAAAGCTGAAAGCAAGATAGTCAGGTATGTTTTTTCCTGGTTTTCCCCTCCAGTTTCCTGCCACAAGTCTCTGCATTGACCTCCCTTGATAGTAGACTGTAACCAATAATCTAAAAAAAAAAAAAAAAAAAGAAACCTTCCTTCCCCACGTTGATTTTAGTCAGTGTTTTATCAAAACAACTGGAAGCTAACTACAACAATTAAATTCTTTTTCTTGTGGACATTAAACATTTGTATTATGAACCAGTCATGTGACTACTAAGCTACACCACTAACTTGTAGATACTGACTCTCTAGTTGATTCCAAAGTGTTTTTCTTTTTACTTTATGTGTATGTGTGTTTTGCCTGCATGTATGTCTATGCACTCCGTGTGTGTCTGGTACCTTTGGAGGACAGCAGTGGGCATCAGATCACTAGGAACTAGTGTTTGTAGACAATCTTGACCTACCATGTGAGTAAAAATCAAACCTAGAACCTCTGGAAGAACACTCAGTGTCCCTAACTCTAACTGCTGAGCCACCTCCAACCCCTCACCCTCTATATTTAAAAAGAGCTTTTGTTGAACTCAGTGGTGGGGATTAGTCTCAGACACCCATTGGATGATGCACAAATTTGAATAGAATAATGAGAAGATAATGCAAATACAATTCTTCCATTAAAAACTAATGCCAAGTGTTTGGTCTTCTTATCAGCAGTCATCAGCATTGAACAGGAGGAGGAAATAATGTGTTATCTAGCCCCCAAAAGGCATGTTGTAGTCCTGGCTCCCTCTACTGTTTGGAAACCAAGTCTTTACAGCTGGAGTCCACTGCAGATGAGGCTGCTGTAATGATCCTCACCTGAAATGATTGATGACGGAAAGGCAGGAGCATCACAGGAGCACAGACAGAGAAGAAGGATGTAGGGAAGCAGACAGACGTGCTGCCATGAACTAAAGCACCCCAAAGCCTCAGAATCTGAGGAGGCAGGAAGAATTCTCCGCTCTGTGCTGACCCATAGGAGCATTATCGTCCAACACCTTGATTTTGGATTTTAGCCTCTTTACCTTTGACTGTCCTTTTAGACCCCTTGGTAGTGCTATCTTTTGGCAGCCCTGGGAAATGTCTAAGATTGGGTTATGTGAGTATTTGGGGATGGGGGCTGGTGAGGCATTTTATTTATGGAAAAATCAAAACAGTCAAAATTGTAGAATTGAAATGTCCAGTAATTTTCTTCCCTTGAGAACTGCTCGGTAGTGGTTCCGAGGACACACAGCACCATCTCCTGGAGAGCTGTCTTAATTGCTTCATTTGCTGAAAAGGTCCTGTATTGCTTAGAGAATAAAAGAAAAAAATAAAACTACAGAGCATCTACCAAGTTCAAGGTGTTTGTTAGGTTTCTTGGTAAGAGAGCTATGTGTGCAAAGAGCCACATGACCAAAATGTAAGAGAAAGAGGGAGAAAGAATAAATAATTTCTAAGTACAACAGGCTAGGATGAAAGGGGCACCCACAATCTTCAAGAATACCTTAAAGTTCATTCAGTGCATATTATTTCAATAATATCAAGCTGGTAAGCTGTTTTCTAGGCAAAGAATTTTATTCACATTATTTAATTCCAATCCTTTCAGGCTAAATTACACTCATATCATTGGCACCCATTTTAGAAATGTATAAATCAATATATGTTATTTGTATAGACACAAAAATTATGTTCTGTACTGAATCACAACCACTGATTTCTAAAGAAATACTATAAATAAATATTGATAACAAAATGGTCTTATACTGTGAGCTTTCGAAATTATACTGGCAGTATAATAATTACTGGCAGTGAGAAAACAACCCATGCATGTATTTAACTCTTCTTGATATATCCCAAAGACAGCTTTACTTAATAAATATAAAAATACATTAATAGTCACATGTATCTCTTCACACACATTAATGACTGCTCTCCACAGTTCATTTTGGCTTGTTTGGTCTTTGTGGAAGGAGTATCCACATGATGAAATATTGGTTCATCTTGACTTCTCCAGCTATTAGTCATTGAAATGAGGGAATGAAAGGTATTTTGAAGTGATTGTTCCTGTACCTTCATTGATTTTTAAAAATTACTGCTTGGGATCAAATCAGACCTTGGACTTGCTAGGCAAGTTCTGTACCACCAGCCCAAGTCTTCAGCCCTACTCAGAGCTTAGCAGAAGAGTAAGGTATTTTGTGTGTGTGTGTGTGTGTGTGTGTGTGTGTGTGTGTGTGTGTGTGTGTGTGTGTGTTTTGAGACAGGGTTTCTCTGTGTAGCTTTGGAGCCTATCCTGGCACTCGCTCTGGAGACAGGCTGGCCTTGAACTCACAGAGATCTGCCTGCCTCGGCCTCCTGAGTGCTAGGATTAAAGGAGTGTGCCACCAATACCCGGCAGTATTTTTAAAATATGGTTCAAACTCATAATTTATACTCCAAGTTTTTATTTTCTTTTGCTATCCCAGGCACACAAAATCTCACAGAGGTATAACAAAATCGTATACTTATTGATTGTGCCAACAAGACATCAACTTTGAGGGAACGATCAATGCAAATAAAAGTTACCAAACTCCCTGGAAGTTGATATCCTCCCGTCAGGCCACACTGAGGAAAGGAACTAGAGAGGGGTATTCAGGATTCTGATTGGCAGGACACAAGGGATACCCATAAGCCCATGGTGGGGTAGATATCACCTCTCTTGCACAGACCTCAGGATCTGTCCTTCCCTGTTGTGAAGTATGGTACCTGTTTGGATCTTCATTTTCTTCCTTGCTGATGCCTAAGAAGAGAACATGTGAGACAGGGCTGAGAAAGAAGGTGGATCCCTGGCAGAAGCCCTAGGTTTTCTTCCTGGATTCAGCCTACAAAGAATAGAGTGACTAGCTGGAGTGATCGTGCCAGAAAATACTATGTGTTTAACTCTCAGTAACTGTGTGTATTTTAACATCATCCAGTGCATTTAAAGGAAGTTGGCATTTCCCTACATAAGCATTACTACTCATTGTTCTTATTCACTGCCCATTATTGCCCCTGTCAGCTGTTCTACTCAAATAGTACCACTCTGTCTCCATGTCACAGCGTGTGTGTGTGTGTGTGTGTGTGTGTGTGTGTGTGTGTGTGTGTGTAAATACATATCCCTCCATATGAGATAAAACACCATTTGCTCTTCCTTCCCTGTAGTTTCTGAGCTTTAATCAACTAAAGGCTGTGACCTGGCTCTGACTGGCTGTCCTACACTCTGATGCCTGAGGCCTACTACAGGTGTTTCAAGAGAGATTCCCTTCCTTTGTTGCCCATTGATGGAGTCTCTAAGCATCACCTGCCTTCCTGTTGTGCTTTCCCATGGCAGCTTAAGCATTAAACATCTCTGGGCCTACAGTAAGACCCAAATTTACGTGCAAGAAGATGATGCCAGTGGCACCAGTGACTCAGCAATTCTGGGCTCCAGCTGACTTATTGTCAAGCAAATCTTAAGGCCCAAAGCTTGTGAACATGAAGCAGACGAGTGTCTTCCAATGCTGTACTTACAGAATGTCAGCCCACCCAAGCCAGTCCACAGGACTGTGCTGCCCACTTCCTTCAGGGTGCAGTCTGTGTTCTCGGGACATCTGTCACTGCTGTCTGCTTCTGGCTTCCCACCAAAGGAATTTCCTATCATTTTTCAAGAGTCACCTGGGTCTCATTCCTATTACTTGCCAGGCCCCAGCCACTGCCATGTGGTGTCAACCATCTTGCCAATCTAAAGTCACAGGCTAAAATGGTCTCTGTAATAAAATTACGTTATGCTTTAGTGACTGTAATCCTAAATTAAATTAAAGAGTTATAATTAGCTGAGTTCCCCCTATTGTTATATTAAGAAGTACCACACCACCGATTTGGATAAATTCTGTAATTTTTTTACTAGTGAACTATGAGACCTGCTTTTCTTTTTTTTTCAATATTTGATGGTGAAATGAGGATTTTAGTTCCTTTTTACCCCCAGTGGGAAAACCAAACCTGCAAATGTTCATTTTTTAAATCTAGTATGTATATTGAGCAATATTTTCTATTTGCTGCGTTTCTGTTTTTAATAGCACTTGTCTTCACATCTCTATTTAGCTTTGGAGACAATGAGATTTTTGCATTCCTTTGTGGCCAGTAGGTGGCCTTTAGCCTTGTGAATATCTTGTAACTGCTATAGCAGAGCATCATTTAGTTACTAACATGGCTGGAATGTATGGCTGATTTAAGTGATTAATTGCCTAACACAGGGAAATACTAAAATAAATTTGCATTAACCAATTTTTATCACATTAGGTGACATTGAATCTCCATTAGCAAACTGCAGGGTCTGTTAAGTGTGCTCTGAAATGAAGACTTCTCATAAATGGGGTTACATAAATGTCAATCTGGGAATTGGATCTTAACCATTCTACAGATATTTTCAATGACAAAAGCTTTTCTAATGACAAATATAGCTCAATCCGTTCACAGTTCCTACCTTTTTTCTCATCTGCATTCACATTCAACAAATTATCTCTAATGCCAACAATATAGTGACTGTTTTCTAGAGAGGTTTATCATCTGTGACAGTCAGGCCACAAACTGCAAACTCATTGCATAGCTGAGGATGACCTAGGATACCTGATCTTCAGGCTTCATCCTATTCAGTGCTGGGATTACAAGCGTGCATCTGGTGGTTTGCATAGGCATGGACCCCATAGACTCATGTATGTGGAAGCTTAGCCCATTGGCAGTGGCATTATTATGAGGTGTGGCCTTATTGGAGTAGGTGTGGCATTGTTGGAGGAAGTGTGTCACTATGGGGGTGAGCTTTGAGCTCTTACAAGCTCAAGTCTGGCCAATATGAGACATCTTTTCCTTTTTGCTGCCTGCAGATCAAAATGTAGAGCATTAAGCTCCTTCTCCAACACCAGGACTGCCTGAATGCTGCCAAGTCTCCTTCCATGATGATAGTGAACTAAGTCTCTGGAACTGTAAGCCAGCCCCAATTAAATGTTTTCCTTTCTTTATAAGAGTTACCCTGGTCATGGTGTCTTTTCACAGCAATGAAACCCCAAGTAGGACAGTGCACCACCACGGCCAGTGAATGCAGTTCTGGGAATTGAACCCATAATTCCATGCACGCTAAGCAAGCACTTTACCAACTGAGCCACACACCCCTGCTCTTCTTGTTTAGTTTTGTCTGTATTGCTGGTGATGGAAGCCAGGTGCTTGTGTACAATAGACAGGCACTGTAACATGAGCTAGCCCCAGGGCTCCAGGGAGTTTTTATTTAGTGAGCAAGTCACAGAAAAACACGCCTTTCTCATAGTAGTTACACTGACACACTGTATAGTGCAAATGATTTAGAATTTTTGCACAGGAAACCTAGTGGACATTTTAAATATACTTAATTTTGTTTTATGCTCAGAGGGTAGGATAAAGGCTGGAATGATCCAAGAGGCTCAGAATCCTTGGGGTCCTCGTGCAATGAATGGATAGTCAACAAACAGCATAGATTTAGCAAGCCCCGACACCCAATGCTTCTAAGGCGAAAACAGCTAACCCCAGAGTACACTCTTTGACAATGCTATCTTTGAGCTGGAGAGATGGCTTGATGGTAAAGAGCACTTGTTGCTTGCCCTGACTAGTTTTGTGCCAACTTGACACCAGCTAGAGTCATCTGAAAGGAAAGGACCTCAATTGAGAAAATACCTCTGTAAGATTCAGCTCTAGGGCATTTTCTGTTATTTTGTTTGTTTGTTTGTTTGTTTTGGTTTTTTTTCTTTTCTTTTGGTTTTTTGAGACAGGGTTTCTCTCTAGGTTTGGAGACTGTCCTAGAACTCTCTTTGAAGACCAGGCTGGCCTCAAACTCACAGAAATCCGCCTACCTCTGCCTCCCAAATGCTGGGATTAAAGGCGAGTGCCACCAAAGCCCAGCTGGGCATTTTCTTAATTAGTGATTGATGGGTGAAGGCCCAGCCCATTGTAGGTGGTACCACCCCTCAGATGGTGGTCCTCTGTTCTATAAGAAAGCAGTTTGAGCAAGCCATGAGGAGCATGGCAGTTCAAATAGAAATGGCCCCATAAGCTCATGTGTTTAAACACTTGACCCATAGGGGGTGGCACTATTAGGAGGTTCGGCCTTGTTGGAGTGGGTGTGGCCTACTGTGAAGGTGGGCTTTGAGGTCTCAACTGCTCAAGCTATGATTGGGACACAATCTCCTTCTGCTTCATGCAGATCAAGATTTAGATCTCTCAGCTCCTTCTCCAGCACCATGTCTGTCTGCCGGACACCATACTTCCTACCTTGACAATAATGGACTAAACCTCTAAACTGTAAGCCAGCCCTAATTAAATGTTTTCTTTTATGAGATTTGCTTTGGTCATGGTGTCTCTTCATAGCAATAGAACCCCTAACTAAGACAAGGAGCAAGCTAGTAAGCAGCACTCCTCCACAGCAGCTGCATTGGCTCCTACACACAGGTTCCTGCCCTGTTTGAGTTCTCGACTGTTACATGGAAGTGTAAGATAAAAGAAACCCTTTTCCTCCCCAGGTTACTTTGCTCATGGTGTTTCATCACAGCAATAGTAACGCTAGCTAGAACACTGCCCTTGAAGAAGACCTAGGTTCAACTCCCGTCACTCACATAGTATCTCATAACCATTTGTACCTCCAATTCCCAGGCTCCGACCTTGATAGGCACCAGGCATGCATTTGATGCACACAAATGCATTAAAAAAACACTTAATACACATAACGTTAAAATATATTAAAAGCATGAATAAATACCAATTATATTTCTTGTCATGGTTTTCTTTAAGTCGAGGAAACACAAGGCTAAAGCATTGTTTAAAAAATTAGCCGGGCGTTGGTGGTGCACGCCTTTAATCCCAGCACTCGGGAGGCAGAGGCAGGCGGATCTCTGTGGGTTCGAGACCAGTCTGGTCTACAAGAGCTAGTTTCAGGACAGCCTCCAAAGCCACAGAGAAACCCTGTCTCGAAACCACACCCCCCCCAAATTAAATATTTTTCTTTTGCTGTGCAGGGGATTAAAGCCCTAGTCTCACACAGGCAGGTAGGTACTGTACACTGAGCTACTTCCTCAGATCTTTTGTTTTGTTTCCATTTTGAGACCACATCTCATTCAGTCACCAAAACTGCCTTGGACTCCTCCTGAAGTCCAGGCTGCCCTTAGCCCATGGTCCTCCTGTTTTAGCTAACCCAAGAGGCTGAGACTGCAGGTGTACACTATCAGGCCCTGCTGAATGTCTTCTTGATAAATAGCATTTAAGGGGTACAGTGTATCTCAAGTGGTAGTGCTTTTGCTTAGCAGTCATGAGGCTCGAGTTGTTCCCCCAAACAACCAAACAGCACTGTTTCTTAATAAAATCATAAGATTTCACAGACTGGTAGAAATTTTCGTGATCATGAGGATTACAGGAGGAAATCCAAGTGACACCCTTGGAGACACTGAACTGCAGATGGCATGAATTTTACAGACCTTTCAGAGGTTTGTAGTTCTTATTAGTTATTATCATTAATGTGCCCTCTTTAAAACATTTCCTTCTGGAGAACAGGGATTTTTTTTCCACCAAATTTGAGCAAATTAATTTTGGACATTAAGTTAAGTTACTAGGGACAAAGTTTCTTTCTTTTTTTTGACAAGAAACATTTCTTATTTTTAAAAATAAGCATGTGTGTGTGCACATGCCTGGGGGACAGAGCCTGTATGTGTTCCACAGGTGTGTATGTGTCATGAAGTGGAGAGACGGGATGGAGTTAGAGATGGCTGTGAACTGCTTGGTGTGGCTGCTGGAAACCGAGTCTGAGTCTTTAGCAGAGCAGAAAGTGCTTCCAATGGACAAGCCCTGTAAAGATCCTTGCCAGTGCTTCTAACCGACAAGCCAGATCTCCAGCCCCATAAAGATCCTTCAGTGACACACCAACTGACAACAGAGTAGAGGATGAAGCATGTGGTGGCGGCCACTTCTTTTCCAGCAGTACTCTGTAGCTTAGATAATTCACAAAAGTTACAAAAGAGACAGTATCTATTACTCATCTTGACCATCACCCTGAACACCGTAGTCACATATCTAGGTTAGTATTGACTGATTTTCTCGGGAATCGATAAAAGTGTGCCACACCCATTCTTAATCAGTATAGAACACAATTCTCCCCCTGGGACTATCGGTTTTATACACACACACACACACACACACACACACACACACACACACACACACGTTCACATACACCTCAAAACCTTTCTCAATTCAGAATAGAGGAATGCTGATCCCATTTCACTGAATAATTCTACCAAATTCCTTTTATATTTTTGACTATTAAAAATTCATTTTCTTAGGTGGGACACAATCACACCATGCCTCCAGTATTTAGAAGGCAGAAGTAAGAGAATGACTCATTCAAGGCAAGCTTCAGCTAAAGTAAAAAAATCTGTCGCCCTAACAGAGAATTTTGGCTGTGGTGCAGTGGTTCTCAACCTTCCTAATTTTGTGACCCCTTAATACAGTTTATGTTGTGGTGACCCCCAACTATAAAATTATTTTGTTGCTGCTTCATAACTGTAATTTTGCTATTGTTATGAATTGTAATGTAAATACCTAATATGCGGGATATCTGATGTGTGACACCCACAGGTTGAGAGCCACCGCTGTGGTGGGACATACCTATAATCCTACACATGGGAGGCTGAGGCACGAGATTGCTACAAGCCATGCACAAAGAATAACAGAGACATCACGGGAGATGACAGTTGGAGGTGACAAGAGGTAGGATTTGCTGTCAGGAGGACACTGGGTTGTAGCATGAGTTTTTCTGGTTTCCTGGCCCTAGTCCTTATGTCCTACTCCAGCCCATCTTGCTTCCCTATTGGCCAACTGTGTTTTATTCATCAACCAATGGGAGAAACATATGTTCAGAAGACTTCCTCCATCACTGGGTAAAGGTGGGAAGTGTGGTGCACTTTCATTCTTTTCCTCCTTTGGGATCCACAGATAAGTCGAAATGCACATGTTTGCATATATGCTTACCTAGGTGAGATCACACACACAGAAATTCCCAGACATCCCTAAGGAAGACCTTTTTCAAGCCCTCCCCCCCTGCCCATCTCTGTTGTGAAAAGTCCGGCACAGACTCCCAGGCATGCATCAGTCCCTCTGTTCCCAGGACTCGGTCTTAAGCTAAAGCCACACCCGTGCCTTGTGTGGTAGCCTGCCCTCATTTCCTTAGCTTTTCTTTTCACATGATCACAATTCCTGCCTGCCCTTTGATTATGTCCTAGTTATTTGTAAAATGAAACGATATGTTGTCTGTGTAATTCGGTCTTTGCTAATCACAGTCAAAATGCTTCCACAACATAGTCCAATTACTGTATCCATGACAGAAAAATAGAATAAAAAATGTCTTACTAATTGAATATTCTTACAGTCCCAGAACATCAAACACATATATTGTATTTGTTTTTCCAATGCCCAGGATGTTCGAAGGTTATTTCTACTTTCTATAAAATCATGCACAGCAGTGTAAGATACATATCTGGTGCCCATGAGGAAAGTCCTACAAAACAGTCTACAGTAGTGTAAGATACATGCCCCATGCCCATAAGAAAAGGCTCCAGGCATTGGTTTTGACCTTTGTGAGGTCCTCGATACCCCAAGATTGTGCATATGTAATATTGCTAACTCTAAATACCAAAGACAGGTGGCCCCTTCTTGAACTTCTATTGGAGCAGTTTACGAGACTCCAGGAAGGACACACTGGCACCCTTACTCTTGTCTCCCAGGGTTTGGCTGCAGCCGCAGGAGCTGATCTTCACTGAGCAACTTGGAGGTAGTGACAAGGACCATGACTTCTGCCTGTGATCTTCAGCTCCATCAACCCAGAAAAGCCAGCACTTTGCACCATGTCCAAATTTTATTGTGTCTAGAGCTTACCTTCTCCCTTCAATATCAAAAAATGAATGTTCAGTTGACACTGGAATTTGTGAAAAACATAGGTGTAAAATAAAAAGACGAACTGGCCAAGTTCATAGGTGAAGGAGGGGAGACACTGAAGTCACCTTGCCCATGAATACAGCCACGTGCTGATTTCAGACTGTAAGTGCTGTGCCCTGTAGCTGCTGAAGAATTACACAAGAATTTATCTTCAATGAAGGAGTACTTGGTGTGTCTTTCTTAGCCTTGGATCTCTTATAAGTATCGCCGAACTTCAAAAATAGCAGTGTGACAGTAAGGTTTGCAAAGAGTATGGATAAATATAAAACCAATTGGAATGTTATGACTTTTCAGAGAAGGGCTTATATGATGGAGGAATCATCCCCATAGCAATGCAAACATAAACATTTAAGAATTATTTAAGTAATATATGCAAGAATGGAGTCACTGTGAACAGTAAATTTCAATTTTAGTTGAAACATTTGCTTTACTGAAATCAAAATTGTCAAGTAGAAATTTTATACTACAATATGTGAAAATCCAAATTCGTAGCCTAGAAATAGAAGGGAGAGAAAGGGGGTGAGAAAAGAGAAGGGACAGGAAGAGGAAGAAAGGGGGAAGGGCAGAAGGGATAGGAGAGGGGCAGGAAGAGGAGGATAAGGGGAAGCGGAGGCGGAGGGCCAGGAATAGGGGAAGGAGAAGGAAGGGAAGGATAAGAGGAAATTGGAGGGGAAGGGATAGGGGCAGAGGATGGTATAGGAGGGGTGGGCTAGAGGACAGGGAGAGGGTAGTGGGAGAGAAAGATACTACGGAAGAAGCAGAGAAATAAATAATTGAATAGGCTTAAGTAATTATAATAACAATAATATCAGTGTTCTTTTGTTTACCATATAGGGGGACTAAAAATGAATGAAGAAAGTAATTCTAATGTTTTTACTTAAGCATAGAAATAAAAACATGAAAATTGAGGAGAAGCCTGACAAGATGACTCATTTGGTAAAAGCGCATTGCAGCCAAGCCTGAAGACTTGAGCTTGATTTCTGGAATCTTCCAAGTTGAACCCTGACCTGCGCATGTGCTCGCCCAAACATACAGACACACTCAGACATAAAGTAAATGGAAGGATAATAATAATAAGTGTAGAAATTGGAGAGAAACAGAAAACTACCTTCAAATCCCACAAATTAAATAAAAAGTTGTGTTTTGTTTCCTTTTTTGTTAACAAAAAGTAGAGGTTTAACATGGAAACAATTGTTAACAATGTGGTGAAAATATCTATGAATATTTTAGTTATGTAAGTTCAGTTATCATCATGATGCATTTTTACATATTCAAAACCTGATCTCACTATATCAATTTCATGGGGAAACCATAGCATTACAATGTCACAATGCCAGGGCTCTGTTCTCTTTTGTATAAGGTTATGGCAGATGTCCTACCGAGGTTTTCAGTGGGGTTGAATTCTTGGGTGTTCATCACAGAGATTTCACTTACCAACACTTTTATGTATCTTTTAGACTAAACAGGGAGGGATAAGGGCAACACAAACATCCATTCTGGTCTCTCAGAATAAGAGAGTCCTTGGCCAGTGCTGCTGTAGAAGCCCAGATTAAACCACTAAGCTAACATGTGACCGATCGATCTGCTTTCTAGCCAAGACAGATGCTCAACTTTAGAGCCAAATTTGCAACACTAGCTGAAGATGCCTGCCTGGGGGAGTAGTGGTTCCCAGTCTTCTTATTAAAATGATAAAGCATTCAGTCAGCACATAATATCACTAAGATGCCTCCCCTCGGTTATCCACGCTGTCCTAAATATAGCCAAGAATAAGAATGAGAAACAAAATAGGAGCATCAGAAGTTTTCAGCTCTGGGAACATGTAGGTAGCTAGATACAGCTTTGAAACGGAATCAATAGCTCAATTAGACCTGAGGAGAATCAGTACTTGCATGGAGTGCTTTGCCCATTCTGTTTTGTCACTACACGGGCCAACAGAGGAAGCACAGAATAAAGCCAAGCTGCATAATTCTGACAGGATAGAGCCACGGCATCTTAGCAGGGGGGCTCTGTATATCCTTAATAGTTCCATTTTAATGATTTTTACTTTGTGTATATGGGAGTTTTACATGCATGTGTGTGCACCATGTGTGTGTCGTGCTGAGGAAGGTCAGAAGAGGGCATTGGGTGCCCTAGAGCTGGAGTTACAGACATCTGTGAGTCATCATGGAGGTGCTGGTCCTCTGAAAGAGGTGCCAGTGCTCTTAATCACTGAGCCTGTATCTTAATGATTTTAGAAACTGAAATTTGAGAAACATGGTGTCTGTTTTGCTTCTGGAAAAACATTTATTGTTATTATTATTGCTTTCTTCTCTATTCTTCCTCTCTTAGGTTTGATGCTAGTGACTTTGTTCTTTGTGCACATTCACTTGGAAGTTGTATTTGAGTAAATTCAGGAAAAACAATTTAAAAATAATGTATATTGTATTTTTTCCTGATTTAACTGTATCACACCTCATCAGAAAATCTAAGACAAATGGAAAATAACTTTATGTACAAATGTTAAGAGGCTTATTGGGACATGGAAATGACAGCCATCTGGAGACAAAACAAGTAGAAAAAGCAGGAATTGAAGAAGTAGCAGGGTCTGCCCTCTACCTAGGCTCTACATACAGAATGTTAATATGCTGTAGATTTTATTTCCTACTAAGTCATGACAAAAAGGATGGACATAGTGAAATTTACATAAGGTGAAACGTATGTTTGAGTCAGTTGGCTCTCTGATGCTAAAATCTTAAAGTCACCAGGTGGCAGTAGGTTGGACTTTTAGGGTAAAGTCACAGGAGAAAGTCTACATTATAGATCTAAGTTCATAGACTGTGTGTCAATGCAAACTGCAAATTTGAAATTGGAGTCAGAAAAAATGGAGTGGGCAACAAATTAACAAAAGTACATTAAAATATTCAATGAGTATGTTCAATGGGAAAAGATAAGATCAGAGAAGCAAGAAAAAGTAATCAATGACCACACTTAATACATTCACACACACCCCATGAGAAATTAGTCAATGACCTATTTTACACACTGCTCCATGCTATGGAGATTATACTATTAATTAAAGACAAAAGTTATTAGTTCACTTTAGATGTACATTCATGCCGAATACATTGACATCCCTTTACTGATAGTTGTTTAAAAAATCCAGAGGCATCAAAGGTGTACATTTTAAAGACATTTTATTTTAGGCTGTATCCTTATTTCTTCTACTATTGTAGATCAGCATCTATCCATCTATTCATCCACCCACCCACCCATCCATCCATCCATCTATCCATCCATCCATCCACCCACCCACCACCACCCCCCACCCAACCACCCACTTACTTATTTACTTATTGAGGTAGGATCTCATCATGTGGCCCAGGATGTTCTGAGATTCCTGGGCTCAAGTGTTCTTCCCACCTCAGTCTCCTCATGTGAGGCCTGTGGATACTGTGGTTGTACACACCCCTCTAGTTTACTTGTATTAAGGAATGGGTCCACATTTCCATTTATTAGAGACTTCAATGTGTATCGCCCTTTGGCACTTTTGAGAAAACCTAGTGATACTAAGGTATTTACATAAAAAGTCTTTAGAACTTGTTTTAATTCTGTAACATAAAATCTCTCAAACTATCTTGAAAATATGGCCATGGTCAGTTGCCTGGATTAAACATGTCAGTCATTTCTAAATATGTGTACTATAGATATAAACTACTGAAATTTGGAAACAGACTTCTTGGCCCAGTTAATGCATGACAGCTGATCACAGTGGGTTCTGAATGAACTCATAAACTCTATTAGGGATCTAAGGTATTTAAGGGTGTCTTCATTATTCATTTTGTTGGAGTCCCCAAAATTTCAGGATGTGTTTTCACCTTTGAGGTTTCCAGCTCCTTGCTTCACAGGATAAAAGAGCAGTAGCTGCACCCCTGTCATGGCTCCGGGCTTCTTCTCTGTGTTCTATTACTTCCTAGCAAGGTATTTGAAGAAGATTTCACTGGAGGCTCTTTCTGTGTGTCTTCAGAATAAAAAGGCAATAGAGTGAACAGGAGTGAAGCAACATGTCATTTGAGGGCTAGATACTGCAGATGTTGAATTCTTTTTAAGTAACTAAAAATAGTTTAGAATACAGAGAGAATTCATCCAATTCCCAAAAGATTTAAGTGCCTGTCATACTTCAGAGCTAGCTCAGTTCGAACCTGAAGTTCCTGAGTGCCTTTGTCCCACCCACCTGTGTGACCTGGGACAGAAGAGGTGGTGGTTGGTTGGTTACTTTAACTCATTGGAATGTCTTGTAGCAGGTGAAGACAGCCTTGAAGTCCCTCAAGAAAGAGGAAGTATTTCACGTTTTGATCCTTGCATCGAGGTGTGTATCATGGCTAAGAGGAATAGCCATTCATTTTATTATTATAAGAAGACGGTCTAGTGAGTTTTGGTAGTTTGCATCAAGGTAGTGGGGATCCCTGTAAACAGTGCCTGAGTTTTTTTCTTTCCCTTTGCTCCACTTCCAGTCTTGTTATCCATCATAGCCCCATACCGACAATCCATACCCAGTCTGTTCTAAACATCATTAAAGCTTGGAAGGCGGAAGAGATTCTGGTTATTTCAAAACTGGTTTGCCTTTACTGATGAAGACATTTCAAGAGTCTGTTTTCCATACCAGACGAGCACACTGCCCAAAGGTTTGCAGACCAAAAACTTATCATAATGCTATGCAGGTGTTATTGTGGATGGAATAATTATGCCATTAAGGTTTGACTTGTGGTGTTTACACATATATTATACATATTTATGTCTCTGTAAAGCCATGCCATAGTATATATAATCTGTTCCTTTTCTGTATACACATGTATGTATGTGAAATCAAGTACATGGTTTCAGTTCCAGGATAAACAAGAAATACTTCAATTCTGTGTGGATTTAATGCTGCCCAAAGTCCTAGCTCACTTAGTTACCTAAGAAGGATGAAAACCGAGACTCAGAAAGATTAATGTCTGAATGTTCTTCAGATATCAAATATCATCTGATAACCTGTGCCTTTTGCAAGTGACTCTGACATCTAATTACATCTTCCATTTACTTCCTTCCCCAAGTAGAAAGAACTTATTATTCATTCACTTCAAAGTGATGTTCCCTTCATCCTTCCTTCTTCCTGCCCTGTCTTTCTTTTCTTTCTGACTTCTTTTATTTAAAAGCACAGGGTTAATTGCATAAAAGACATGGATTCATTAGTGAGGGACCAATATATTTGGTGGTGATGTCACACACAAAAACCCCAGCTTTTCCTTAATGCATTGTGGCATGGGGGAACAATGCTAACTTTGTAGTGAAAGAAAATGCAACAAAACCAAAATGTAAATAGCAGAGTGAATAACCTGATGATGTTACATGGTGCTTTTCCCAGCAGGATCAATATGGCTCACAAACTGGAATACTCTACTCAGGGGCATTTGTCCTGTGCATCTATGACGCAGGTATAATTTTGATGATTTTCAACATGCATGCAGAGGTAATTGTTTTAATAGTGTAGTTCATTATCTAGTATGTGGTGGAACCAGCTACAAAGGAAACAAATTGAGATGACTCCAGAGGAGAAAGGCTGGAATTTATTCTGCCAGAATTAACATGTGCACAGCATTAAACACACTCAGTATGTGCTGGGAAACCTGCTAGAGTGGCTGATGCGTTGTGGGTTGTCCTCTGCCTGTGTAAAGCCACCATCCTTTCCAATCTCCCCTCTGCTTTCCTTTGTTTCAGGTGGAACTGTGCAAAGGGGACACCTGCTATAATAGTATACCAGAGGCAGCAAGGACAACAAATAAATACAACAAGAAAAGTATCTTCTGGAAGTTACATATTATCCCAGTGATCTCTGCATTGACTGTGGTGTGTGTGTGTGTGTGTGTGTGTGTGTGTGTGTGTGTGTGTGTGTGTGTGTGTGTTCTCCCTTCCAGCCCTCTCACCCTCTTTTCACCTAAGTCATGGTTTTGCATTAACACTGAGCAGTATATTATTTCAGCTAATGTCTAAAGTTGTCGTCTGTGGGTGCTCATCTCCAAGGGAAAGTAATGTAGTTTTTCTTTCACATTTTTCTGTTTTCATTCTAAAAGCAAAGTTGCCTATCTCTTACACTTGGGGAGAAAACATCTTTAATGAATTGCAAAGAATATTAAGAGAAAATGAAACTTTGTCCCCTCCATAATCCATCCAGGGTTCTAGTTTTTTAAATTACTATTATGCTATTCTATATTTAGAAAGAATAACAACTTCTCTTCCTATCAGCAAACAGGGGTAACAATTTTTTTCCTTATTAACACATTGTTTCCTTCAAGAATGGAAATGGCTACAGCACAAATGGAATGAGTTTGAAGTATGGCTGAGTTTGAAGAGATCTGGCTTGGGAGTGGCTTTTCCACTGAGGGGCAGGCAGAATTCCCAGTCACCTACCCTATGTCCTTTGACTACAGCTCTCTGGGTGAGTCTTTGTTCCTGGAGCCTTATTTCTTTTACCTCATGAAGTTAGCATGTCTCCTTAAAGCCACTATTGCCACCATTTACATCCCTAAAAAGCACCATGTTTTCACAAATTAAAACACAGTATCTCCCCCACCCCCGCCCGTGTGTATATGTGTGTGTGTGTGTGTGTGTGTGTGTGTGTGTGTGTGTACACACACCAGTAAATAAATCTCCATTTGTAAGGGGCAGGGAGGATCTTTTTTAAAGAAAAGGAAAAAGAAACTGGAGAGTTTTGCAATTTTTGGTGTTTTTTTTCTTTTTGTATTTATGCAGACCATTTTTAGGGTTTTCAGTCTCAACGAAACACTAGTGAAACAAAGAATCTAGTAAAATATTTGTGCATGTACTGCTAAACAATTCTAGCAATTTTTATTAAGCAATACCTTTATTATTTTTTAATATTCTTAACAGACTGGAACAAAACATTTTATTCAAAACAAAATCTGCATACTGTACGCATGTCGCAGGGTTAAGCATGATGCAGAGGATAGAGTCTGAACGAAAACAAATGCCCGGGGGGTGGGGGTGGGTTTAATAGCTCTAAAGTTAACAACTAAATTTTGTTCACTAGGAGGACCTTGTCTGGATTTCCTTCCTCTCTCAGCCACACAGCAAACCTACCCGAAGTGCACTTCCCAAGTGTAGTTAGAGATTAGGAAGGAATGTGAAGTGTCTTTTAAAATTGTTTTGTTTGTTTGTTTTGTAAAAACAGCCCTTATTGACTTTTCCTTCCACTGGCCCTACTGTAAACCCATAAAAGCCTCTTTTAGAAAGCAAATTCATACACACTCAGCAGGTGAAATGTTCCCATAAAGGAAAAAAAATACAAACAGTGATTAGACTTATTTTTTTCTCAGCCGACTAGAGCTTGCTGGAGTGAGGACGCTTCGCACTGTAGTAAAAATGGCTGATCTGTTGATTGTTTTAAAAAGGAGTTTCCTCTGTGATATTGCAGAGCTGTATACCTGGAAGAAACTGGAACCCTATGCTGGGGCAATACTGGGATTAAATGGTACGTATTCTGTATACTAGAATCCCTTCCACCACGATAAGGGAGGAACAGAAGTCTGGACTGGTGTTCTTGGTCTCAGCTCCCATCACTTGGAGGCCAGTGCCCCGGTGTTCATGAGGGACTGCTTGCTGGCCTTGGGCTGTGGGCCGCTCCTGTCTGCCTGGCCAGGAAGAAAGAACTGGGGATGGGCACCAGAGCAACTCGGTTCACAGGAGCGTGTTTCACTCTTTTAATTGTGTTCCCCCCCACACACACATAAAACCTGTGAGCTGCCTGACTCTTCGAGCGCACTGTTGCTCATCCAGAGGAACCACTGGACCCTGGCTCCCTCGGCTCGGGCTTGTGCAGGGCACACACCCACCATGCGAGACACAGACAGAAGCAAGCGGATGTTGTCTGCTTGGGGACAGAAGGCGAGGGCCAGCAGGGCCTGCAGAGCGTGGCGTCCATGGGTTGGAAGGAGGCTTAGGGAATTTTTTTATTTTTATTTTTTTGTTTTCTTTTTTGTCTTTTTTTGTCTTTTTTTGTCTTTTTTTATTCTTTTTATTGTTGTTTTTTTTTTCTGTTTTTTTGTTTTTTGTTTTTGTTTTTTGTTTTTGTTTTTTTTGCTACACCGTGAGGTTATAGCGGTCATTCCTCTATTAGAAACTGACAAGACGTAGACAGTATCTGATGGACACACATGACTAGAAATAGATAGATAGACAGTGGAGAGACTTAAGTTCACCCACAAAGAAATCCTGCATCAACAAGTGCAGAAAAAGAAATAAACTAAACTAAACGGGAAATAAACCCCAAACCAAACCGAAAGCAAAACAAAACAAAACTCCAAACGTTAAAACACAGTAACACAGTGTATAAAATGGTGTGAGAAACTGAGTCACTTGCAGCCTCTTAGTCGGTAAAAAGCTGCGGCTGTGTCCGTGTTGGGAATCGGGCCCATCATGTTGAATGTTACCCGCAGGTCTTGCGGGAAGTCCGAGGGTAAAGCACCCGGGTGGGTTCAGTTCCCGGGCAGCAGCAGGTGCGCATCCCGGGTGGATCATCAATGCTCTGCGCTCAGGAGTGCGCACCTGCCCGGCCCTGCGCCGTGCGCACGCGCCCGCTGCGCTCAGTCCTCCCGAGTGGAGTTGTCCTCAAGCGTGGGGAGGCCGCCCAGGCCCAGCCCGGTGGAGTTCTGTGCCGCGGAGGCGGTGAGCACTGTGTGAAGAAGGATGAGGACCAGTACACACAGCTTCAGCCGGGCGGGGCACAGTCTCGTGGCCGAGGACACTGTGAGCGACGTCCTGGGGCAGGAGTCTTTTCTGTCCAAGGTCCCTTTGGGTCGGGGTGCAGATTGCTCCTCGCTCCTGATGTCACAGCATTCGGGTTCATCATTGGTTAGGAAGGTTTCGTAGAGCCCTGGGGGAAGAAAACAGGGAGGTTAGAGGCCAATGATGCAGAGGAGCAAGCGGGAAGGGGGATGCAGGGGACAGCCTCATCCCAGCTGCCCTTCAGCATTCAGGATTGGCCTGCCAACAGGGCGGGCTCCCGAGGTGTAGTGAAGTGCGCTTTGGGTTTCCTCGTAGGAACAGGGCCTGCTGGGTGTTGTAAGTGTACAGAACATGCCTAGATTGACAACCAGAGTTTCTGGTTCCAGATGGACGTGGAGACCGAGTTTACTCGGCCACCATTCAAACCTTAACAGGAATACAGTCACTAACCTAATCCATACACCAACACCAAGAAGCCCTACCAGTAAAGGGCCAGTCCGTCAGATATCGAGCCCTGGCAGCCCTGTTTGTCTAGTTTCCCTCCATGGACCTCATCCTGTCTGAGACCCTAAGTGAATAAGAGGGGCATCTCGGCATCTAACGGGAAGCAGGTCCCCATTTGCTACACTGTGGGTGACCCCAGGAATTGACGCTTTAATAAATCGGTCTGGACCCCCGCACTCTGAAGATTTCCCCTCTTCCACTAGTATTCCCATCTACTGCGACTTTCTAGTAACTTCTTTGATCTCTCTCTCTCTCTCTCTCTCTCTCTCTCTCTCTCTCTCTCTCTCTGTGATCTCCTTTTTTGTCTTCTGGCTGAGGAAATACAAATTGTCTGTACTTTAAAATTGATGAGTTTGTACTTTTGAAACTGTCAAAGTGATGAATAAAACAAAGTATTACTATTTTTCTGTTTTGTGTCTTGCTGTAGTTTGTATAATAATGCCAGTAGCTGTATAAGCGGTCTGAGAGCTAATGCTGCTGTTTTCATTTTATCTAGTGCTTTTTCTAATGGTTTTAGAATGAACATTTATCATATCATCCCCGTGTTTGAAAATTTTAGAGACGGGAGAGGTGCTGCAAGAATTAAGTGACATTTTTTCATGTAAAGTGGTTGGCTCAATGACTAACAAATATACTGATAATTTCGGCTAATGTAAATAATGGCGATTAGCCATGGCATTTCACCACTTGCACCCCACCTCATGAAATCCAAGCATTTTTCCCACCACTCTCACAGCTCAATACCCTACAGTCTCGGGAACAATCCGTATGAACCAGACTGCCCTTCATCTGCAAATTTCCTAAATGAATACCCTCATTTCATTTATCCCCTAGGAGCAGTGTGAGGAAATTCGTCCTGTGAGGCCACACTGTCAGCAGTTTGCTCTTCGACACTGCATTTCCCCCCCCCTTTCAATCACAGTTGCCCATTTTCATGTCAATTTCCACACCCAACTATCAACTTGAAAAAGCATGAAGTGAACATTTTCACCATTACATTCCCAAAATATATCAGAATACCTAGACAAAATAAAGTTAACAGGCACTTATTGTATAAGAAACTAAGCACATCTATTCATTTAGCTACAAAGAAGCTTTTCAATAGATTATGCTTCAATATGTTTATGGTGATGATGCTTACAATAGTCATTTCTTCTTAGGCATTCAAAGGTAAACTTCACCTTCGCCTAGGAAGAATATGGAAAAAAAACTGAATTAATGAGATCTGCAGCTCCGACATTTCTAATGTATATTTTCTTTCATATATCTCAGCGATAGACTAGTCATTTAATGAAGTATACATTGACAGCATCATATTCTACAATGAAAAGGTATTATGGAGAGCAACACAAACAAGACCCCTATGATTGTTCTATTAGCACCTTTAAAATGCTAAGAATTGAAATTTTCTTTCACAAGGTCATGAAAATAAGAGTTTCTCCCAATGTTACTCAGAAGTTATATTCTGATTTAAACTAAAACTGTAATAGACCAAATAATACAATTAGTGTGGGCCAATAGGACCGTGATTGGGACTGCCACAGCTTCTACTATCTCTTTTTCCCTCTGTATCTTGAGAATATCACTGGGAGCCATGTACACATTAACGTTCAAATAATTTCACCAGGCATTTTACAAACGGAGAAGAAAATTCCTGAAGCATGAATTCCAAGTGCTTCCTTCTCAAGGGCAATGTTGGGACCTCTTTCAGACCCAGCTTAGAAAGGAGTGGTGGACTCCAAGCCTTTGCTCCCCCTTCTCTCTGCTTTCCCCAGAGCTATTATTTCTCTATGACCCAACCCCAGATTAGCCCCAGACATACAGCTTCATCTACAGCTGATATGCCACCAGCTCGTCCTGGCAAAGAAGCCACTGGCCTGTGACTTAACAACCACTATGAAAATTAAGCAGCATTCTCTTACTGCTCAGTTTAGAAGAAAATATGTGTTAATGATACTTTTAATTAATAATATTATTATGTTAATAAAAGAATAGCAGTTGTATGTTTTTATGGGGTACCAAGCAGTGTTTCAATATACATATACACATGTTGTACCAGGCCTAGATTATGTCATTTATCATTTCTTTATGGGAAAATACTTAACACCCTCTCCTCTAGCTCATTGTTAATTGGTAGCCACCCCGCTGTACAATATCATACCAGAACATATTTCTGCATGCAGTTTGTCACCCACTGGTCATTTACCCTCTGCCTGTATTTGGTAAGTACTAATCTATTGACAACTTCTACAAGACCAGCTGTTTCAGACTCACACAGGAGTGACAATGCTTGTCTTGGACACCAGGCTTATTTCATGTAACATGATCATGTCTGTTTCTGTTCCTGCTGAATTGGGCAGGATTTCCTTCATTTCTTTATGGTGGAATGATATTCATGTATACACATATTCACACATGTATTCAAATATCTGTCATATATTCTCTTTCAGTACCTCAGCTGGATGTTTACCCTGTTTCTTGGCCACTGTGACTGTAGGCTGTAGGAGTGTGTAGATTGACAGAAGAAGCTTATCATTTCCAAATACTTACTTGTAGGAACTGGGGTTGTGCTGCTCAGCATGTGTGTAGCTTTGAGTTTGAGCCCTAACAACTGTCTCCCAAAGAATCTAAGCCTTATTGTGTGGTCATTTTAGATATTATCTTAGCACAACAAGACTGGATATCTGGATAGAATCTTTAAATGTGTGAGGTTACCCTCCATTATCTGACATTTACCATTTGAGTTATTTGCATCTAGGGAGAAAGTTCAATTTTTGAATAGTTTTGAAGACTTTAGAATAGTTGTTCAAAGTTCTTACTGTAAAAGCTTAGAAAATAATAGTATAAAGAGAAACAATGTGAAATAAACCAAATCTGACTCCACTACCACCACCACCATCATTAGTATTATATCATCATCACCACACCACCATCATCATCATCACCATCATCATCACCACCATCATCATCATCACCACACCACCATCATCACCACCATCATCATCACCACCATCATCATCATCACCATCACCATCATCACCATCACCATCATCACCACACCACCATCATCATCATCACCATCATCATCATCACCATCACCATCATCACCACACCACCATCATCATCATCACCATCATCATCACCATCACCATCATCACCACACCACCATCATCATCATCACCATCATCATCATCACCATCATCACCATCACCATCATCACATCATCACACATCATTACATCACCATCGTCATCACACATCATCATCACATCATCACCATCATCACACATCACCATCATCACATCATCATCATCATCATCACATATCACATAATCATGATAATCACTGTCATCTCATCATCATCACCATCATCATATCATCATCACATTGTCATCATATATTACATCATTACATATGATCATTATTGTCATTGCATCATCATCATATCATTACATCATCATAAATCATCACCATCATCATATCATCACATTATCATCATCATCATCATCACATGTTTATCATGATCATGATCATCACCATCACATCACCATCATCATCATATTATCATCCTCAACACATTATTGTCATCACATTGTCATCCTCATCATATCATCACATCATTACATCACCATCACAACACCATTATCATCACAACACCATTATCATCCTCATCATAGCATCATCATCACATTGTCATCATCGTATCATTACATCATCATCACTTCATCATCGTCATCATCACATCACATCATTTTCATATCATTACATTATCATCATCACATCACCACATCATCATCACATAATCGTGATAATCACTGTCATCACATTATCATCATCCCCACATCATCATGAATATCAATTATCATTATAAAGGGGAAAAGACACTACTGAACAATTCACCTTTTTTATCAAGGTAGTCTCATACATAGAATGAATATAATTTGTAGATTTCATATATAAAACATTTAAATGAGATTATGCTTTACCTTTGCCTTCTGCAGTTGATTTGCTAGTGCTTGTTCTATATTTTCATGTTTATTACAAGTAGGAGCACACAGAGTATGTCTGATGTATGTAGTTTTGGAAGCATCATCATCACATCTTTATGTGATACACATATTTATGCTAACATGGTAAACGTTGTCTGCAGGGAAACAGCTTTTGCCTGACAGAGCTGTTGCACAGGTAGGCTCATGGCAGGTGGGACGTTCACAGGGTGAAGCCCCTCTACATACCAGCACAGGTGGTGGTGGACTGGTGGAGTCCCACCCCATCTAAGGAGTGGGTGAGAGCTGCTGGACTCAGCAATGCATCGTGTGAGAAGCTGCCATGCTCCAGTGGATGGTTCCATATCCATGCCTATGGGCAGCAATAACTGAACCCACTGGGTTTACAAAAACAATACATGAAGTTGTCAGGGTGTGAGGGGAAAACAAGAGCGAAGGTAGTTGGGGTGGACTTAATCAAATTATATCAAATCAAAATACATTATATTCAGGCAGTAAATTCTCGTATAATAAAAAAATTTAAGAAGAAAAACAAAAAGGCTAATATGGCAGAATTTCTAAACTTAATGAATATTAATTTCTTTTTATTATTTAAATGATTTAATTATTACTCATATTTACATATCCATCCTCCCATGTTCCTCCCCAATCCCTCCAACTCATCCCCAGGGATAGTGAGGCCCTCCACCAGGGAACGTCAAAGTCTGTCATATCGTTTGGGGGAGGGCCTAGGCCTTCCTTGCTGTATCTGGGCCGCAGTAGTATCCCTCCATAGGGAATGGGCTCCCAAAGTCCATTTGTGCTCTAGGTTTAAAGACTGGCTCCATTGTTAGAGGTCCCATAGACTGTCTTGGCCTCCTAGCTGTCACCCACATTCAGAGGGCTTGGTTCGGTCCAATGCTGTTTCTCCAGCCTTATGACTAGGGTCTCCATGCTCTCAAGAGGTCAGGTCAACTGTTTCTGCAGCACCATCTTGGCTCCTTTTCTCATCCCTCCTCCCTCTCCACAACTGGATTCCAGGAGTATGGTTTAGTGTTTAGCTGTGGGTGCCTGTTTCTGCTTTGAACAGCTACTGGATGAAGGCTCTAGGAATGGTAACCAAGGTAGACAACAATCTCATTATAGGGGAACGGCATTTTCTCCTTATTTCTATTTTACTTTCTGATTATTGACACGTTGAGGTGGTTTTTGGTTGTTTGGATAGTTCATATTTACAATTGGCTCATGTAGAAAGTTTTGTATTTATAGATTCCAAATTCTTAATTTATTCACATTGCCTCCTTATTGTTAATGTGTTATTTCTGCTTTTCTGTCTTGTCCTTGGGGAGACAAGTGTTTCCTTAATTTGCATTGTATTACTAAAGATGCACTATCACCCTTATTATGTGTTATTTTTTGCTAATTCGTTAATTTCTGTATGTGTGTTGTTTTAATTTGTTTGATATATTTTAAAAATGTATTTGTCATTCATCTAAAATTTTATTTATATTAAGTACAATGGTTTTTCCTGATAAAGTCTGGTCTTAACATGTTTGGCATGTGTCTTGTTACTTATTGCTTTTTCAAATGTTAGTGTTCTATGGTCATGAGTTAGCATCAGTTTTGGTAAAATTTTGTCTGGTCATAATACTATCATCTGAGCAATGTGTAAGTTATAGACCTCCTGATTAGTTTTCTCTATACATTTTACGCATGCATATGCATTTTTAAATATAATATGTTGACTCCTTATATATTTTCCTGTTTTGTCAGAAAGTACAAAAATTCATCAACATTTATGTATCCCTGGACATTTATTACTAACCAAGAAGATTGGTGCTTTGATGGTACAGTTTTGTTACCTTTATTGAGGATTTTGTCTTACAATTCTTGCTGTTGCTTTGAGTATACTTACTATGAATCTTTCTTCTATCACACTTAGCATGTGTGCTTTGTGTCTTATTTGAATGTTTTACTCTCTCTCTGTATTTTTCTCTGTATTGTATTCTATACCTCAGACTGAAGAACTTTGTTTCCTTTCTATTTGTCACATCTGTAGAGCTCTGATCTGTTCTCATCATCATACAAAATGATTTCTAAGTATTTTAATATCTTATCCATCATTCTCTTTCCTATTATTTACCATGTGAGCATACTGAAAGACAGTTTTTTCATAATTTTAGAAATTCATCAATAATTAATGGGTGAGTTGACAAGGATTCCTCTCATTTTGAGACATTATATGACCATGTAGCACAAGACTGGACTGGATGCCAGGATTCTCCTGCCTCAGTCTGTCTGATGGGATAACAGATGAGTGTGACTACACCCAACTGGAACATCAGTTTCTTTGACTAATGCTTACATGTTTCAAATCTATTTAGTTCCAATTACTAACATTTTCATGAGCACTCTTTGAGAAATTTCAATGGTATTCATACATCACTTACATGCCATAACTTCTGTTTCCTTCTTGACTTAGAGATGACCTAGCTGGAATAAACTTCAGTAGTGGTGTCGAAGGCACACAAGATACTGTGAAGCCCCCTCCATGGGGTCTCCTGGCAGACACCTCTGGGCTTTTCTGAAGTTTTCACTTAGAATCCCCTGGACTATGGATCTGCCCTTTTCTTTCACACACTGTTTGTTAAAAGTCTCAATTTTAACAGCCAGCCAATTTTCAGGCTTTGTTACATCTATGAATGCAACACATCTTTACATTTTTACTTTAGATTCAATAGAATTTAGAGGCAAATGAGAGGTAAAATATTGGCTGTAGCTCACTGATTTGAGCCAGGAGTCTCACTAACATTTAAATGCAGTCAGTGGCTTACTCTTTACTGAGACATTTTCTTTTTTGGTCATTCTGAAAAATCCTAACAGTGTTTCACAAAATAGTTTTGAAAATTGGTATTTTGACATCAATAACACCTTCATTTCATGTTTACTCCAGTAGTTACTCTACATGAATGTCAGCAGTTTAACAGCTCAAGTATTCAAATTGCATGTTTTTATTTAAAAAAGTAAAAAATAAAATCTATGGAGAATTTGCTAGTTTTCAGCAGTTATTTTATATTTGAGAAAGTAAAACCACGTGACATGAATTTCATTTTAACTTCATTGACCATCTTAAAAATATCAGATGTTGCAAATAAATAATTTTTTAATCATGTGTTTACAAGCAAGGTCAAATTGTAGTAACGAATTTATGTATTGAAAGTGACAGTTTCAGGGGATGGACACAGGGCAGCTGCATCAGCTCTATAATGCCGGGGAAAAAAGTAGTATCACCACACACCACTAAGTTAGCAGGGTTAGCTTTCCTCCAGTTGGTGATGAGAAGAATGCTTGCTGCTGTTCCCTTCCACCTCGGAATTCTAAGCATATAGCAGGGTAAAATTGTCTACAAGGGAGAAGTCGCTATTTCTCTAATGAGAGAAGGAACCAAGGCAAGCTTTGATAGTTGAATTCCTTGAATCAGAAAATCTCTGGGTGGAGCCTAATAGCAAAAGGAAATGCTAGCACAGTCAGACTTTTGAACTTGCAGTCTCCACACCCATGCATTCCACCAGCCACAGGTGAAAATATATGAAAACTACTTCATCAGTATTGAAAGTGTACAAACCTTTTCCCAATATCACTCCCCCAAACAAAACTGTCTGACAGCTCTTTATACCTAGCCTTTGTATCACATTAGGTTTCAGTTATGGGGCATGGGATAAGCATAGGATACATGGAAAGATTTCACCCTCAAGCTCCTCACAGAGCTTGAGCAGCCAGAGATTTGGGTAGGAGTTCTGGACCCTATACCTGAATGGAGTGAGACTGAATTTTTCTTAAGTAATGTCCCACAGGATTGTGCCAAGGCTGTAGAGAGCCCAGTGCTCACTACACATTAGAATACAGATGGCTTCTGAATTGTAAATGGTACCCAATGAAATTAAAATCAAAGATCCACACTAGAAAGCCAGAAAAGTTATACAGATAGTTTACTCATTCATTAAGACCGTAGCTAAGTTCAAAAATAAATGAGGCATTTGAAACAACGTCTTGAAACTAAGCAGAGAATTTTCTCAACCAACTTTCTCAGGTTTTCCAGAATTTTACCAGAACAAAGACAGTACGCAGCCAGAGAGGTACAGTCTAGACACAAACCACTATGTGCTGTTAAATATCACATTTCACATTGTTATTTTCCTCAGAGTCGTCACACCTATGCTTTTTAATTATGAAAAATGCATCTGAGAAAACAGAAAAAAGAACTATTGGATTGAGAGAATATACACTCACCAAATACATCATTTATTTCTTCACCCCACCCATAATGATTTCTTGGTGGGCTGCCCCAGGACTGCTTGATGATAAGGGATTGCTGTGTACAGAAAAACCACAAAGTTTCCAGAAAAGGTGAGCATTTATACTAAAACTTGGAGTCATGTGGGCCACCTGAAATGGCTCCTGTCCTTCCCTGCTCCGTTAAGTGAGGCTCTGCTCCGTGACCAGAGGCCCCCTAGCAGAGACAGTGAGAGTCTCCAAGGGAGGGAAGGAAAAATAGCAAATCCTTCCATGTCTATGGTTATGGCAGAAGGTTCTTGCAGATGCTTTCCTGTCAGACTGCCTTGCTCTTCACACATTCCAGGGGGACTGGAAGACCCTGGTTTGCCTGAGGATTTGCCTGTGTCTTCATGCTTCGAGTTCTAGACCCTGAGGTGGGGATTCACGTCATCCATTACTCAAAAGCACCAGAAGGCAAGTGAGCACTCCTTGCTGAGAGCATTGCCTGTTGCATTCTGATTCTATTTATTCTCTTTTGTTTTCTCTGGGAAATGGCACGGATCACATATTGTAAATCAGTTTGGCCCACAGCGCTTGTTAAACTGGAATTTCCCCATAACTAGGATGCTGTGGAGGAAATATTCTTGGAAACAGAAAATTGTACAAATAATTCTGTAGCTGCTGCACTTCAAATGGTGAATTGTGATGGAAGAGACGGTTTTGCCAATGCTCGGATACATCCCTGTATTTACTGCACAGGCAACATCTCCTACCTTGTTTGTTTTGAAAGAAAAACCAGATACTCTGTGTAATCACAGAACACACCCAAACCTCCTCCAGATCTGCACAGACTCAGCTACACACTGACACAGTCATAGTTCCATGACATTTAAATATCTTGTAAATAGGCTTGGGTTTCAGGTATTTGCTTTATTGAGTAAGAGAAGTTATTTTCATGATATATTTCTGTTTTTGAAATGTGAAACGTTTAAATAAACAATTGAGATTTTGGAAAACCAATGCTAAAACTTAAGTTAGTTAGAGCCTAATTTGGAAAAAAATCTCACTAGTGGTCTATTAAAATAAAATACATTACAGTAGTTGATAGGCCAGGCCAAAAAAATCAATGCCAATATGTCAGCACTGTTTGGGGATAATGTTGCTGCACAATGACAGGGCACCAGCCTAGCATCTGTAAAGTCCTGAGTTTAATCCCTGTACCACCAAAAAACAAAGACAAAAATAGAGTCAATATATAATTTAACCAAAACAACAACAACAAAAACATACAAAAACCAAACTCTAGAATAATTAGCTAGCCTTTTTAGATATCCAGTGAAATTAGTGTTCTTCCTACTAATTTATTTAATTATTTTCTTTAATGTATATGAGTGTTTTGCCTTTTGTACATCTATGAGATCATGTGTGTTCCTGGAGCCCACCTAAGTGAGGGGACGACGTGGGATCTCCCCTGAAATTGAATTATAGACATGGTTGTGAACCACCATGTGAGTGCTGGGAATTGAACTCAGGTACTCTGGAAGAGCTGCCAGTGCTCTTCACTGAGGAGCCATCTCTCATCTGTCTGACACCCAGTAGTTTTAACACTGTGGTGATTTCAGATGAAAATGCAACAAAATGAGATAGAAATTCCCATAGAGAAGTAAAAAAAAAATCTGTGGCAGTGTTATGTTTTTGCAAGGAGCAGGGAGTGTTTGCTGGGATAGAGGGCCAATTTCTTGGAAAAGGATCTCACTCATGTATCCTTCCCTAGAAAGTAAAGTTGCTGTTTGAGTCACACATTCTTCACTGAGGGACTGGAGATATTTATGTCAAGCTCTGGCAGACTAGTAGCCACATGGACCATCTTGCTGGAATATTAGTTCTCATTCCCTTAGCTCCAGAGCCAGGAATAGCAATGGCATCAATGATACACTGTAACCATGGGCATCATGCATCAGTTCCCTGTTTTGTGTCCAGTTACTTCCTTTAAAATCTTGTCTAGGAGAATTACTGAAGACACAAGCATCTATAGAGCTTTAGCACAAAGGAGTTAGAAAGTGTTCACTAATAGGCCAAGGGGTAAAATTAAAGTGACAGTTCAGTATCAGGAAATTGTTATTTTTAAAAATTAGTATTCAATATCCCATTACAATTTGTAGTTGAGAACCGATTATCTGTCCTTTAAAATAACAAATCAAAGGATTCCTGAAATAGTTTCATTAGTTGTATTTCTTCAGAATGCTCCTTACACGCCCCCCCCCCCGACAAAAACTCCCCAAACCAAACAAACAAGCAAGGAAACAGACAAACAAACAACCCAGGAAATTCTGGAAGTTCTATAAAACTGGTAAATGTGCCTAGGTGATGATGGAGAGAGAGATACAGTGAGGGGGCAGAGGACAGAGCAGGAAAGAGATGCTTACTCATTGAATTAAGAATCAAGAGGCTGAGGCAGGAGAATTCCCAACAGTTAAAGAGTGGCCTGGATTATATAGTGAGCCCCTGTCTGAAGAAAATAAAATGTGTGGATGCCTGTGTGTGGTGTCTGTGTGGTGTGTGTGTGTGTGTGTGTGTGTGTGTGTGTGTGTGTGTGTGTAGAATCAGGCATCAGAAGTAATGTGAAAAAAATAAGGAACCATGTAAAACACTCATATTTAGGCAACCAAAAAATGTCATAGTTTGGGAATGCTGATTTATGACTGAGAAATGCTAGCTATAAGCTCAAGTCCATATGGAAGGAAGTTGTTTGTGAAGTAAGGGGATCGGTAGAATCCTGAGATCCTAGGAATAACATTCAAGGAGTTGAAGATTTTCATGATTTTGTCTTTCCAATTCAAAGAACTTATGAGTCGATAATAAAGTGCCTAGACGTTAGTAGTCACAGATATTCATAGAAGCATTTTATATACAGTAAGAAATGGAAGTGAAAAATCTATGATGAATAAAAAGACTTGTGTTGTGCCTATGCCTGAATCACTTTTACACACACATTAAATCTGCTATGGAATCACACTTAGAGATTCAGATGGGACACAGAATGACACATGTTAACTACACATGGTATAAAATACTGTCTTCCTTTTAGTGGTTGTCCTGGATGGTTTATTTCAACCCGACACAAGCTAGAGTCACCCAAGAGAACAGAAAATCAATAGAGAAAATGCTTAAATAGCCTATAGGGCATTTTCTTAATTAGTGATTAATGGGGGAGAGTCCAGCCCATTGTGGGTGGTGCCATCCCTGCCTGGTGGCTCTGGGCTCTTTAAAAAAGCAGGCTCAGCAAGCCAGGGGGAGCAAGTCAATAAACAGCACTCCTCCATGGCTTCTGCATCAGGATCCTGCCCTGATTTAGTTCCTGTCCTGACTGCCTGCAGTAATGGACTAAGATGTAGAAGTGGGAGTCAAATAAACCCTTTCCTCTCCAAATTTCTTTTGGCCACAGTGTTTCATTACACCAATAAAAACTCCAACTAGAACTTTGGGTTAGAAAACCCACTGAGTGTTGAGAGCTCAGTGAACTGTTCTGTAAGAGCTTGGAAGGTAAGATTGCTGAGAGCAGTGCAGACATTGGAGGCCTAGCTTTTGCAATTTCAAAGGGAAATTGTGAAGAATTTGTGGTGTCATGTTAGGTGCATCTGAAGAATCATCTGTTATTAACAAGAGACTGGAACCACTAAAGAAAACCTTTGCTTTGCTGGGATAATGAGTGCTGGTCAACTGGGGATGAAGAATCAGCTGTGGTAAGAAGAGACCAGCATCACTGAGGTAAAGTCTTCTAGGCAGGGTTTCTCAGGATCAGCACCTGGAATCTATCTATCTAGCTACCAGGCTGCCCCACAATGGCAGCTGACCTTGATACCGTTAGAACCACTCAAATGGTGCTGGTTTTGAAGGCTTGAAGGGGTCCTGGAGTGCAGCTGATGTGGCACTATGTGGCAGGGCTCAAGTCCCTGAAGAGAGCCCAGGAGAGGCAATTGGTGAAAGTGCAGCACTGTTGCAGCAGAAGACCCCAGCAGTTTGGAAATTCTAGTGCCATGGGATGACCATCAAGAACAGCAAGATTAGTGGAGTGGAGCCAGCCGGAGCCTAGAAGACAAGCTGTGTGTGCTGCAGAGGGCAGAGCCGGAGAAGTGACCCAAGCCCTTTGGAGCAGCCCAGAAGATTGTGTATGGATCCCAGACAATTGCACACTGAGCTGTTTATACTTTTGGACTTTGGTTTTGCTTTGTTTAGATGGAAAACGTATCCTGGTTCTGTCTGAAAGAAAATATTAATTTATTATTATTTTTTATTTTACAGGAGCCCATAGTTGAGAGACTGAATTTTTAAAGAGATTTTAGGTTTTAAAAGACACTGGATTTAAAGAGGCTGAATTCAAAAGTGTAAGTGCAAAGACAGGGGAACTTTCTAAGTTTGTGAGATGTTTTATTTTGTGATAGTGATGTTATTGTGTGATCTTGGGGATCAACAAGAAAGGAAAGGTTATGACTTAGCATCGATATGTTTGTGTGTCAAGTTGACAAGGATCAGTTGTGTTGGCTAGCTTGGCCCAAGCTAGACTCATCTGAAAGGAGGGAACTGCAACTGAGAAAGAACACTTTCCTAAGATCCAGCTGGATTAGTGATTGATGTGGGAGGGCCCAGCCCGTTGTGGGTGGTATCATCCCTGCCTGGTAGTCCTGGGCTCTTTAAAAAAGCAGGCTCAGCAAGCCATAAGGAGCAAGTCAATAACAACAACCCTCCATGGCCTCTGCATCAATCAGTTCCAGCCTCCCGGATTCTTCCTGTTTGAGTTCCTATCCTGACTGCTTTCAATCATGGACTAAGATATGGAAGCATAAGCCAAATGAGCCCATTCCTCCTCAACTTACTGTTGGTCATGGTGTTTCATCACAGTAACAGAAACCCTCACTAGCACAGTGGGAAACCCTGACTAGCACAGTGTTTTAATTTGGTTTGCTTTTATTTTTCTCTCACCATTGAGGAGCTGAATTCTGGGACTGGAGAGAGGCTCAGTTGGTAAAGGGCTTTCCTTACAGACACAAAGATTAGTGTTTGATTCCCAGAATTTATGTAAAAAGCCATTTGTGGTCAGACACTGTAACCAGAGAGCTTGGGAAATGGTGACTGGAGGATCCCCAGGGATCCCTGGACAGACAGTTTAGTCTACTGGTGAAATTAGGAAAGGGGGCAACTCTGTCTAACACATGTAAGATGGCCTCCACAGGCCTGCATATGCACATGCATGCATGTACACACACACACAAACACACACACACACACACACACAGACACACACACACAGACACACACACACAGACACACACACACACAGACACACACACACACACACACACACACACACACAGACACACACACAGACACACACACACACACACACACACAGAGAGAGAGAGAGAGAGAGAGAGAGAGAGAGAGAGAGAGAGAGAGAGAGAGAAAGAGAGAGAGAGAGAGAATTCTGCTGACAGCCTTATAGGAGGGGAAACTCTTAGAAGTGCAGCTAGAATAGAAAGCCACCTGCACATTCTTTGACTTTTACCCAGGGAGTATCTTTCTAAAGCATCTGTGTTGTGGAATAATCTTTTTACACATTGTGAAAACGTGTCACTGGGATTGTTTTAATAAAAAACTGAAGGTCAATAACTAGGCAGGATTTGCTGGGCAGAGAGAATGGTTGGGAAGAAGAATGCGGAGCTGCCAGAGGATACAGAACAAGCAGCAAGGTCATGCTTGTAACTAGGACATGTTAAAGGACGTAGATGAAAAGATATGGGTGAATTAAAGTTATAAGAGCTAGTTATTCGGGGCATTGGTGGTGCATGCCTTTAATCCCAGCACTCGGGAGGCAGAGGCAGGCAGATCTCTGTGAGTTCAAGGCCAGCCTGGTCTCTAGAGCGAGTGCCAGGATAGGCTCCAAAGCTACACAGAGAAATCCTTCTCAAAAAAAAAAAAAAACAAAAAACAAAAAAAAACAAAAAACCAACAACAACCACAAAAAGAGTTAGTTAGAAAGAAGCCTAAGCTATGGGCAGAGCTTTTGAAATTAAAAAATAAGTCTCCATGTCATTATTGGGGAGCTGTTGGTACCGATAAAAAAGCCCAAGTACACTTCCGAGCTACAAAACTATACAATAATAGTCTTATGATATTCTAACATTAGGCATTTTCAGCAAATTTTCATTGACTATGTGAAAATCTAGGAGAAAAGGTATACTCCAAAACCAGAAAAAAAAAATACCATGATGAAGGAAGAAAAGAATGTTGACACATTTGTTTGTACAGATTGCTTCCAACTACAGCAAGCATTTCATTATCCAAGCAGGAAGACAGCTCGTTACCCTCTGGAGTCAAACCAGTAGCTAATTGAAAGGATGTCAGGTGCTCAAGGTTACAAAACCATGTTCCCGTGGAAACAAAGGCACCAAAGAGCAGAGGACTGCCAACAGAGTGCTTGAGACTTGTAAAATCTGCAACTGGATTCCTGATGAACTTGGAAAAGCAAGTTAATTTCTATTTTTCAGTTTTCTTGTTGGCTGAATTTAATGCTTGTGCTATCATGGTGGAGTAAAAAGTCAAAAAAGCCACTGAGCCCAGTTCCCTCAAGACAGACATTTCTTTTTTGCAGTATTACCTTCAGTGAGCCCATCCCATCCAAGAAACCCTGATTCCTTAGGGTACAGGCAACCAATGGCAAAACTACTTATTGGAGCTGGTTAGTTGTCCACTTTGGCCTGTCAGTTCGGAATCTCTTGATTGCTCTCATTATGGGATCATCCTTGCTTCTGTTTGTGTTAATCGATGAAGCTCATGATTTTAAATAAATGTGACTCCTTCATAGATAGAATTTTCTCTATTTTCAGGATAATTGGAATGAACAGAAGTAGAAATTATCCCCTTGGCTAGCATGAGGGCTGAGGATCTGAGGGCTGGGGGAAGGTCTCTATAGCTAGGTCCTGGCTTTTAATGTCCTAGAGGAATAGGGTTTCTGGTGGGAGATTGTGTCTTCCTTATATGACAGAAAGTGGCATCCAGGAAATCCTAACAATATGGCCTCCTAAACAAGACCTGAACAATGACAACACCAATTGACAGGCCAATAGGGATGGGGAAATCTCACAAGGCCCCATTCCTAGATGAAGAGTTACAGTAAATGAATGGAGGCTGATAAAGAGAGAAACCAGTCTTCTCCAAGGATGAATACCCCAGTAGGTAGTCCAGTCCCAGATGGCCATCCCTAAATGTACACATGAGCAGTACTGAATTGACTCTTCAGGACACACACACACACACACACACACACACACACACACACACACACACACACAAATCCATCTTTTTGTGTATGCATACATATAACAAAATAATAATTTAAGGGTGGTAGAAGCACAGGAGGACTAGAGGGAGGGATGTAAATGATATAAGTACAATATTATATGTAAAATTCTGACAAATTAAAATGCATGGAAATAGTAGAATGAATTTAGAGAAAGTAAATTAGTTAAACTATAATTCCTTTCAAAACCACAGGAGAGGCCTATGAAATCAGTTTAAAAATGACAATAAAAACATTTCCAAAAGGAGTACAAAGTGTTCTAGAAGTAAGAAACTGGAGAGTTTCCCATGATGCTCCATACTCAGGTATGTAGAAAGCTCTAATCAGACTTAGTGGATGTGTCATTCAAGAAGAAAGAGGAGGAGGTGGAGATACAGATATGGGAGGAGGGCAATTCGGGGTGAGCTTGAAAGGGAAAATAAGGGGATGGATATGACCCCATTTAAATGCACACATATATCACATTCTAAAATAATAAACTAAAACATGGTAAGAATACATGTGACTAGATTTTATTCTTTTTCCCTTTCTTTTCTTTCCACCTTTTTTCCTGTCAGAAAGGCATCATTACTTAGAGCATTTTTGGTTCCACGAGATCCTCAGCAGCATGCTCGGAGTGGCTGGGCTGTTTGAAGCATGTTCACTACTGTCTCATCCCACACTGAAGGGTTCTCAGACTCAGGGATAAAATATTCTGATGATTGACAAGTGGGGCTTTGGATACCACACACAGAGCATTCTGGTTCATGAAATTTCAGAGATCCTTTTATTATCCAGCTTAAAGCGATCTATAATGTCCACGCCCTGTGTTCAGCAATGCTCACTCTAGTCTCATTACTCTTGTCTCTGTCCCTCGGCCCTGATATCATGGCTTCTATCATTGTTGCTTCCTGCCCTCTAATATGGGTGATTTTTTTAAGCCTGCAATTCGTTTTCTCATGTAAAGGGCAGAATTTATTCTAGAGTAAGCCATATTGAATGTCTTTTTTTTTTTTCAATCTTGCAAGTCATTACTCATTGCACTTATCAGTGGAGGCTGCTATATGATGGGCACTGTAGGCACAGAAGCTTCCCCATCTTGAGGCCTGAAGAACAGGGGATTACAGTCTGGGGCTGGACTGTGAGGAGACAGTGTTGTCAGTTCATTCCTGGAGGTCTCGGATCTTTGATCTTGTCATGTCACAGGCTATCTTTTTCCTAAGTCATCTTCGCACTGTTTTCCCACTGTGTGCTCACCACCCCAATTTCCCTCCTTTCAAATACATACTTAAGTTCTGAACAGTGACTGCTAAGACTACACACTGAAGCCCTAACTTTCAATGCCTCAAAGTAATGCCTGTCTGTGGAGATGGCTTTCTCTTGGGACAGTGAGTTACCTTGCTGCTGTCTTACCTACACTGAGCTCACACCTCTTTCTGTATTTGATTTTATAAGATTCTCTTTAGCTCAGGGGATACACACACACACACACATACACACACTACAAAAAACACACACACTACAAAAAACACACACATGCATATAAATTGTTTTGTCATGCTGAAATTCTAACTCATGGTCTAAGATTTAAGGCTAATTTTAAAACAAAAATTTCCTCCTTTATTTGCTTAGATTCTGTGTTGAAACTAGCAATTCTGTGTGACACATGCATATATGAATGGTATATTAGAATGTTATAAATACATTAGTTATTTGTTGCTATATCATAATGACTGTATTTTATATGAGAGCTATAATACATAGAACAATGCCAGTTTGAGTCACAGCCATATTTAGTGACACACATAAGAAGCTTTGCCCGTCTTTTGATGATAGGGATATATCTATGAGCTCGTGTGTGTGTGTGTGTGTGTGTGTGTGTGTGTGTGTGTGTGTGTGTGTATGTGTGTGTGTGTGTGTGTCCGAGGGTGGGGGAATAAGAGTAAGAGCGCACAAGTGTTCAAGACAGAGGGTGATATCTGAAAACTCTCACTCACCATCTGGCTAACAGAGCTAGCCATCTGACCACAAGCTTTTCCAGGAACAGAGAGCTAGACAGTCTTTGTCTTTATTTAACCTAAGGAGAAAAATAGGAAGGAAGGAAGGAAGGAAGGAAGGAAGTGGTCATGTTGCAAAACACTCATGACATCCATTTTTGATGTGATGTATGGTGTGGGGAGTCAGGGAGTGTCTTTGTGAATGATGTCAACCTGTGAGGAAGAGGTAGGAGTCATGGGCTTCCAGTTCTGTGAGCTCACTAAGGATTCTTTGCTCTATCACACAAGGGAGATATTTTTCCTAAGCTACTTTCAGGGCAGCTGACTGTTCCACTTATGACATTGATGATGGACCAATAGCTGGGAAGTATGTAATTATTTTTTGCTTTTGCAATAACAGACTTGGAAAAGCAATATTGGACTAGGCAAGGATTCTTAAACATTTTCCATTTGTGATCCCTTTTCACTCTAGATATTTTTAACATTATTGATAGTAAGTCACAGAGAAATTGGTTTTCTGATTTTTCTTTAGTAAACACTGAGTTTTGCTATAGATAAGAGATGTAAGTCAGTGGTTACACTAATGATATGGGTATGCTGGTTTATTTTTGCCCAAAGAACTGAATCTTGGGTGAATATTTCATACTGCAGGATCCAGCATCTTCAACATTTTCCAGAGCTGATCAATAGTTTGAGTCAGCAGTCATCATGCTGAAAATGTCACTTTGCATAAATCTTTAGTACAAAGTAACAGGACCACATTTAAGACCATTTAAAAAACTGATGGAAATTCTGTCATAATCTGAAGCCAAAATTCTTTTGGTAATTTTTGTGAAACTGAAGCCAATAACTCAAACAGTGATTTATACAATCAAGTATTCTAAAACAAGACGACCCTAATACACATAAATTTAAAATTGGTATGTTGAAAAATGATGGCATAAAATAGTCTTTCTTTCCTGTAACTAACCCATCCTGGCCCCGTAAGAGCAGAAAACTTCCTACAAAAACAAAACAAAACAAAACAAAACAAACAAAACAAAACAAAACAAAAACAAAATTCACAGCATCCAACAGTCTCTAATGTGAGCCTGGGTTTGTGGCAACTTTTGTCGATGCTACACAGTTGAGAGTGTACCCCTACTGTGTGTTTATTGAAGTTACAGCACAACTCTGGTGAGCCCTGACAGAAATACCAAAAATTCATCTTACACTTGCTTTTGAATTATTTTTGGGTGATTGCACAGAGACCTTTTACTGTTGTTGATATTTCATGACCCTGAATTTGACAATGCATCCCAGTTTAAGAAAAGGTGGGTTGCCAGGCTTGTTCCCATGAGGGCTGAATCTATATCTGTGAGGGAAAAACAGCAGTGGTCAAGCAAGTTCAGTTTGCAGCAGCTACAGACTGGGGTTGATTCTTCACAAAGATGTTTCAAGTGCAGGTGAAACAGGCAGATGGACCAAGAAACCCAGTCCTCCTGCTATGATAACCCTGACTTCGCTAAGTTTTCTTGTCTAACCTGAAATTCCACATATTCAACAGACCAACAGAGGTAGTTCCTTCTGGTGTCCCCACACGAGTGCACATGGATGCCAGAAACAGAGACTGTGAGCTTCTTGTCAGGTTCAAGGACAGTTGAGGCCTGATGTCAGGGAAGCCTTCTAAATACTACCAACCAGTGTTCTCCAACATGTTCCTGAATTGCTCTGGACACAGCCTTGATGACCTGGAACAGTGACTCCTGGATCCCTGTGATTCAACTTGGACTCTTCTTGGGACTAGCTCAACTCCAGTTCCTACCAGCATCGCTCCAGGCTCAAATTATTCAACTCTCCTGGTCTATTCCTTTAGTTTCTCCACTTAGATCATGAAAGCTGTAGGATGCAAAACAGAAGGCTCACTGGAGGCGTGTCAGAATTTTCACAAAGCTGTGGAGAGCAGCAGGCTTGTGGAGGGTAGCACACTGCCACCTACAAATCTGGAGCGATGTGAGTGTACCCACAAGCTCTCTCAGGCTCTCTATGAGCACACAGGATGCATGCTAGTCCACACTCTGTGCTCTTCACAGACAAGTGGGAAATCCCCAGCCTCCACTGCAATTCAGCCATCTCCTTGCCACCATCAGACTGGACTGGGGGTGTGTATCTGTCTGAGGGGAAATTCTTCTGTCTGAGTACTCACTCATTCCATGGGTTCAGTGAAATTCACTAATTGTACAAAGAAGGGAGCCTTACAGTAGGCATGTATTTCCATAGCTTCCAGAAGAATCTCGACATCCAAAATTTTGTTCCCTGTAGTGTGAGCCCTTGGCTAAGGCAGACATTTGAAGGTAGAAGACAAGAGCAATTGATAGTAGGATGTAGATCTAGATGAGTTATTGGATACCTGTAAATGCCAGGTTCTACAGAAAGGAGTTAGAACAACCACACATTTAATTTTGTGGCCTGTTTATCTTTTCTCTCTATTTTATTCTAGCAGTATCTTGTCTCTTTAAATTTGTCTTTTGACTTCAAGGTTCATAATCTTACTGAGATTTATTAATTTTTTTGCTTGATATACTCCTCACCCTCAGAACTGAATTTTGAAAAGTACTTGAACATACCTACATACAGTTTAAATGCGGAAATAGAAAAGCAGCTGAGACGTTGACACTAAAATGTATAGAAAGCATATTTCTCTACTACAATACGGTAATGAGAAGCCACTTTAAAAATTTAAAGACTCCTTTATGATCTTTGTGTGGGTGCGGGCGCGAGTGTGTGGGGGGGAGGAAGAGAGGGAGAGGAAGGGAAGGAGGGAGGGAGGGAGGAGGGAGGGAGGGAGAGGAGAGAGAGAGAGAGAGAGAGAGAGAGAGAGAGAGAGAGAGAGAGAGAGAGAGAGAGAGAGAGAGAGAGAGAGAGAGCCTTTTCCTATGTGCAGGAAGGTTTCAGATGCCCTGCAGTACCGCTTACCTGCCACTAGGATGTGCCATCCACCACCTTAGCTAATCCACCTGGCAAGGAAGGAACAAAAGCATCCTACGGTGTTTTCCCTAGAGGCAGAAACATAACCCTATCCTTGTCACAGCTAAAAGAATGGGATGCAGAATTTACACGGAATTCTCAAAATATGTTTTATCTTCGTTGTCAGTAACCCCCAGCGGACCAACTTCTACTTTTGTTCTTGTGAATTTGGAGCGGCAAATGACATCAGGCCTACTTTATCCATCAATCAAAGGGTAATTTCCCATGTTTGTTACCATAGCACCCACAGCTGTGGCACTCTGCTGCTTCCCGTCTCCTGAATCTCAGCTCCCTGTTACCGGTGAGCACTCAAGGATTGCTCTGGGAGCCCTGGACCCGGTGCGGGAGGGCAGAGAGGGAAACACTGTAATTACTAGAGTGGAGGCTGGGTAGTGAGACGGTGGTCACCGCCCTTCTCTGTAGATGGAGACCCTCCCTAACAGGGCAACCTGTGATGGGGCCTGCAGCAGGAAAAAAAATATCAAAAAACGCGAGTTGCTGTGACTCAACCACCCCAGTAGTGACTGACAGTTTGCCCTGACAACACCCCGGAACTTCTCCCTAATTACCTCCCAAACATTCCTCCCGTCATGTCAGTTCTGTTCTTCAATGGAAAAACCAAGAAGCATCTCAGTTCATCGCCCCCTTTTTACCCAAAGCAGAATTAAACACAGGCAAAAGCCCTTGTGTCATCTAGATCTGCGGCCAGAACGTTGGCGCATGAGCACAGCGCCCCAAGTCAGACAATTTAACATGGTAGACAGGCTTGCTTCCTCGGCTCTTTAGTAAATCCTGCTGGCTTAATAAGGGTCAGGTTACTGTGTTGATTATCAGAGCGTTACATCTGAGAGTTAAAGTTCAGGACATGGCTAAGTTTTGTAAGTGCCACAAAAAAAAAAAAAAAAAAAAAAAAAAAAAAAAAGAACCAGGGCCCGGACTCGGCTCAGGTGGCCTCCAATGAGGGCCAGGAATGGATTCAGGTGTCCAAGGATGTTCTAGGCTCTGCGTTTGATCCCCAGGACTTTGTGAATCAGGCATACTGTTGAATCCGTCATTTCAGTACTTAAGGAGACAGAGGCAGAAGGACTGGGCAGTCAAGGTTACCCTCAGTTCCATACGGAGCTCAAAGCTAGCCTGGGTTACGGGAGGCCATACCTCAGTATCAAAAGCAAAAGAAGCAATGTGGTGAAATGTTGACTTGAATTCATAGCTGTTTTGAGAAAACCTGTGTTTGGAAACTACCAGAATTTTACTTGTCTGAGCTGCACTGTTTGCTGCTAAAGGAGTTAGAAGTTTCCACTCATGTCTAAGGGAACTGAAGGGTCCCACTGAAGTCTTGGTGACCACATCCCTGGAGAGAACTGGTCTCCCTGTAGCACCAGGCAAGGCCACATGTAGTTAGTTCTTAGTGTTATGAAGGGGTTCTCTACCCTCAAAGAAACCACAGAAAACCCACACTCATAAGATCTGTCAGAAAACCCACTCTCATTAAATCTGTCGAACTTGAAGAGATGCTAGTATTCCTTTTCCCCCTTTCCTTTTTCTTTTCTTTCATTTTTTAAAGTTATTTGGGAATTTTGCCAATATATTCTGATCACATCAACTCCCTCTATTAGCTCCTCCCAAATATTTCTCCTCTCTACCCACCCAGCTTTGTCTCCACCCTCTTTTTAATAACCCAATCAGTTCCAATTTCTGTAGCCCATAGATTCTGCAGTGTGTGTAGCTTTCCACTAGAGTATGGTCGACTAATCAGGGGACACACACTAAAGAAAACCGGTTCTTCCTCTCCTAGCAGCTATCAACCACCCACAGCTCCTCATCCAGGGGCAGGACTTTGTGCTCCCCTCCCTTTGGCACACTCTGGTTTTGCTTGGTTTAAGCATGCATGGTTCTTGTGCAGGATGTGACAAATGTGAGTTAATACGTACAGCTTCCCCAAACACTCTTTCTCCCTAGTCGTATACTGACTCTGACTCTTAAAATCTTTTTGCCTCTTCTTCAGTAATCCGAGAGCCCCCCAACGCCCCCCCGCGGGGGGGATGTGACACAGATGTCACATTTAGCCTCTTATTTTCTGTGCCTGGACTGGTTGTGGGTCTCTGCATTAGTCTCCATTTATTGCAAACAGGCTTCTCTGGTGAGGACCGAGAGATGCACTAGTCCTTGAAAGAGCAGGAATTCTGATTTAGATGGTGGGGTTTTGTTTTGTTTTGTATTTATAGACCATGTTTAGTATAGACCATACAGGACCCTTGCTGTATATCTGCATGTGAGGAGCCCTGGCATAACAGTAGCCATGGTAAAGAGGTCACACATGAGTTCCCTTTTGAACCTGTTCCCTCCTGAGTTTAGAAGACCCTTTCATTCAGTACATGTACAAGAATGTGCCAGTTTCCATCCACTCCAAGGTGGTATGTGGGTCTGTGTGTATCTGCAACAAGGAGCTTCAGAGACCATTTAAGTCACAGTTGGGGAGCCAGTGCTGAGCTCCAGAAGGCATCACTCTTCCAGAAGCCAGTCTGAGTACTATGAACCTCAGTAGGGGCCTTCCTGAGTTTCTGGCTTTTCTAGATACAGAGTCTGCTTTTGGTCATGCCTGGAAGTCTCCTCACATGGCCAGGCAGGAAGGAGCAGGACGGTGACTTTAGTATAAGTTCTTGCAGCCACTCACTCAAAGTCTGAGGGGCTTTGCAACCTCAGGTAGGGACGACAGTTGCCAGTGATCAGCCTGGACATAGAGCTTCCATCAAAGCCTTGCCCCACACCAGAAAAGGGCACAATTCTTTCTGGTGTATGTATGAAAACAGCGTGGTGTGCCTGAAAAACTAACTGTAGCGTTCTGAACTCAGTAACAATAAGGGTCACAGAGCATACAGAAAGCAGACAGCAGAGAGGCCTCCAGGAGCTGGCTTTATCTTCTGGGCCAGTGACAGATTTCTTCTTTTGTCACCTTTCCTTAGAGATGTCGCTGAGGCTACAAACCAGCAGATTTTACAAAACCCAAAACAACTAAAAATGCAAGCTCTACAGGAGCCTTTTCAGTGCAGAAGATACTTGGGACTGCTTTTGCATCCTATAGTCTGAAGGTGTCCAGAGAAAGAACTCTACAAACACAGATAGAGGCCAGGAGATGGCAGAAGGTCAACACATGGACCTCAAAACTCCCTTTGGGCTTTTGAGTTCATGAGTTCCTGGTGGGACCCACTGAGCAGCCCAGGAGAGGACTGCATGCTATGAGGGAAAGAACTAAGACCTTCACAGAAAGCCAGATGCCATGAGTGTCCCTTGGACAGAATTTTAGAATGTAGGCCTTTAATTTTTATGGTCATTTATGGAAAGCTCTGTGGGAAAGTCAACATAAATTAAAGCCTGTTTCTGGTGTTTCCCCCCAGAAAAAAAGATTTTCTTTCATAACTCCTTCCCTCATTCCTTTCCTTCTTTCCTTCCTTCCTTTACTGCCTTCTTTCCTCTTTTCCTCCTTTCTCACCCTTCCTTCCCCATCTGCTTTCTCTCTCTTCTTGCTTCCCATTCTTAGTTTCTCCTTCTCCCCTGCCTTTTCCCCTGTCTTCTTCATCCTCTTCTTCCACCCTCTCCCTGTAGCCCCTCTCTCTTCTTGTTTATTATTGTCAAACCTGTATATCCCCCTCATCTACATCCTCTTAGCAGAGGCCTGGGCTAGGGACAGTTATTGTGGTTCATCAGTGAAAAGCTAGGTTGTGTGATGGGATAAGTGCCCTTCTGCCAGCTGGGGCAGGCTCTCAGGGCACTGGCTGTATCTTGATAGTATGTTACCCTGAGGTGATACACTGTCACAATGAGCATTTCAACTTGTCATTGTTTTATTTATTTTATTTTCTGTATATTAGTGTCTTCCCTTAATGTATGTCTGTGTACTATATGCATGCTTGATTCCTGCAGAGGTCCAAAGGGACATTGGATCCCCTGGTACTAGAGTTACAGATGGTTGTGAACCACCATGTGGGTATTGGGAACCAACTCAGGTCTTCTACAAGAACAAGTGCTCTTAACTGCTGCGTGTGCTCTTTTATTTTTGTTATATTTTCTTATTATCAAATTAATCTTGTGTATGTGCCTGCATGTCATAGGACAACTTGAAGGGACGGGTTTTCTCCTTCTGCCATCTGCTCCCCAGAGTCTGAATTTCAGGTAGTTAGGGTCAGCAGCAAATACTTTCACTCACATAGCAGCTATCTTTCTGGTCCTTTCATTGATTAGTGGAACACCTATAAGCCCAGTATACAAAGAGAACTTTCTGGTTTCCCAAGACTTATTTTTATGCTCAAAACCCAAATGTTAAACATGCCATGAATCAAGTCAAATAGTTTAAAAACTTCGGTCTTTCCTCCTCTTCTAAGAGAATATAAAGAACTCCGGTGAACACAGTGCTCTAGTAAGGGTTGTGGTTCTCAATGGCATGCTGTTTCAGAACAAGACTGCTCTTAACTTTGACTTTGTACTCTATGTCTGCCTAAACTACATAATGCTCATGGGTTTCTGGAGACAGAAACTGCCAAGTCTGAGTTTTTTTTTTTTTTGTGTGTGTGTTTGTGTGTGTGTGTGTGTGTGTGTGTGTGTGTGTGTTTTGTGACAAAAGAAGTATAACAATATAGTGCAGAAAATGTAGAAATCACCTGCCTGGGACTCTTACACACCAATATGTACATGTATGACTTGGACGTACATTTCTTTTTTGTTCTCAATACCAATTAGGATAGGTGACAAGATTCACCACAAATACACAGTAGTCATTACAAACACTCCCCTCCTCCCCTCCCCGGGCCCTGCAGTTATCCTTATGGGACATTCATAGAGACCCACAACTGGTTGTAGATGTGTGGTGGAGAGGTTTATTCTTGTTTAAGTCAGTTAGGGAGGCTTTTCCATGCTTCCAGAAGACAGTGCAAAAATATCTTTGCGAAGGCTCCAGCGTATGAGAGCAAAAGAAAGCAACAAACCGATGGAGATCCAAGGCCCCGCCCAGCCAGCCATACCTGTGCAGATGAAGCTGGAGAGGCCTCCGTAGATGACTTCGTCATTGTCGGGCAATATGAACGGACACCTGGTCTGCACCTCCAAACAATATTGCTTGCATGGAATCGTCTTTCTGCAGTTAAACTGTGTGACTTCAAAGTACTGGGAGCAGAGCCAGGCTTTGTAGACAATCTGAAAAGCAAGGAGAGTAGAGTCAGCAGTGTGGAGAGAACGCTACACACGTCTCTTGTAAGGAAAAGGCTGGGCTGGGAGAGCATGATTTGGTTTCACACAGGTCAGGAGACAACTCGGAGGGAGTGTGGTTTACACACTGGTAGCTTAGCATGGGCAGAATGCCATTATGAGAATCTGCAGTGAGAGCTAAAGGTATTAGACACTGACTTATCCTATAGGAATGAAAAGTATTTAATTTGAAGAACTCTTGATAAACAGTGGATTTGAGCAGAAGCTAACGTTTTCAGGACCGAGTTAATAGATAAAGTAAAGAACTCAACGACCTCAATAACCCACTGCAGTGTGTAGAGAAATCCAGTTGTTTCCCCAGCTTTCCCACGTCTCATACCTCGGTTGGACACTAGATGGCGCTAGGCCCTTTGAATGGACGACCCGCCGCGGGTGCAGAAACATGTGGGCTGGTTACAGCATGCTTTTGCCACAGCACAACAACAACAAATGGGTATTTGCATTTGTGACTCACACTAATGGCACGGAAACCCTCACCAAAGCAGAAACACTCAGCACAGATCAGACATAATGTGCTCCATTTCGTTAGGAAACAGAGGGTCCCTTCATCAGTGTCTGCTAAGTATTTATGAAATCTACTAACAAGTGGCTTCATGATCTCTTTCTATGTAGTGGCTACTGGAGGAAGTACACGTTGAAAATTCACTTTTTTTCTTTCATGAAATAAGTCTAAATTTAAACGAAGTACCATAGATCAGTGAAATTCGGTTTCTTTTCAGGTCTTCAGCAACTGTGGGTGGTTCTGTGTTTCCAGGGGTAAATAATACTATCTTGGTCACGTTTCATCCATTACATTCTACTTTGAGAAATGGATGGCTCAGCATTAGATGTACATTAATATATCATGAAAGAGGATAAAACGGCAAGTATTTAAAAAAATTATGTATTTTTCTAAGCAAGCTACATTTTTTTTTCCAGCTTTGATCCTCAGCATACGTTTAGAATACATAAACTGGTCACATCATTTTTTTTTCCCTTAAGGATAAAAGGTATGTAAATGAGGGGAAATTTTCAGAATTTGAGGCTCAAATCTATAGACTTTTCCAGCTTTTGTTCTTAGTGGTTATGCTGTGCTTTATCAGAAGATGTTTTCAAGAATGCATGAAGCCCTAACAGGGTTTTCAGAAGACTGTAAACAAACTGATTTGGGTCATTCACCAAAATCCATTTATTATTAGCTGATGGTTTGGGGATTGTCTCATAATTTCTTGTTAGTGTTATAAAAGTAAAGTTTTATCCTTTGAAGAAAAGGTTTCTAAAGGAGGGGAAAATGAATGTGAAATCCATGCATGATTATAGATGGCTGAAGTAACTTTTATTCACAAGGTCATCCATAGGTGGTACACCTTCACCCTTATCACTTTATGCCTGTTTGCATGGGGCTCGGGATGGATCTCAAAACAGCATCAACAGAAAAGATAGCTAGTCGAGAAACCTTGCATTTCAGCTGGGAAGCCCAGGAGTCTCATGGGTGCCCAGGGTGGTAAGCTTTGGACACACCAACTAATGACACCGAATAAAGGCAGAGGCATCAGTTTCAGAAGAAGAAAAAAATGAAGTGTTGTCTAAACTGCATTGAGGGGTAAAGCAGGGGTTGTAGGTGCCCTTTTAAATCAACCTATCCTTGTGTGACCTATGATGACATGAGATGCAGCATTTATGGTGTCAGTGGCTCCATGGTCTCAGAGTAGTCTGTGGGCTTTGTGATTCCTGGCTTTAATTACCTTTGCTAGGTGCTAGAAGCAATGGGGCATGTTCCTATTGCAGGCTAAGAAGAAAACTGGATACTAATGAGAGCCCTCGCGGCACATTTGTGGACTCTAAAGCTTAGAATGCTCTAGTTTAAGTCATATTCCTGCACATTCTAGAAAATTATCCCAAGTATGTCTATGGGACCCACTGTACCTTCTGTTCCCAACCCTACCCAAGTGGCTACCTTTGTTGTTGCTGTTTTTAATTTTTAGACAGAGTTCCAGGCTGGCCTTGAAATCACTGTGCAATCAAGGTTGATCCTCCTGTCCCCCATCCTCAAGTCCTGGCATTACAAGTGTGTGCCAACATGCCTGTTTTATGCTGTGCTGGAGATGGGACCCAGGGCCTTTAGCATGTTAGGCAGACACTCCATCAATGGAGCTGCATCCCTAGGCAGTTTTATACTCCTTCAGATCAATATGTTTGACTGTCAGGTTATGACCTGTGTATGTCCCCTCTTGACCCACAGACAATGGAGTGTAGATGTATTTTGAGATATGGACATATCTTCTCATCCATCCTTTCCAGTGGTTGAGAGAGACCCACTTTTTATTCTGAGTTGATTGTATTTCCATTGCAGATTTTTGTTTTTGCTTAAAGGAGAAAGCAACCAAAGCTGTTTGTCTCATCATCAGGCAGGAACTGCATACAGAAGAGCTCCAGTTACTACAGTGAGCTAGCTCACCTGCAGCCAGCTACCCTGCCCATCAGTGTTGTGACAGACTTGAATGTTTGGATATGCATAGAAAGCTCCCATTTGAGAAATACGTTTCAGTTCCGAGGCATCTATTGGAAATCAGTTAGAGGAAACCAGGTGAACAAAACAGAACAGTGAGGACAGAGAAGAAATATTTTATCATCACTTGAGAGACTAAGGCAGAGAAATAATTTTTATATAATGAAAGAATTATCTTTTCCCCATGAATACATGTTTGTGATAAAAGAGGCAACACAGGCACAGAGGACATTTGCTAGAATATTCCAGCATTAACTGGAAAAGATTTGCTTGGCGGAAAAGGCAATTCTGTACCATTGAAAAACAAATGACTCAAAAAATTAAAAACAAAGCATGCTAGCAAAAATCTGAACAGTGTACTAGGAAGAATGGATTCTTGCCTGGGAATATAGCACTAAGTGATGTATATAATGGGTGGGTGCTTGTAACTGCCTCTGCTTTCCTTGGGAGCTACTGTGTGCTGACTGTGTGCCTGTGACAATGTCTTTACTTATTTATTCACCATCTTTAATGTGGGGTCAGAATGACAAGGTATCCCAAAAGGCGCAATAGTGGTATTTACATCTGGAAATAAAATGTAATTATGCTTAAGGCTCCATCATTAGGAGGGAACCCATGACTGGCACTGTAAACTAGCCCACTGCTTGTGCCTGAAGAAGTCATTAAGTATAGAGGATACCCACATGGTGGAAGGAGAGAGTTCACTCCTGAAAGCTGACCTCCCTGTGAAGGCTGTTGCACACACACTCAGGAGCACACACACACACACACACACACAGAGAGAGAGAGAGAGAGAGAGAGAGAGAGAGAGAGAGAGAGAGAGAGAGAGAGAGAGATGCACACAGAGTAAGTAAATGAATGTAACATATATTTTAAAAGATGTCCAATATTTAAGAAAATGGTTGGGGACTGGCTAGGGAGATGGCTCTGTCAGTCAAGTGCTTGCTGTGAAGTATAAATCCCTGAGCGGAGAATCCAGCACACCATAAGCTCCAGCACAGCAGCTGGGCCTATAGACCTGCAATCCCAGCACTATGGAGGTGGAGACAGGAAGCTTCCTGGGGGCAGGTTAGCCAGACAGCCTGTCAGCAAACTCCAGGCTCAACGGGAGAACCGTTTTTCCACATAAGGCAGTATTCAGTCAAAGAAGACATTTCTGGCTTCTATGTGTACCATATACACACATATGCACACAAACATACACATACATACATACATACATACATACATACACACACAATATGACACTTCTGGATGTTATGTGTATCATATACACACGTTTTCATGCAAACATACAAGCATACATACATATATACATACACACAAAACATGACATTGCTGAATTCTATGTATACCATATATATACATATGCATTCATGCATACAAACATACATATAACATGACACTTCTGCCCTCTATGTGTATCATATACATACACATATGCACACAAACATACACACATACATACATACATCACACACACAAAACATACAAATAAATTTTAAAATATTCTTATCTTAAAACCAAGATGGTTTTCCCTGGTCCTCTCACTCTAGAAAAGACTTCCTCAGACTGCGTCACATTGCTGATGTGTTTCACTAAATCCACATCTATATGGGCCAAGGCTTTAGTGCCTGAGTCTGCAGTGTGTGGGGATACAAGAACTGGCATTATTAATTGTTGGTCTGAAAGAGCAGCTGCCTGTAGCTACTTCACTTTTTCGGCTGAGTATATATTGTACCATTTAAAGTGGGTCAGAGACTCAAAAGTCAAAGCTGGAGTAAGTATATCTTCATATGGACATTCTGTTCTCTCTGGGGAGCACTGTCTATACCCCAAAACTGGAAGGCATGGTCTACTCTAAGCAGGAGGCAAAGAAAAAAATGTATGCTTCCTAAGATTGAGCTGAGTCTCAGAGAGGAAACACAGAGTTCATTTGTGCTGGCTCAACACACACACACACACACACACACACACACACACACGTGCTTCTAACACAGTGGGGGGCTGGACATTTCCTTAACAGTAAGGCGACCATCTTCTTGCCTGTTATTGCTAACCCACTTCTTGGATCCTCTATTCTGATGGGCTAGCTTTGTCCTTCAGAATTTCCCATGATGTCTGGAGATAGACCTCATTTCCAAGCCCACCCAATCCAGTCCCAATGCCAATATGGGTTGCAAGATTAGCTCATACAGGGGCAGAGTTGCTCTCAAAGCTATGGGGCCACCCTACACCAGCCTGCTACTCCAGGTGTGACAATGTTGGAGTCACCAGTATGTGACTACAGGGCAGACACAATCCAAGTCACTCAACTGTGCTTGCCTGAGTAGCAAAGAAGCCCACCTCAGGGTGGTCTGTGTGCTTAGGAGATGAAGGGACCCAAGAAGAGTTTGTCTGTCTCTATCACCATTCAGAAGAAAAGAAATAAAGAATGCCGGAAATTTGACAGGAAGCTGTTTATCACCACTCTTCACTACTGAGAGAGCATCACTTCTGTTCCACGTTGTCCTTGATTATTTTCTCTCCCATGACTTGGCTTATGCAGGGCCCTCCACTAACCTCATCTACTCCAAGTGGCTTTGTCACTCTGCTGTCACACCCAGACACAGAAGTCACATGTATCTTATTTGATCCCTCACCAGTAAGGGTTCAAAGGACAGGTACATATCTTCCCAAATGACAGCATCCTGATTTGAGACTTGCTTTGTCCAGCCTTCCTTACCTGGGGCCTCCTTCTTATGTCTTCCTTGTTGAGCATGTCTATTTTTTTCCCTTTGCTGGTTCCCCAAAAGTTATCATCCATACAGTTCAAATGTCCACTTTTGTGACACAATTGTTCTTACTGTAATGATGCCTAAATATTCATTCTCTTTCTCCTTCCATGACTTTTACACACTGAGCTATCTAAAACCTTTGTTTCACCCTCTTTTTGTGGGGGATGTCCTTCTGTATATATGTTTCTCTCATTGGTTGATGAATAAAACACTGTTTGGCCAACAGCCAGTAAAGGCAGGGAGATAGGTGGTACTAGGAGACAAGGAGAATTCTGGGAAAGGTAGGCAGAGAAAGGGCCTTGAGGAGATGTCACGTAGCTGCCAAAGGAGTAACAGGTTCAGACATTCTCATCTAAGCCAAGAATACATGGAAATACATAGATTTATAGAAATGGATTAATAATTAAGACAGAGCTAACCAATAAGAAGCCCTAGCCATTGACCAACAATTTTGTAATTAATATAAGTCTCTGTGTGTTTATTTGGGCTAAAGGGCAGTGGGACCTAGCAGGACAAGAAACTCCTACTACACTCTTTAACGTCCCAGGCTCTACAGAATCCAAATTGGAAATCAGCCTGTTCCTTTCTGAGGATTTATACCCCTTTTGCCCCTTCCACACTCTAGCACAGTGCTGGGCTCTATCTCTTACTGCATGGGTCTCGTGCCCACAAATCTCTGATTTCTGAATGAACAAAGCATGAGCTTTGTTCCTGATTTCCTTCCTCTCACCAACCTGGTGGACCTGACCTGAGTGACCTCCTCCTCCATTCTGCGTTAGAGGAATCTCTACTGGGTTGACTAATTTCACTACTCCATTTTATCAGTCAGGCTCTGAGGGAAAATCATAATCCCAGAATCCCAGAATCCCACACACACAGACTCAGAGCTCTACAGCTCTGGCCTGTGGATCTCGGGGCAACATCTCCCTCCCCTCCCATCCAGACTCTGATGGTGAGGTACCTGGACTCACTGATTCAGTAGCCTATGCTCCATAGTCCTCCTGTACCTGGCTGACATGTGCCTGGCCTGATTAGGATCCTGGCCTTGTAGGCCTTCTCTATAAGCCTCCCAACTTCTGCCTAGGGAGCTGATGTGCATTGTTCAAATGGACATATCCCAATGACCTCATTGACTTCCCTTCCAAGTCCCTTTCTGCACTGGGTCCCAGGAGCTGTAGGTCAAAGCTGGAAGCACCTTGGTGCCCATAGGACTCTGGAGGCAGCTGGCCTTTTATTTGTCTTTCATGGGATTCCCTTAGGAATTTGCCACACATCCTTCATGTGGACACAGCAATGTCTTGTGTTGTATGTGTGGCTGGTGGGGTGGAAGGGGGCACTTCCAGAAGTAGGTCATTCACACATCAGAAGTGATGTGTGCATCATGATGCTCACACATAACCAGCAAGCATTCACTCCTCCAGAGAGAATTATGAGCATCTAATAAGATACCTCACACAATTGTCATGGGGGTGACAAGGTGAATGGAGGTCTATTGTGGGCTTCTGAGGGGACAGATGTTCTTTTCACGGGGGCTGCATAGCACCTTGTTCCAAGGCAGGTGGTGTTTCTCAACAGACTTTTTGGAAGTTGAGATGAGACAAGAATACACAGCACCACCCAGGCTCTGCCATGAGAGTGCAGTAATGTCATACACCACACAGGCCGCTACTCTGTGGCTCATTTGAACTTGGTCTGGTTTAAGTGGCCTGAAAGGGCTGGGGACTCTACTGGCACTTGTAACTTTGCAAAGATGTATAAGAACTTTCATACAGGATCCTTTGGTGGTACCCCATCCCAAGTGAATTGAGAATGCTGGAATAGTGGGGAAAACCGATCTTGTGAAGAAGAGAAAATGGAAGAGCCTAGGATAAGTGGAAGCTCGCTGCCGACAGCAGGTGAAGAGGGGGTGTAGTCACCTATGGGGTGGGGGATGTGCCAGCAGACTTCAGTCTGTAAGACCTGTGTGATGCTTGCTGGAACAGTTGGCATTAGATAAGTGCATGAGAGTGAGATTCCAGGATCTATAGTGAATGCCAAGGTGTCCTCTGTAGAACTGTCATGAGCAGCCCAAAATTCACTGGAACATGCAGCTTTCTTCATTTCTTTTCTGCATGTAGTTAGGATGGAGCACCTTAACTACCTCATACAGAAGGAAATATAAGAAAAAACAAAAATATAAGTTTGTCACACTCTGTGTGGACAGTCCCATTTTCTTGCAGCCTGGCCATCATATATTGCTATGCACCTTGTAGAACTAATAATAGGTGATGCTTTTGGAGATATGTGAGCAGTCTTTCTGTACCAAGAACATGCCATGTGGCTACAGCTTGAGTTACCAACATCAGACTCATGAAAGCTATATGGGAACAGGGGGCTGGCTACCTATGCTCAAGGAAGGTAGTGCTCTAGGTTAGGCAGACTGTGTGGTCTTCATGGTTCTCATGACCAGGGGCATGGCTTTTCTATCATCATGATGGATCGTGCCTGACACCTAACAAGTGGCCAGTGTTGTCACCTCATCTTAATGACTCAATACCTAAAGGTGGAAGACGGAGGGAAAGCCTACTTTCTGGCTGAGTGTATATGCATTCCAGACATGGGCAGTACTGAGTAACTTGTTTTCTTTGTTTGTTTGTTTTGTTTTTTAAGACAGGGTTTCTCTGTGTAGCTCCTGGGCTGTCCTTGAACTGACTCTGTAGACCAGGCTGGCCTCAAACCCTCAGAGATCTGCCTTCCTCTGCCTCCCCAGTGCTGGAATTAAAGACATGCATCACCACAATCCAGCCTGTGACTTGGTTCTTTAAACATAGTGCTCTCCACAGTTGGTGTCATATACTGTCTGTGGCATGTGCAAACATATGCCCAGATGGGGGAGAGGAAAAAGGGAGAGATTTGAGATTATTTTTTATTAAAAAAGACTTCTCTTTGTCATCAAAAATACTACTAATCAAATTAATGTGGGCAATGTAAGGTGGATGGGGTGCATTGCCAGTTTCATGTAAAACACGGCGTCAGTATTCTGTGGATTCACCAAGAGAAGGATGTTCTTTGAAAGAGAGTGGCCAGAGGGGTCAGAGTAGGGATAAGAGTAAGTGGGGTAGGGGGGAGAAGAGAAGGGCAGAGTAATGAGGATGGTGAAGTAAAGACCTTTACCAGTCCTTGATGGTCATTTTCCATATGCACACCATGCAAATGCCCTCATCCCAAACACCAACATGTGTAAACCAAGCTCAGAGAAGTCACACAATTTGGACATGATCCCATAGAAGATACAACAACTAGGAACACTTTTTATGGTAGCTTCACTTCAAGCTCCACTTCACACATCAAAACACATCACAACCTACACCACTGTCAATTCAAAGTCAAGACTAGCTCATGTTACTCTATGACTGGTGTCTGGAAGTTGTAGGAAGCACTGCTTCCAAGCTGGAGCTGGATAGTGTAGGCCTGTGATGCTTAGTATTCCAGAGGCTGAGGCAGAACTGCAATCACAAGTTCAGACCTGCCTGTGATACACAGTCAGTTCAAGGCCAACCCAGAAAACTTAGTGTGACTCTCTCAAAAAACAAACCAACCAACCAACAAGCAAAAAACCAACAACAAAAACCAAACACAATTACAGGCCAGGGATGTGAGGCAGTGATTAAGAGCTAACTTAGTGGTGAGAGAACCTCATTACCAAAAGAAAAGAAAAGAAAAGATAGAGAAGGAGAATGAGGAGCAGGAGGAGGAGAAGCAGAAGAAGGAAGAAGAGGAGGAAGAGGAGGAAGGAGGTAAAAAGGAAAGGAAGGAGAGGAGGGAAAGGAAAGAGAAAGAGAAGAGGGAGAAGAGGAGCAGGAGGAGGAGGAGGAAGAAGAAGAAGAAGAAGAAGAAGAAGAAGAAGAAGAAGAAGAAGAAGAAGAAGAAGAAGAAGAAGAAGAAGGAGGAGAAAAAGAAGGAGGAGGAGAAGGAGGAGAAAAAGAAGGAGGAGGAGGAAGAGGAAGAAGAAGAATCTCCATTAGGGAAGAACTTTGATTTGGTTTGGATGTGGAAATATGTTCTGCAACTCTGCCATATCTCAGCAAAATCCTTCTGCAAGGGCACATTCAACGCCGCCCCGCCCACACACACACAGTGAAAGACTTAGAGTATGGCAGAGGCTCACAGTATTCGTGAGTTTTTGACACAAGCTTCAAACCCTATGAATGCCTGGTATGAATAATGATTTTGCTAACTAGGAAGGAGCCAGGGACGTACCTGGAATTGTCTATTGAGCAAATTAAGGACCACCTCCAATTAAGAAGTATATCTTTCTGGCTCTGATTCTCTAGTTTCCCCCACCTCTCTCCCACTCCCTGCCTCCCTGTCTTTCCTTCACAGGGATATGTGTACAGTTATTAATTTATATAGTTGTAGAATCAATGGCATGCATTTTTTTAGGAAATAGAAACTTGATTTTTATTTTAAAAATGTTTTCTTTTTTTGTTCTTTTATTAGTCCAAATTAGGAACAAGCTTGTTTCACATGCCAATCCTTTCTCCCTCTGCCTCCCCTCCCCCCAACATCCCACCTGCCCCTAACCACCTCTCCTCCACTCCCCAGGGAGGGTAAGGCCCTCAAAAGGGGATCCCCAAAGTCTACAATGGTATACATTTTAAATGAAATTTGCTGAATTTAGTATGCATTCTACACATTTCAATTTTTTTAGAATATTTTGCTTTCATAAATACAAATTAGTAAAATATACATAAGACTTATGAGTGTCCTCAGTGTAAAACATGATAAAATACAAGTACTTCCAAAGATGGTGTGATGCAGACTTTGATGTGTCAGTCTAGGTGCTTATGAGAAGCTTGACCCCATTGAACTGGGATTTCAGCTTTTAATTTATGAGATAAATCATGTAAATTATCAAATTCTGTTGCATAAACATGTAAAACTGAGAATTTGCTTAAATTATATGAGCCAGTTTTAATGAATTGTATCTAAATGACCATATGAAAAATTCCCCCTCCCCAACACCTCACACCCCCAAAGAACAGAACTGGGTCTGATGACTCGCTGATAGAGTTGTACAGGGATCTTGGGTGAGACCCAGCCACTGTTACCCTGAATGAATGAGTGAGTGATTGAGAATGAATAAATGAATGAATGAGTAAGTGAATCAAGCCATGAATGCCCTAATGAAGGTGAATGCAGATGGCCATGACTTACACAGGCTAAATTAGTCCTTCCTACTCTAGGCAGGGAGACCCGGTCTTCTTGGCCGGTCTTAGACATACCTCTATTTTCTTCTAGAAATGCACAGGCTGCGTCCTTTGTTACCTTGCTTTTCAAGGCAACCGAATTAGGCTAAGCAACACAGTTCTGGCTAAAGTGTGATGATGCTTCGCTTAGTGAGGACAGTAGTGATGACAGTTGTTCACACCACTCCCCTGCTCCGACAGTGTGACTCAGCAATTTCTATACCCATCCAGATCATGCATACATAATCACAAGCAAACATATTCAGACAGTTTTCTGGATTCCAATAAAATACAATTAATAACTCATTCAATGTGTCATAAGTGCTTCATCAACTTTGGGTAACAAAAGGAAGAAGATGCATTACTGTATTTCTTCATAAATGGTAGGATTCAGAAAATGTATGTTTTCATCAGCTTAAACCCTGTGAATAGCCAGGAAATCAAGGGGGGAAATCAGATAGGAATTTTGGGTAAAATGAAAATAAATTTAAGTTATGCAAATTAAGATGGATGATTAAGTTGAAAGATAGGACTTATGAATTCTCTCTAAAATTTATCTGACAGTGGGTCTTGACTAGTTATTTCTGGTTTTCCATTTTCAGTCTTATCCCTGGGCAGTCAGTAAGATTTCGGCATTTCCTGTTCTCTGAGTGCATGGTATCAGAGAAAAGTAAGGGTGGTATTTTTCAGAGTTAATGCACCAGCTGGCCTTTGGCCTGTGCTATAAACACACCTTGAAGCAGCCACCAGGAGGCAGCAGTTTTGCTTGTTCTCCTTCAGGAGCAGAAAATGTATCATACCCATCACGTACGTATTTTAACAACAGAAACAACCAAATGTGCTGTTGAGCCATTATCAACACCCTGGCTTAATTACTAACTGATGGGATTGTGATCATTCTAACACTGGCCCTGGACAACACAGTGTGAATCTTTGGAGCTACAGATTCCAGTCACTTTAGAGATGAAATGCATGAGTCCAGAAGGACAAAGCTATATCTAGTTTCATTCTCAGAGTAAATCCCCACAAAAAGAGCTCGAGACACTGAAATACAACTCAGTTAAATGCAGAGAGGACTTCCACAGCTTGTACAGCTTACACCAGGAAATCTGGACATTTAACTCTACGACTCATCTGTTTGGAAAATGAATATTCATGTCCGTGATAAAATAGGTCAGTGCACAGATGAAGAACCCTTTCGGTTTTGCCTATCAGATGTGTGTTTCTAGCCCAAATCGTTTCAACTGACCCAAAACCTGACAAATATGTTCATACAATATGTTGAAATGGAAAGCTAGCAATTTGCCCTTGCATTGTACATTTTGCTTTGTTGTCAGGGTTCTTGAAATAAGGGTATTAGTAAATTTTATTCAATAACAAATGATATCAAGACCAGTGGCAGGATAAAGATCTGTGGCACGGTGCTGACAATGGTGAGAAGTTTTAAAATTCTGGATCTGAAATGAAAACAAAAATGGGCTGAAAATCAGAGAAAACTATAGCAAGTGAAGACTATCCCCATGTAAACAATGTAACATCCACAACTAAGCAGGCAATTTTCCTCCTATTTCTTTACAGAAAAGGGGGAAAAAAGGACAGAATAAAGCAAACATCAATTTCATATTGAAATAAGCATATTATGGCAACATATACAAACTCAAATATTGATCAAAAGATAGGGGAGGGGCATTCAAGAAGGTAACTAAAATAGTTATTATTTTTATTTATTTATTTTTAAGATAGGGGTCCCCTTATAAGCCAGGCTAGCCTTGCTCTCTCAATCCTCCTCCCTCAGCCCCTTGGGTGCTGAAATTGCAGATGTGTGTTACCACTCTTGTCTTGGGAATAGATTTTAACATAACTATTCTACAATCTAAATAAGAAGATGATCTTATCATTTTATCTTCTCATTGCTAAAGATATTGTGAAAACAATTCAAAAAATCTACCTTTTCCTTGAATTCTGGTTGTAGCTTGCCTTGATATGACATATTTTCATTCTCCCTCTCTCTCCACCTCCTCCTCTCCCCCTCCCTCCCTTTCTCTCTCTCCACACATTTGGCCAGATTCTATTTCCATTGTCTTATTACAAAGCACCTTCTGCCTGTTTTCCTCACACATGAATTGAAACAACAAACAAACAAAGCTCACTGCTTGATACATGCATGAACACTTCTAATTCTCTGTTGAGGGTGAGGTAGGACCCCTTCCTCAAGAATGTTCTCTTGTGTCACTGACCTGTGAGTCAAACAACTGACAGTAGTGACTGCCCAGAGGTTTTGCTCACACTCTGATTTAGCAGTAGAACACCAAGCTGTAGATTTCACAGGCAGGGAGCTGCTGCAGACTCAGAGTGGGAGAGCATGCGTATGACATTATAATGGGAAGTAATCGGTGCTGGTGAAAATGCAGTTCAGTTATATTCTTGTGGCTATAAGAACCTTGTTATTATTTAAAATCATCATGAGTCAGAAAACCCTGTTGTATTTTCCAACGTGAGAAAAATAATTGCTCAATATCTATCTATTAGCATGTGTAAAGAAAGAGACTCCAGAGACCATACAATGCTGAGAAGCCACAATTCAATTTCCTGGCCTGACATGCTGCCTAAAGACATCTGTCACTATTGGACTCTGCAATCATAAAAATGTGCCCTTCCAAGTAACATGCAAAGTATTTCATCCACCCAACATCACAGGTCTCATGTGGGTACATATGATGCATGCTGTATGTGTGTATTCTCTGGGCATGTTATTTCTGATTTGTTGGGACAAAATGGATGAAAAGGGATAGAATGAATAACTCAACAACACCGGAAGTTCTTGGAGGTCGCTGCTGATACTTCTGATCTAGTTGGAGATCAGATCCTCTCCCTCTCTGCTTCCTTCCTTCCCACAGAGCATAGATACTGGGTATTTTCAATTAGGTTGCAGCACACATGTAATATTTTTCTCAGTATCTTCTTCATAAGGCATAATGAAACCATCTAGGTGATATAAATAATATTGTAATGAGAGGTTCTTTGTCCCAGCTGGTCCTGCTGACACCCTTCAGCCCCAAATAAACACATAGATGCTATATTAATTATAAAACTGTTGGCCAGTGACTAGGGCTTCTCACTGGCTAGCTCTGTCTTAATTATTAACCCATTTCTATTAATCTATGTATTTCTAGGTGGTCTTATCTTACCAGAGAAGAGTCCATACCTGTTATTCCTTTGGCGCCCTACATGGTGACTGTTCTAGTGGGCTCCCTCTGCCTACCTTTCCCAGAATTCTCCTTGTCTCCTAGTCCTGCCTATCTTCTTGCCTTATTGGCCAACAGTGTTTTATTCATCAACCATTTAGAGAAATATATATATATATATATATATATATATATATATATATATCCCCACCATAGTACTGATGCTCTTAAGACTTGCTGGGATTAGTTGAGTCCTGCACCACCACTGACCTCTGGGCTTTGATTGTATTAGCTGCTCTTTGATAATGGAAATGAGGAGCTGTATTTTCCACCAGCCAGCTATTTTTTAATACTATTTCAGACTTCTACAGATTCCCCCATGTCCAGCATTGTGCCTTGGTCTACGTGTAGATGTGAGTGGGTTTGTGATGGTGGATGCCCTTCTGTGTATATATGTTTCTCTTATTGGTTGATGAATAAAACACTGATTGGCCAGTAGCCAGGCAGGAAGTACAGGCGACGCTACCAGATGAGGAGAATTCTGGGGAGAGACTGAAGAGAGAAGCTGCCAGAGAGACACTATGTAGCTACCTGGAAGACAGGACAGCGGGTATTCTCAGGTAAGATAAGGCCATGTACAAACACATAGATTAATAGTTATGGATTAATAATTAAGAGAGAGCTAGTCAGTAAGAAGTATGAGCCATCAGCCAAACAGTTTATATTTAACATAAGTCTCTGTGTGTTTATTTGGGATTGAAGGGCAGCAGAACCAGGTAGAACAGAAACTCTATCTGCAGGTTTGAATGTCACATGCCACCATTTAAGGAACAATGTGTACATGAGCCCTAAGGAGCATTCTTGGGAAAACCCGGCTTGTCGAAATGATTTTAAAGCAACATAGCAATGATCTTCTATGACTGTAGATCATCAGATCAAATGATCTTGACAATCTCATTGCTACAGTTTGAGCCATATGTTTTTCTGAAACATCATGTCTATAACTCCAGGCTATGCTGGACTGGTGATTTTCTTGTCTTGATACACAACAAAATAGGCACTTTAAAAAGCAATCGACATTTCCCCCAGTGCATGCTACTCTTTATATGGTGAGACTGACAACAAAGTGGAAAAGAATACATGCTGAAGAGACAACTCCTTCAAGCAAGGAAGCACCAGCATTTAGTCTCAGTATGTGTTGCAGGACTGTGTGTACGTACTTGTGTTATTTGAGATTCAGTTGGCAATACGAAACTCACAACACTTTTTGTGTGGACAAAACAGCCATCTACATGCCAGCAAAAAGAGCTATAATCAAGTTGACCAGGATTTTGCTGATGCTAGGTGTTGGCAAAGTCCCCTGTGTGGAGGCACAAGCTCTTCTTGGTGTGTGTGGTACTTCACAGCATAACTAATGAAAACCATCCTCTTGACTGACTGGTTCATTTCATTAGTGTCCTTGGAATGTATGCCATGAGAAAAACATAAACCAGACATGTCGGCTAGTAGACTGGCACCACTATTGATTATTGATGAATGTATTAAGTCTACAAGTAAATTTAGAGGCACAGTAACAGTGCGGGTTGGTCCCAACAAGGGCTGAGGACAGCTACCATCTAATACAACCTATTTGGAAAACAAACTGAAGACATAACAAAAGGGATATTTGAGCCTGGAGTTATGCATGTGCTTTCAACTATTTCTCAGAGATGGCCCCTCTAGCTCAGCGACATGGGACTGCCAGACATCTCTTGTAGCAAACCCTGCATATCAAAGAGGGAGAAAACTTAACTCCTAGGGTAGTAGGGGGGTAAGAGAGAGGAAGGGAAGAAAGGAAGTCCTGTTACACAGCAGACAGAGGCTGGGAAGTTCCATGCATAACTCTGCTCTATGGTCCATGAAGTGTGTTCTCTTGACACAAGGATCTCTCACATGTCAAAAACATTCCTTCAGTCATTTAGAGCTATTCGAGTTGTTACTTGATTCAATGTCAACCACTTAAGCAAGTTGAAGGGGCTAGAGACTATAAATTGGTGATGCTCCTGGCTGCATGCCAAGCCCACTGAACCCCATTTAGCCCAAGAAAACTGATAAGCTTCTGTGGCTAAAACTACCAACTCCATAGTAGCCATATTTTGGGCTGTTGTGTAGAATTTCTATCATTGTTTTGCCTTATACTTCCAGTAGAACATTATCCGTATCAGAAAGGGTTCAGATACAATACAAGTTGTGCTTTAGACACAGGCAACCAAGAATTTTTAAACTATACCAGCCCTAAGTGAGCCTATTTATTTCAAGTTTCATTTAAAACATTAAAAATGAGGGAATACCTTCTATGCTGATGTAAAATCAACACCAATCATGATGATGGGAGGGCCATGCTAGGGAGAAGTGCTCTGGGGTGGGGGCTATCTCCTGAGCACTGGGGAGTTTTCATTATGTCAGTCTGTGATGAGAGAATTCTAGAACCTTTCTCACACAGGGGGATGTGTAACACCTACAATATAATTAGGTACTCAAAATCTGTGTATACTTTAAAGTGCTTTATATAACTGTTATTGTGCATCAGGGGACGCCTTTGGCTCAGCTGCTAACCTTTTCATAGCAGAGTTCAAGAGTGTGAGCAAGGTGTCCACTGGTGATGCCAAGTGGATAAGGAATGGGAAGTAAAGCTTGTTTATTGAGAGGAGGCTGCACACCGTGCCCATGGAACATTCATAGTCTCATCCCTGGTGTTAAATCAATTCCCCTCTCCACACCCTGGCTCAGAGCAGGGTCATTAAGAAGCTGGCTAAGAGCTTAATTGGGTTCTGAAGGAGGTTTCTCCATTAACATTAATTAAGGTCTCTCTGGGTACAAGAAAGCACATCCACCAGGTAGGGCTTCTGGGTTCACATCTCTTCCCATCTCTGACTCTACAGAACTGTGGCTTATTTTTGTTTTTGTGTTTGCCTAGATTTCAAAGGAAGCTTCTGATGCCTGAAAGGACCAAGGGTAAAGAGACTCCTTGTACCTGCATGAAAGTCTTGGCAAATGGCAGAAAAGCTGTCCTTGCTCATCTGTGTTTGATCTTGACAAGAGAGACAAGGAATTGTGGAGAAACAATGTGGTGGCTGCTGCCAAGTGCAGCAGTTGCCTCTTGTGGAGGAGCCACCATCTATGTTCATACACGGGGGCACTTCTGAGTTAACGTCAGTATTGTGAGTATATTAATCTTATTAGATGGAATCAAACAACATTCCTGATATTCAACCCTTTTTGGCTAAAAAATAAAAATGAAAAGTTCATGTGACTCAATATAATAAATTCAAGAAATTCTCATTTTAAATGGAAAGTAAAAATGTAATCTCCTTAGAAAATATGGAGAGTCTTTTTTTCCCCTCTCCTTCCTGCAGTCCCTCAAACTCCAAAAGCAATTCTGTGTGCACAGGAGCAAGAAGTGTAACGTTAAATCCACCAATTTTATTCCTGTGAACCTGACAGAGCAAGATGTGCAAGCCTTTTGTATATGTGAATACACTGCACATACTGACATTGTATTTGCCCATAAGCGTCTTCATCGTTTCTTTGACTTTCAACATATATAAAGCAGTAGAATTACATAGGAAAATTACGAAATTCATGATAATAAATATTTATTGCTTGCCTAGTAAGCACTGGGAGGAATACAAAGAAGATATGAGCCAGAAAATTGGGAGAATACAGAGAAATATGATGAGAGAGAGAGAGAGAGAGAGAGAGAGAGAGAGAGAGAGAGAGAGAGAGAGAGAGAGAGAGAGAGAGGGAGAAAGAGAGAAAGAGAGAGAGAAAGGGAGAAAGAGAGAGAGAGATGATAGAGAAATAACTCTCTCTACACATTCTAAAGCAGACATTGGAATCACAGTGGTAACTGTGGAGGGCCAGGTCCATGACTTTGCGATGAAGCTTAAGGAGTACTGGTTTTGATAAGAAAAGTTGACAGTGTAAGTTTTATAAGTGATTTTACTCTGTTTGCGCTAATAGTGAGAATGGGAGATAGAACTCATGGTCTAAAACCAAATGATAAGACACAGGCATCTTTTAATAAAATTTACACACTCTTCAGTTGTTTTCATATTTATGTCATTCCCAATTCCTTTTTATTTGGACATTAAAAAGTTGCATGGGAAACATATTCCAAAATGGAGCCACCAGGTGATGGCACTGTTAATGGTTCATGCAAATGATGTCATCTCTCCTACCCTCTATCCCTCCACCAGGTCGCCTTTGCTGTGAATAAGTGAGAGAATTTGAAGTTGCTTTATTATCAGACTAGAACAAATTAGACATGCCTTAACATGGAAAACATCACCAGACAAAGTCATGTTCCACATTCTTTAGTTCCTTATTCTTCTCTAAGCCCACACCTGGTGGTCACTGAGGGCTCTTCCCCAGGTCTTCTGACTGTAATTTACAAAAGACACGGGGAAGGATGCTATCTCTGCCCTACAGGGAGCCTCAATATTTTTCTGGGATCCCAAGGTTCAGATCAGTGTATTTGAAACTGAGAACCTGAAAACGTGAGGTCCAAGAGTGGAACTGGAAAGGTCCAGATGGACTTATAGACCTGTCAAATCCCTCCCCAGGGTGACTGAACAGGTATCCTCAACAGCTTCCATGTTTTATCCAATGAAACACTCTAAGATTTTTAAGTACTTTTAAATCTTCATTTTCTAGTAGACTTCAGGATGGTTGGGTGTCAAAGAAATGTGTTAAATCTATTAGAAAAATTAGGTCTCTCATAATAAACAAACCCTGATTAACTAAATTTAAACCCTTATAAAGAAAGTCTGGGGAGAGTGGGGACCTGAACTGTGTGTCAGCCCTGCAAATCACAGCAATTTCCTCTTCTGTAGTCATCGTGACGCAAGCATCAGGAAACAAAGCCAAGGTAATGAAGGGCATGCTGGCAGCTCCTGCCATGGGTTCTGGCATGGCATTTGTGCACTCAGGCCAGGCAGCTCAAAGCCAGGGGCATATGGAGCTAATCAGTGAAGCTGCCTGGAAAACTTGTGTCTGGGAGTAGCTAGCCCAGACACCAGCCCCATCTTGGAGGGCATAGAAAGTAATGGAGATCTCAACTCTGGAGAGAGGGGAGTGAAAATGTCCTCCCATCGTTCTTTGTGGTTCTAAGCTTCTAGACCCTTAGTTATGCAGGTAGGGAGTCTTACAGCAAGAACAACATCATCTCCTCACAAATCCTCACACCAGACCCTTAGTTATGCAGGTAGGGAGTCTTACAGCAAGATTGAAACACACAGGCTGTCCTCAAGTACCCCGTGACTCTACTTTCCACACTGTTTCTTTGTGTCAACTCTGAAAGGACTTTTTTGATCCATGCACATAGGAACTGGCATAAAACAACTACAATAGTTAATTGGACAAGGATTTTGTTCTATTCTGATTTTTGAATGGGGACCTATGTAAGAGCAGAACTATTTCCTGGATCATCATTTCTCTATCATGAAGATTGCACAAACCAACAAGAATATGGGAACCCAGAAGCAGAGGAAGGTAGAACATGCTGGAGTCAACAGAACCCAACCAAGACTCCACCACAAGCTTTTATCCTTTTGTCACTATCTTATAGCAATGACAGATTGTAAGTCTGAAGAAAAGGTATTTGTGATTTGCTCTATGGGAAACTATGAACTAACTCCTTTAATAAAAAGTATGTAGGTATCACACTCCCCAGTGTGGGGCCACTGATTCCTAGTCTTTTAATCTCCACAAGATCTTGAGACAAATTCTCTTTGGTACTAAAATAGAACTCTGAGGTGGAAACACCCTCACAGATCATTACTGCTAAGATTTGGGGGAACTAGGAGGACAAAAATATATGTAAGCAGTTTGCTTACAGAGTTCCAAAGGTTTATTTCTGTCTGGCTGTGTTGCCTGTTACATAAGCAGATCTTAGGCAGGAAGAACAGAGGCAGAATCGATAGCAGCTAAATTGAATTCAGTACCGGCACAGCTTCAGTTACCACCCAAGGCCATGGAGCAAGAGGGGGATAGCAGGAGGGTGGGGGTGGCTAAGAAACAGACAGAGGGCTCATTACTCCCTACTTTAATTACCAAATAATGAAGTAAGCAATGATTTTATCTCATTGTATTAAGACGACCACATGCTACAATTGAAATGGAAATATAGAATCTGACGTAATTTTAGGAATTAGTTTTCTATCATATCTTCTACCCAATGCAAACCCCAAATCCTTTGTATATTTTCTTCTCTAAAGCTCTTTGTCTAAAAATTGGCATTTGAGAATGCACATAACTCTTAAAGACAAAGGAAATTCAGGAAACAGAAATTTTAAAATACAGCATTGAGCCAAGTGTTCACAATTTTAAGAGTATACTGCAAAACATATGCATAAAACTTAAGTAATTTACACCACTGTTATTGTTAATTCTCAGATAGAATGAGAAAGTGGGCAATCATTAATTCCCCCAGTCTTTGGAGAAATTGGAACGGAGTGCACTCAGATTATATAACCTTGTTATGGGTTTTAATCACTTGGATTTCTTCTGTTCCTGCCTAGCTATTATTACATGAATAATCACATTACTACACAAATTACACAAGTAATGGAAAAGCCATAAGAAGCAAGTAGTATAGTGCTGAAAAATATTTGCTATGCTTTTCGGCACTCAGAGCTTCAAAGGAGAAATTAAAAGTAGAGGTCATTACTGTGTCTTAAGTGGAGCCAGAATGGGGGCATGGTTCTGTCTGTCCTTCTGTTTTTAAGAGTGACAGACATTTTCTTCCAGCTACTGTCTCTTTCTTTCCTCTTTCTCTTTATAAATGAGACAAGGTCCACTGTGCTGAACTCAGAGGTTGGGTGAGAGCTCTGGCGAGTTCCCCTCTCCGAGGAAGGGTCCTAGAGTGTCTGCTTGGTCAGGGGCAAGCAGCAAGTCCAGGAAGCCAGTGAGAGATGGTGACCTGCTTATCCTTTCACAAGGTAGCACGTGTCCTTGAGGTGGCAGGATTTTGTGTTCTTTGCTTTAATGAGGATGCTGTTTTTATAAACATCAAAGACAAGCTGGACAGCCAGCCCCAGCAGGCAGGCCATGAGCTTCTGCACAGCCCTGCCATCCACTGGTCTTGTGCTGAGCCACACACAGGGTCAAGTGCAAAGTAGAATAATCAATGTTCCCAAGATGTTTCTGTCCTTGACTAAGAGTCACGTCACGAGGCTGTGCTAACAGCCACTGGAAGTAGTCTCCCCTGGACCTTTGCACAGTGTTTGGCATAGGCAGGGCAGGAAAGGCCACGCTGAGCTTCTTTGTTCCTGAGGAGGTATTTCCAGAGAACCAGCCTCTGACTTCCCTATTTTCGGTAATTACAGTTTGACTGATTGACAGTCAGAATCCATTCCTTGGATTTCAGACAGGCAAGCTGACATGAAAATCTGTATCCTGTGCTTGCCTGAATGCTAACAAGCCACAGTAAGGCTCCCATACACTCTTCCTCTCCACTTCCTTGTCAATGATTCCCATTTAAATTAATCCCCACTTAGCCCTTCCTCTCAGTGTGCAGGCCTGAGAATAGCCATCACATCTACCTTTCAGTTCTTATACTTTTCCTGTTTAGCTTTGCTAATTAGTTTAATTGGCCAGTGGACTAAGCCACTAGTTACCACATAACTGACCAGAATTCGCCACAGAAATCAGCAAAACAAGGAATATCTGTTATCAGAATGCACTCTGTCTGTCAATTATTTTGTTAATAATTTCACCCAATTGGAATCCTCCTGTGCCTGAATAAAATAATTCAGGTTTGCAAATACCAACTTCTGTTTCAAGATTGAATGCGTACCACATCATGTAATGCTTGCTTTTGTGCTGCAGGGAAACAGTTGCATGAGCACTTCCAATCAAATGGTTTCACAAAACGATGACAATTACATACACTTAGAGTGGTTCAGAACTATGCACCGAGTGGTTGAGTTATTCGGTGCAGATTTGGTTCACAAAATGCAAGGGCTCCTTGTATCAGCTTCTGTGTTTTGGGGCTGAGTTCAGGAACTTCTTTTACTATTGTGGAAGATGAGGTCACCTTCTAAAGTAAACACACAAAAGAACAACACAGAGCCCAAATGTCCTGCTTCTGTTCACTGTCTCTCAAAGTTGCCTGGGTACAGTTTGTAATGGGTAGGTGCCCACCTGCTAGTGTTCTCACTATTCCTTGCCTATCTGATCAGGATGGTAAGGAAGGCTAGTGTGAGCAGACAGAAGTCCCCGAAGCCTGATGAAGGTCACTGTCCATCTGTGTACATTACCTTATCCTGTTGTGTGGAGAAGGGATGTGGGTGGGGATGAAGAATGGGTGCTATGCAGACTTTCCTGGACTATGAACAGTAAGGCTTTTACTCTGCTGAGGGTTAACTTTAAAATGGGCCAGGGAGATGCCTGGGCCAAAAGCCAGTCTTTTCAACTCCTCTGAAGGTCCTTGAGGGTAAAAGGTCGACAGCAACATGCTTTCCTTACTTGGCAGATATAGCAGAAATTCTGGAAAGATACCTCCATTTTGAAAGTTAGAACCCAGGCTTAAGGGGGACATGTTTCTCATCAGTACACATCAAAGGGGCAGAGCAACTGCAAAACCCCTTCCCACTCAACTTAGCCATGTCTATCCAGATAATCAATTGCATTCCTGTGATAAAAAACAGTATACATATTACATTATATTTGTTATATATCTGTTATTTTTCTACTTTTTGTTTTTATGCAGGTAATTTTTGTAAATAAACAAAATTCCAAATATAAAAATTATAAGGAAAACTAATTGTCAAGTTAACTCTTTTATGATGACAGAAGGATGAATATTTGATTAGGTTCTGGAGGCAGAACTGGATAGAACTCATCTGAAACATAGCTTTAGAATAAGGATGTTAACCAACTGAGCCTGAAGGAAAATGGAGACATCTTAGAAGTGCTCAGTGCCCTAACTTCTCAACTGTATTATAATTACCTCAATTACACCCTGAAAAGACTACGTAAGAGGGAAAATCATGAACTATATGAACCGTAGGTTCAGATTTGAGATAATCTGGGAGCTGTCCAGCTATACACTAGAGGCAAAGTATGTAATTCTGTGTATGTGAGCATGTGTGTAAATTTTTGTCCGCAACTATAAACTGTGATGTACAGGTTTATTATCTCTAACCCAGAGGATTGTGGAATTTATGGGTTAATGGCACAAGAAAGGGTTCATTTTCCAGAATGTTCTGAACTATGTTCAAGAGAGTTTCTACATGTTAGGTAGATATTCCTTGTTGCTAAGGTCAAAATTATGAAACACGGAGTCAGCATAGCACATCATAATGTATTCAGGGTGTGAGGTCACCACTGGCTGCCATGTGACAGTCACTTAACTCCTGAGCACCCCCTCTTCCTCCCACTTTGCTCAGTACCCTTAGACTAAGAGCTGGTACAGGAGAGGGAAAATGGTCCTGCACCGCTGCTCTCCATGGCAGGGGGCTTGAAACTGCTCAGGTGACTGTCAGATCAGCTGTACTGAGAGGCTGTGCTAGGCTCTGCTGTTAAGGATGGCCCTGCCTTAAGGAGCTCTCAGTCACCAGGGAGTGAGATAAGGAAAATAATGACTTCATTGTAAAACACAGAAAGGCGTCTTCTCCAGCATATGTAGCCAATGGTGAACTGGTTGTTGATGCCTCATGTAGTTCATTTCCAGAGCTAAACTAAGGACAATCATAGGTTGTGACCCTAGGACTTGGGAGGGAAGGAGCCTTCTAGCCAGACAAAGAGCAACAAGAACATCTTGGACACAGCACTTTCAACAGTGAGAAACATAGCAAGGCATCTTCAAGGGAGCCAGGAAGACAATCAGAGGTTTGCTGGTAACACCTATTATTTGGTGGAAATGGCCTTATGATTTTCCCCCAAGAAACACAGGCTTTTTCCATATTTAAATAGGAATCACAGGAAAATACAGCATGCCAGGAAAGGGGGACCTTATCCAGAGATATTTTAGTTAGATGACTTGAACAGCTGTGTGGGGGATGGATTTTAATGTTGCACGATTATGGAGAGAGAAATAACACGCAGTGTTCCCACAGAGAGAGATGAAGGCCTGTATGAGGATGGAGGCATCAGGGATGAGGCGGGATGAGGGGGATTGAAAATTTGCATTAGGTAAATAAACACAGAAAAGGGGACTGAATGGATGTAGAAGACAAAAAAAAAAAAATAGAGGATATTACCCAGAACACTGTAATCCACTTTCTAGGGCTGTAAGAGCTAATTTCTAAATTTCACTCTCTGGGTTCTTGAAGCTGGAAATCCAAAGCCAAAATGCCAAGCCTGGACACACACTTGCAGTGTAGGAGAGACTGCCCTGGCCTCCTCAGCCCCCAGAGCTGCTGGCAAGCCTCTGTGACTCTCAGGCTGCACCTGCATGCTCCAAATGGGGTCTCTGTCGTGTCACTTGATAGTCCTCTCTGTGTGTTGTCTTTGTTGCCTCTTCTCTTTGTCCATACACCAGACATCAGGATGAGGTCCACTCCAATGGCATCACCCTAATTTTATTACAAGTTCAAGGATTTCTAAGTCCAAATGAGGTTGCATCACAGACTCCAAGGATGCGGGCTGCAGCATATCATTTGGGAAATACACTTCAACAAACTCCTAATTTGAAAAGGTTAGTGTCATCTGATATGAGAAAATGTTGGAATGAGAAGAGATACCAGCTGAGGACCATAGGAACCCCTGTGGGACACTTTGCATTCAAACTACAAGATTCTCTGACCTTCTGGGACATTTCTGCTTATGACTGGCAGGGGTCTATTTTCCCCCCATGTAAAACATTTCTGTGAGCTTTAGACTCATATTTACCTCTCATTCCCCCTCTTCCTTTCCCATCTACCCAAATTGCCTTGTTAATCACTTCTCATTTAGTAGATGAATTGTTGCAGTGGACCCTTTATATGAGCAGCTATCAAAACCGCTATTTAAGTTTATTCAATAGTATAATCTATTATAAACTCAGGACGGAGTTGTGAGTTTTAATGGTCCAGGCAAGAAAACAGACATTTCTTACAGAAATAGCTTAAAGATTTGTGTCTGAATGATGGGTCTGTTAGGAACCTGGGCAGAAAAGACACAAACCACATAGAAGGATTTAATTGTTGCAGAGGAACAAAAGGATAGAAATTTGCCTTTACCTTGAAGCTGAAAAAAAATAAACCTAAATAATTAAAGAGATTTCAGTGTGTTTCAATGATACCAACCTGAACTCCTCGGTTGAATTGGATTTTAACTCTACCTCAAGTCATTTTTCCTTCATACAATCTTGGTTATTTTTCTAAATATGATTTCATTGTTGGCTTTCTTCTGTGTGGGCCACGGACTTACAAGCAGCTAGATCTGGGAGAGATGTGGCATGACACAGAGCCAGGTCAGAAATCTGGGTTTCTATCTATAGGTTGTGGTCTCTGACATTTATTTTATTCTCCATTCAGGACTAAAGGCATTGCCTCATCCACTTGAACTTTGCTGCTCCAAACACAAAGTAAGTATTTGCCCTGCCTTCCCCCTCTGATGCTCTGTGGATGACTGAAGGGCACCTTAGTCAAATGCAGGAATAGTCAATATCTTTGAAAAGACAGCAGGGCCACCTGAATTGCAAAACCCCACAATATCTTCACCAATCAACATCTAGTTCTCCAACCAAGTGCAGTACACAAGAGAATCTGGAAGACTTTATAATGTGCCTAAGCAATTCTTTACAAGTGTCTGCAAAGCGGCAACAACAATAACCTGAAGTATCTTGACTCCTTCACAGTCAGTGTGAGTTGGGTAACTCCAACTGTGCTGCAGTGTCAGCAATTGTGCCTCAGTTTATCTACAATATAAAAACAGGCCACTGGTGGTGTGGAACCAGCACATTGATTGAAGTTGTGAGGATCTCCTTGTTAATACAGGCCAGGGTCTCACAACAGCACCTGGCACACACATTAGCTGCCTGTATTGTTGAGGCTCTGAAAGCCTCAATTCACACTGTCATTTTTCTCTCTGTGAGAGCATGGTGAGTGGTCTACAGGGATTTGGTGGAGAGGTTCCCTCCCTCTTGGGAGACATATCAGACATGGAAGGCTTCCCAGCCTGAAAGTGGTAAAGCCCATGGGGAGAGAGGTACCTTGGCTCAGGGTGGGAAGGGCCTGCTGGCATTAGAAGAAGGTGAGAATTATTTTCCAGTTAGCTCCTTCCCACTGTGAAAAGCAACAGCAACAAACCTCCAGATTTTTACACCTTCAGGTGAACGAAACATGAAAATGGTATGTCTACTCACTCACCTTTACTTTAAAAAAGGCCCAACATAGTTTAGATCCCATTTCCTATCTTACATCTACTGTGTGGAAGAGCATGCAGACATTCCCCTGAAGACAGTCACCTTCTGTGAGTCTGGGATTTGTCTCTTCCCCCACCTCCTCCTCTGACTCCTCTCCATACCCTCTTTCTCCTGTAAGCATCCAGTGTCCTCAGCAGTGGCCACAGGCACAGCAGAGGGAGGTGACCCCTTTCTAGGGAGGTCATCCCCTCACCCTCCTCCATGCCCTACAGCAGGTGAGCACACAGCAGGTGCTGTCAGATTGTGACAACCTGGAGGAACAAACTGGAGACAGCACAGAACAGTCAAGCTTATCTGGGACAGCGTTTTCATTTTCTCGGAGTTAGAGAACGGAGGAACCCATTGACCTATCCTTATGGTAAATTCCTTTTCTTACATAATATTTGAAAAAAATAATGAATGATGTGTTTTGAATTAATTTACATCTTTTTAAATTAACCGAGTAACATTATAATTAACACAGAATTCATAACTAATCCTCAGCTATAGCTGCAGGCACATTATTTGTGCCTCCCTGTTTATCCCAAGATCCACTCTGCAGGGTGGCATGATAAACAGAAACAAGATCATGGTAAGAAGAATTCATTTACAACCCCTGCCTCTATTTTGGTGTGACAGTACAAAAGTTGTGTGAACTCTCTGGGTTTTTCTACCTCAATGGGCTGTGTGTGTAGTCTCTTGAGCAAATGGACCAGCACTGCTACCTGGCAATCCTACCTCAGGGGACATAACAAAAATGGTGGTATCCATCCATGGACCACCACCGTGGGTGTAGGTCAAACCATGGGTGCTCTCAGCTACTCCCATCTAAGTGTGAACCCCAGGCAGCCATTCTTACAACAGATAATAGTATGGACCGAATGGCATCACTGTCCCTGTCACACCAACTCTGCTTCTCTGTTGGTACACACCAACTGTCCAATGGCTGCCTCTGTATTCTCATGTGATCATCCTCCTCAGTATCTCCTGCTCTCCGTAGGCCATGTTTTAAATAGGCAGCAGCCCACCCTCATCCCATCCATCTCTATTCACACATGACCATAAATCTTGACATCTCAGAGACAGTCCACTGTTCCTAGATCAATCATCCTGTCTCAGCCTGTGCATAGTCCCATTGTTCCATGTCATAGCAAGACTGCTTTGCTCTATGGATCTAACCACACTGAGTGCCACTGAGGTCTGGTGTTTGACTCCTCATATTTTCTACTGCAACTCTAAACATGTAAGACCCTGGTCTAAGTCAAGGCTGTATCTGTGTTCACCTACTTCTCAATACTGAATCCTGGTCATGGCATGTGGTAGAAACTCAACAAACATGGATGAAGGAAAGGAGCTGAAAATGAATGAAAGAGACATTCATATAGGTACAAGGAAAGAAAGAGACATTCTTATAGGTGCATAGAGCTGTATGGGAGTCATTAGATGCACACATGCTAACCTCCTCCTCCAGTTCCTACCAGTTTTGAAACCTCTTGTCCATAACCTGGAGTGGGGAGTGTGCTATGAATAAGTGTGAATGATAGTCAGGGATTATAACATGAAGGCTGCAGGGAGCAGAGAAGAGAGATCCTCCCTGGGTCCCAAGACTTGTGTTCTGAGCCCTGACTTCACTTTCACTGAAAAGCTGCCCTGTGGCTGGAGAGAGCACTTGTTGCTTTTCCCTTTCCTCCTGTGTCATATTTCAATAATTCCTGGAGGAAAACCCTGGATGAGGTCATGTCGATGCTTCCAAAGTCACAAAAATCATCTCAGACTCAGGGACCATATGAAAGTTGCCTTTTGTGTTGAACTTATCAACCAACAGGCATTATCAAAACCCTTCAAACCACCCGTGCTCTGTTACCTGTCAAAATTAGCAAAGTGATTTCCCTGTGACTGGAAGGGATTTCAAATTCTAGGTTAAATTTTTCCACTTCTCTAGTGACTATTCAATGTCACCGCAAAACCCTGGCCCTGAACACAGTTAAGAGACTTACAGAGGAGGTGTTAATCATATGATCTGCTGGAAAAAGACTGTGGTTGTCTTGAATTCAAAGATGCATACAGTGCACACAGTAGGTCTTTGGGACTGTCAAATATGTCAAATCTGTTTATTTCTCAATCCAGTGCAACATGGGCTTGATCACAATGACCAAGCACATGAACTGAGGCGGCTTGCTTTTCATTTGGAATGCTGGAAAAGATGGATATGAATTTTAGTCTTAAGGTAACTGATTCATTTTCTGTATGGGTAGATGATATTTACTTTTCTGTTGCTATAGCAAAATACCATGACCAAGACAACTTAAGGAAGAAAAAGTCTATCTGGCCTTACTCTTCCAGAGGGATAAGACTTATCATGGTGGGAGAGCATGGCAGCAAGTGACAGGCATGGCTATAGGAACAGGGTGCTAAGAGTTCACACCCTTTACCACAAGCATGGAGTGGAGTGAACAAGCCAGAAGTTGGTGAGGCATGTTCCTTTTTATGAAACTCAGAACCAGTGACATTCTTCTTCGATCAAGATTGCAATCCACAAACTCCCCAAACAGCATCACCAAGTGGTCAGAGCCACTGGAGCACAATCTCATTCAAACCACTGCAGTGTTTTTATTCCTCTAACCAGGATTCTCCATGGTAGTCACAGCCACTGCTTTTGAAGTTGCATGGTCTTGTTTCCATAGTTGAGGCATTTTCTATCCTGCTTTAGCTGACATATCCCAATTCCATAAAGAAACACAGTTCTGATCACAGATAGTATCTACCGGATAGCACCAAAATTTGCCTTCCTGTTTTGCTTAGGTTGAGTATGTGGTAAGAGCTACATCTGTTTTTTAACTGGCAAACAGGTGATAGCAGACACACAGGTATGTTTTTTTTTCCCATTTCTTATTTAACTATGATATAATGTCCTACCTAACAAATAAAAGTTAATGTTTCTTATGTGAAAAATTACCATTTTCCAATTTAACACTTTTAAATTTATGAAGTATACTCTGTAATAACTAGAGTTAGGCCAATTAATTTTGTGGTACCAAATAAAAAATCTGCATTGGACATGACAGTGTGCAATAATTTTGCTCCTCGATATAGCTTTGTAACTTAAAGACTATATTTCTAAAGTTCAGCATGCTTTTAGAAAGCATTTGTTAAGTAAAAAATAACTATATGTTCACCTAAGTGGCTTATGTAAAGAAAAGCATGGTTTTTCATGTGGAGCATGGGCAAGATACAAATCACCAACTCTGTAAAGATTACTTTACCCTGTGATTTTAGTTGACGGTAAAAATAAAGTTTTGTTTCATTACATTGTATAAAATAAATATAAAAGAAGTTCTTGTGCCTTCTATTGTCATTTTGTCTACATTTGGACACAGTTTAGACCAGGAGTAACTGTGATTTTCACAGAGATTCATTTTAATAATGGTTTTGTATAAAAGATATTCTTTCCATAACGTAAGCTCTAAGGATGTTGTTTTATAAACTGATACAGCCTGCACTGATTTGCACAAGCTGTCTTTTATTATTTTTATTTTTATTTTTGCTTTTGCATCTTTATTTTGAAGCCGAACATCATATCAAATAGGTGGTGATAGGGAGCCGCCTGCCAATCTCTCTCCTGCAGAGAGAAGTCTTTTTAGAAAATAACTTGCCCCAAAATAGTTCCTCTCACAAAATTTCAAATAGGAGATTTATTTCTTTGATACTGATCACACTTGAAACCACCTCTGTCATTTAGAGATTATGTCCCTCCTATGTGGATAACACTTACCATCCCACATCTGGTCCCATTGGTCTCTTCAGGTGAGGCCAGCTCTGTTCACCTATCTGGATATACAGATCTTCCTAGATGAGCAAGCATGGCCTGGAACTTAAACTCAACAAGGCAATGGCCTGTGTACCACCTCCTCCTCAAACCACCTTCCTGCAGCAAGCACCTGATCTCCAGGTTCCGGTACACAGGGCAGTATGGAGTGTGTCTAGGATGAATAGCATGCTGGGAGCTTTTTACATAGTTATAAAATGTATATACTGAACAATATAAACTGCCATTTTGCAAATCTTCTGTACAACACAATAGACATCCTGCTTTACCCATGTCAGTGCCATCAAACTGTCCCAGGTTGTGATTTTATTACACACAAGTTTCTCTGATTATTAAATGATCTATCACTGCAGATAGAGGAATGCAGGATACCTCTTCTTTAGCAACATTTTTCCTCTTCAATCTGAAGATCAAAAAAATTAAATTAAACCCTCTTTTTTTGTTTGTTTGAGCAGGGTGTAAGGATACATGAAACTGTCCTGAGATAAAAGTTGTGCCTCTCCTACCTTAAATGCCCTTCTCTGATAATGAGATTGATTACCACCTTATCTGCCATCCTAGAACCTTCATCCAATAGCTGATAGAAGCAGAAGCAGACACCCCCAAGTAAACACTGAGCTGAACTCCTGGAATCCAGTTGCAGAGAGGGTGGAGTGAGGAGCAAAGGAGTCATTGAGGAGGCCTCAGTAATCTATGGGGCCTCTGGTAGTGGATCAGTATTTATTCCTAGTATAAGAATGGACTTTGGGAGCCCATTCCACATAGAGGGATACTCCCTCTGCCTAGACACATGGGGGAGGGCCTAGGCTCTGCTCCAAATGATATAACAGACTTTGAAGATCCCCCATGGAAGGCCCTCCCTGGGGAACAGAAGGGGGATGGGATAGGGAGTTGGTGGGGGGTAGGGAAGAGGGAAGGGGGAGGGAACTGGGATTGACATGTAAAACAAGCTTGTTTCTAATTTAAATAAAAATAAAAGGAAAAAAATGTTGTGCCTCTCAATGGCTTGCTAAGCCTCTGCCTAGAGTTCAATTTCTCCTCATGGGGTCAGCTGTAGACTAGGACTACTCAGTCTAAAGGCATTTTCTTTTCAGGTGGTTTCACCAGTCTTTTGCTGCTGATAACACAGAAGGATATACGACTACTTAAATAAAAATATATAGTTTATATCTGCTTGCAAAGGAAGTTGCCACATTAAACAATATCCAAGATGATAAATGACATAAGGCCATGTTTAGATGCAAAAAATGGAAATGAGGGAGGACTTCACCTTTCCATGACCTTTGTACAGTATGATGAACCATTAATTAATGGTCCACACAGCTTAGAAACACATTTCTTCACACACTGAGGCATCTTGAGAAGAGAATTACTCCAGAAACTCCAGTGCTCTAAAGCCATGGGCAAAGGGTTTATTTCTCATTTGTAGTAATTTACTCAGAGTTACAATTGAACATTTTGTAGCCAGAGGAATGCCATCTCCTCATTTAATTTAATTTTTAATTAGCTTAGCCTTTTATCTGCTTAGATTAGCATAAAGGGGAAAGAAATTAAATAATTAGAAATTCTACAGAAAATTATCTGTTTGTTACTCAGGATATAGTTCATGGGTAAAGCATTTGCCTTGTATACAAGATGACCTGGGTTCAATCCCCAAGATAGCATAATCAATTAATCAGTTAATTAACTAATTCATCATCTATTGGTTGATACCTGTGGTGATAAAATAGTATATGAATCATTAGAAACATGGCTGTCATCTCTCCTTTGACATCAACAGAGACAAACTTTAAGGACAAAAAGGAAAATTTTATTTGCCTTTTAAGTCTATCAGTTCCTAGAACCCACATGGCTGCTCACACCTGTCTGTAACTCCAGATCCAAGACTTGACACTTCAAACAGACATACACACAGGCAAAACCCCAGTGAACAATAAAATTGTATCTAACATCATCAACTAATGTAAAATTCCTGGAACAGAATGAGACAAAATCTGTTTAGTGCATTATCTTGTTTGATATGGATAATCTACCGCCTTGATGAAACGCCCCAATGTATGGTTAGTCTGTATGGAAACCAGCAGCACAATAACATTACTTAAACCCAAACATAAGGGGCCAGCAGTGATAGTGAAGCTTTTGCCTATTACCTGTCAGGCCCATGGTTCATCCCCAGGACCCTCTCTCCTTACACACACACACACACACACACACACACACACACACACACACACACACAAATTTAATATGAAAGACCCCACCCCTTGGCTCGTTCTCTCTCTCGGTGACACTCCCGTACGCGCGCGCACCCACACGCCTGGCGGCTGGCTCCCTCCCAAGCAGGTTCACCCAGGCGGGGCGACCCAGGCCCGCCCCCCTGGTGCCGCGCCCCGGGCTGGGGCCGAGCAACGAGCACCAGGTGGGCCAGCACGAGGGCGAGCACCAGGTGGGCCAGCACGAGAACGAACACCAAGTGAGCCGGCCTGGAGCCCTGCCCCTGAGCCCCGCCCAATGAGAAACACTCCGTCCCAAGGTCTCCGCCCCCAAGCTCAGCCATCTGGACGCGGAGGGAGGGGGAATTGAGTCTGTTGTACCAGACACCAGACCTTGAGAATATGCTGATCTGGAATGGCTCTGTGTCTCATTTGAACCATCCAATGGAAATGATTCTGTATTTCGCCTCATTTGAAAGACTCTATGTTTCACCTCATTTGAATAACTCTGTACTTTGCCTCATTTGAATAACCCTGTATAGCGCCTCATATACATTGACCAATGGGAATAGCTCTGTACAATGCCTCATTAGAATTATCCAATAGAATCCCTGCTCCTAGCTTGCGCCTTTTTCCCTATATAAGGACCCCTTTCCCTTGGCTCGGGGCGCTTAGCCACACAGAAGCTAAGTCGCCCCGGGTACCCGCGTCTCCAATAAAGCCTCTTGCTTTTGCATCCAAGTTCGTGGCCTCGCTGATTCCTGGGTGCGGGTCTCCTTCTACGAAAGTACCTCTTCGGGGGTCTTTCAAATACAGAAAGCACCTTTGAAAAACCCTTGGTAAAATGATGTTTTCCATAAGAAAAAATGAAAATGATGTCTCAGATACTAGGCAAAAGGATATTTATTATACATGAGTTAAATGTGCACTGGGCTCACACACACATGACGGAGCTTTCAGTCTCTTGGCATACTGGGGGATATCTGTATTTGGACTGAGAGGAAATTTAATTAATTCAATGTAGGAAAAAAAGGAATGATCATAGAATGTGATTAGAATAGAACAAGGGAGGCATAGATATTAAGAAATGACTTTGAGTCCTTGGATACACAGAGACAGAAACAAGAAGCAAGCAATAGACTCCCCACGCATGCACACACCCCTACCTCAAACCATAGCCACTCTGGCGTGTAGACAAGTGCTGAGCTGTATTTTGTGAGATGTGAGATGCACCGTGCCAGGACTGCTGGGTTCTTGTCTGCATACAACACAGGCTTAGAGAGGAAAGATAACAGAGTACCACCAATATCAAGCATCATGAGGATCCAGCAACAGGACAGCAATACACACCCCTGAAAACACATGCTTCCTGCGTGTATCATTAGAGATTGTGACTGTGTGTGCCAACCTTTTGCAGCCACCATGGATGGAAAAGGGCAACCCCTCTAAATGGTAAAGGGAAAAGAGGCAGGAAAAAGTAAAATGTGGCTCTAAAGGGGTGGGGTGACTGTCAGAGAACAAAAAATGGGAAGAACAACACAAGTGTTCAGAGAAAATGAGAAGCAAATGTTTTGTGAGTGCTTTTACTGTATAATACCCAGGTGTTGTCTGAAGCAAGAATAGCAGGCTCAGAAATCAGGCCACAAGCTATCATTTGCATCGAGCACTGGCTGGCTTAGTTATCCAAATGATTAGGGCCTACTCAGGGACTGCAGACAACTCTTCAAAGTAATATATTCACTCGCAAGTCAAGACTCAAAATTCCCTGTGGCCTAAAGACAAGTGAACTAGAGAACTTCTAAGTTAATAAAATTTCTGTCTCTTCTTTTTCTTTCTTTTTTTTGTTTGTTTTTTGGAGCTGTCTCCCACCCTGTATGGTACCTATCAGTGCACACGTTTAATCTTAGACTACTTTAGATTGGGCATCTAGGCCCTCAGTTGCACCAGTCCTATTGCAAGTCCCTCATCACCCATTGGCCAACACAGGTGTAGAACTTTATCAACCCAATAAGTATTCTAAAGATGTTGCTGTCCCAGTTTACTGAAAGAGCCTGGTTAATCCTCAAGATTCTGCACACACAGTTTAATGTGCCATCTTCTATTGTCTCCATATAGAGCACCCACACAGGTTTCTTTTAACAAGTTAAACTTATGGTAATAAATGTGGATAAAGTCATTGAACATAGGATTTCATTAGTTCTGAAGGGCTAGCTTAGGTATATATTTTGTTTCACACCCATGAGTATTTGTTTTAAACACTACAGGTTGTAAGCAGAAACAGCAGAACATTTCCTGGCCCAAGAATTTTTATTTACTGCCTATATAGAGAGAATAATATTTCCATGCTATTTAAGATGGCAAAAAAACTTTTTATTCAAGTTGTTATCAAAGCAATTTTTTCTTTGAAGGGTTTTATTATTTTTTTATTGTTTGGGAATTTCATACATGAGTTATGTATCCACATAATTTCCCCCAATCCTCCTCCCCATAAAATTCCTCCTATGTTGTCCAACACCCTCTCAAATTCATGACCATTTCTTCATTTTTTATTTTAAAATCAAAGGTATAATGTGGAGGTCATTTCACTATGTCACAGGCTTATAGTGGGTAGTTCCAAGTATTCATGCCACAAAAACATATTATTAGATAGGTTTTTATCAGGAATCTTATTCTTACATGAAAGAGCTAATATAGAGGGGAAAATGAAACGGTGTTATCTAAAAAGTCATACTCCAAATGGTCTCTCTACTCTGTCCATCACACATGTATAATAAAACAGCAGGGACTTCTCTACTCTGTCCCTCACTCATGTATAATAAAATGGTGGAGGGTTTGATGCTAAAGGACGGATCTGCTTTGCAGAGTTATAGACACTCAGAGTCTAACTGAATCTTGTCTTCTAATTACTCATAGTGCCTTTCATTTTCATGTGGACAGACAATCAATTATGGTGTAAACATGATTCTTTTCAGAGACAGTAGGTCAGTTGATGTGAATCACCATTGGTTTCTTAGCCCTCCATGCTTTTGAGAATTTCTTGGGTGGGTAAGTTTAAGATGATGCAATGCCTCCCAATGAGTACAACTGGGAAGATTCACTGAATGTTGGACCGGGACACTGGCCTTTTATTCCAGGTTTGTTAGTGAGTAGGATGTACTTAGCATGAGTTCTAATTGGTCTTAGTAATATAAATGCAGAGTCTGGTATTAGGGGGTGAAAGATGAAATTTAGAGAAGCCAGCCGCTAGAGTTCTTACTTCTATGAAATCCTCAGACTGAAAAGAGGCTCCTGTTTCCTCCTGCCTTATGTTCTTCTCTATGCTCGGCCTTATCACTTCTTGTCTGTCTACACAGACCTTCAGATCTCTATGGTTTACTAGTGGCTACCTCTACATGTTGCTGCTGAAGTTATCCACAGAGGAGTGGGGCACAGGGATACTTGTCTTTCCATACAATAAACATCTTCCCACACTAGTTACATAATGTGGTTGTGCCAGGGGTCTGTTCCTCATAGGACCTGGATAGAAAAAGGGCTTCTTAGTTCCTGTGAGCTATCCACTGTATCACATGACTTACTTCCTCACACAAAAGACTGCAGCCTGGAGGTTTGCTTCTCCTGGCCATAGTGATAGCAGAAAGGCTGATAGTAGGAGAAGGGTAGGATGGAAGCAAGATGGCAGAGTGAGAAGAGGGAAAGAGAGGACAAAAGGGGCGATGGAGAAAGGTGGAATCCTGGAGCTTTGCCAGTCAATGTCAACAGTGATACTGTGTTACTTCTGCTATATTCTTTTCAATGACAACTAAGGACAGCTCACACACCAAGGGATGAGGTTAGACAGGGTCATGAGTGCCAGGACAGCCACTGTCAGGAATAGTGTGACCCAGCATCAGTAGTGCAGACATGTGCTTATTAAAGATGACACATCAGTACATACCAATCTCCATCCGTTCATACTAGCTCTGCCCGCCTGCAAGCCTATGTTTGCAGCAAGAAGCACACTGGCCACTTGTCATTCAAGAAAGAATGGCATCATCAGACCCTCCCTGCATTGAAGCTATACATAAGGAATTTCATGCTTCATTCATATCTCTAGTGACCTCAATAGGCTACCTGGGATTATATTTTATTTCGAACTTCTGTTTAGTTTTATATTTATGAACACAAAGAGTCTCTAAAATGGCATCTTGGGCTGCAAACTTAAATTCCATTCAACTTTTAAAAATAGTTGAGTTGGAAAAAGAAAAAAATTAAAACAAACAAACAAAAAAACAGCTGAGTTGGTATATACCTATAAAAACCTTCTAAATAAGTTTCTTGTTTTCCTCTCCCTGGCCCTTTTCTTCTTGTTCAATTTCTCCTCTCTACTTGAGAAGTTTTCTGACTTCCATTTACCCAGGGGCAGCTTCAGTTTGGGGGCACTGAAGCACAGCCACTTAGTCAGACAACCAGCAGGCACTTTTTTCCGAATCGATCTGCCCATAAATCAAAAGTGACACTGTGTGATGGGTGATAGTTCTTGCTTGCAGGCAACACTGAAACATTTTTTAGATACCTTTGTGTCCTGGGGCTATCCCCCCAGATTCTCATCCTACTCTCTCTTGTAAGGTCCTGGGGAGCAGTGCAGAGTCCTCAGCCCCTTTCTTCTCAGCTACTGAGCATTTCTGAGGCATACTGGCATCTGCTATCTATTCTATTTCTACAACAGCACCTCTCTCTCCATTGGTTCTGCACCTGCTGAGACACGGGACCTCAGCTTGTCTCCAGCCCTTGCTCTGCCTCAATGCCCCCGGATGCTTTCTTTATAGATATTCCTCTTCAGGGGTGGGGGTGGGGCACTGGAATGGCTTTGACAAGACCTAGTTCAAAATCTGAATGGTCCTATTTCTGTATGGACCTTTCCCCTATTTTGCAGAACTTGACTAAAGTGCATTGCCCTGAGGGGTTTTTCTTTCTCTGAATCCCATTGGCTCCCTCTCAGACAGACAAATCACATCACTTCCCCCACTTATGCCTTCACTCCTACAGTGTCTCCTGCTGCAAATGTGAGTGACAATATTAGAAAGGCCAGTCAGCTCCACTCCTGACAAGTGTTCAAACAACTAAGTAACACACGATCGCATGGTGATGATCAAACAAATTAACAACCATCAAGAGTCAATGATATGGATATAAACTGCTCGACATTCCCATTTCAAGTTCACAGTGGTCTTGCATGCAAGACATCACTGCCATCCTTACTCTATGGGTAAGAGATGGGAAACATGAAGCTATCAAGGTGGCACAGACAGATGGAACAGAGCCAGCATCCGGATTCACACTGGCAGCACTATAGAGTCCTGTGAAGCATCTGGTTTGGTCTAAGACTCAAACCTGCTCTTGAAAGTTATGTAAAGAGCGGAGGCACAGGCAGTTGGAGACTTTCCCCATTGCAAGACAAAGACTGGGATGGACAGGGAGCAGAAAAATATTTAAAAGGTATAAGGAAAATATGTAGCATCATAGCATAAAATTTGCTAATTACAGTTGGGAGTAGTGACTTCTATGGTTACTCAGACACCTGCAGAGAGGTGACCTCCTGTGCTAATACAAAGAAAACACTAAGGAGGTGTCAGCACAGCCAACATGAGAGGACCTTCCCTGCTGATTCTGGTTCACACCCTCCCAGCACCTCTATTATTCTTGATTTTTTTTTCCTTGTCAGTGAACCTAGACTTGAGAGAAGCTTTGTAAACCAAGCTAATACTGGAATTAGTCAATATTAGTCTATTGGCGTATAACACAAAAATACTCAGGCTCACTATCCTGAATCACAGTGGTGGGTGGATGGGTAGTAAATATTATTTGACGTACAGAAAGTCACATTTATGTCATGAGTCCTTTCCAAAATTACTTAAATGATGTAAGATTGAACTCAGGATGTATTCAGTGTATCTTAATTTACTCACAGAAACTTCAGTGAAACTTTTCCCTAGGCTCTTCCTCATGAGAAAAAATTGTAGGTAGCTCATGGGAAAGTATCTCACCATTTCGTACACAGACCAGAAATCCTTATTTTAAAGGAGAAAAGGCAAGGCAGACGTCTTGAAGACTGCTGATTCTGCCTGTAGAGTGGTGGTACGGTAGAGGAAGCAGAGGCAAGCTGACATTCAGCCCGTTCCTTCTGGTTCACAGACAGAAAACTCAATGGATCTATGGGTATGTGGAGAAGATTCATCAGAAATGTACGGATTTTAACATTCGTCAAGTTCTCCGCTGAGGCATGCACAGACATCGTGCTTACAGTGCGGTTTGATGCTATCATCATTTATAATTTGAAGCCATTGGGAGCACTTCCGTGTTTCCGCACACCTAGTAAACGACAGAGACAAGACTTTTCATTTTGTCTTCACACAAGCTTCTCTTTAATCACTTTCTTCACTGCCCTCAAAGAAAAATATGGAATCCTTTTCATTGCCCAGCGCCCCAGAACATAGAAACAATATGAGGAAGTTGGAGAAACCTGATATCTGTATAGGCCATGAAAACCAACATTTGACAGTCTGGTTTTGTTGTTGTTGTCTGTTTTGCCAAATTGTGTTTATTAAACAACACAGATAATCAGTAGTCTGTACAGGATCAGAAAAGCACTCTTTTATATTTTGAGGAATTTCCTTGTTTTAGTAGGGGTTTCTATGGCTGTGAAGAGACACTGGGACCACGGCAACCCTTATAAAGTAAAAACATTTAATTGGGGCTGGCTTGCAAATTCAGAGGTTTAGTCCATTATCACCATAGTGGGACACACAGGGTGTAGGCAGGAGTGGTGCTGGAGATGGAGCTGAGAGTTCTACATCTTGATCCACAGGTATAAGGGAGTAAACTGATGAAAGCTGATGAGACCTCAAAGCCCACCACCCACAGTGACCCACTTCTTCCAACAAGGCCACACATCCCAATAGTGCCACTCCCTATAGGCCAAATATTCAAACCACAAGTCTATAGGGGCCATGCCTATTCAAACCCCTACATTCCCCCAGTAGACATTATTAAAAATACAAGATATGGGCTGGCAAGATGGGTCAGCAGGTCAAGGGAGGCGACACCAAGCATAGTAACCTAAGTTTAATCCCTGGGTGGAAAAAGGAAACATATTTTCCACAGGTTATCCCCTGACCTCCACACATGTACTGAATGTGAATACCCAAACACTTTCAAAATAAATTATGTAAATTTATATATAAAAGTATTTTAGGTTTATGTGTAAGCTATAATTGTTAATAATGCTGGTCAATTGACAGGATCATTTGGGAGACAGTCCTCTGAATGTGTAAGTCTCTAGATTCCATGAGCCATTCCCAGACTAAATTAAAGGAGAGAGAGAGAGCCAAGGGCCAGCATTTGTGTTTCCTGATTGTGGATGCAATGTGACCAGGCACCATAAGCTTTTGTCACCAGGCCTTCCCTACCCTGATGGACTTCACCAACAAGCTATGAGTGAAAAACAACCCTTTCCTTTTTTAGCTGCTTTCATCAGATAATTTGTGGGAAAATAGAAAAAAAGTAGGAATCCCAGAAGGTCAGGCCATTGAACATGACCAAGTCACCAACACAGGATCTCACAGGGCTGTCCACAACCCAAAGCAACATTCTTTATATAGGTGACACATGTATAAACGCATGCACACAAATACATGCCCAGCTCTTCCTTGTAAGTCCCCCGGTCATCTTTTTAACAGTAAGCATTTTCAGTGGCTGAACTCCTCATGGTTACCATGGTCTCCTCTCACAGATTACGTGATCTTCAACTAGCTGTAGGAATCTAAAATCCTCATCCATATATCACCGTGTGCTTGAGGGTAGATAGAGAAAGCAGTGTGTAAAGTAACTGTGTAGGGCTTTTCAGGTGGTTTCAGAAATCCTCGTTCATTCCTTTTTCCTGCTTTGAGTTTAATCTAAGATGACTTCTTGGAGAAAGCACTGAGGTAGTTATTTCAGACCTCAGAGAATCCCTGAGATGATTTTCTCCTTTGATCCCAAGGAACTGCAGCAGAGAGCTCTCTCATGTGTACAGAGGCCAGAGACCCACTCTGGCTACATGTTGCCCCAAGTGGTCTAATGTCTGGACTGCTGCCCCTCCTTCCACAGCATAAGAAGTGATTTTTTAATTGGATGCTGTAAATTTGTATTTAAAGCAAAACAAAATGTTTGTTTCTGTTTTTTACAGTGTAGGACTCTGTTTGCCTCCACACACTGGAAGGCAACACGAAACAAAACATTTTCCATCACCCTGGCTAATCCATTTGCCTAAGATGGATCTGGAAGAGAGCCTGCAGGTCTAAAGGTCATAACTGGTTAGCATTCTACAGGGCTGAAACTTAATTAGCACAGAGGCAAAGCTGTGGACCTATCTTGTGATGGCGAGCCTGTGGTGAGCAGACATGCTTGCATAATCCTGGCTTCTGAGACAGGCGCTTCCAGCATGCACAGGGAATGGTCCACAATGCTTCTGCATTGAAGACAACACATGCAGAGTGCTGTGCTATGTGTACTTAATGAAAGCTCCCCAAAGCAAGGGGATGCAGTGATGGGCAGTCTACAAGGGGACCTCACTGGTGGAAGGGCTAAAAAGTGACAGCACAAAGAACAGCTGGAAGCCACCTGCCGACACCTGAAGGGTGTTCATAGCTAAGTGGAACAATGGAACACCATGTGTGGCTCCACATGACCAAAACAACAAGTCCAATAACACGTGTGGGTCCACTTGACAGAAACATAAAAGTCACCATATTAGAACCTCCTAGAGTTCACATTCTACTTCACAGTGAAAGGGCAGGAGGTCTCTGAAGTAGTCTCGGCTTCTGCCATCTCATCTACATCTGTAAAGTAGTTTAGCAGGAGCCAGGTCATCACTTCATGGAGGACTCAGAGTCTTGAGTGATGAACCAGAGGGTCTAAGGTCCTTTTCATGTACTAGATCTGCCACTAAATAAAACTCTACTCAGATGTCAACACTCAGAAATGATCCCAGTAAGAGAGGGGGTATTCAGGCTCATGTCACTGGAAAGTTGGTATTTAATAGTGGAAGACAGAAGTTCACAAAAAAATAATAGAAGCCTGAGGGTCTTGAGGTGGGGAGAGAAAGACAAGGCCATGATGCAGCAGGCAGAACCATATGCTGAAAACCAATGTTGAGAATCAGAGATAGGAAGATATAAGGGGTAGCAATAAAGGATTAAGAGAAAGTAACAGGGGGCAGGAGAGATGGCCAGTGGTTAAGAGCTCATACCGCTGTTGCAAAGGGCCTGAGTTTGGTGCCCAGCACCCACTTTGTGTGGCTCACAACTGCCTATAGCTCCAGCTGTATGGAATATGATGCCCCCTTATGGCCTCTACAGGCACCTGTACTTACAAGTGCAAGCTGGCCTACCCCACACATACACATACACATTCACAGTATAAAAACAGAGTGAAAGAGGAAACAATGAAACATCCTTGACCTAATGTTCAGAGCAATGGGTCTTCTTTAAAAGCTGGTTATACCTAGTGTCTACCCTTGCTCACAGATGAACCCTGAATGCCAGGATCTATAGGAATGATTGAACATTGCTACAACTTAAATTAGACCTTTTCTTATTTATTTTTTTAAAGATGGCATTGTGTATAAAAAGTAATTGTTTCCCTTGAGCTCTGGCCACCCTGAGCTCAATATCACCCATATTGAAGAAAATCGTGCATCACAGTCCATGTCTTTGCTGCTTAGGTGTGTTATTTTCTCCACATGCTGTTGAGCCTTCCAATGCAAATGTCCCTGTTCTCACCTTCTGTGTGGTGTACCTTATGAAGGAGGACTCTTCAGTTGCATTTTCTTTCCCGTGTGCACCATAACTGTCTCCTTCTCTTCTTCAAGTCTGGAATTCTAGGGATCTCTATCACGGAAGAATCGGACTTATCACATATTTCAATTCTGATTTGGAACCACTGGCTTTTCATGGTCAGAAATCAGTGAAATGGGAAACATTACTCACCATACCTGCACCTTTCACCTAACCACTGGAGTCTTGCATAACATCTGAGTCTCGTACCTACCTGTTATTGTGCTCAACTGGCTAAGAGCGGTATGAATCCTCGGCTGGGCTAAGTGGAGAGAGCAAGGCTCATTTCCCATTCTTTGCTAAGACTTGAGTGACCACAAGAAAACAGCAAGTGAGGCATGTGAATAAGACTAAAGGGTGTGGAGATGACTCTAGTAAATACCACCAGAGGTAGAAATTAGTTGTGGAATTTCCTATTGCCAATTGGATTATATTTTCTAAGGTAGATAAGCTATATGACACACATAGTATTCTTAGCGGTAACTGATTAATTTCTTTTTCTATCTATGCTAGTTTTCATTTTTGTTGTTGTGATAAAATACTGTACAAAAAGTAACCTGAGTCAGAAAGGGGTTGTTTGAGCTCACAATTGCAGGTTATACACCATCAAAATGGAGACCTTAGGGTACTTAAAACAGCTAATTACATCACACCCACACTCAAATGCAGAGAGGGATTAATTCATTCATTCACAGAACTCAGCTAGATTTCCCTATTCTATTCACATTACGATCCTAAGGCCAGAAAATAGTGTGGCCCATAGTAGGCAGGTCTTCCCACCTCAATGTTATCAAGATAAGTGGTCACAATCATGCTCACAAGTCAATCTTGTGTAGGCCCTCACTGGGACTCTCTCCATGGTTAGTTCTAGATTGTAATATATTGGCAGTTAAAACTAATCACATAGGTCTTTGTGTAGTATGAAAGGAATGTTGAACTATAAAGGTGTCTAGGAGTCTATCAACATTTCCTATCTTCAAGATATTTGGATGTGTGGCTGACATGGCTGACATATAAGATAATGTGTTCTGAACAATGGAACCACTAGTCCCAAACTCTATGAAGTCAAAGGTGACCCCTGTCTTAATGCTTTGTTGCCATTACATATACTTGATAGGAACACAGTTGACTTGTCCTTTATAAATCAATTCATGGTATCAGAAAAGGGGCAACATTTAGAACAGCTGAAGAGGAGCTGATTAAATGGAAAACCCTCTCTCATTTTGACTCTGGTCTGTTCTTCTACATTCTGAGATCTATTTTCCTTAAATCCAGCTATGACAGGGTCCCCGGGAATCCCAGAAGGTCAGGCCATTGAACACTTGTGTGTTCAATTTTTCTCCATCCAATCAGCACTTATTTCAGATTACTCCTTGATCCCAACTTTGGGAAAAGGTGCCTCTGAAGTCAAGTTCACTAGTGGCCATAGGACCTAAATGCTCCCACCAAGTAACTCTCAGAACCTTCTTGGGGACCCTGAAACAGAAGGCTTCTCTCCATTGTTCCCTAGGTATCATAGACCTGAGGATCTGCAGCTACTTAATGAAGCTAACGTATTTTAGAGGGATGTCAAAGATAATGTCAGAAAATGGAAAGGATAGAGACAGGGATAGGAACTTAGCCTGACCACAGACGGTGGCCCACCTCTACATGTTCATTTGCTTCAGTACATCAGAGAAAAGATTTCAGATATTTCCACTTCAATATGGCAATGCCAAAGCACAGCCTGATAGCCATAAGAACTTACCATTCTCCTCGTCCCCATTTTAACTGAGTATTGGAGCATGAAACCGTGTCTAAGCTATTTGAATTTTCCAGTGAGCTTCTGGGATCATTTTGTCGATGGACAGACCATTAACTTCTGGAACACAGATTAATTTTCCCAAGATTTCAACATTAGTGACTACTTAACTAATTTTAAAGTCATAGCGCCAGATCTGGCTCTTCATTTTGTAAATGTGTCTTCAAATAAAACATTAAATAACATTTGTTTGTTTCAATTCAGTAAATATGACCTATCAACAAGCCAAATTTATTAATAAATTTGACTCTTTTATTTCTTTATATGCTTGGGACTCACATTAAGTCATAAATAAGATTGAATGAAATTCTCATTCAAAACACCACATAAATTATTACTTATAATAAAATACTACTTATTGCTTAGATTATCTGCTCCAGTCTCACATTTTGTCTGATATTACCATGGCAAAAGAACATACCGTGGAACTCTAAGTGGTTACAGAGCACACAGGCTCTCTTTTACATGGCTGGACAAGATCTTTTGATTATATATGGGTGACCTTAGTATAATATAAAAGTCAAAAGGACAAGTCACACTGCATGTCATAATTGTAATGTACACAGTTGGTCCCCAATGTGTGAGCATTTCTTAGATGATGACAGCCAGCCACTTAATAGTTGGTAGGAATTATACAAATGCTGAAGTGTTAATATTACGAGCAATGACTTGAATGTTCAGCAGAGGCTAAAAATGGTCAGGAAGAGCTTGGGAAGGGTCTGGCTTAACTTTCTAAACCTTCCAGGGTCATCGGGAGAATCTTACATTCTTTCAGGCCATACCAGACCACAATAACTAGTGACCCAAGAGGACTCTTCTTCCAAACCTTCAACTGAGCTCTACACTTTGTAAATATTTAGGTTCTGAATATACCACAAAATTATAACAAATATTTGCACAGCTAACACTCACTGTCTTGATAATAAACACAGGCACACAACACACACACACACACACACACACACACACACACACACACACACACACACACGAATGCATGGGCACTCACCATTCTGACTCATTGAAGTCCCTGAGGTTGGAGGATGGAACATATTTTTTTGGATGTTACAGTACATTTATTTGTTAATGGCCTGTAGAATTCATTCTATTATATCTCTCCACTATGGAAACCATTCAAATTCCTTTCCCTAGATAAGAACGATGTGGGAAGAACTCAAATCTTGACTTTCAGCTCTGCTGGTTTCCACAGACTCCTCCCAGGAGCAGCTGATACTTGAGGGCTGGTTAAGAATTTAGTTGAGGACTGTGCAATCAGAGAAAGCTTCCATCCGATTAATGCAAAGATCACATTTGACAAATTCAGAGACTAAATAAATGTGAGGGGGGAAGGGTCTTTAAATAATTTTGTTCAGTGGTGATATTCAAACTTTCCCATGAGAGAAGCATGCCATTATGAAATTACGCGTTTGTGAATTTCTCACAATCCTGCCTTCTTCTGAGAACAGATGCACCCTCCTCCCCACTGTATAATAAGCTGCTTTTCTTTTTCTCACTGGCTTGTTTAATCACTTTCTATACAATTTCCCTTCTAGCCAAGGTATACCACTTGATTCCCTTTATTTTAATGTACTTTAGAAAACATAAGTTTATCTGTAGATATAAAAATTACCTTAAAACAGAAATGTAAGGTACTCCATGGGATTTTTCTAAAATTAAAATTTCAAAAATTAAAAATTTAGAGAAATAATTGTAATTTCTTTCACTTATTAGCATGAGGTCCATTTTTGTCATATGAGGTTTATCTCTCCAGTGATGTGTCTTTTATCATCCAAGGCAATGGCATAAAAGTCACCACCCTTTCTAAGACATACCTGAAGAAGGATGTGCTCATGATCAGCTGAATGCAGGGAGCTCTGATGCTCAGGGGAGGAGACATCTGAGGCATTCTCTCATGAAAATTATTATTTCTTATACTTTTGTTTTAAAGACAGGATATCATGCAACCTAGGCTGGCCTTAAACTCATTATGTAGCAAAACGGTGAATGTAATTTGGACTCCTGACCTTTCTGCTTTAGTCTACAAGTGTGATAGAGCTATAAGTGTGTACCACTACACCAGGTGTATGTGGTGCTGGATGGAGGTTAAACATAGGCATTTGTATGTACTATACAAGGCATTCTCCCAAATACTGGATCACACCCCAGTCCTTTATACTCAAACTTATTTGCTTTCACACACCCAGGGAGCAGTGTTTGGTGTGTAATGTCTGTTCCTAATCTCACCAAATCAGACCAAGAGAGGATGGGTGCTCTGGCCATGTCATATAAATCAAGGGGATGTTGGGTGATTTGGGAAGTAGCAGACAGATCATTTGCATATCCTGCAGACAGTATGGACCTCCTTCTCCTGCAGACAATTCTGCTACATGGCAAACTGGCGGACACTGGCCCCAGGGCTGGACTTGGTCTCATTTTGTCATTGAACAGCAGCAACAATGACACAAGCCTCATACTGGATTGTGTAATTAAGTGAAAAAAAATAAAAAAAAACCAAAAAACCCAGCTATCTCATGTTACTTTCTCTTCCCAACAGGAAAGAAACCACAGTTCCACTGTCTTAAAGCACATAGGCCTGCTCTTTGTAAGTGAACACAGCAATTTCCTTACAATTATCCTGGAAAGCAGGCAGCCACCTGTATTGTTGATAAGATATTTCATTCTTCGCACAAATGTCTGTGTTCATTGTTGAGTTCATTCTCTTAGGGTGAAACAGTTTTGTGTTTTTCTATTTGAAAATTTATTTATCTTTTACATGACAAGATACAAAAAGTAACAACTTCCTAAAACTCTTCAAAAAATATAGTTCTGTAAGCAGGAAAAGCAGCAGATTGCAAAGTACACACCTGAGAGGAGAGGAGGCTCCCAGAGCAACTGTGAATTACAGAACTCTCAGGCTTGAGCCCCAGGTAGTGTCATTGCAAAGGGACTTCTGTGGAGGGGTTGGGTTTGAGGGATTCAGCATTGGCACCTCATTCAATCACTAAACACAGTTCTGGAAGGGTGGAGGCTTTCCAAATATGGACAGAAACCCAGAGACCTGGGTAGCCCAGGCTACTGCTATCATGCCTGACCTTCCTACACAAAATATCTCTGTCCAGTAGTAGTGCTCTCTTTTAGAAGAGTTACCAGGCCAGAAAACTAAATGATTAGACAGCTTCAGCACACAGCACACAAGCACAGGATGCCTGACTCCATATGGAAAGGCAACTGTGCCCTTAAGGGCTCTTCCCCATGCAACTTGGCCAGCTGAGGCTGCTGGGAGCATCCTTCCCCACCATAGGCACACAAAGACCTCAAGCAATCTGGATCCCACATGGAGTGAGGCCCAAGGCTCTAAAGAAGAGAATCTCTGGGGTGCCTGGTATCAGGATTGGATGTGGTGGCACACCCAGTCTAGTAATCCTAGCCTAACATGAGGATAGAATACTCCAGTCTTCCTGTGAGGCAGCATGGGGTCTTGGTGGGGTCCAAAGGTGCAGGAGGGGCAAAGGACTGATGGACAGAGAGGACAGGCAGAGGGATGTATGCATAACATAACAAATTCAATAAATAATTGGTGTGTGTGTGTGTGTGTGTGTGTGTGTGTGTGTGTGTGTGTGTATGTGTGTGTCCCATTTGTAGACCAGAAGAGTCTCAGAGGCCAGAACCAGTGGACCTGGGGGCCCCAGCCAAGAGACCATATGTGTCTCAGGGGTGTGTTCAGGTCAGGTGGGACTAGGTTAGGATACTGGGATGGGACAGGACTGGCTTGAGGGGACCAACTTGAGAAATGTACAGATTTCAGCATTTTCTATGTAATAAAGACCTTGATCTCATATTTTTGTTCCTGCAGGAACCTATGGGGGCCTATCTGTGTGCCACTCTGTGGACTCTGTGCCTTCTGTATGTCTTCCTATTTGATGGCGATGACTGAACAGAGAGCTGGCCTCCTCAGGCTGGTGCTGGTCACTCTGTTCCGGCCCACAGACTGGGCAGAATAGACATGGGCTCAAGCCTGGGGTTCTTGCAGCAGCTGCAGCAGGGACTCAGTGACATCCAGGAAGGAGACCATCTGGGTGATGCCAAACAGTGGGGTGATGACCAGGACAGGGAAGTGTGTGCCTTTCAAGAAGTCTGATGGTCTCCAGTTCTTCATGGCATAGTCTAGAAACCTCCAGTCAGTGTCCTCACTGATGCCTAGCTCAAGTAACTGGGGCCCAGTCTTCACCACATTACAGGGGTTGACAGCCCTGCCACACAGCCTGACAGGAAGGACACACAGAAACACAAGTTCTCCTCAGAAGACGGGCAGCCCAGCTGGTTCAGGTTGGTAAACAGGGGGACATAGACAATCGGGACATCCCTGAGCAGTGTGGTCCCCAGTCCCTTATAGGGGCCAGCAATGCCATGGTTCTGCAGGAGGTTGTGGGTCAGCTGTGTCATGGGATCAACAACAGCTGTGTACCTACTACTGAGGGCTGGGTACCTGCTCTGGATGAGCTGAGCCTGGGCAGCCAGAATCTTCCTCTGAGCAGCAATGTCACCTGCATCTTTCAAATGGATGTTCATCATCTCCATGGGGGTGGTCACAATCACCTGGCAGGTGTTGGCCCTGCAGCCTGCCACCATCTCCTTAGGCAGGTTTGGCTTCTGTCCATCCTTAAAGCTGATGCTTGAAGATGTCATCAGCTACCAGCTTGATGGCCTTCTCAGGAGTGACCAGGGTCAGGTTTACGGCTGCACTCCTGTACAGCACACAGTACAGCACGCAGTAGCACTCAGAGTGATTGGTCCTGATGTTGGCATACATGTGCTGGCCATTCTTCTGGTCCTGCAGCTGTATCTTCATCAGATCAATGGGAACATGCAGGTGATCCCAATTAGGCCAGTGATGCTACTATGGCTGAGTTTGGGCAGAAGGCTGATCTGCTTATCAGCCATTTATATCGAGAGAAGTAGGAGACTAACTCAGGTCAGGCGATGGAGGTGAAGGCACTGATGGGTAGGGGCTGATGAGGAGAATGCAGGTAGGGCTGGTGGTGGTGGCTGATGGTCGGGGAGGGATGTTCTCACCTTCAGAGCAATTTCAAGACTTCTGCCACCACCAAGATTGCCTCCTGAGTACACCACCAACCACCAGTTTTTTGTTTTGTTTTGTTTCTGTTTTTTTGTTTGTTTGTTTGTTTTCTTTTGCTGAGAGTTTCATAACCTCTGGTTTTAGGCTTTTCTTGTGGAAGAATTAGGAACTTACAACTATACATGTATGTAATTATCTATTTGTGTGTACATGTATGAACCTAATTAAACTATGAACACAGGTGTATAATGTCATAGCAAAACAACACTGGAATCTGAACAGGATCAGGAGATATCATGTGAAGTAGGATTGCATGTGAACTGCCTTCCATTGCTCAGCCATGCTGCAGCTTTGATCCGAGGTTAGACTCACTCTGAGCATTTTCTCCGTCATCCTCACTGAGGCTTCAGTGTCAATTGGACCCCTCAGGAGAAGCTCCACCTTTGATATCAGCCATGCAGCACAACTTTCCCAGCAGTGACCAAGACAGATGTTCCTGAAAGTGCTCACTCAGGTCCGACTGGTCTCACTGTGCACCAGGGCCAGTCTGCAGCCCAAATAGCACATGGAAGACCAGCACTGGGACCCAGATTTTGCTTAGTGCATTGAATCCTGGACAAGGCTCTCCCCACTGGGCAAGGCTCTCCCCACCATGCACCATTTATTTATGCTTGTATTTGCAGTACAAGACCAGCCAGAAAATTTGGAATTATCACCTTGTTTATAATGAAGGAATACAAATTGGAAATATACTGGTTAACAAAACCTAATGAACTTGGGGTCTAACCAGGACTGTGGCCACCACATGAAAACTGACAAAGAACCCAGAAGCAGAGTGATGGCATAACATAAATTGGTAATAAAAAGAAGCATGGAAACATGAACTAAAAAAATGATCAGGTGCCAGGAGACCGGGGGGATGGATGAAGATGGAAAAGCCTGCAAGAAAGCAACATAGAATTCCTGTGATGGAACCACATTGTATCTGTGGGGTGTGCATACAGAACTAAATATGTGTAAATTCAGAACATAGCTACACACACATGTGCATGCATGTGCGTGACCGTGCATAAGCACGCACGCATACGCGCGCGCGCACACACACATACACACACACACACACACACACACACACACACACTCTCTCTCTCTCTCACACACACACACACACACACACACACACACACACACACACACACACACACACACTCACAGACATGGGAATGAAGGTCAGCTAACACGGTTTGACACCCTGGTTGTGCCATTGGAAGAGACCAAGAGAAGGACATATGGAATTTGTTTCCATGGTGACTGCATCCCCATCTTTCTACAATGATCTAAACAAAGCATTCAGTGAAGAATGAAAGGGTACAAATCTACTTGGGCGAATCCTAGGACATTCTAAAAGAAGTCATGTTTAAAAGAATCAGAATGCAACTTGTGTGGATTAGGAGGCTTGGGACCGAGAGTAATCTGAAGATCCTCTGTGTTCAGAAGCCAGAGGCAGGGCCCTCCCGCAAGCTGGAGACAAAAGGATGAGCAAGATAGAGGTCTCCAGGTGAGTCTCAGAGAGCAAGGAGACAGCACCAGAGAAGTAATATGTGTTTGGCTTTATTTTATGCACTGGCAATTTATTTTAAGACAGTTGGGGTAAAATGGTGAAATGAGTATTTCTCTTATCCCTCTGGTGTCAGAGTCCAGACTGGATGAGAAATCAGGGTAGTGGGAAGAGGTTACTTAAGAAGAATGAGCAATCAACAGGGGAATCTTGAGAACTAAAGCAAACAAGAGAAGTGTGTGTGTGGAGGAAAACACATTGGGAGTTGTCTAGAAGCAAATCAAGTAGATTTGGAGGTGGATGGAAATTTTTGTTTATTGGTTAAAGGCTGGTAATGTTATTTACTAAAAACAGAAATAACTTAGAAAACATGAGCATCCTGGGGCCACTGCCTGAAAAATTTTAGGTGTTTTCAAGGTATTTTAAAGTAAGTTGGCATGTGGAGATTAAATCTGTTGTTTCAGTAGGTACATTTCTTGACAGCAACACTTCTGGAATTCTCAGACTTATGTTGAGAAAGATGATGAGCAAATCTCTTCATCTTCATCATCCACTCAATGTCATGGCAGGCACATTGCTGGTCCATGTTAGAGTCATGGGTCTTCATCTTCATTATCCTCTGAAGTATGTCAGGGCGGGCACATTGCTGGTCCATATTAGGGAGTCATGGGAAGAAAGAGACATCTGCAGAGTTGACATGGGTGGGAAGCTCTTATAATGCTGGTAGAAATTCTATTTTGTAATGTGAGGAAGCTGTATGTGTCACACAGTGTCACTTTTAATTGTGAATGGTGTACAGTTATTTAAAACTGACCAGCCATCTAATGTTCCCCTTCCAGGAATAATCATTTTTTTTCAGGATATTGAAAATTTAATATCTTTCTGTCTCAAAATTTGGCCATTCCTTTAGTTGAATTATTCATGGTCCTTGTCTCCAAAGCTGACTGTTTTTCTTGGGGCAATCCATGGACCATGTACCATGGTAATACTTTAAGTAGAACTCCAACAGAAATTTCATAAACTTTAACACTTGCATGAAAATATTGCATAAATTTTGATACATGTTAACCTGAAGCTAACAACTATCTTGTTATGAGTTTTAAAATAGTCAGAGAGAAGCCATGGCTGTACACATACACAAAGACACATGCTTATTTAAGACTCATAAACTAGACACACAGGAAAGGCTTTGATGTCTTATTCTGATCTTAACATCCTGTTGACATTGGTTCCAAGAAATCACCTTCCAGCATTTTTGCCTGCCCCTATCTTTGATAAACACTCTTTTGCACCTTGACCATGTTTTTTTTTTCAGTTCCTAATCTGTCATAGTCATTCCTACATGGCAACCATGCTCCTATCACAAGCAGCTTCTCCTAGGTTTTTGGGCCTCAAATTTCATGAAGACCCTGAATCAAATATGCAATAAACTGCTCAGCACACCACTATTCATCTATCAATACATTTTTGTCTCTCTATATATCTGCTGTCTGTATCCATAAATCTGTACTCCTATTTACTATCTATCATCTGTACATCTATTATCTACCTAACATTTATCCATTGATCTGCTGTCTATGTACCTATTTACTATATATCATCTATCCATTTATCTATTAACTATATTTATTTATCTATCATCTATTATCTATTATAATTTTCCTATCCACCTGTCTATAATCTGACATCTTTCTACTATTATCTATTATTTATCTATTTAAATATTTATCTAACCTTTTATCATCTATATATTACTTTTCATCTATCTATCACCTATTAACTACCAATCAGAATACTCTATTTTGCACTAGGAAAACACAGACATGTTCTGTTTCATTCTTCTCATTATCGTATCCTGTGTCTCCCGACATAGATATGCCTAAGCTGTTCAAATGTTAAACACCAAAGAGATGACATAACTAGATTAAACCCATGCTTCTTCAAAACCTGGGCATGATTTTAAGTGTAGAATGTTACACTCTAGCGTGAGTGTGACCACAGTATTGAACTCTTTTGATGAAACGGATTTCCTGTTTTAGTCAAGAGGAAAACATGGCAAAAAATATTGTTGGCAGCTTTTATATTTCCAAGAAGTCTAAAGAAAATTAGATGTGCTGGTTGCCAGTTATTACACCTAAGAACATCAAGATCCACCATCAAGCCTGTTTTTTCATGTATTATGTCATGATGGCATCCCTCCTTTGGTAGCTGGTGTTGTGCAGAATTCTAAGATGTCCCTGGTGCTTTACCTTTGGTGTAGCTACCAAGATTATATAACAGTGCTTGAAAGGGGGGTTTGGTGGCTATAATTAAGGGTGTTAATCATCTAATACTGACATCAGAGACCTAATTTAACCTCCTATGTGCATTGTAAGCCTGGAGGTTGAACTAAGTGGTAACAGAAGTCAGGAGGACTCAGAGTATAGAGATGATATGTGTTACATGGGAGGTTCTGGTTAGACACAGAATATCTATGTGATAAGGAATGGGACCTCTAGGCACTGAGGGCACCCTTGGCTATTCAGAAAGAGTCATGAGGCACTCAATTTATTCAACGGCCTTGGTGAGTTTAGAAGATGGCTTAAGTTGCTATTCCAACACAGCCCACAGTGATATGTAAGATGTTGAGGGACCCTGAATTGAGAAGCCAGCCAGTGGCTGGCAATGACCATAGAACTATGAGCAAATATTTCTCATTTTTGGTAGTTAAGTCGGAACAATTTTCTAGCTACCAATTAGAAGAGCATGCATAGTTTTAGTGGTGAGCCACACATCTCAACAGTACATGGTCACAAGCCTCCTTCCTCTCTTTTCTGAAACTGGACCACTATTTTATCATCTCATGAATGATACATTGTGTACTAACATTACACCAAAATTGATGGCAGTTACATATTGAAAATGAATATCTTAAACATGAACTCACACCAAACTGTGACTCTCTGTACTACACAAAAAGTACATTCATGTGACACACAGAGAAGGTCTTGAGTCTAAGTTCAAAGACATTTTCTAGTGACCAAATTATAACTACATACACAACAATGTAGTCACGATATCATTTTCATATATGTAAAATCTAGCCCCACAAGTGCATAGTTGTGCATATATAAAATTAACATAATTGATGAAAATTAGGCTGAACTTGGAAATTTCTGCAAAAGAGAATTTTATTATTACCATTATAAAGGTTTATTTTTTATGAGTATGTCTGTTTGCCTATATATACTTTTGTGTACTGTGTGAGTGAAGTGCACATAGAAGCTAGAAGAGGGCATCAGAATCCTGAAACTGAAGTTACAGACTCTTTGAGCCACCATGTGGGTGCTAAGAATTGAATTCAGGCCCTCTGGAAGAGCAGTAGGTGCTCTTCACCTCTGAACCAGCTCTCCACTTTTGTATCACCATCACTAAGATTTTAGTTATATTTGATGGTTACTAATAAAATCCTATACATTTTGCAACAGTAATGAAGTTAAATGACTTAGGGGTTTTGTGGCTTGTCATCTATGATTAAGTGTCTTCAATAAACTATAGGGTAGCATCAACATGTATTTCCTGCTATCTGGGAGCTCTAGGTACTTCATAGACTGTCAAACAACTCAGATTTTTTAAAGGAAACCTTCAAACAGAAGAACAAATGCCATATATCTTGGGCAGCTTTGAATAGCTCCTACCCCTGTACGGAACCAGAAGCAAAGTCAACCATGATTTCAGATATGGAGATTAACACTGCTACATAGCACAGTCAAGTGGTATAAGCCTCATGTGGAAACAGGATTATAGCTTATCCTATACAAAACATCATAATTCACAATCTAAAAATAGGAAAGGCATACATATGTACTCATAAAAAGGAAAGCAAGTGTAGCAATGCCATATCAGAACAAGCCACTCTATGACATAGCACTGTGACATCTGAGGAAAGAGAAATAGGGTTGTCTTTCATCTTCCTCACTATTGTCTCCTAAAGCAACTCAGGGGATCTAAGGTGATCTGAGTGTCCTGGGAAACACATCATGAGGCTCTCATGTACCTCATTTTGCTTGGTAAAATGTAGTCAAAGTCACTGAGATGACAAGAATTGGACACAGGTCTTGCTGGGATTCCACTATGTATTAATTATTTATCTCAGAGTTGTGACAAAATGCCCAACAGAAGCAATTGAAGAAAGGAGGGGTTAATTTTGGTTCATGGTTGGTAGGGATTTCAGTCCACCATAACGGATAGGCTTAGATGCTTAGTCTGTGTCAATGGGAGCCTGAAGTATCTGGTCACATTATGGAAGGAGAGAGAGACAGAGAGAGAGAGAGAGAGAGAGAGAGAGAGAGAGAGAGAGAGAGAGAGAGAGAGAGAGAGAGAGAAGAAACAAGGGTATGCTATACTATATGAGGAGTGTCCATAACCAATGACCCAACTCTGCCACTGAGATTCTACCTCCTAAAGGGCTCATAGCATCTCTAAGAGTCATCACCAACTATAAACCAAGCATTCAAACACACTGTCTATATGAGTGTTGCACACCCAGTTCCATCACCATCATATACTATACTCCTCTTCTTAAACTATTTATTTGGGAATTACCCATCAACATTATACCTAGTACTAAAATATTCAAGATTACTTTTCCTGAGGGTCTCCCTTTCCATGTAAAAATTTATGTGTCATACAAAACTTATATAACACAAATATGTATGTTGTCCCCTTGTTAGTTGATCTTTTATTTTGGAGGATTCAAATCTATAATATTTGAAACTATATTTTCCTTCCCCAAAGCTTCAAACTGAATGCAAAATTCTAATTTTCTGTATCAAAGATCTTGTTGCTAAAGAAGCCACAGTGTTTGTAACATCTGTCTGTGTTACGGTCACTTTATTAACTTTATTTTCAAATTCAACTTCTTTGAAAATAATGGCCAAAGATTATCTGAAACTGTACCAAGCATCTTATTGTGACAAGTGTCTGTCCTGGCAGAGGTGCTTGGGACACGCTGTTCTTTTGTTTCTGGTGATTGAATAGCCAGTTTCCTAGACTCTTTGGTGACATGTACATCAAGGGCAGAAGACGGATGGGAGAAACACTATGTACTAGACACTAGGACGTATAAAAAGAGCTGCCTTGGCATTCTCATGAGAATGCTGCATCTGGAGAGAAAGAAAACTGAAGATAACACAAGTGCAGCTCTCAAATCATGGAGCTGCTGTGGCTTAAGCTTCATCGTGTGCTAAAGGGCAGACTGGCATGTAATGATCAGAAATGAAAACCCTGCCTTGAGGGTTACTGGGCTTTTCCTGTGATGAAGTGGAGAAAAGGAAGTGGTAGAATTGTACCCACCGTCTTTATAGCCAAACAAAAAAAAGGCAGCAACAGAGTTTTACAACCCTCTTATTAGGCCCATAACAATTCCATTAGATGGTAATATGTTTTTTAGACAGTGTTGTGGACTGAATATTTGTATGTCTAAAAATATTTGCTCTGGAGTCTTGATACCTTTAATGTGATAGGGATGGAGGGGCAGGGGATGCATACTATAGTTACCTGAGTTCAGGCGAGTGGAGTCATCATGATGACATCATTGGCCTTGAAAGATCCAACCAGAGAAACCCTTTATCTCCCAACCCCATCACTCCCCTGACTCTATTCACTCCTTGTGATCAGGGCATTTCAAGAGGGCAGGCTGTAATCACATCAACATTTTAATTTATGGTTTTATAGCATCATTGTCTACACAATAAATTTCTTCTGTAAGTTTTTATTCTTTTATCATTTAGAAACACAATCCACTTTATGTAGAATTGAATTATGACTAATGTAGCATAGTATTTCACTTGCCTTTTCTGGAGGTGAGCTCTAGGCATATGTCTCAGCCTTAATCAGAGATACTGTTCTCTTATGTGAACAGCAGTGAATTGGTAAATGCAGAGATTCACTGCTCTCCAAGGTGGTAAGACTACATACTGGTTGAGTTCTCAGCCCTAAATAGGATATTTGTAACAATCCCTCTATAGCTCAGGGAACACTGGTAGAAGGAATGGACAGAATTCAAGAATTATAAGACAGTGCAAAGATGTGTAAATGCTGTCTTCTGGGCATGACACAGCCACTTCAATCATGACTGCATAGCCTTTGTGGCACTGGGTCTGCATCGGATTGGGGCTTTTCAACAGTTAATCATGGATTGGGCAGGGGTCCATAGGCCACACCTCTTCCTGTGAATTACTGGCTACTGATAGATTCTAAGGACAGTCATTGCATTTAGTTCTGTGCTCAGTGGTGAGTCTACCAGGCTCCAATGGACAGTTCTAAGTTTACGACTGCACAGACATCCTTGTTAAACTCAGTGGGTCCAAAAACAAAACAAAAAGGCACAGAGGACTTGTAGAGAGGAGGGTGTTTGCTAATGTAGGAAGACTGGAGGGAGTGGAAGTCAGAGCAATCAGCATGCCTTATATGCCTGCATGGAATTGTCTAAGAATAGATTTACATTAAAAAATAAACTATTCGGCCAGCCGTTGGTGGCACAGGCCTTTAATCTTGGGAGGCAGAGGCAGGCAGATCTCTGTGAGTTCGATGCCAGTCTGGTCTCCAGAGCAAGTGCCAGGATAGGCTCCAAAGCTACACAGAGAAACCCTGTCTTGAAAAACCAAAACAAAAAACAACAACAACAAAAACCTATTCATTTCCCCCATTGTGTTTCTATCCCCTTTCTTTCACAAAATATTAATGGATTTATCAACATTCACATGTACACACAAACCAATATCTACAGCTACATGGCTTTCCTTCCATAATGTATAATTTCTTTTTAAATCTACAATAAGACTGATTACAGGACAAAGACACTAAGCATCTATAGCACTGACAAGAAGAGCGCAGGCAATTACATTTTGCCCCAATGTAGACAGGAAGTGAGACATTTGTATAGGAAGCACGATCCTTCCTAAGCATTGCTTTTTCCTAGTTATCACCCCCATGGCTACTTCCTCCATCTTTGATTATGTCTTCAAGACCCACAGGGTCAAACATAGTATAGGGGAAGTAGGCATGTTAGGCACATCAAAGATGCACTTCATGTCTGTGTTGGGTGGTTCTACTTCATTTTGTGGAGAGAATACTTCATTCCTGTATTGATTATGGCCCCACTGACTAGGTGCTGGTTACTTGAAGACAAACAATTGAAATGATAAGATCTGCTAATACCAGGGCACTAGAGATGGGAAGAAAAGCAATTAACAAATGCAAACAACCTTGTAAATAAGTATAGTGTTATTCTCAGTGGTCTCGAAGTCTATTTTTACTTATGCATAGGCTTACACGCAGCATTATTAGAGTTGCTGTAAAATTCCCACCACATGACAGATAAATCAATATTAGAGAACCACACACAGATGATAACTGGGCTGAGCAGTATTAACCTTTCTGTGTTCTCACACTCCAGATGAGAGTAAAGAAGCCCTTGACATATCCATCTGCCTGCAGACAGAGGATTTATTTCCCCCACCACACAAAACCAAAACCTCTGATTCCCACCAGAAAATTTGACATTAATGTCATGAAGATAGATGTTCAAAAGGGTTAAAAGACAATCATTGAAAATATTGAGTTGGGACACCTAAGGTGTTTACTCTCTTTTGGGGTGGAAAATGACAGGGCCCATTTGAAAGAAAAATAACACTAGGAAAAGGAACAAAAGTCATGAATAAAGAAAAATGACAAGGAAGGAAGATCCTAGGAGACGACTAACCACCTTTAACTGGGCCTCACAGAGCAGAACTGGGTCATCCTGCTGGGTGAGCAATGCCATCTCCCTGAAGTATCAAGGCTGCCATCGACTTCCCTCCAGCACCACAGAGGTGGAGAAAACCTTGGCGAAAGATCTCTAGTGTTTGCAGGTGTCTGGAGGGACTGAGAGAGGAGTGAGTTTCCATGGCCTCTATGACACCAAATATGTACAAGTTCCCACCTCAGTGACTCCCCAGAAGAGAGAGACCTGGCACTGTAGGGGTCTGGTGTCCTATTTGAGTTTATTCCCTTAAATCTTAAAAAAATGTTCCATCTTCATATGTAATTTGGTTCTAGGAGATTTGAATTCTTACACAGGTTCTCACAGTGCCCATGTCCACTCTCAATTGCCACCTATAACAGATATCCAAAGGCAGGAGGGAGGCACATGATTCACATACACCAGACAGCAGAACCTCATTCTTAGATGAAACTTGCAGAATATTTTAGAACAATGTATGCCTCAGCGGGCATTAATACAATGCTGTGAAATAAGATATTATGGAACAGCAAAGAAAATAAGCAAAAGATTGTTCACGAGTTGCTGTTTGCTGTCCAATGCTCCTTCTGACAATACAGCATATTTTTTATTCTTGAGATTATAATAGTACTATGTTTATCTTTCCCTCTCTTCCATCCAAACCCTCCCATAAAATCCCTTCTGATCACCTTAAAATTCATGGCCTCTTTTTTTTTACTAGTTTTTATTGCATGCATCAATGTATACGTTGTATATCAATGTATATATCCCTAAATATAACCTGTTCAGTCTGTATGCTATTTTCATGTATGTTTTCAGCACTAACCACTTGGAAATGGACAGCCAGCTTTCCTCTGTTGCCTATAGTTCTATCTTTTGTCTAGTCCAGTTAGAGTTAACTAATACTTTCACAGTGGCTGTAAGATGGATCCTGGTGTCAAATGGAAGCCCTGTTGTAAAAGTGGGCATGGAAGAGGATTGGCCATACACTGTAAGAACCAGCATACTTGAGAGGTCCTTTGTTATAATTTTAAAAAGCAGCACAGTAAAGAAAAATGCCATGCTACAGAACTTGAGTGTGTGTGGTGGGGGGAGGGTTACTTGGGGAAAGTGAATGGGAAAAGTGGGAAGGAGAGAAGGTAGACAAGCCCTTGGGGACAGGAGTGGCAGAAGAGAAGAAAGAAGCAAAGAGAGGGAGAGAGACAGACAGACAGAGAGAGGGGGAAGACATAGAGATTGTCAGAGAAGCAGAGAGAGAAAGATGGGAGATGGTAGGGCTCTTTTAAAGGGAACATAGTGAATGTGCACAGGTGGTGCTCCTAGTGGCTGAAGCTGAGGGCATATCCTGTCAGAACCCTAAGGACAGGCCAGTACAGATGCCTGAATACTAACAACTTTGTCTGCTGCAGCAGGATATTTTTCAAAAAGACATAAATGTTTTGATAAAGTTCCCAAGACTAACAGTGTAGTGATTCTTACAATCCAAATGGAAGAAAAGATGGATTCAGAGACATTGCCATCAGTTAAACCTGTGCAACCAAAGGGTCCCAGTGATGGTCCTAGCACAGAAATTGAGAATATTAAATAGCATAAAGTTTCCACAGTAGCTTTGTTTGTCTTATAATAGCTAATGCTATTGAAGTTTTATTGTCTGAAAATAATCTACTTCTCTGTTTAGTAGAGATTATAACAAGTATGTTATTTTTAAAAAATAATGCAAATTCAATATTACCTTTAACATCAAAGTAATAAACTGCATTCCATTGCAGAAAAAGGGGGATATAAAATGCCTATTTGGGGTGCTTCACTGAGGAGACTAATTAAATCCCATGTCAGTAAACTGAGTGGAGTGTGAGGACCGTTACGGCCCTCATCTAGTTAGGATGAAGGATTAGCTTGTTGCTCCCCCAACAAACTAGGCATAACTTCTCAGCTTGAGATAGCAACTCCTCCCCAGCCCTTACCTTTTCTGTAGAAAGGGAATTCATGGGAGATTTAACTGCTCCTCCATTTCAGTTTCTCACATCAATGGCTTCCGTGTGAAATGCAGATTCGGGTAATTTCTCAGCTTTAAATATTGTACAAGTACTAGCAAAATGGCTTCATGGGTAAACAAAACAAAACAAACAAAAAAAATCTACTTCCAAGACTGATCACCTAACAACAATCCCTAGGACCAACATGGTATGAGGGCATAACTAATTTCCATAGGTTATCCTCTGCCATCCTCATGGACACACAGCACACCCTTACCACATACATATAGCCATAGCTACAATAAAGAAATAAATGCTATTTATGCAAATGTTTAAAACTGTATGGGACACATTGAAACTTTAAAATGTGTATGTGTTTATCTAAGGTTCAAACTCATCAAGTTTCTAAGTATGTCATGTGTTTAGATGGGCTGAATTCAATCATTTGTGCCATGAGGTGACAGAAGATGTTGGCCAGATCTGTAGTATCTCAAGTTCTTACTAGAGTAAGAGGAGCTTCCCTGAGCTTTTTTTCTTGAGGGTTATTAATGTCCCCAGAACTTGGGAACTGAAAGTGTCAGTGAGCTCCTACCCATACCCACTCCTTTTCATGTATCACAGATCACACACACCAGTTGAAGAGTTCTGAGAGAGGGAACCCAAAGCAAAGGGCACATAATTGATTGACATCTCCTTTTACTATGTTTTATTTATTTGTTAGAACTCAACAGGCAAGTCTAGTCCACACTAGAGAGCTGGTGGGGCATCATAGGAAGACATGAAATCTAGGGAACAGTGAGCCTCAGGCTGCCAGACAGTATAGTTTCCCTACAAGTGGGAAACTTATTCAGAAGAGCTGCTAAACACTCACCCCTCCTTTCCCTTATATCATGTTCCAATCAAGAAACAAGAGACCACACAGAGGACCAAAGAAATCTACCTGTGTTTCATATATTCAGAGAAGAAAAGCAAAAAGGAAAAGAAGCTTGGCTGAGGCTCATACAGCTGAATTCTGGGTCTAGTGTAAGTCCTTGCTTCTATAGACCTAGTTCATTAGAGATATTTTTATGCCTGACATTAGATGATTATCAAAACCCTTTGATATTTCATCTCATCTTTGCTATCACATGAAAGTAAGTTATCTAAATCAAAAATATAAACACATCAATGATTAAGGAAACCAAACATCATACATTTGTTTTAGATGAACAATCATCCATAATTTGAAAAACATATTTTAAATTTACATGATATAAAAGTTTTAACTCAATTCTTTTTTTTTTCTTACTACATGTATGGATGTCTGATTTGTTGACCCAACAAGCATGTTTTAATCAAAATCAATAAAGAAGTAGAAAAATGCAAATGAAAAATCTTCCATGAAACATCTCCAAATTAACAAAATGATCTTCCTCCCCTTATTTGGGAGTTATGCAAGATATAAAATGTTGTATTCACATTCTAGTTTTTCACTGAGTCTTGGAGATTACATGAGCTTTCTGGTAATTTAACATAATTGTCAATTTCCACTGTCATTTAGGAATAGTGTATGCTGGGTATCTTCCAGAAAAACATTCAATTTACGACTTTGAAATTACAAAGTCCTTTTCCCTTCATACCCAAGAATTAGTCTGAGAACTCTATTTGTGCATTAACTTCTTTAGCTAAAATCCTGTTAATTATTAAGCAGCTAGGATTCTACTTAGCAAATATCATATGGCTCTCAGAGGCAGGTCAGAGGTTATTATTTTTAGCCTCACCTCAATTTCCTTCTGAGGAAAGAAAGCCTGGCATGCTCTTTTCTACTTCTAGCTATTTCCTCTAAAAACTCAACCAGTAAGAAGCAAAGTTTCCTATCCTGTCGCTCCATCAACTGTCTCTGTTTTAAGATATCTGAAAACCAGGAAGAGCCATTATGGATGTCTAAATTTGGATCCTGGCTGTCAAGACTCTCATTAGTACTGCCTGGGAGCATGGCCACTTAAAGTCACTTAGCCTAGTAATGCTGGCTTCTAAAGCCAGTGCCTGAATGACATAACAATGGGTCCTATTTCAGGCTTTTTCCTTCTCCAAGTTGCTAACTTCTACCCTAGTCTCTGTCCACATAACATCAACTGGCTCCTATTGCTTCATACCTATTATTTCAGAAAGTATCAGCAGGTGTTGATGAGAAAGATCATCAACAAGTACCCCATATGATGTCTTTAAGGCAATGAGCAAGCAGGAGGGAGAAAGAGTAGCAGGTGGGAGAGGTATAAAGACAAAGAGTAAAGATTACATCTTCTGTCCTATTCGGTCTTTGTGTGGTCCCCCTAAAGTCATTTTAGGTGGATAATGTTTGCCCTATTTATTTATATTGATGATTACAATTTGTTATGCCAAGAATCAAGCCCAAGCCCATGTACATGCTAAGTGACCACTATCAATCACAGAGTTCCATCCCAACATGTCTTATTTTTATCTCTAAGTCTTTAACTCTGGTAATTTCATAATTGATGAGAAAAAATTTGCTCGTAATTACCCACATGTCTTCATTTTATATTGTGATTTATAAGTAACAATAGTTTGTACGAGACACACAAAACTACATCATAAAATATCAGTCACCTCATTCATCAGAGGTCACATTGATGTCAAGTCATTTACCAGGCCTATTTTCAGTTTTAGTTGTGATTTCTATAAAGAAATGTGAGCTAAAGGTAAAAATGTTTAGTCAGGTATTTTACCCAAATTCATGCTCTCAACCAAAGCTCATGGTACAGTGTTCTTCCACTGATCATCAGTCAAAGCTGATTTTCACAAAATTCATTAGATTCAATCCTAATCCATCAATGTAATTCAATATTTGTCCATGCAGTGCCTACAAACAAAAGATTATGTAAGACAACAGACTGTACACGTTTTAGAATTAGGAGTGCTATGTTTGCTTTTCCTCTCCTTTCTCTCACATCTGTATTCAACACAATCGCTCAAGTGTCATGGATGGGAGAGTGACAGGCTGAGTCCATCACATTTCATTGTGTAAGAGTCAGAAGGAACAAAGAACACCGTGTTTTCTAAACATATTCAATGATGCCGAATACTAAAAAAGTAGTTTGTTTATATAAAATTAAACAACAACAACAACAACAAAAAACACATGAATTGTCTGTTTTTAAAAGTCTGGTAATGCTGTGGCTGGAGAGATGGCTCAGGGGTGAAGAGTGCTCCCTGCTCTTGTGGAGAACAAGAGTACAGCTCCCAGCCTTTCAACTGCCTGTAACTTCAACTCCAGGGGATCTGTCTGGTTTTCTTATTTTCTTATCTGCTTTAAATAGACTACAAAATTAGCCCTGCTACACAAAGTCTTCCTCCCACTTTACACAAAATTTCTAGGAAGCCCAGGAATAATGCTGAATGCAAAAGAATGTCATCAGTCTCCAGCTATTCACCTTCTTGTCTGTTTATTCAAAACATTTCTAAACGCTACACCCCCCTAAGCTCTCAATACCATTTTGAACTCACACAAGATCAATATCATCTATGTTCTTCTTTCATCTTCGTATTGTCACCCGCTCTCTACTCCTTTGGGATCCCTAGGAAGACAGATGCTTCATTCTGCAGCCTTTCCAAATGGGAAACACTCCCATTTGGACCAATGTAGTAAAATTGGCAATCTTACCAAAAGCAATCCACATATTCAATGCAATCCCCATCAAAATCCCAGCACAATTCTTCACAGAGCTTAATAAAACTATACTCAACTTCATATGGAAAGACAAAAAGCCCAGGATATCCAAAACAATCCTGCACAATAAAGGAACTTCTGGAGCCATCACCATTCCTGACTTCAAGCTTTATTATAGAGCCATAATAATGAAAACAGCCTGATATTGGCACAAATCAGACAGGTGGACCAATGGAATTGAAGGGAAGACCCTGATATTAATCCAAACATCTAAGAACACCTGATTTTGGACAAAGAAGCTAAAATTATACAACAAAAAAGAAATCATCTTCAACAAATGGTGCTGGCATAACTAGATGCTGACAAGTAGAAGATTGCAGATAGATCCCAATGTATCACCATGTACAAAACTTAAGTCCAAAAGGATCAAAGACCTCAACATAAATCCAGCCACCCTGAACCTCTGAGAAGAGGAAGTGGAAAATACCCTTGAACATAACACCAGTAGCACAGACACAGAGATTGACAATTAATAAATGGATCCTCCTGAAAATGAGAAGCTTCGGTAATGCAAAGGACACAGTCAACAAGACAAAATGGCAACGTACAGAATGGGAAGAAAATCTTCACCAACCCCACATCTGACAGAGGGCCAAATTTCCTAGAAATTATAACAACATGAACACTCCTGTCAAACTTTAATGTCTCATAACTACAAATTACGGCCCTATTAGTGTCATAAGCATGTTCATAAAAAATGAATGTTTTAATTCTTTGTATAAACAACATTGAATAACAAGCTTTATGTTTACTTAATCAAATATTTGTAGAAAATATTCAATAATGCATATATATCATTTTACATGTTAGCATCATATGCAAATAAGTGTTCTGCCTGCCCATGGGATGCATCTCTAAGCATATGCATTAGTGAGCATTTTATAATATTCTAAAATTACCTATTGGGTGCCTGGTGATGAAAGATACTACTAGGCAACTTAGGGATATAAAGACAAATTAGACACAAACCCAGATCTTGAGAGTTTCGATATAATAGGAAACATAAGATATGTCTGCAAATAACTCTTCTCCTGGGTTGACAGTAGTGAGTCCCATGAGGGTTTCAGAAAGGAGACTAAATGCCTTGGGAGTTCTTGAAATAATGAGATACTTTCTGCTTCAGGAGAAAGCAAGAAAGGCATCACAAAAGGAGTACTTGAGCTGATCCTGTTATAACTGCTGTAGTCTGAAAATGAGAGCAAAAGGCTGAATTAGAGAAAACACAACAAGAAAGGGACATGAGAGCATCCTAAACCACATTGAGTCCTGCTACCGGCTCAAGATGCAGAGAAATAGAGCCCAAAGGTCAACTATTGCAGAAAGTGGAAGGGATTAGAACCTTAGGAATTGATGGGTTATCTCTCCTGATAGTGGTCCATCATCCCGAATACCTTAAGCCTGCTGCACACACAAAGCTCTTCTTGGTATAATAACTTACTGCACTGACCCCTGTGCTGGTGTGTCAAGTTGAGAGACTAAGGAAGAGGACATGGTGATTGAATGCCCTTCTGGTGGAATGCACTACTGGCCCTGCATTTGAACAGGTCTATCTGATGACCATGTGATGCCAGTCACTACTAACATTCCATTCCAGACAGGCCTTCAAGGTTAGGCTTTACTCTTGCAGCAAAAGCAATCATGGGTGCTTGATGTGGGTTTCCCGAGCTTCTGTGCTGGGAGCTTTCAGTCATATGGTAATTGAGGCTTGGATCAGGCTGGTGACAGTGGGCCTATGCTAAAAGAGAGTATCAGAAAAAAGTAAAAGTTCATGCTTGATGAAGCAATGTGATGTGTGCATGGGGTGGTGGCCACCACAGCCCACCTCATCCTTTGCCATGACATTTACATCCATACATAATCCTTCCCTTATCACTAGGGTTAATGTGCTTAATCTAGAGCAGCATAATTGATAATGACAATGTGTGATCTGGCATATTTTGGATCATTCACTATGAGGAACTGCCACATGTAGAGGACATCCAAGCCAACTTACAGAAGTTGCACATAAAGGGTGTGTATGTGTCAGAAAACATGTGGGTAGTCTCCAATTCTCATGAGTAGGTTAGCTGGGTGGAGTCTCTTACTCTAACTAAATCTTTAAGATGATTTAAACTCATGGGAAACCCTAAGCCTGGACCACTCAGCTAAGCAAGTCCCTAAATCTCCACTCATAGATACTGAGTCAGAAGGGAAATATTTATTGTTGTATCTGCCAGTACATGTGGGACAATGTGCTAAGGAGAAACACTTAAATCATCATCCTGCTTTCTGGTTCTGTTTTGTTTTGTTTTGGGGGGCATTTTTACTCACTATCAGATTATATATTGTAGGGAAACTTAGCCATTAACAGGAATCATGCTCTCATATTACTTTGGATATTATCCGTTTTAGGAGGGGATTTCCAAGGGTCTTTTAATAAATCACTAGTTACAACAAACTTGGTCAAACAACTCTACATCTGAGATCCCTGTTGGGAACATGCCCTGGAGAGGGAGGAGAAAGTGCATGGGAAGGGAGATGAAAAATGGCAGCAGGAGCTACAGACAGCTGGTCACACTGATCCACAGGCACAAGGCAATGACAGACCAAAGCTTGTGTTCAGTTAAATTTCTGATTTTATTTTCAGTCTAGGATCCTAGCACATGGGATGTTGCAGTTCCCAGTTTGGGTAGGTTTTTCCACCTCAACTAACCTAATTTAGATAGTCTCTCATAGATATCCCCAGAGACTAGCTTCTGGTAATTCTAGATCCTGTCAACATGATAATCAATCTTAACCATCACACTACATGGCATTTACATGTTATGACACATTACATGCATACATGCATACATGTATCACATAAATGCACAAAGGGATGTATTGATGTGTTGAAAGCTATTTACTGGTGGTTGAGAGGTTCCCAAATTTGGGAATAATCAGCTTCCAATTTCCCGAAGCTTTCCTGGAGGAGACATCTGAGTGGGTGCACACAAATCCATCAGGCTCCATCGGCTGCCATCCAGCCAAGAGCCATTTGGGGATAAAAAGAAGCTATTTCCTGGATGAATTTGTCACCAACACTCCACCAGAATAGCTTGGGATAGAGATGTTTCAATGACTAAAGGAACATTAAAAAATATGGTCATTCATGTGACTCATAAAGCATGTATGAATAGACATTCAGGAATGAGTGAACTTAGAAACAAGCCATTTCCTAGGACGGTAATGAAACTGGGTGGGAGTAGATGAGAACTGAGTCAAGGAATGCCAAGGGTAATGAGGATTCTGGGAATGGTCTCTTCCATGTTCTCTTAGAAAAAAATGGAAATATTATTCATAGCCAGTGAGTGTGGACTTAGCCAACTTCATTAGTAGAATGTCTTCATTATGTTTTTTAAATTTCTTAAGTGCCTATCTCTGTTCTCCCTTTGCTATCAGGAAAATGGAAATGTATTTTGCTAGAAATTGTTTAATGAATTCAGTGATGGTCATGGGCATTTTTTTAATTGAGTTTGGCAGTCGGAAGAATTTCCTCCTCCTCTTCATTCTTATAAAGCAAAAGTAAAAGGAAATAAAAGAGATGCTTCTGTCAGCATTTCAGCATTGACATGAATGAACTGCAGTGTGAGCAAACATACATGGAGGCATGTATTCGTGTGCACCTGGTTTGCATGCAATGCTTGTGTGCTGATATTGCCTCTGAACGTGTTTTCAAATCTTCATGTCACTGGATGAAGGAGAAAACAGTGAAAGAGTCTTATCTGGTTCAGGGAAAGAAGTTATTAATTGAAGAGTTAGAGTACCCTGAAGTCCTCACATAAGCCTGTGGAGCAAATTTCAGAAAACAAAGGCCTTTGATTGCTCCTGGTTGGGTAAGCTCGCTCTTAATTACCAACACAATACTTCCATCATTAATCTCTCCTTGGGTATATTATCCAGTTTGCTATATTTTGTAGTTTGATTATGCCTAATAACTGTTTCAAATGTATAATCGAATATGTAAAATCATCTTTCCAAGCCGGGTGGTGGTGGCGCATGCCTTTAATCCCAGCACTTGGGAGGCAGAGACAGGTGGATCTCTGTGAGTTTGAGACCAGCCTGGTCTACAAGAGCTAGTTCCAGGACAGCCTCCAAAGCCACAGAGAAACCCTGTCTCGAAAAACCAAAAAAAAAAAAAAAAATCATCTTTCCAAGTACATTTATTTATTCTGGAAGCCAGTTCTCTTCCTATTAGCTATATTGAGGCACACAACAAATGACAAATGGTGTCAAATTTACTGCTTTCAGGTCCAGCACTGAATGAGAATAGGAAGTAAGTGACTCTTCACTATGACTACTACTGATAAATGGTGACCTGAGAGCAATAGAAATCCAAAGATTGAGTGTTACTCACCTCTTGGGGGTTTTAAAAATTATTTTTAATGGAAAGTAAAGAGGATGTGTGTGTGTGTGTGTGTGTGTGTGTGTGTGTGTGTGTGTGTGTGTGTGTGTGTGTGAGTGCAGCTGTGCTCATGGTTATTTCATGTGTGGAGGTCAGATGTCAACATAGACTGTGGTCCTTAATTGTTCTCTACCTGAGTTTTTGAGATAGGTCACTCACTGAACCTTGAGCTCAATCTGTGGGCTAGATGGTCTGGCCAGCAAGCTCCTGGGCTCACTTAATTCTGTATCATGTCCTCCCTGCCAAGTTCCCCTGCTGATTTTGCACAGGTACTGGCAATTTGAACTCAGATCTACCAGTTGCTCAGAAAGAACTTTATCCTTTATCCACTGAGCCATCTCCATCATCCTGTTCCCAAATTTGATATGTGTGTGTGTGTGTGTGTGTGTGTGTAAAGTACTTTTTTCAAGTGGAATATTAGTGTTCAAAAGGTTTTTTCAAATACTTTAATGTGAGACACATTGTAAATTGATTTAATGATGAAACAAAGCCCAATCACAAAACTCAGCAACTTCTCACATAATCCAAACTGGAGTTCATTAAACTAAATATCTCACATGTGATGCCTAATTGTGTCAACTTGATTACATGAAGACACGCCTAATCCCTCACACTGCACCCAGGGAAGGCCTTCACCACCAAAGACTGTGCTATTGCTTCTGACAACTTACTCAAACCAGGCACTTTCTCACTTTTGACATTTTATCACATCAAACCTTGTATATTGTTACAGCTGTGACCATTGTTTTCCCTGTTGCAAACTAACTTATCCTTACACCGTACACATTATTAGTGACGGAATAGCAACTCACCATCTGGTCTAAAATTCACACTCCATTGCTTACCATGATGTGAGCTATGGAACTGAAGAGGCTAAGGCTGTAATGACAATGACAGAAGGAGCTGAGTACATGGAGGAATCCAGTCACCCCTCAGAGTTACTTCCTTCCTGACTGTTTCAGGGACTCTTGTGGGACTTTGTACCTTGGAATTCACACCAGACAAGATGCTTTGGCTTGGGTACTTGGATCACACACATACTAAAGATGTGGGAACTTAGAAACGTAGGTTGAGATGATGGAACGTGCTTGTCAGAAAGCCTAGGGTCCCAGGCTTAGGTACCAATCTCTTTGCTGCCCAAGCCACTCACTCATTCCTTCTGTTGTGTCTGCATAGACTTGGCTTCCTAACATCAGGGTCCAATTTCAATCTTTAGGTACTATGTAGATTGCATTAAGGCAGGGTACAGTGTTCAGCACCTTCTGTTGAGGGGAGAGGAGCACTCAGAGAGGACCTCTTGTTGCCACTTCACGACAGCCTACTTAGTTCTTACCTCACAGTATCATCTGCCACCATCTCCTAGTAAGGAACAATGGCAGGTATCACCAGAGCCCTCATAATCCTTCTGTGGTCACAGCTGAAGACCTGTCCCAAAACACTCCAATGGAGGATAGGGGGCCTGGGAAAGAAGAGGGAAGATGGGGTAGAGACAGGTGGTCAAGGAGGAAGAAGTGAAGGAGGAAGATGAAGAGATGGAAGAGGGGAAGAAGAGGCAGAAACATGAGTTCAGGAGGAAGAGTGGGAGCATCCGCTGCTGGCTTCAAAACGGAAGCGCCACATTCTTGTGGCTTCCAACTGTTGGTTTCTTTATGTCACACCTTATTGCTTTGTTTTCAGACTGAACTCTATGGGCACAAAGTTCACCCTCACCTACAAAGATTCAGAGCTTCACATTTGAGGAAGTATCACCTTAATGTTTCCCCCAAATTCTTGCAGAAACCTCAGTTCTGCTGCAAGGTGAAACTGAACTATCAGGGAAATTTGAGAAGCCGCTGGCTGAATTCTTCAGAATGCCAGAGCTTATGGAACTGAAGAAAAATGCTTGCCAAAATACATTCTGAAAATTGTCATGCAAAACCCAGGGGAAACACACAAAAGACACTGTTTAAAACAGCCCATTGTAATCTGGCTCTATGTCCAATTGCATACCCATTTCCTTATCCTGATTTTTAAAAATGGATTAATCAAACAAAATCAAAAGTATATATTATCAAATGAACAGCAGCCACAATGACTACATTCTCTCTGCCAAAATTCAATGCTGAAAGAAAGCCTGTAACACACCGCTATGGTTTTCAGTGTAATCCATTCCCATGTTTATTTTTAAAGTTACCAGAACAATGACTAGAAGATGCACTAGTAAAGTACCATTAAAAACAGTTACAATTGAATTCTATATTGCTTATTGGGGTTGTGAAAATTTTACAGAATCCCCTCTGAATACGCATTACCACATCTCCAAATACATGAGAGTTCAAGATGCTGCCCTAGGGGCTATTGGAATAAGGGGTGAGGGATGAAATGAGAAACTTCAGTGACTAACCTATGAACTAACATTGACTGACATGGAAAAAATCCTCATTTTTTCAAGTTTTTGTTTTAACTGTTAAGTTTCAGTCCCAGTTAAGGAATTTTCTATAACACAGTAACCCACAGATCCACAAGGATCAGCATACAGAGAACAAGGGACTGTGGAGAGCTTGGCTCTAACTGGGACATCTATGTCATATTCCTCCTCCCAAGGTTTGGGAGCATTGAACAAGAACACTGAAAATATTCTAAGAAGCAAAAGGAATGGGAAACTGCAACAAAACATGATTTGCTAGACAAGATGACTGTATGGTCCACATGAACTTACAGGGTCTGGGGCTGCAAGCACAAGGCTTGAACTAGAACCAGCCAGTCAAAAACTCAGCATGGCTAGGGAATGGGGTCCTGAAGTGTCAGTTCTAATGATTTATGTCCTGTCCTCTAGGGGATACATTTGCTTTGGGGACATAGACACTGGGAGGGCACCTGTGCTCTAGCAGGTGGCCCTATACCCATAAATGTATAGGCATCACTTAAGTGGAATCACTGTTTGTTGTTGTTGTTAAAGAAAGAGAAACCACATGAAGTAGAGAGGAGAAATTGGTGAGGGGATATAGGAAGAATCAGAGGGGAGGGAGTGAAATAGATTTGACCTCAAGGCATTAAATGCATGTATAGATATTTAAGAAAATACCTAAAAATAAAATTAAATTGAAAAAGTCATGAATCTGACCTGAAACTAAGACCCTGTTATTTTTTGTAAATGTTTATTAGGGATGACCCAAGTACCACTTGCGGACAGTCAGATCTGCATAGAAAAATGCAGTTTATGCTGAGGACAGAGGAAAAAACTGGGTGACATATGAGTGAAATATGGCAAGAGCTGAGAAAAATGAACTAATGATAAGGGAAATGCCTACAGATTGGACACCAAAGTGGAAGTTGGTCCTCGGAGCCAGGTTGGAGCCACCTACTCAAGGACAATGACTGGTGGCAAGTGGCCCCTCAGGTAACATTCAGACTAAAGAGATTTTCAGTAAGTTAGAAAAATGAATGCAGCATTATTAGTCACAAGTCACTGGCATCTGCACTGGAGTTTTGTTTTGTATCTCGTTGATTAATACAGCTGAGCTGGACATACCATGGCTAGGCAACTTGGAGCCCTCATCATGCACATGAGGCTGGTTTGGATGTCCTGGGCTTCCTGATGGCAGCTGAACCATTTCTCTTTCACTGATGCAGTCCATGTGGGAGGAACCAACGTGTTTTTCCATATCTTTTACAGTGTATTGTCCTCAGGGCTGAGGACCTATTAAGCACGCGCTGGACCAGGGCTGGATGTTTTAATGAGGACCTTGAGAGTGGAAAGATATAGCATGTTCCTCTCCTCCCCAGTTTTAGCCTGGGAGATCTTGAATGATGCAGTCTGTTCTCTTAAGGAAGGAGACACATCTCTGAAAGCTGACCTCCAAGACTTAGAGGACATCTGGCCTTGGAGCATTGTAACAAAAGCTCAGCTTCCATCTAGAGAATGCTGCCTGTAATTCCCAGAAAGCACTGATTTCAGCAAATGTAATTTGAAAGAAGAGCCAAAGGACCATAGCGCCTCTGGAAAGACTTGGCTGTCAGAACAACTGGCCAGGCATTTCAGGGCAGGTCTAGCCCAGCAGCTGTCATTCAAACTTGAGTTCAACTGCTGAGTTTCTCACTTCAAAAGCTGGGTTCATTTTTATATGTTTCTGAAGAATTTCACAGATGGAAACATGGATCAGAATTAATGAATTATTGTTGATTAAACCCCAGACACGGGAATGAGCCCTTTGCATACATTGTAACTAAAGCGAGAGAGCAGACATATTTACTTATGTCTTCACAGATCTATAGCATCACACAGCATTGTCTGATTCTGTGAGGAATTCTGATGCCATGTTAGGAAGCTTGCATTACTGTAAAAGTTACCTATTAGCCATCCCAATATGCCCCGAACTGTGGTCAAAATGGTATCTGTATTTATGTGCTGAAACTTGGGAAATTTTAGTAAATTAAATTGCTGCTGCAGTGAATCAAGAAACATGCACATGCATAGTTATTTAATGTAACTCTTGTGAATTTTAAACTTGAAGGAATTTGTGAAAGTAGCACAAAGATTTTGCGTATATTATTTGCTATATAGTTTTTGACCAAATTCTAATGATAACAACTTATGTATCCAAATTACTGTCATGAAGACAAAGTGATTTTTACTATTTGACTGATATTAAGAATGTATAAGCCCAGAGGTGGTGGCTCACAGCTATAATTACAACACTCAGAAGGTGGAAGCAGGGCCATCAGGAGTTCAAGACCAGCCTGGGCTATATAACATCATGTCTCAAAAATACATAATACATCTTACATACATAATACATACATACATACATACATACATACATACATACATACATACATACACACACACAGAAAGAGACATAGAGACACAGACACAGAGACAGAGGGAAACAGAGAGGGAGAGGATAGAGAGAGGGAGGAGAGAGGGAGAGAGAACTTGTTGGGGTGAATTCTCATTTCACTCATTATTTCTCTGCCATCTGCTCTCTGCTCTAAGAACAACCCAGGACACTACACTTTAGATAGTGACTAGGTCCTATTGTCCTTCAGTCTCTGATGGGTTTCACTCTGTTTTCATTTGTTATGATTCTGATACCTGTAATTATCTCCTATTGCATAGATTATGTCATTTGGGTTTTCCCGACATCTCTCCCAGCTTCAATGGACACTGGGCAGGTACACTCAAGAGTGATAGTGACATTAAGTCTTTGCCAGTGCACTCCGCTGAGACTGAAGGTGACATGGCTGTGTCTAATCCTGGATGATGTTAACCTGAACTGTGGTGTGGTGGGGGCTGCACAGGAATGTTATTGTTTTGTATATGAATGTGTGTTTGCCCTTCAGACTTACTCCAACAACTTCAGAGTCCAGTGGATCCTCCTTGCAGTGGTTACTATCCCAAGTGTGACCAGCAATGCCACTTTCCTCTTCTACCTGTATACACTGACATATCTGTGGGGAGTTATCCCTCTTGTTTATTTTCTGTTATTTACTTGCATCCTGGTTTTGTGTGTGGTTTGTCATTGTTTTATGGATTGTTCTCTAACTACTGTTGCACTGATTGTTTAATTGTCTTACCTTTGATCTCTAAGAATTCCCTAGGATTAACTTGTATGTTCATTTGTAAGGTGTTTTTTGACATTATTTTCTGTAGGAAGTTTCATAGGACAGATATGTCATAGCTTCTCCTTAAGATCAGGATTGGAGCAGAAGGGGGTTAGAAAGAATGTAAGAGCCGGAGATAGTGGACATCTACAGTGAATCAGCATTTGCCTGACATGACCTGAACTCACAGTGCTAGGTCTGCAAGCACCACAACTCCCCAAGAACAAAATAGACAAAGTCCAGTATGACGAGGGAGGGACTGATGAAGCCCCATGCTTAGCTGAGGAGCTATTGGCAACTGATAGATTTTGGAGAATGAAGTGTTTCCTTTCCCCTCAGGGATGCTGCAGTAGGTGGTCCCACACTCATCCCATAAAGGCACCACTGAGCGGACTCAGGGGGTTTAAAGAAGAGCACTTGACATTGGGAAGGATAAAGAGTGGTGGGTATTTTTAATTTTGGAAAAAGGCAGCATGAGAGAGAAAGATGCCATGCGGCATTGAGTTCAAACTGAAGCTGAAGCTGAAGCTGAAGGTTTTTTATTAGGGGAAAGGGTTCATAACAAGGGGAAATGGGAGGGGGAGACTGGCCTCTGGGGACAGGAGCAGTGGGGGAGAAGGGAGAGACAGAGAAAGAGAGAGAGGGGGGCGTGGGTAGGATGGGAGGTGGGCAGGGCCCTTTTAAAAGGGAACATAGTGAATATGTACAGGTGGTGCTCTTAGTGGCTGCAGCTGCTGGTGTATCCTGTCAGAAACTCAAGGACAGGCGAGTACAGATGTCGGAATACTAACAGTGGGGTAGGAGGATAGGGAAGAAACTGAAGTTGAAGAAGAGGTGAGTAGAATTGATTAAAACGCATTATATGCTTTATGAGATTCTGAAACTATAAGAAAGATAAACCTTTGAAAAGGAAAGTACTTCAGACTCATCTTACATACCCATATCCTAACCCTAGAATTAGTCATTTCCCAGAAGCCTCTGGTGAATTTCAACAGGAAGCACAGGGAGGATGCAGAAATACGGAATTTTCATCTGTAAAAGCAATTTGCTTTTCCAACTTTTTACTTACTTTGGGGTGTATGTGAATACCATGGCTACAGTAGGGGGGCATTCTCTCCTTTCATTGCATGTGCCCTGGATGGAACTCAGCTCCTCAGGCTCGGCTGCAAGGGCTTTTACCTGCTGAGCTATCTCGCTGCCCTGAAGGCAAAGTATTTATAGGAATCTTGTAAAACATGTTTTTCTTCTCCAGATTAGATATTGTATTTTTGAGTTATAGTCAATCAGTATAATAGCATAATTATGGTATTTGCTCACATTTGAAAATCAAGAGGTTTTTATATCTTGCTATTTATGTGATGCAAGCCTTAAAGCTAAGTCTAGAATACTGAAGCAATATGGGTAAGTCAAACAGACAAATGTCAATATTGTCATAAAATACTGTTTTGCTGATGTAAAAGGTTTCAGAGAAATGATTTAAACAATGTGCTACTGTGTGTGTGTGTGTGTGTGTGTGTGTGTGTGTGTGTGTGTGTGTGTAGGAACAGGCCCCTATGAAAAGTATAAGTCAGGAAGTCAAGATAAGGGGCCTCTGTCTACCTTAAAACCACTTCAGTTATGTGAAAGAAACTTTTTTTTTTATTATTCACTGTGAGTGAAAGAAAGACTTCCATCTCTCTTGAGGATTCTCTAAATCTTGCCCATTTTTATGTTGAAAGTGCAGGGCTGACCCAGCTGTGCCCAAATCACAGGGGACACTGGTGACATCTGTGCTAGCAGGGCACTTGCCACTTCCAGGGAAAAGCTTTATTTCTTTGTCACTGCCATAGTTTTAATTGTCAACACCACACACACAATCTAAGAGTCTAAGTGAAGAGTTTTCTAGGTAGGTTTTGCCCATGGGTGGGAGATTGTCTTGATTATGCTAATTAATGTCAGGATGTGGAACCTAAATACGGGGAGCACCATTCCCTGGAAATAGGCACTGAGTTGTGAAAGTTTAGAAAGGTCTGGGGCATCAGTATGGATGAAGGCATTCACTCCTTCCCCATTGCAAATATGATATTAATAGCTGCTTCAAGACCCTGTCTTGTACCCACAGCTAAACCTTGAACTGAACTGAAATCAAGATGCAGAGAAGGAGGACTGATGAGCAAAGGGGTCCAAACCCCCTGAATATGGGTGTCAGTGAGGAGACCTTGGAAATCTATGGGGCATCTTGTAGTGGATCAGTACTTATCACTACCATAGGAATGGACTTTAGGATACTCCCTAAGCCTAGACACAAGGGGGGTTGCTTAGGCCTTATCCCAAAGACTATGACAGACTTTAAAGATTCCCCTGTGGAAGGCCTCATCCTTCCTGGAAGCAGAAAGAGTATGGGACTGGTAGACTGTTAGTTGAGGGGGGAGAGAAGGAGGGAACTGGAATTGACATGTAAAATAATTTTCTTGTTAACAACAAAAAAAAAAAACAAAGACAGGAATGTGAGAAAGGGACTCACTTGTAAAAAAAGAGAGGATTGACAGGGTTGGAAGGGAGAGAGGAAAGTGGGGTTAAAAGTAACCAGAATATATTATGTACATGCATGAAATTATATAATACAAATAAAAGATCCTGTCTTGACTTCCTTCAAACAAGGGACTACTGCATGGAATTATAAGCTGCATAAACCCTTCCCCCACTAAATCTGTTTTGTCAGGGTTGTCATAGCAACAGAAATAAAGGTAGGACAGTCTGTTTGTAATGACTCTCCAAGCCTTCAAAAGGTGTGCTGGACTGGAGTTCGGCTGGGATCAAGTAACTTGTCATTTGTCAGAGTCTCACCCAGTGCCTAGCAAGGGCCTGAAGATACAATATTAAATAATCAAAAGTAAAGCCAACAACATTCCTGCTCTGACCAGTTTCCATGTCACAGCACTGTTCTTCTGTCTCCTGACACTGAGATGGTGTGGTTGAAAACTGGTCAAAGAAGTCTACAACACAGAACAAAGACCTACTGTGAACGCTCAGCCCCAGGCACACATTTCAGTCAGGTGTACATGTAAGCATCACTAAACAAGGTGAACTGTCACTTACATGGCTGCTTTAATGGAGCCCATTGAGACAATGAGAATGACACACACTGATATTTGCATCCTACCAAAGGAATCCTACCAAAGGAAAGGGAGTGAGAAGACTTCCCAGAGACCCCTGTTCTATGGCAGGCTATCTCTACAGGAGCTGCACTTGGTTGGTCATAATAACAACAATAATAAAAAAAAACAGAAAAAACAATTACTTACATCTTCAATTTTACCTGTTAGCTGAAACATTTTTGAATATTTTAACAATTGCTATTTCCTGAGCAATGGATCTCAGAATGACACATTAAAGTGTTTCTTCTAAAGGAAATGCAAAACAGTGTGATTTGCTTACTGAACAGCTCCTTGAAATGTCTGGCTTTCGTAAGGGTTTACCTTCCACTGGCTGTTTTAAAACGTATTTGCTGAAGTATGGCCTTAACGAGGAACAGATTAGCTGTTCAAATGTTAATTTTTTTCAATAAATCCCCTAAAGCTGGAGGAATAAGCATCCAGAGCCACCAACATTCACCCATGTGTTAAAGACACTGAAATCGAATTTCTGTGTGTGCTCACAGATACATCAGATTAAAACATTACAGAAGGCAGTGCCTGGAGGCAAATTTGGGTGGAGACAGGGATCCCTGCAGATCTGTCATCTTCCCTGTACCTTTCTCTCCCTGCAGGATTTCTCTGTAGAATTTAACCTGGAGGTTGGAGGTTTTACCACACATTCCTGAAGTTTTCAGTTACTCCCCTGGCTGGCCTCCATTCAGTTATCATCCAACCACTCACCTGGTCATCCACTTAGTTACTGATTCTAAAACAAAGTAGAGCATACTTCAGGACATAATTGAAGAAGGAAATTTGAAATAATTGTAAGAGGATGGCTTTCAATCTGGTACTAAATGCAACAGCTGTTAAAATTGCTACATATAATCAGAAACATAATCTGTTCTCCAAAGACAGACAACAACACAAAAAATTAAGAGTGCTATAGAGAGCCAAAAAAAAAAAAAAAAAAACCCAAAACAGACAAAACCATTGGTTGCTGACTGTAGTGGTTACTTGTATTTTATCTCAGCACTTCGGAGGCAAAGGTGGCGGTGGGGTGAGGGGTGTAGGGGGTGTGGGGAGTGTGGGGGTGTGGGGGGTGGGGGGGGGGGTATGGAGGGTGTGGGGGTGTGGGGTGTGGGGGTGTGGGGTGTGGGGGTGGGGGTGTGTGGGGGGGTGGTTCTTTGAGTTCAAAGCCAGCCTGTTCTATGAAGTAAGTACTAGGTCTTAAAAAGTCTTTAAAAGTGAGACCTTGGCTCAAAAACTTAAAAACTAAACAAAACAACATGAGATGGTCCTTGTCTCTAATGCTGTTATTTATTACAGAACCCAGAGGAGGCTGTCTTGTGTTTTGTCATCAGGGCCTAGAGCATCTAAGCAAGACCCCTCCCCACAGTTGCAGCCTAAGCACACTTCTTATTGTTTTGTTATCATGTTTCTGAACATGAGTTCCAATCTAGGATGGCACACTAAGAACTCATGACAGACTAATTTGTGATTGTTTGCTTGAATGTAGTTATTTCTTACCTGTCAATCTATAGTACTGCACTCTGTGATTTCCTTTCCTCTCAATTCAGATGTTTTGGCTAGTCTTCTGAGACTCTACATTTAACATAACCTATTTGCACATATTTTCATAGTGGAATATAAAAGTATACAAGTAAAGAAGAAGAGGAATACCTATGATGGGAGTGTGTCTGTAGGTCCAAGCAGGACTCCAGCCTAGAGCAGCTGGAAACCCTGGAATGAGATGTGTAAACACCTGGCTGATAGAGCAGCAGAGGATATAAGCCAGTCTTAGAAACAGAAGTACGTGTGTGTGTGTGTGTGTGTGTGTGTGTGTGTGTGTGTGTGTGTGTGTGTGAGAGAGAGAGAGAGAGAGAGAGAGAGAGAGAGACAGAGAGACAGACAGACAGACAGACAGACAGACAGACAGAGACAGGGAGAGAGGGGGAGAGGGGAAGAGAGAGGAAGGAAGAGGGAGAGAGGGAGAGAGAAGGAAATGGAGAGTGAGAGAGAGACCAATCTAGCAAGCAAGCAAGGGCGGGGGCCTGTGGGGGGGAAGGGGGAGAACATGGGTGGAGATGGGAGGACAAGGCTCAGGATTCCCTGATCTCCTTTGAACTCCTGTTCACTCCTTGTGAGTTCTGGGGAATCAAGTATTAGGCTTGGAGCCAAGCACCTTTACCAGCTGAGCCCTCCTACCAGCCTCATAGGTTCTGGCCTTCATCTTGACCACTAGCTTACTGAGCTTCTAAGCTGTGGCACTTAGTGGCAATGTGAGCACAACAGAGATTTGAGACTTCCTACAAAGCTGAGGAAAAATCGAACAGTTTAGAATCTAGCAGGAGAATGGGACCTGGTAAGTATCACCAGATACTAAAAAAGAAAAACAAAGCAAAATGGAATAAAGTGATAAACCTGGCACCCATGCTCAAAGCAATTTAAACCGATTAAGATGACTCTCTTGGGGACAACTTGTCTACCAGCACAAACTAAGAATCAAGTAGACTTATTTTAGCATTTGCAGGCCACATACAGACCTGTTTACACGAAAACACACACCTCAAATATATTTTAAGATAGTCTCCGCTTCAGGGCTGTGAAGACAAGCTGTGGGCTGGGCTACCTTCCTCTGATCTAGACAGGCAAATAATAATCTCCCTTCCTCTCCCCACTGCTTTTTTCTTTTCCTTCCTCATTCCTCCACCCTTTTCCTCCCATTTTGCTTTTTAATCTACTTACCAAGTGGCATTTGTAGGCTGTCGACATGTTTGTCCACTGCTGGAGTGCTTGTCACCTTTTACTGCTGTTATCAAGTCCCAGTTACCCTAGTTGTTGAAATGAGATCTCTCAATAACCTAAAGGCCATGGCACTGGTTGTCATCTACACCATGATATGTTCTATTTCTGCTAACTCTTTACAAGGAGTTTTCTCCCACTGTTCCTATTATATTTATTACTTATTTACTGGCCCTTCCATGGAGGGGAGGGTTAGTCTCTGTCTACATCAACAAGGTTTTCTTTGTCCTTGAACAACTGGATTAAAGCAAATGGCAATTATAAAATATAGCCGATGCTACCTTGAACTGGTTGGGAGGAGTTTTCTTTACATTTCTAAGTGATAAACTCAGATATTAAATGGTCTAAGTTTCATAGAATTCAGTAAGCAAGTGTTAATTGTGTCCTAACTTCACTACCAGAGTCCTTTAAAGTATGCATTCGAGGACTAGAGAGATGGCCCAACATTTACAAGTGCTTGCTGCTTTTGCAAAGGATCCAATTTCAGTTCCAAGCACCAAGATCTGATGGTTCACGACTGTCTGTAACTCCAGTTCAATTTCCAGTTCGTCAATAAAGCAATGGGAGGTGGAACACTGTGAAGAAAGGGGATTGCTAAAAACCCACAGAGAGCAACAAGGTGCCTTCAACCCACACATAGTCTAAAGAACTCAAGGTGTTTGGGGTGTTGGGTCTATCTTATCTCAATGGCTGTTGATAGTAGTCTTCAGAATTCAGAAAGGACCAATAGTTAGAGGTACTTATTTATCTACCCTTTTACAGTCAGGAACTACTTTCGACATGAACATCAAAAGTGGAGCTCAGGTCTGTAACTTTTATTTTCTTGTTCCTAGCCTGCTGCTCCTTAAGAAACCTGAATAATAATTACACTTAATAGCAGGAGAAAAATCTAATTAAAGGAGGCAGAGTTAAGTGAGACAACAGACCCACAAGATGTGGTTCAGCAGAGGCGAGGCAGTGTCAAGGAGACCGCAGTGACAAGAATGCCAATTGCCAGGGAGGGTCAGGGACTGTCAACCCCATAAGCTGAAGCTGATGTTATCTAGCACTAGTCACTGATATTAGTATTCCACCAGCATGCTCAGGACCATTAGGCAATTACAAACACAGGATATCCCCGGGAAAATAAATTTGAGAGTCTTGGAATGTCTCACTGAAGTTCTCTGAATACAGAATGATAAGAACCCAATAAAGTCACTCAGTGTATGCTATGATGATGGAAATTTCACTGAAGGTGACCACAGTTTATAAAATAAAATAACTCTCTTCAGGAAAATCACCACTTCTTTTTGCCCTTTTACATACCATTCTAGGTCATAATCTTACACTTAACAATCAGGTGGTCTCCAGTCAGCAAATCACACCTCCTCCTATGCCCTAAAAGAGGTACTCAGATATTCAGGTGCCCTCAACATCGCACCAACGACCAAAAAGTAGCAAAAGAAAAATTCTTTTTGTTTGTTTCTTGCTTTAATCTGATTTGATTTGAATGCATAGTTTTGTTTCTGGTTTTATCATGGCTGGCCTCAAACCCAGGTAATTCTTCTGAATTCTAGGATTACCAGTGCCTACTAAAAGCATCAACTAGTCAGATTTAAATATTGATGACATTAATATTGCTGTTTGCCTGTGTATATGTATTAGTCACTTCCTTCAAGTCAGTGACAGACAATTTATGGGAGGGAAGATTTATTTGGGAGCTCATTTTCAGAGGGATTTTTAGAATACCACAACAGGGAAGGCCTGCAGGTGGCTCTGTCCGTGGTGCTGATTCCTATTGGACAGCCAGACCAGGAAGCAGAGCCAAGGGACTGGGATCTCAGCAAGTCATACAGCCAAAGATTTCCTAGAGCTACCCTCACTCCAAAGACTACACCAGAGAGGAGCAGGTGTACATAGTGTGAGCCTGTGGGGACATTTCATCCTAAAGAATCAGTGACGGATTCAGACTCTGAGGTCATCTGCAACCGCCCAGGATTGAGTGAACTGCCTTTTATAGTTACCCACCATAGCACTGTAGTCACAGCCGTAGTCACTGCACAAACACACTGTGCTGGTTTGATTTATTTATTATTTATTTTTTGACAATATGGCACAGGCTCAGATCATCCAGAAGAGGAAACCTCAATTGAGAAACCGTCCAAACTAAACAAGACTTCGGGTATCTTCTTGATTAGTGATGGATGGGGAATATCAAGCACCTTGTGGGTGGTGCCATCTCTGGTCAACTGGCCCTCAGTTATATAAGAAAGTAGGCTGAGCCACTCAAAGAGTGCAAGGCAATAAGCAGTACTCATTCACAGCTTCATCTTCATTTCCTGCCTTGAGTACCTGTCCTGATTTCCCTCACAGCTGGAGTATGACCTGAGAATTGTAAGATGAAATAAATCCTTTCCTCCCCAAGTTGCTTTTGCCCATGGTGTTTATCACAAAAACAAACAAATAAAAACAGCAATGTTTTCTGTACTAGCAAAATATGGCATGCTTAAGCAAGAATGCCATCAAGCCAATGTTCATCCATTTATAGAAGATTTTCTCCTTGACCTTAGACCACAGTATTAGTTTCACTGTATTTGCTGTCATAAAGGACCCCAACAAAAGCAAGCAGGATACAGATGGTTTATTTCAGATTGTAAGTCCAGGTTATAGCCCATCATGTGATGAATGGGACTTTGAAACAGATGCTCACATCCACACCTAACAGAAGAGAGAATAAATGCAAGCACGTCTAGTTCTCAGGAGCTTTCACCAGTCTTAAAAAGTCCAGGGTCCCAAACCAGGTAATGGTGCCTCCAACTTTCAGGCTGGGTCTTTCAACATCACTGTAGACAAATAAGGCAATCTCCCACATACAGATCCACAGGCCAACATGATCTGGACATCCTAGTTGAGACATCCCTTCCAGGTGACTCTACACTGTGTCAAGTTCACAATAAAATGAACTACCACAACAGGAAACCTCATCAAATTTGAAACTGGCAGTCATTTTAATTCCTAATTTTATCTGATTTATAGTTGAGTTTAGTCAACTCATTCTATAAGCCATATGCGCGTTTCTGCCTGTGTATAAGCTTTAGAACAAAATCCCACCTAACTTGGATACAGGGGTAGTGTCCATATCTAGTCAAGAGTAGATGTGAAAACTTTTGATATGTTTTTACCTTCAGAATTAAGTGTAACTTTTATTTTTAAAGTATCATGTCTTCACCATGTTAAGTATCATCTGAAAGTTCTTGGACACTCATTTCTTGACAAGCGCTTTAAGTCTATACCTGTAAGTCTATTTGTAAAGTGTAACTGCCTGTTCTCCTAACCAAAGACATTTGGCTCTCTGTCCCTGTGAACCACAACTGTCTGCATAAAAATGAGTCACATACTTAAAACAAACTGTTCCATCCCTTGCTACACTTGAACTCACAGGAAAGATCAGAAATCCCAGTGTCTAGTGGTACCCCATCAAACAAGAAGAAAGTAAGCTTTGGGCTAGAATGGGACAGATATTGATTCTCCCCATATCAACTTGGTATGCAGCTCCAATGGTGAACCGCTGGCTTCTACCAAGCATTGTAGTCCACTCCCAGTTTGCAAATAAGAAAGGATGTTTTGTGTTCTGTTCTGTTTTCACAACAGCACATTATCACCTACATGAAGAAGGTGCATTCACATAATGCATTCACAGAGAGAAAAACCTAGAGACAATTGGAAAGTGGAGGGTTAATTGAATACTCTATGTAACTAACTTGCTAACTCCTTAATGGTGAATATCTTTCTCCTCCATTTTTCCTTCTAGTTGAAGCTTTGCAGATCTCCCAGAAAGCTGATGAATGAAGACACAATGCAGCATCAGCATCTTTTTTGGATGGAATGCTTTTTCAGCATGCAGAAGACATATAGACTTTTTTATTGGCACAGTTCCTAGGATGGCATCACTCTGCCCCTCTGACTTTCATCTTTCATTCATGGGCAGGTGCGATTACAGACCATTGGAGCTGTGACCATACATATTTCTGCTTCCCATCACCAAAGGTCATTATCATCATTCTTTTATTTTTTCTCAAAATTAGGAGGAAAACACTGAAGCAAATGAGTTTCACATAATGACAAGAAAGAGCAAAGTTTCTGAGTTGACATTTAAGAGATGCATGGATTAGAGCTCAGGGTAAAGGCTCACAAGAGGTGTGGGGGCAGGAGAGGTGGCCCCAAAGACCACATTCAAACACACATAACGGTTACTTAATTGTAAAGAAGTTGGGGTCTGACCTCTGACCTAGACAGCAGGCTTGTTTTTGTATGAGCAACTTGCAAAACACAATACTATATCCCAGTTGGAATGGAGCAGGTTCCTCCTTGGAAGCAATTAACAAATTTGGTGAGCATTTGGTTCACTTTTCTCTCTTTATGTCTACTGAGTTTGGAGTGTCTTCCATCTGTTATTATCCATCACAACTTTCACAGAGATGAGGTACCATCCTTATCTTTAAAGACAGAGCAATTTCAAGGATCATCTCAGGCATCCCAGGTGTCATTCTGTATCCTTCTCAGAAGCAGAGGTTCCTGGCAAGCAGACATGTAGACATGGTGCTGGGTGATTAGCTTCTAAGTTCTTCCTATTTCAGGTATTATGATATCTCCCCTAAAACACTGAAAAATAAGTGAACATGCTTTTCCCCTACCAGTGATGTTTTTAAATCAAGTATCTGCACAGATATCATCCTGTCAAATATAAAGTAGGAAGATAGCTCTTCTGATAAAAATCTGATGTTATGAAAATGATGAAAAGTAAGAAGGACTTCTGGGTTTTCCTTATTTACTCCTTTATTTACCCAGCAGTGCATAGCAATCACTCAGTCATTAAGCATGCTGATATAATTTGTGATTAGTGAAAAATACACAAGGTTTAAAAAAATATAGGAGAAAGGAAGAAAACATAGTTACAGAAACAAAAGTGCTAATCTGATAAGGAACCGTCCACAAGCTGGCCAAATAGTCTGAACAACCAGTGCCAGGTATTTTATTCCTAAGAAATGAGCTAGGTGCATTGCTGGCACATCTCTGCAATCAGTACTGTTTGTATTAATCTTGCAGGAAGGAGCTTTGTCTATTGCCTGCATGAAGAATGCTGAGAACTGTCTAGAATGGAAGTCCAGCTCCTGCTCCCCACATCAGGGCTCTCATAGAGAGTAATGTGTCTTCTATGCAAGAATAAACTGCAAGAAAATCCACCCATCAGCTTTAGAACTGTCTTAGCCCAAACAGTTGATGTGGATCCTTTAAGCTTGACACTGTTGGATCTTAAAATCTACAATGTCTGAGAATTTATGAGCTACCCAGTCAATAAATATATACATCTTCCATATTTGAAGAGCTACTGACTTCCACAGAGGGCATGGTTCATTACACAAAAGGTTTTTTCCGCTATACAGTGTTTAGTAGTTTACTAAACATTGTGGAATTACAGCAAAATTACAGTTGGTTGCCCTGAAGGTACTCAATGAATACCCCAAAATGATTAAATCAGAGTCATCTTGCTTTAAAGTGGCAAAACACAGGCTTTTATTATGTCATCTTCTAGTACTTATCAATTATCATTAGGACAATATTGGTGATGACAATTGTTTTCACTATGATATTCATACACTTACAAAACTGCTTTTTACATTTAGAAATCATGAAAAAGATATCAAGGAGACTCAGTGAAATAGAACCCATAGCTTGTATAACTATCAAAGCCCCTGAGACTCAGATTCTGCCCTGAAGGAACAACAGGAAATGGGGAATAGTCTGCCAATCATCTGGAAATCCTGGCCCTGTTAGTATCTGCATGGACAATAACACAGATTTATGAAAAGACACAAAACTTACATCTATCAATGGACAATAAGCTACCATCACTATCATCAGTGTTAATAAATTTTAAAAATTGTATCTGACAAGATATCTGGAGCAATAATTTGCCTTAATATTCTTCAAACCAAAGCAAACCAAGAGGCAAAAATGTGGAGAAACCCAAATACTACATGAAACAGAGGAAAATGCTAACCCCATAAAAGTGATCTTCTCAAGAAATAAAAGAAAAAACCTTTAATTACGACATAGGACTAGGATGTTATGAATGGAATATAAAGATTTTTTTTGAAATTTTAAAATATAGTGGCTAAAATTATAATTCCTTTTGTATAGAAAGTATTTTCCATATTTGTATGGAAAAACGAAATGAGACAATACCTAGGAACTAACAAAGATGAAAATAAAAGCAAGGAGAAAGAAAAACAGTCTTGCACAAGTGTAGGGGACAGCTTAAACACGCCCGCTAGGGGCTGGCTACAGGTATTGCCTGACCATACCAATTTACCAATAAGGAGTCAGGTAAAAATATAAGGGTATTTATTAGGGAAAAGCCAGACTTACAGAGCAACCTAGCCAGCTGGCAGAGCAGCAGCGAGTACAGCAAGCTGAAGATGAAGCGGAAGAAGGAGGAAAGGCCACGTGCACGCCCCTCACTCTTAAACCTTCCCTACATCATCCTGACCACACCCTTGCAGGAGTGGTCAGGCATACCTTCAGCCAGCCCCTGGCAGGCATGGTTAAGGTGTCCCCTACACACAAGACTGAACAGAGAAACAAACAGCCAACTAACAAACCCACCTCTCCTCAAAGTAGAGAGCATTGGTAGTGAGGACGAGACATGTGCAAACGTAATGCAGTGTATTTTCCAGGCCTTGGGGTACAAAGTGTGAATGGTGGGGATTCTAAACTATGTCTACAATTTCACTAACTCTAAAGCAAAACTTGACTCTCCCAATCACATGAGGGCTCATAATTTTCCAAGTCTGACCCCTTCCCCATTGACTTACATCAATGTTTAAATGGCACGGTTCCCTTCTGAGTTATTTTTCCACTGCTTTGAAGAGACAATGCCAAGGCAACTTACAGAAGCAAGAGTCAGGGAGCAAGTCAGTAGGCAAGTCAGTAGGCAAGCAGGCAAGTAGTCAAGCAGGCATGGCTGTGGAGCAATAGCTGATGCACAAACATGAAGCACAAGAGAGTGAGAGCTACCTGGCAATGGCCTAGACATTTGAAACCGAAAAGTCCATCCCCAGTGACACAACTTCTCCAACAACACCTAATTCTTCCCAAACAGTCCTACCAACTTGGGTCCAAGTAATCAAATATAGGCCTATGGAGGCCATTCTTACCCAAACCACCACAGCTCCATTCTAGAGCAGGACTGATTGCCATTTAGACTTTGCTTCCCAGCTGCCCTTGTGTAATGCACCCATTAGACTCAGACAGATGTAAACCCTCTGTCTTCTAATGGCCTTGGGGTAAGCAGTCAAAGTACCTCTTCTTTGCATTCATCCACTTTATTTTATGCCACTTTCTAAATTTCTAGCTCTGTGGGGGCCCAAATGTTATTTCTCAGAAATATACTTGGCCCAGCCAAGAATTCTAGGAGTTTAGAACTCGTACTATCTTTCAGATGCGCTCCGGGTACCTGATCTCAGTGGGGAATGGCTCCTAGTTTGTGTAAGAAAAGACCTAGGCTCTGGGCAAACCTAAGCCCACCCTGAGGGCTAGTGAGATGTGCCTGAAGGCTGGTGAGATGCTGTTATGGTGTGTCTCTAGGATTAAAGGACGTATTTGATATCAGCTCCATATAATGATAATAAAGGTCTTCTGCCAATTTCCCCCTACCAGCTTTTGTAGAGTTATTTAAGATGATGCTGAAATAAACTGTGGTCTCCTGTATTGACTGAGAGCCCCTTGAGATGACCAGATGTCTCTGTCTCGTCCTTAACATGGGGTAGCTAGGCTTTCCCTCATCCACACTCCCTCACTCAGGGCCAGACCTGGGGCTGTTAAGCTGGTTACCATCACAGCCCCAAAGACATCAGTCTGGAATAGATGGCCCCTGCAGGCTAGGACTGATACTGTTAGATCCCCGGAAAACTCAGGCCTCCGGGGTCTCAGCCCAGGATTGAGGTCACTCCAATCACCAGGCGGATTCGAAAACTTGCTGCAAACTGCATGAGGCTTTATTGTTGTTTAACGAGCTAACCCCATGTTAGCTCGAGTCTTTCACCCACCTGCCATGGCGGATGGCTAGCAAAGACAGATTGAAGGGGCTGCATAGAGATCTTGTAGGGTAGCGTAAGGGGAGTGTCTAGGGATATGCACAGGTTCAGGATTGGTGTGCCTCCAGGCTTGGAGGGCTTGCCCTGTGTTGATCGGCCAACTGGTTGTTATGGCCCATAGGCCCTCCCAGGGTGGTTGCTATGCTCTGCTCATCATTGCTGTGCATTTGTCCATAAAGCACACCCAGAGCCATAAAGCATAGCACCACCAGCTAACTTCTGATTGATTCCTTGCCACGAGGCAGGCATCTAACCTCTAGTGACCAAGGCAAGGTCATGGCGAGCACGTGTTACTGTCATGGCTGCCGAAATGGGGAGCTGGTTCCTTCAATACTTGCTGGACCCCTGCATAGCTCTTCCTAATACACACTAGTCTTACTTCTGTACAACTGGTTTCCTTTATCTCCTGCTGCAATAATAACCTCCTTCCACTCCTGTTTCCACATGAGTTACTTTTCTTCTCAACAAATTCCACTCTTGCCTCTCCTGGTTTATCTGTAATTTTCTCTTATAAACCCCTTTCTTTGCACGTTCTAATTAGCATCCACTCTATTTGCCTTTCAGCCCATCCTTCAGGGATTACTATCTCCTCTTACATGTCATTCCATTAGATTCTTACCATAGAAATAACTATGTGTTTCCTGCTAAAATTTCACAATAAAATGTATAGTGTGAAATGCAAGAGTAGTTATCCAAAAATATTGAATCAAGGTAAAAATCAATGAATAAAATTGTCCCTTCAGTCTTAAGACCTCCCTGGCCACAGGTTATTGGCTCCAGTAAGTGTGCCATACATGGGCTTTAGCTTGTGAACTGGGCCTTAAATCCAATCAGAGAGTGGTTGGTTACTCCCTTGACACTCAAGCCATATTGCACTGGTGGGCTGGTCATTCTTACAGCTCATGTGGTTGACAATTAATTTCATGCAATTAAAATACTGGAGCCGAAGCAATACAATTGTTTTGTGTGTAATAGAGCCCCTAGGCTGTAAGTGTCTCATTGTGTTTCTTATTTTCCCATGATCCCAGCACATCAGCCTCGCTAGGTCACTTGTGGATTTGCTGTACTCTTACTTGTATGTGAACTCCCTGACTTCTCCTTAAACTGAATAAGAAGAAAGTTATGACCTCTCCCCTCATATTTACTCCTTTGTTCACAATAAACATGCTGTTAAAGAGCCAAGGAATCCTAGCTCTGTATCCATGGCTTTTATCAGCTCCCTGATTTTCCACTATGGTGATGACCCCATGCCCAGCAGCTCTCTGGGGGATCCTGAGCTCCCACATTACCCACTGAGAAAGGAAGCTGTAAATTCACTTTCTGACTGACAACTTTTAATAACTTTCCCACACTGCTCCTGTGTGTTACTTCCTTCTACTTTAAACACCTTCTGTATGGTCACCTTTATTGCCTTCTCTTGAAACTGATTTTTGTCGCAAAATGGAAAAGAAAAATTATGAACTGTCATCCCAGTACTGAGAAAATGCACTTTCCAGGGTGTTCTTTCCCCCTTTGGAGGTTTCCCTTTATTATTACTTTGAATTTGTTTTGAAGCAGTGATTTCCAGTTGAGAAATTGAAGTTGTGTCTTTCTACAGCTTCCAATTTCATCAAGAGCTGAGCTAGGAACACGTCTGCATCACATTCCTGTTTAGCTGGGATCTATTTTTCACTCTGGGGTGTATTAAAAGTGTCCAGCATCTTTTCTTGCTTAAAAATAATTGTTGTGGTTGTGGTGGTGGTTTTGGCTTCTTCCTTCCAGAATAGTAGAAGTTAGTATCTTCTTCTCTTTCCAGTTAAATGATATAAAAGTGAATCCCACAGTATCACAAAATATTAGGTAGCTGTGCTTTTTGGTTTTGGAAATTCTCCTTCTTTGCACATGGCTGACCTGCTTGGAGCTGTCTCCTTTTTCATTTTCTGCTTTCACAGATGAAGTCCCTGTGGCCACTATCACACGAGCAGTTACGCACTTGTAAAAGTAAACACACTTTAAAACATTGTCTTATGAATATGAATGAAAGACATTTCACAGGGAGTGAGAAAAGAGATTTCTCCTCTGTGGGTATGGAAACTGAATGGTTTTATAATAAAATTATTACTAGTCAAGGCTATAATTCAGATTTTACAAGTACTTCAATAATTTTTATTCTTATCTTAATCTTTCCATTTCTTGATAACAATCAGCAAAATAATAAAGCAAATTCTGTCACCATTTTGCTATCAACTGCAAAATTCTTGTTCAAAAGTATAAGACATGTGAGTATATGCCTGTAATCCCAGCACTCAGTGTAGGCAAGAGGGGTAGCCTGGGCACACAATCAGCTGCTATCTCAGCAAAAGAGGCACAGCAGAGAAAGGAGATGAGAGTTATAAAGATATATCTCCACTTTTCCTAGTTGTTCTCTCTCTCTGTCTCTCTCTGTCTCTCTCTGTCTCTCTCTCTCTCTGTCTCTCTCTCTCTCTCTCTCTCTCTCTCTCTCTCTCTCTCTCTCGTGTGTGTGTGTGTGTGTGTGTGTGTGTGTGTGTGTGTGTGTGTGTGTGTGTGTGTTGCCTTTTGTTTGCATACTATTGGGTTTACCCTAGGGTTGAGAACATGTTGGCAAGGACTTGACTACTAATCTATATATTTAGATCTTTTCACTTTTCATTTTGAAAAAGGTCACTATATTGCCCAGGCTGATCTTGAGCTCATGCTGTAGGCCAGGATGACCTTAAACATGTTATCCTCCTGCCTCCACATCCTGAATAGCTGGGATTACTGTCCTATGCTAGTGGGCTTTTTGTCAGTGTTTTAACAAGACTTTGTGTATTACTGAGATACTGGATGCAAAATGAAAAATAGTGCAAATTCATTTGATTGTAAACAATCATATGGGAACCAGTGCTTTTGAATATTAAAAACTCTAAGGAGAAAGGGTATGTGAGATTCAAATGGGAGCTCTGACCACCAAACATGGACTTAGGAACCCCCATGCTTACAGAAGGGGAGAACAGTGAAGGAGCCTTTAATTCAGGCTAAGACTGAAATTTGGGACTATTTCTTGTTAGTGCAATGTGGAAATCCTTGCTTAAAGTCTGAACATTATTGTACTTTGCCCTTAACAATTCATTTGCAGTAATTTGTCTAACTGATGTTCACACACATGTGAGCAAACGTGGAAAAAAGATGTTTGTAGCTACATAGTTTAGAAAGCAAGAGCGTAAAAGCAACTTCATCAATGAAACAGGGCTTCAGAAGGTCTCATCTATAATGATGTCATTGTCTATTATTCAATCCCCAAATCATGGCTTGTACACAAAATTAAACTTTAATGTTAAAGTACACATATACATTTCTATGATGTATGCTTAGGTTTGTAGTCCTACACAGGCTTATCTAATTTGTAATGGTTTGGTAAGTTCACTATCAGTCTGACTCTTCATAAGTACTTGGTTACAGGCTGATGTAGTTGGTAATGGTTTGGTAAGTTCACCATAGGTCTGACTCTTCATAAGTACTTGGTTACAGGTTGATGTAATTGGTAATGGTTTGGTAAGTTCACCATAGGTCTGACTCTTCATAAATTGCAGAGACCATGTATTGTTCAGTATTCTCCCCTGAGATGTCTTAGGGAAAAGTGGTAGGGGATACAAATTGGAAGCAACCAGCATTGTAGCCAGTTATGAATGGGTCCACTGCAGACACCAGGGAATCTAGATGTTGATGAACTCTGAAGGGAAATAAGCTATGACTAGGTTGAGGTGTTGGAAGTTCACTCTGCCAGGAGAATCAAGGCTGGACTCAGGCAAGATGAAGGACTTATACCTGTGCCCTTTCTGGATAGACACAAAAGAAGAAACAGGAATGTTCCCATTGCTGAATGTTTACACAGTGAAAGAAAGAGGATACATCCTGCCTTAGGTTATAAATGTGAAGCACTAGGCAGTGGCCATTGATTTACTAAGCTTAACCTCTGTGTAGAGTGATTTCTGATAAGTCATCTTCAACACAGAATGAGTAGTCTACAGCATTGCTAATCTTCAGTATCTTGTTCAGTCATGCATGGGTACCTACCTGGTGTGTTCAGGGTTACAAACCAGGGCCGTATGAGGACATGCTGTGTGCATTTCACCCCCAACTCTGCCCACATCCCAGCTTCCCTGAAAACTGAGCACCTATGATGTAGGTGGGATTCCACTATACACGGTGTCTGTTAGGAAGCCACCATGACATGCTCAAGTGACAGGTTTAACAACATCTTAGGATGGAGGGAAGGACACCAGAGCAGATACATAACCAAGCCACTTGGTGTCACATCTGCGAGAAACAGACAGAAGTGCTCTCTAAGAAAAGGGTTCCACTCTTTGGTCTGTGAATATCATACCATGCCTTCCACTTGGGACACTTTGCCTAATGTTATTTCCCTCAGCCTAAGAGAAGCTCCAAATGCACACCATCGTATCTCCTCCCTGAGCAACCTCACTGCACATTCAGAAGACCCATAACTTCTCACAACCTTCTTCTAAGCTTTGAAGATGCTCTCCTACAGCCTTGCATCAAGCCTACCTACAGAGAATGAAGTCAGAGAGCCACAACAAAGATACTTAACCAGGAAGAGGCATATGAAGAATAGATGATGAATACTGGAATCTCAACCTTGGGCCAGCTGGTAAGCATCTCTGCATACAACCTCCCGTTATTAATATTGTAAAACTCACAGCTCATTTGCATTAAGAATCAAAGTTTAAAAAGAGCTTACTAACTGTTCTATTCCTGATGCTAATCTATGGAAACACAAGCTCATTCCTGTCATGGTGACTGATCAATAATGTGTTTCCTTCTTACAGGCTATACTCTATAGTGTCCCTTCTGCCTCTGAGCTGATAAGTTAGTGTTAATATGACAGTTATATCTTTCATCATGTTATTCCTTATCAATATTTGTAAAGGAAAATCTAGATAGAAAGAGATGAAGGACAACTGGAAGTGTGGGGGAAATTTACAATACTATCTGACACT